>NC_056536.1:16787290-17389790 GCF_910596095.1 Thunnus maccoyii
AGCCTGCGAGGACGATACAAGTGCAATCCACCAGCTGGAAAACCAACAAGCACAAGGCCACAAACTTATTTGTTATGCTGTCAGAATAGTTATGTTTGTGAGCATGTTTGTGCATTCATACACACAGCATGTTTACATGTTTATGGTTTGTTCAGTGGAAGAAACTTACATGCCTGACTGAGGCTGAAGTAATCATGCAGTCCTCTCCACCTCCAGGCCCACAGATGCGCAGCAGAAGGCAGCTGGGCTTCAGCTGAGACAGCACTTTCACTCTGTCTGACAAAGTCAAGCTCTCTCCCTCTCTCTCTCTCTTTCTCTCCCACTCTCTCTAATCCAAACTTTGGAGGCTGCATCTGCTAACACCGTATTCCTCCAATGCGGCAGCCATATTATTTCCTCTGATCACATTCAGTTGACATAAAGCTTGATGAAAATGCAGAGGTGTCAAATAATGCAAAAATTACCATGTGAAAGTGTGGAGGCAGGTAGAAACGAATTGCAGTAGGAAGCAGAGCGAGGGACAGCAAGTAACGGAGCGAGAGAGTAGCTTAGAGCAATCCCAAAAAGGAGAGCGGCAGAGCTTTAAGTCTCGGGGGAATTTGAAAGCCTCAGAAATCCAGTTGCGGATATTAAGAGGCTTAATCTAAGAGCTTGCTGAGGCTGAGTTTTGCTGTGTGGGCCCCATCACTATCATCCTTGACAGAGGTTAAAGAGGAGAAGAGGGGGGATAAGGAGGAGAGGAAGAGAAGGCAGATGGGAGCGATGACGAGAATAGGGAGCTGTGTATCATTATGACAGCCTTGCACACTTTTATAGGAGAATTAAACATTGACAAAGTGCACAGGTGTGTGTGTTTTGTGTGTGTGTGTGTGTGTATAAAGAGTATGTTCATAAGTGACTGCTTTTTTCAAGTCCTGTTAAAATCCACTTAAACAGCATGTTGGATACAGTCAAAGCCAGGGAGCATGTGTCGGACCTAAGTAGAGGAATCAGAGTGTATGATTCATTCATTCCATAATTAGATACATCCAAGTGATCCAACTCTTTCGCACGAGTCAAGATGACATAAAGCAACACACGCTGAGATGAAACTCATTATCATCAAGCTGCAGATGTCTCCTAGGAGAGGAGAGGAGAGGAGAGGAGAGGAGAGGAGAAGAGAAGAGGCTAGCGGGCAGGTGGTTAAGAGGAATCCCCACCGTCTCTGTGGCATTCTTTTCTCCTCCTTGGCATTCCTGCTTCATTTGATGTGAATGTTTTAGTATAATGAAAGGCTTCGGTGATGTAAATTCTACAAAGCCCTCAAAACTGTCAGTGTTAAAGTATTTGTGCACAGTAGTGCTGCTGCACTTTGGCACTTCAATCTTGTCAACTTGTCAGGAAAACCCAAATGTCTGTCCACACCAGTCATTTAAGCGTCTTTAACAGTTCAAGCTGCTTTTTCTCACAAATTAGTGATTGCATGTTCCACCGGGGGGCCACATAGCTTTCTTCCATCCACAGAGAAATAATTGCTTTTGCAGTGCAATTATGGCTCATTGCTCTTATTGGAATATAGTGGCACATTCCGGGAAGCAACACCGCAAAATCTATAATAAGCTACACAATTTGTGTCTCTCATTTTAAATGTTATACTTTATCATAGTAGATTAAAAAACATTTATTGCCAGCATCTTATATATATATATATATATTTATATATATGAGTTATAAGAGTATGTCTTGTATATTTATCATTTTTTTGTTGTTTTTTGTATGTAGGAGGCATAAACCGGGCCGGGGCGGCGGTGCCAACATTCTTGCGGACCCCCACGGTGATCCAGCCCCACCTGGACATGAAGCCCTTCCTGCAGTTCCCCATGGAGACCCCCCCTCCTCCGCACAGCATGAGCCTCTTCCACAACTTCAACACGGTGAGAGTTGACACAGACACACACACACACACACACACACACACACACACACACACACACACACACACACACACACACACACACTGCAGTCTTTCAACTCAACTACTGCCGTAAGGAAAACACACAAGAGGGAACTGTTTACTCCTCAAACTCTAGGAAGCTTTTACTGCCCACGTGTGTCTTAAAATGGTTGAAGTGCTGCTACAAATCAAAATGCTGTGTGTTAGACAGGACTCTCTGCAAGATAGTCATTTTGTTCCGATGACTGTATTATTTCATGTACATACATCAAAAACTCCGTCCCATCCTTAAATCAAAGATCTAAGAATTAAAGAGCACTTCCAAGGCCATCCTTAGAGCCGTGTACTTCAAACACCACCGTTTGTTTGATGTGGTATATATTTTAACAGAGAGGGATCTTCCTGTTTCCCCAGGCCCTGACTAACATCTTATCATTTAGATTAGACCGTAGAGACATTTAGCATTTCACCAACTCAGCGTAATGTGCCGCCTGTTCCTCCAGACTCCATTAGGGAACGTCAACACATTTCTCATCAGCAATACGTAAAATTAGTGAACTTTGTATGTGCTTTATGTGGGGCAATGCTATTCCTGGACTAGGGTTACTCTCTGCATGTGTCAGTCTGGTATATTTGGCTGCAATTTGCAAAGGGGTGACATAGCAGCCTCTTGTCACTAATTGGAGATGTCTGGCATTTGCTCTGACCATGTACGTTACTACGGGGATAGTAACAGGAGTCCAGACACTGTTAAACGCATTTTAATGATATAGTCATTTTAATAGCGCTCCATAGGCCATGACATAAGTGGAAGCATTCTCACTGATGTTAAAACAGCAGTGCGCCCAGCAGACATGGATTAACAGAGATACTGAAATTATGCAGGCACTCAGTTTCCACTCTTGTGTCTGTTAGCACAGCCTTGAAATCATTCTTGCTTGCTCTTTCTTCATTCTGTCTGGCTGCCTCTGCAACACTCCCTCTGAATCTTCCTCTCATTCTGTACCATCCCTCTGCTCCCCATCCTCCGCTTTAGAACATTAACTATTTCTGAAGGCCCACAGGGACACAGTGAATGTTAATAGCGGCTGCCGCTGATGGCTGCGAGCCACCCCTGAATGGTGTTTTACAGGCCTGTGGCCAGGAGATGGGGCCATAGGAGAGGCTTGGAGGACATTTTGACCTTATAGCTCCAACATACAGGGGAACATACACTTGGAAAGTACTTTTACTGCAATGCATTAAAAACAATGGAGAAATTACTGACTGACACGCTCACCCTGATAGTACAGTTGGTATTGTTCTCCCTGAAGTGTAGTGCACATTCTATTATCTGCAGCATGTATAGTATAGCTCCAGAAAAACATTTTTGAATTGTTAAAATGCAAAACAAAAAATGTTGTTTGCTTATAATGAAGGCACTTTCCTGATGTTTTCCTACGGAGGAAGTCATGGCCCTCAGCTTTCCCAGAGATTTTTGTTAATGTTTCATAGTTGAGTCCGTTTACTGTATACAGGAAAAGCTTGTGTAAGAGAGTAAATGTTTGCAGCTCTGTTTACATTACTGACAATATTTTATGGCCTATTTGACTTTTAGGTGAAAGAATGTTTAAGCAATCAGTGAATCACACTCTGCATGGGTCTCTTGTATTTCATATAACTATGCTATGCTATGAATGGAGTTTGAAGTAAGATTAATTCACATTAAAGGTATAATTTCTGGTGTCTTAGATGCCTCCTAGTGCACCAACACACTGTAATGAATATGGACATGCAGACTATTTCAATGAAGACACAGCATTATAGCAGTAATAACAATGAGAAATGTTCATGTACTAAGCTGGCAGCTAGTTATTCTATCATTCTCTCTTAATAAGTGATCTGTGCTGAGTTTGTACAGTCTTAATGAGACTCTACTTCACTTTGAGGGTTATTAGCCTGATAGCAGAGGAATGGCCTCTCCTAAAGACATATACAGCTTTAATGGTCCTCTAATGCGATTTGTCCTCTACCTGCCTGTCTCACCCAATGTGCCTCTAGACAGTGACGAGGCTGAATTATTTATCTGCAGCAGCTGGTCGTTATATAGATGTACATGTGCGCACACATACACACACACACACACACACAATTCTCAGCCAAACTGCCTGCCCTGATGTGGACTTGCTAAGGCTGCAAAGTCAGGGATTTCCAATGAAGGTGTCTAATCATGCAAATCCATGTGCAGACTTGTAGAATCTCACCTGCTGTCTGTCCTCCTTTCATCTCTCTCGCTCCCCTCATAAAACACTCACTCTCTAACAGCATGGGTCTTACTTCACAACAGTTTTATTCCAAGTAATTTTCCCAGAATAATTGACTGACGTTTCATCACACCTGTTTCCTCTATGAGTTTCAGAATGATGCTGTTCAATCAAAATTGTAACAATTTGGAGTATGTTTTGTCCACTTCTTCATAAGGTTTAATCAGCTCATATGTAGTGATGTCTGATTGAAAGGCATCACATATTGTATGTTTTCAAACCGATGTAGTAAGAAACCAGAGAAGAACAGTATAGTGTTTTCATGTGTGGTTGAAAGGATTTGGTTGGGGCAAAACAGGGCTGGCTCTAGCCATTTTGGTGCCCTAGGCGAAATTTTGGTGCCCTCCCCCCATGCTTCAGAGAGTGGTGCAGATGTTCCTTCTCCAGCAGCTGGAGGCTTCAGCAAATATTTCCAGAGTACATCTGGACAGCTATAAAGTAGATATTAGCCTATTACAAGCAAAAACACGTAGCGGCAGAGTAGGACAAACAACTGCTGCAGCCTGTTGCACCAGCTGTGTGTAAGTTCAAACTTAGCCTAGTTATGATGTAAATTATTACTACGTTGTGATTTATGCATCACTGAAATACAAGTGGTTGCACCACAGAGATAAGTTACAACATAACTCTTAAGTAACAACTTAACAGCTACACATGTCCCTAGGGTAGGTGTAAATCATAAAATGCCACACAGCTTCATTTTTCATTAGCTACATGTCATTTGCAACACAGTAATCCAGTAATATATATATATATATATATATATATACACATACAGATGGGTGACAAATCTAAGGAAAAACTGGTACAGGTCTGAATGCTTGACCCCTACAGTGAGGGGATCTGGTGGCTCTGTCATGCTGTGGGGGGCATTTTGCTGGCATGGTTTGGGTCCACTTGTCCCCTTAGAAGGAAGGGTCACTGCAAATCAATTTCAAAGTTGTTCTGAGTGATCACCTTTATCCTATGATGAAACATTCCTATCCTGATGGAAGTGGTCTCTTCCAGGATGACAATGCCCCAATTCACAGGGCACAAGGAGTCACTGAATGGTTTGATGAGTATGAAAATGATGTGAATCATATTCTATGGCCTTCACAGTCACCAGTCTCAAGCCAGTTGAACACCTATGGGAGATTTTGGACTGAAGTGTTAGACAGCGCTCTCCACCACCATCATCAGAACACCAAATGAGGGGGTATCTTTTTGAGGAATGGTGTTCATCCCTCCAGAGGAGTTCAGAGACTGTGGAATCAATGCCAAGGCTGAGGAACATCATTCTTGCCTTAGTTATGACTGTATGTCCAAACTAGTTAGGTTATGCCCCAAGTAATCATGGTGCAACCGATTTTAGTCACTCATTTAGTTACAAACTAACTAGTAGTTACTAAGCCTCTAGTGTTGACTTTACACCTTAACTTCGGAAAATGTACACATAGCTGGTGCAACCCAGCACCATTCTAGGAAAGAACAGTTATGCAGATAGCTGGCTACCAGCTTCCTATTCAGATATTCATGCCATTCATATCATTCAGTCTGTATCTGACTCCACCAGCTATTGTAGCATCATTATCTAGCATTGGCTTTATTGCTACTTAGCTAGTTAGCTAGCTACTACAAATGAAATGTCTACACACAAACAAAACAGCATTTTAATGTTAACATAAGGTGACATACCTCTATTTTGGGCCTTCTTTCCCCCTCCTCTTTTCTCCATTTCCTTCCTTGGGCACCTGAAGGCCTTTTGACATCTGTCCATCAGTCAGTGAGTCGAGCAATCTCTAGCACTTCTTACACCCCAGAATTGGGCTGTCTGTGATGTGCATCAAACAGTAACCCATTTAAGTGTTATTGATGACAATGCAGACAACCAGAGTAAAGTGGAACTGAACATTTACTTTTGTATCCCTGTGGTACGGACATCACATATTGAGTTAGTCTGTGTTACTCATGTATCACTCCGCGCTGCACACTAAGCATTATACAAGTCTTAGACATATCTCAACATCCCCCCTGTTATGCTGGAGTGCCCCACAAACTTTAACATGACAAAACATGTTCTAAAAGTCCTGTGGTATAAACAGTAACTAAAATTTCAGTTTGCATCAAATATCTTCAATATCAATTTATCAACATCTAGGTTGTAATGAGTCAACTAGTGTCTATGTTGTCTGTTGGAGTAATATAAGATTTTTTCTTTTCTTTTTTTTTAAAGAAACCAACATGTTTAGAAATGTGTGCATGAAAAATAAAGAAAATATAAGAGTCCTCATCAGGGTAGGCTGTACTACTGCTCTGGATGTTATACTGACTCTATACAGTATTTTTAGTGAGCTGGTCTGATTATAGTCCTTCCAGATCTTGTGCGTATTGGCTTTGGACTCTGAAGTTCCTCCGTGTTTGTTTCACAGGGTGGTGTGGTACATGTTTTCGCTAAGACACTGTGACTCTTGTGAGCTTCATCTTGAAGTTGTAGCTCAGCAAAACGGATCTTTTTAATACTTTTCTGCAAATGTGGATTATATCGTTCACGCAGATGGCTCCTGCAATGTCTGACCTTGTTTCCATTTGGCGTTTGGACAACGTAGCTTCTTGGCTCATTGCACTTTGCTGGGTGCTATGTTCCTCTCTCCTTATTTAGCACAGTCACATGCTGTCCAGGCCAGAGTGGAGGCGGTTCTCTGCGGCTGCTGTGATCATGATGCTCTTTCATATCTGCTGTTCTCCATTCTAGGTGCAGTCGATGCCCCTCCTTGCCTGGGTCTGCTTGACTCGGCAACAGGGCGGTAACGAGTCTTCCAAAGATCAATTCTGCAGGTGATGGTAGCTTACTATCAATAGGTGTCGCTCTGACTTGTACTAATGCTATTTGTAGATCACCTCCGTGTTTCAGAGTTTTCTTCACAATTGATTTGATGTGTCGCACATGCCTTTCGATAAACCCGTTACTCTTTTGGGTAGTGGGGTGAGCTTGTAATGTGTCTGATTCACCAGTTTGTTGCAAACTTTTTGAAGGCTTGCCCTGTGTGCTGTGGTCCATTGTTTGTCACTGTTTCATCAGGGTGTCCGGATAGGGACATGTATGTTTGCATTTTTTGTGTGACTGCTTGTGTGACTGCATGGGCATGGGCATTTCATCGACAACTGGATATTTGGAATATCTGTCCACACTTAGCAAGTACTGACGTCCATTGATTTCGAATAGATCAGAAGCTAGAGGCTGCCATGGTTTCGAGGGTATGTTGTGTGGGTTGAGAGGTTCTTTTGGGTTTGCGTCTTGATGTTCCACACTGCAAAATCTTTGATGTCATCATTTATCTTTGTCCAATAGACACTTTCTCTTGCAAGGCAACGTGTTTTCTCACTGCTTTGATGGCCCACATGTAGCTGCTTTAGGATAACATCAGTCATGGAGTCTGGAATGAGTACCTGTCTGCCCTTGAATACGACTTCTGATTCCATTGCAAGTTCATCCCTAAAGGACCAATAAGCACACAGGTCTTTTGACAGGTCTTCTATCCTTTCTGGCCATTCTTGGTGAATCAGTTCCTTCAGTGCATTGAGTCTGAAGTCTTTGGTAGTTTCTATACAGAGAGCGTCTTGTTTTTCAGAGGAGAAATTTATTATTATATAGTGATGGTGTGCAACTCTGGATCCTCAATTTCTGCATCTATTCCATCGATGCACTTGATGTCATCTTGGTTTTCTTGGTTTGGTAACCAGCAGAGAGTATCTGCCAGGATCTTTTGGGTTCCAAGCCAGTACATGACTTCATAGTCATACCCTTGTGTCTTTATTAGCATTTGCTGGAGTCGTGGTGGTGCAGCATGCAATGGTTTGCACATATGGTGGTGAGCAGTTTGGGATCTGTTATCAAGAGGAATGACTTCCATGTGGGTGTGGTATCACCTTATCCCATAAACAATAGCAAGCATTTCGTGTTCCATGTTGCTATATCTTGTTTGGCAGTTTTTGAGTCAAAAGCAATGGGTCTGTTGTTCTGCACCGAGGCTATACCTAGTCCTTTCTGTGACACATCTACTTCAAGGGTTAATGGTGTGTTTGGATCATAGTATTTTAAGAAGGTGTCCTCAGTGATTGTTGACTTCAAGTCCTCAGAGCATTTTGTTGGTCAGTGTCCCATATCCATGGCACCTCATTTTTTTAGCAACACTCTCAAGGGTCATCATAACACCCATCCCCCACTTTCAGTGTGCACAGTACAAGTGCAGGCCAGGGCAGATGGAAAATTGTGAGGAACAGGGGTGCAAAGTGTATTTCTTTCTTTTTACTTATTTTTTTTCTTTTTCCTTTGAGGGTGACCAGCACTCTCCAGAAGGTGGCGCTCTAAGCAACCACCTATATAGTCTATGCCTTGAGCCAGCCCAGGGTAAAAGCTCAAGCAGCTGATGATGACATTTGATAGATGGTGTGAACATGGGGAAGAGGGGGAGAGTTGAGCAGAGGGAGAGTTGGATACACACAATCCTGGCTGCATCTGGACAGATCAAGTATGCATGAAGAACGGGGAGAGAGAGAGAGAGAGAGAGAGAGAGAGCGCAAGAAGGGGAGGAGAATACTGGAAAGCAGAGTAAGGGAAATGCACTACAGGGAAGCGTGAGGCAGACAGGGAGAAAGCAGTTGAGAGGAGAGGAGGAGGAGGCTGAACAAAAAGGACAGGCACTTGTTAGGTGATGTGTCAGTGAAAAAAAAACAGAGTAACAGAGAGATTTGAAAAAATCCTTACGGCAGGCACTTCCTTCTTCTCTTGCAGAATCTCAAAGAGAAGCAGAGAGTGTGCCAAAAAGGAAAAACAAAGAAATCTTAGCTGGCAATGCATCACTAGGTGCAATTTTTTTTTTTAGTGAGTTAGTTTGTATTCAGCTTTGACAACCAACCAGGAGGCTGAATGAGTGAGGAAAGTGCAACACACACTCTCAGTCTCTCACATGCTGAGACCCAAACACACACCTCTGCCGGCAGCACACACACAGGAGGAACAATGCAGCTCCAGGCTTCTACAGACACAGAGGAGAAGAAGGTGAGTGCCTAACTGCTTGGAATGGTTGGAGTTTTTCGCCGTTTTCTGTTTTTCACCCAACTGTGGCTTAATCTGGGCACAACTCAAAAGTACTGCAGAACTTGCGCTTCAAAGGCTGTTTTTATCTGGCTCAGTGCAGACTATACTGTGACTGCCAGAGTGGTCCCACTGAGAGTCACAGAGCGGTGCATTCCTCATTGCTGCAATTCAATGCTTCCAAACATTTTGTTGCGGGGCATTGATCAAACACACTGGAGGAAGAATGAAAGATAAAGAGAGGAGAGAGTAAACTGTAAAAAAGAAGAAAAAAAAGGATGACAAAAGAGTTTTTGGTGCTGAAGTTTGGTGTCTGACTTTGTGCAGTTCTGGGAGATGTTTTTTCACCTTTATTTATACAGGGGGGAGTTTCACTGAGAGCAATGCACTCTTTTTCAGGAACACCCTGATCACATTTACACAGTTACACATTCACACCTGGAAGCTGTCCAGTACAACCACAGTCTGATCTGAGCACTGAGCAGCTCCACTGGAGCAGTTGCGTTTAAGGGCCTTGCTCAAGGGCACCTCAGTGGTGGTGCCCTTTTCACAAGCTCGCTTCTCTAACCTTTAGGCCACCGCTGCCCACTTTTGACCAGTTAGGTAGCACTTTGGGCGATTTCTCCCAAAAGCTGTTTAGAGGCAGTTCTGTGGTAACAAAAGGCATCAGGGTGTTTGGGTCTTAAGGCCCTTTGGAGCTATTGACATGACTGCTGAGTGATGCTGAAGTCAGTGGTCTGTGTGGTTTATTTACAACTGCCAGAGCACTCATTCAAATAGCTCCATACTCCAACTGACATGAAACTTTACAAAACTCACTAAGTTCACTTTTAGCAAGCAAGATGCCTATATGTATTTTTTACTGATGACTGATTAGATTTATGAGATTTGTAATGCAGGAAACACAGCCAATTTTAAATACAGTTGCTGATTTTCTCAAAATCGGTCAGAGAGACTGAGTGAGTTTTGGAAAATCCCTTTTCAGTTACATCACAATGCTCTGTTCCTATTTGATGAGGACATGTTTTGGAGAGCATTTGGGTAAGAGGCCATATGAGCAGCCCTCCAAAAAGCCTTGTTGGCAGCTGGACAGTGTTTTTAACAGCTGAATCAACTGGATGGATCATAGCTGACCCACACCCAGAGCACCGGACTTACTGGCTGGGGAGAAACCCATGATTCATGTGTACAGTTACTCCACCGGGCCTGTTCAGCTCTTGCTAAACTCTCTCTAGAGGTGTAATAATGGGCCACAGCATGGACACCCACATGCAGTACTTAAGTCACAATTCTTCAGTTATATTTGTTTGTAATGTTGGAGTTCGGGTAGCATTTGGCAGGAGTTGATAAAAATGTTATAAATTGATTATTGCAGTCCCTGTCTTATGTTGTTGGCATCAGCTGCCTAATGCATAGTCACTGCCGAGCTATTCATGCAATTGTTCAGACAGTTATCATCCATGAACGTCATTGCTCATTACCCGCCCCCCTCCTCTCTATCCATCTGAATTCATAGCAACAGCAGCAGACCCCACTTTAGGCTGTTTCTGGGGAAAAAAATAAAGGGAGTCGTGGAACATGGAGTATGGAAAAGAGAGCCAAATGAGATAAGAATGTGTGATGAGAGGATGTCCGGCCCAGGCCTCAATCTCTGTCTCTGGTCTCTTTCCCATTTCTCCCTCCCTCTCTTTATCTGTCTGTCTCAATTAATCTTCCTCTCCCACTCTTTCACTCTTTCGTACTTCCAGATGGTGTGATTCTATACTGTCACCCAGCTAAATGTCTTGGGCCTTCCCCATTTCTTTCTTTTTCTGTTTAGCCTGTTGCTGAGTAACAAGCCCCGTGCAGAAATTCAGATTGTTTGTGCCTGAGTTATGAGAATATTCTCTTTTCTGTCTGTCACTCCTCAGGGCAAAGTCCTCAGCCATTTGTATATTAGATGAGAGTATGGCTCTGGGTGTAAGATAGCTTAAGGGAAAGTCTGGTGATTAGCCAAATTAAATGCAGTGATGAGCCAAATTGGGTCATTTACAGTCTGTCAACCTCTCCAAACCAACAGGCTTGCATCAGACTTGGAGGACTCTCTGGAACATTCCCTCACTGCCTTATGAATTCAAAACACACAGCATCATATCCATTTTGTTCTTCAGCCCAGTACTTTTGTTTCTCTTCATTCCTTTTGCATACCCGTCCAATGCCCTATCATCTTACATTCTGTCTGCTTTAGCTGCAGACATAGTACCAGACAATTGTCTGTGGTGGAAATCCACACCAGCCATTGACTCCAGGCTAATGCTAGGGTCAATTAACAATGATCACTAGATAAATTCAGCTTCAAACATAGATAAATAATGGGAATGGAGCCCTTTTAGATCAGTACAGGCAGGGTCTTTTGTGTCTGGGACAGAGTTTAAGTGGGGGGCTTAGTCATCGACACGTTGGAGAGCTGCTAAAGCGAGTCAGTTAAATTTATACGAGGTGCTTAACACCATGTCTGTGATGGACGTCCCAGCTGAAACAATTAACACAGGGACACTATGAAACTACAACCTGGTCAGGATCAGAAGCCTGAGCTTGGGGAGGATGGAACAGGTGTCTGCTTGTTGCTACAGTTGTAGCAACATGCTGTCAACCCTGTTGACCAATGTTAGCTGAACATGATCACAGACATATAGTAAAAACTCAGTCTTTTACAAGATAGACACCGTAAACACTCTTTTTTATTCAACCCTGCATGTAGTCAATTAGATTTTTTTAGATTTAGTCTCTTGAGCAGACAAAACTGTTGGCCTCTCTACTCCATGCTGGCCTCTACCATCAGAAGTAGAGGACATAGCACATTCACTTCTCATGCTATTATGATGGACTGGCCTGTCGACCTAGCGCCAGGACTTCGCCTGCAGACAACAGTAGAGTATGAATTATAGCTCACAGATCTCTATTTTCTCTCTTTCTCTTTCTGTGTCCTCCCCTGTCATTCTCTCTGGCAGATGGACCCGGTGCAGAAGGCCGTAATCAATCACACCTTTGGAGTTCCACTGGTCAAGACCAAGCGACCAGTCATCTCCTGTAACGTCTGCCAGATCCGCTTCAACTCAGAGGTACAGAACATACACAGTATTTCTCTCCTTCCATCTCTCACGATGACTCCATTTCCCAAGTCGCATTAAGCATGCTGTATTTTGCTGTTTATACACCTTTCACCTCTCACATATTTTCCTTAGGAATGTGTTTGGATGGCGCTGTATTCTGTTTGCTCTCCTGAGTACGGATATTGACATAGAGGATGTGGTACATTTGTTGGGGCTTTGTTTTGGCAGTTGCGACACTGTTGGAATTTAATTTATTTCAAGACAGTAGAAGCAATAGTCACTGCAGCACAAAACCTGAAAAGCTGCTGCAGGAACCAAGAGTGAGAAATATATGCCTTCATTTTCAAAGAGATTTTCTCTTGCCCATCAACACTGGCAAACCTTGATTAATATCATGAACATGGGGAAAGTTAATTTTATAGTAGCATGTCATGAACTAAGAATGTCTTTAGAATTAACTGCAGTATGTCTTTTTCATGCTTTTGTATAATTCTATCAATTAATTTTAACAGCAGTTTCATCTGTTTGTCCATATGGTGTAGTTTATATTTAAACTCGTAATGGGAGTTTAATGGCATGTTACACCCACGGGTAACTTGCATACAAGACTGATGGCAAATGAATGAAAACAAAAATCATATGGAAGTATTTTCTGTGTAGTGGTGCCAACCCTTCTCTTCTTCTCTGTAAACTAATAGGATAGACACATGACAACATGACAGTACACGTAAACATCTCAGATTGCCAAATGTCATGTGTGCAGTGTATAATTTGGCTGTGATTCTCCCTATTCAGTGGTGCAGACTTCAGGGTCAGGGCGTATATTCATCTACAATACACAACATTAAGGAGTGGACCGGTGCTATATATACTCATCAGGTCTACAATCATGGTTTCCATGTGGTCAGGGAGCTGCAAGGCTGTAATCTTAAGTCTGCTCTTTGCAGGGTTCTCTGCCACATATCTTCATATGAAACAGGAAACAGGCAGAGATGTTTATATGATGAAATACTTTTAGGGCCAGAGCTAGCGATCAAATAGTCACTTCATAAGTAAAGATACGTCCGGTTGGATAAAATTAGGATATACAGTAAAACTGTGAAGTATTTCAAGAATTTAAATATTTAACTAAAAGGTTGGTTATGATGACAGCTAAAAGGAGAAGACAAGGTTACAAAAGAAGTGCTGAGGGCATCCAGTGCATCAGACACTAGTGCCATTATATTTAGCCTGAAGTATAACCAAAACAATATTGTATGTTATCATGCAAGACAGAACTCTTGAGTGAGGAATACTATTTACAGCCACAATACCAGCTAATTAAGCAGTAACCTACAGTACACATAAACATCTCAGAGAATTATTTCTGATAGCTGTCATATGAACCTGTGATGTCTCCACCTCACCGTGACTCAAGATACTGTATGTGCATTTCATGAGCACTTGGTCTCCTCAGTGAATCTCATGTCATGTTTATTTGTGCGTATGTGTGAGAAATAACAATAGGTGACACCTACAGCAGCTGTGACTTATGTCCTGGCTCCTGATAGATAAAGCACACACACACGCACATACACACAAACAAACACATGTGCACATATATGAATCCTCGGTGTTGTGATATGCAGGACTACACAACCTCTCTGCTGTCATTGTCACTTTCACTGTAAACAAGAAAAAGCACACACTGCAGTATATCAGCAATGTCAAACTTGCAGCAGGCTGTGTATAGTTTGTGCTCTCCTGCTCAGTTCAGCTGGAGAAAAACTGTCCTCCGTATCGCCATAGAATGAGTCCTCGTTTACATAATCTCAAGTCAGGATGAATATGTCATGGATTAAAATAATATAGGGGGAAACACTTTGAAGGATCGTGTGCTACATTCCCAGTCTCATTTTTCCAGTTTGGGCTTTGTCCTCAGGAAAAAAAGATTAGTTTGCCCTTGATATTGACATTTCTTTTTCTTTATCTGCCATCTGTGAGTTGATTGGGTTGCATGGGTCAAAGAAAGCAACGGGGGCTTACGATGTAATGTCTTGATCAATGTGTGTGTCTTCAAAGGATCCAGTTCTGCCTTCCTACTCCTGGGCCATGCTCCCCTCATTTCACGCATCATTTTGCCATCATTCATTCGTCCCATTTGATCTTTCTCTCTGTGCCTCTCTCTTTCACTGCCTGTCTCTCGCTCAGCAGCCTTCTCCCTCTTTTTCTATCTGTCTGCCTCTCTCATACTGCATTATTTACAGTGTGGAAATTCCCAAAATTGCCTGCCACTACTTATTATAAGATGCATTCGTCAAGGGCAGGGATTAGTGTCTGACTCTGACAGCCCCGGTGCATCTTGGGAAAGAGGGAGAGAGGAGACTTGGAGGGGAAGGACGGGAGAGGAGGACAGGGTGGGAGGAGCGTGTGTGTCCCACTGTCCCTGCGTCATGTGGTGGTGTGAGGTGCTAAATGGTAGTTTATGCAGAATAACCTTGGTGGTGTGCTGCATTAGTGACATCACAGGCTCCGTCGCGCTGCATTGACCAACGTCACAGCTGCTGCTGCAGCAGGACTTGGCTGATAAGCATCCCTTGTTTTCTTCCTCTTCCTCTCTCCTTCACTGCTGTCCCTCTCTTTTGTTCACCCCCCTCCCCTCCCTCACTCTCTTTGCTGCTTGTTTATTGTCCCAGTCTATCTATTAATTTGTCTCACTTTTAACTTCCTCTTGTTTTGTCCTCCTTTTTACTTTCTCTTTGTCTCATCTGGAGCTGCAGCTGTAGCTATGCTGTAACATCACAGCTTTCCCCTCAGAATGAGAGTCATGCTGGAAAGCACTTGTTCAGATTGAACCCTCTGCATAATGAAACACAGGCATCACATGCTGATGTGGTGCAGCTTTTGTCTCTTCTATATTTCATTCTCAGTCCAACTCTTTACATCACCTTCCTTGTCTTGTAGTTCCCTGGCTAGGAACCATTTCTCCAATCTTCCCTTCATTCTCTTTCCTTTCTCACTCTTGAGGACCTCACACTGACACCACTGACACTCAGCTGCTTTGCAGTTGATCCCCTTGGCTTGGACGGGAGAGGTTAAGAAAGCCTCTGGGGCTGCTTCAACCACGCACCACCACATACCTTTCTATCTCCCTTCATGCCTTCCTTCATCTGAGAGATCTCATCTCTTGCAGCAACCCCACTTACCACCACCCTCTCCACCCCCACAGCTCTCTCCACATTGATCTGCAGGCTCTGCCAGAGCAGCTCCTTAAGGCCCCTCTGACAGGGTGTAGTTACAGAGGGTCTGCTATATCTAGAGTCGAGATTGTCATCATGATTTACAAGAAATAAACAATCTTCTAAATCACTACCTCCACTGCCGCTGTTTACTGTGCCAGCTCATGTCCTGCATGCCATACAGTGAACATACACAACTGGGCTCACAAACATTACTCATCAACCCCTGTCTCCTTTGCCAAGCCATTCTATTCCTCTCCTGAGCCTGTGGTCAGTGTGATGTCCTAAGTGTCAGTCAAATTCTCCAAGCCTTTCAGCACCTATGGCAGCTGTCAGCTGCTCTTCAAAACCATGTCTCTCCCTGGCATCTAACTGTAATCCAGCCATTTAATAATTATCTTCATCTTTTGCCCCTTGATACAAATATTATTTGCCCAACGCAGCACATGGCACACCTGCTCACTCTACATACTTGTTAAGATAGCAGGGAGCTGATTCAAGTGAAGTATTGACATAATGTGGCTGTATCAGCAACGAGTCTATTTGTGTTTTTAATTGAGGGATACTTAAACAGTGATGGAGGGGAGATAAAGACAGTTTGAACAGATGGCAAATAGAGTTACATGACTACCTCCTGCCCACCTGTGTGTGTGTTTGTGTGTGTTTTCATCTCACAGTCACCACACTGTGGCTAGACGGCTGGCGACAGCTTAGTATAGCAACCCTGCATCTCATCCGCCATGTTGTCCTAGACTCACATACCTCCATGCAGACATACAAGCATACACAGACTAGTGAAAGACTCCCCTGATGTCCTGGTAGTCTCCTGATGAATGACTCACCTCTGTTGTTTACTCTCTGAACAAACACATTAGCTAGTAGCGAGCCTTTCAACAGGAGTTTAGGAACACCAGTAGTTCTGTAATAAATCTCTGCCCCATTTTTTCACTGTTGGAATGCAGGATAATCTTTAGTCCCTGAAAACCTCCAGACTCAAAGTCCACATCCACATTTCATCTTCACAACAAGATATTATAGGCAGGGTCTTTCCTGCCTGGTAGCATATATATTTAGATCTTGACCACTCCACAAGCAAACAATGAAGTCTGGGCTTGTGCAAGGGCTCTACGTTATTCAGAAAGCAGCTAAAGGCGATCACAGTATTTGTGTCGTAAGAACCCACGTATGCCAGCTGCCCCTTGATAATGTGTTGTAGGAAGGATAGCAGTGTCAGGGTGGGGCTTAAGGGCCCTCCAGGCAGATAGTATGGCATACCACTGCCCCAAAGTTCAACTCCCCATGGTACATCAGTCAGCATGGCTGTAGTAATGAAAGCTGGAGCCAAGTACTGTCAGGGTGTATGTAGAGGTTTAGACTGCAGAGGATGCACGTCAAAACTTTGAGCTGAGCGGTTATGCCCAGTGTAGACAAACAGATGATCCAGAAACAACTGTTGGTCTTAATATATTGTAAGATAATTTATAGTTAATTAGTAAACCTGACTGGGAAAGTATGACATACAAGATGGCTGAGGGACAAGGGGACAGACAGGTCTAGGTCTCAGATGTCTCTGTCACTGCATCTTTTTGTTCCCATGCTTGTAATCTATCTGTCTATCCACTGTAAACCTGCCTGCTGCCTGTGGCTCCAGTCCCTATGTGTATTGAATAACAAACTATCATAATGACATGCATGCATGTGTGGATGTCACAATGAATCTAATCCATCCTGCAATGTTTTATTCACCTGACATTGGTTTTCACTTCCAACATAAACATGCCTGTATTTTCTGTGTTCTCCTGTAGAGCCAGGCAGAAGCCCACTACAAAGGAAACCGCCATGCCAGGAGAGTCAAAGGCATCGAGACCTCTAAAAGTCGTCCTCAGGAGGGGGACAAGCCTCATACTGTGGCCCCCACCACCTCTCCGTCTCCGCCAGGAGCCCCTGGCACTTCCCCTGACAGTGAGCCCAGCAAACAGGGTGAGAGAGCAGAACACACTCCCAGTAACAGGAGGAAAGACAGAAGAAGTGCTTATTTGAGTTTTGTTGTAGAAATAATCAATGCCATGTGGGATTGTCAGGAGCTTACCATTTTGCTGGAAAATGAAATGGTAAATATGCAAGAATAACAAATGCATCTAATCACAGCAGCTTTGCAGTGTGTTGCTCTTCTTGTGAGCATCTCAACTATGTGTGGTCTGTTTTGGCTGCAGCACAGTTTATGGCTAACAGTGCGGTTCCAGAAACCTCTGAAACTGCACTGACAGTAGTGTTTATCATATATGGAGCATAAACATTTAATTCAGAGATGTTTGTTTCATGAAAGATTGGTGGCTGAAGAAAACTTTCAGATGCCTGGACTTTAGTCTGGCTCATTTTGAGATGAGGAAAACATTTTTTTAATGACAGTAACAGTTTATTTAAGCTCAGAATACAGAGGAAGTTATTTTAAAAGTGGGACACAGATGAAGCAATATGTTTCCTTCTGTGGCCACGGACACATTAAATCAGATTAGAAAATTTGATTGAGCCTTAACTTCAAAGCAGTGGGTCCAAGTCAGTCTGAATGCAGCTACAGTTAGTAAGTGCTGACAAACACTTAATGAAAACAGCCAATGATCAGATGACTGAAATGCAGGTTTATAGGAAAGTTAAACTAAAAACAGAAGGAATCTGACCCAATTTTCTAATATGATTGAGAAGTTAGAACCAAAACTGAAATTCTAGCATAACCGGCACCCATTATTGACTGCTTCAATTCATTACAATGTACAGTATCTCATGGTAAAAGAGGAAATATTTACAACTGGAAATATTGCCGACATGAAAGGACCATAGATTGTGAAGATGAAAGTTACTCTTGCTTCATTAGATTACATCACAGACTTTATTTTGTTTTAATTTAGGGCAATAGTGATACAAGGAGTAGCACAGAGAAGAGTAGACTAATCAACATGAAAAAGAGACACCAAGTGTCTGAGTGACAGGTTGATCAAAGTAGAGACATCATTATTATGCCAGAGACAATCCACAGTATTAGTCCGGTCTAAACACAACAATTTATTGTTCAGCTGCGCAATGTAAAACCAGTTTGGTGTCCATCCATTTAGACTGTCAGCAGGTGAATTGGCACACACATGGCCTGATAACATGGCAGTTTCTTGGCATCTTTTCAAGGAAGCGCACTGTGGTGTGCATATGCTTGTTTGTGTCTTAACACTGAGTTATTGAGAAGTACAGAGTCAAAATAGAACATGTTTCCTGGACCTGGGGTGTTGGTGATTAGTGCTAATACTGATTAAGAAAAAATATGATATAATATAAATATAGATGACACCATTATGGAGGATGATGGATCAGAATCGAAGCCAGCATCTGAAAGGACAGAGACGGTACAGCTGATCTGACTTTAATGAAAAGTTATTCACCGTTGACAGTTTATTAGTTGGTAAGGATGCATGGCATGATCAAGGCATGGCGAGCTCTTTCTTTAGCAGCATCTATATTCAAGTCTCTGTTGTCTCGGTATGACTTTCTCTCTTCATCTACTGTATTGCTCATCTTCCTATTTAGAGCTATAACTCAGAGGCTGGGTACAGGGTGCCTCTGCCCTTCTCTTTTCTCCACCCAGAAATTTCCATTCCCTCAGTGTCACCACTCTGTCCTTGGATCAAACACGAGGCAATGAATAGACCGGCCATGTTTTGGTGACATTTACAAAGGTTTCTGTAGCTGACTGTTTACCAGACATTTCCACCTTGTTGACGGGAGGGCACAGAGCAAACACGATGAATGAAAAGATGAAACTCAGGTCTAATAAAGGCCAAAATGCTGCAACATGCCAGAGCAAGGGCTCAGCATTTCACTGTCTTTGACTTTTTTTGTATTCGTAAGAATAAAACCACTTTACAATTCAAGATTCTCTTCTGTAGCTGAACCCAGAGTAGTAAGAGGTCAGTCTGTTTTACTCTCCCTCCCTCATGGGGGATCTGAGATCAGCTTCAGGCCATTTGCCATTAGTGAGATTTCCCGGAGTGAACTTCAAGAGCATGGGGAGCCAAAACAAGCCTGCCATGGTTGAGATCCTAAAGTAGTAACATGTGAAAGAATGCCTTTTTCCATCCAAGCCTATTTCTCGTGACCCTGGAACCTTGTCTCTTCCTGGTTTGTCTGCCTGCTTGCTTATGTGTGTGTGTGTATGCATGTCCTCAGTGTGATCCTGTCCCACTGCTCCATGATAGGGAGACAGAGCTCTGGGAGCAGGCAGCTGTACGTGGCCTCAACTGGGAAAGCAGTGTCTGGAGAACGGACACTGTGGTTTTGGCTGTGGAGCTTAACACAGGTCACTCTGGGGCAGTTTATCTGAAACTAACAAAGACACACTGGTGTCTATACACATAAAGCATGCACACACTTATGCACACATACGCACACAATGTGGTCAGGCCCATATGAGCACACAGATGGACGAGGAGAAGGTTTCCCACAGTGCACATCCCTTATAACACAGAGCGGCAATTGTTGATGTTCAGTGATTTTTCCTGTGAATGGACTGTTTGTTGATGTGGGATTTTATGCAATTTCACAGGCTTCTGAGACATCCAAATACGATGCAGTTGTAGTACAGTCTAGCATCAGTATGATGACCTTCTCTTTTATATTGCATCATTTCTCATTAGCATATCAAATGCAGTCAGTAGTGATGGCCATAAACAGCACACATTAAGACCTTGCTATGGGCTAAAACAGTGAAAGGTCAGTTATAGCATTCTGTTTGGATACTGTTAGTTCCTTAACCTTCCGGCTATCAGAGCAGGTCACGGGTTTTAAAACCCTCAAAGGGTTTGTGGTCATCATTGCCCCAAAAGAGGAGGCCCTTGGCTTTGGGGGATTTGGCCTGGGGAGCTGAGGGTTTGGCTTGGCCTGCAGGCGATGGAGAGGCAGCTGTTTACTTGGAGAGAAACACTGCTCCTCCCCCTCTCCCTCCTTCCCCTCCTCTTTATCCCTCTGCTGTCTGACACTCCCACTCTAATGAAGGGCCCTTTTAAAACCACCATGATATTATAGCGCTCTTTAGTCCACACAAACACTCATAGGTGCACACACACCCAAGGTCAATTAAACAGATGACTTTCATGTGAGGGCTCGGGTTGCATGGCTGTGAGGTGACTATAGTATTGAGTTACACAGGCTTGGTATGCTCTTCATGCTCTTTCTAAATTTGATGTTGGTCTTGGAATTACATTTTCAGGGAATTCACCAGTTGTTTTTTTTTCTAATTGATGAAATTCATACCAGAAATATATATATAAAATATAAAATAAATAAAATATATTATATAAAATATAATTTGTATGTCTATGAGTGGTTGTGTGTGTGACTCAGAGTTCGGATGCAGGCCAAACTGGGGAAAAAAACACCCAACTGCATTATGAATGAGGCTTGGCTCTCGCAAAGCCAGCATTGGGTTTCGTAGCTCATCAATCATTAAGAATTGGGCAATGGGGGGTAGCAGGTGGAGTCATCCTACCTAACCCTTACCCCTGATCACACACACCAACACACACTGAAACAGGCTCGCCTACAACCTAGCTGATCATACCCACACCTAGCCAATACCCCAATCCTATGATAATCCTCCTGGTATTGTGCTGGAACAGTGCATTGATGGCTTATAACTTACGATAATACAAACCTCTGTGATCTGTTTAACTTAAATTGCACAGCTTTCATTTTAAAAATGAATAAAACGTGTGCATCACTGCATAATGTTCCACCTACGCACAGGATTGATTACACCAATAAAGTTGTTTTGCTTTCAACTTTATATTTTCTGATGACAAAAAGCTTACTCATTGTTTGGTTCCCGACCCTTTGGGATCACTTACATTCTGTGAACAATGAGGTACATTTGTTTATATAGGCACTCTCCAATATACAGCCTTCCACACTAATTTGACAATCATATACTGTATTTTTTACATTTCCATGAAGCCATCACAGACTAGCTAGAATTTCACACATGAGGAATGAGGGTGAACTTTGACTCCTGAGGCAAACAACGGAAGTTCTTTTGGTCTGAATTTCCAATGAGTCTATATTATATCCCATGGCTTTATCAACAAAACCTCTCCCCATAGACTGCATATTATACATAGCTATAATTTCCTGAAGTGGATTAAGGCAACGCAGACACACCAGACTACAGTGTAAAGCATCTGGACTGAGTTATCTCCCTCTGCTGACCTCTCCCAGTGAATAATGCCTTCTTCTGTTCAGCTAAGAGGCCAGCTAGCAGGGAGGAAGGTCAGTTAACTGCCTTATCAATGTTTAATTAGACTTATAGCCTATCCCTAGTTTCTGGAGAATCAAGTAACTCTGACAGTCGGATTCTCGGGGCAAGCAGAGAAAAATATAGCAATTTGTCTCTACTACTCTGAAAGAATATCAAATCTAGAATGAATCTTTCATTGTGTTAATTTTAGTCAGTAAGTTTGACAAAAAGAAAGACGTTTCAGCTCAGTGAGATTCGTGAGTTTTGGTTGCTGAAACAGAATTCCTGGGCCTTTAAAGGCCCTGAGGGATTGGCCTCAAGCTGAACTTGTTCTAAGGGGGATGAGTGTAGGAGGCATTCACTCTGGTATGAGGTGAAACAGTGACGGGATGTGATGGTTTGGTATGGCAGATCTCCAGGCCATCATGGATCATGAAATACTTTATTACCACTTGGCCAACCACCTCTCCTCTTCCCGACTTGATTCTAACTCAAACCACATGTTACAGACGCTGTAGATTCATGATTTGTCTCTCAGCGTTGTAATGAAGTCATGTGTACGTGCCTGTGTGGGCAAACTTCAACTATACTGGAGAAAACTGCTTTTGCTTCTCTATCATTCTGCCTTTCTGCACGTGCAGGTACAAGCTCTGCAATCAACTTAACCAGCTCAGTGAGCACTGTGGCAAAGTAGGCACATTCACACACACTCAAACCTCACAAACCTTTCTAGCACTTACCCTCACACAGCACTTTGATGCAGGCCCAGTTTATAGACTCATCAATGCCATATAGACTCAGAGAGAGAAATATTTTTTTTCCTCTTTTTAACAAAACATCTGTTTGACAAACGCTCTGTGCTGCCAGCAGCTGCAACTGGAAACTTCCAATATGGAAAGAGAGGGAGTTTTGATCTTGGAAAGCATTGGAATGGAAAGCACTCATGGCATCTTCATCAGAAATGATGTAATGGAGTGGCCAGGGCAGCTCTGTAGTTACCTTTTACATAATGCACAAATTATCATATAAGACTTACAGAGTGGGACAAAAAACATATTCTAACTTTTTTTCTAACTTTTTTTTTTTTAAGCCTCCTGTGGGCAGATGCTGTAATTTAGCTACAAACACTAAAAACAGTACATCTGGTGCATGTGCATAATTGTATGTTGCAGTTCCAATGCTATTGTGATGTCCATGTCAAATAAGTAAACTTAACTAACTTAACATATATGTATATATCACAGACTCCATGGACTCATGTCGTGTGACAAAATGACAAACGTAGGAATCCTTAAAAGGAAACTGAGCAGTTAAAGTCAATATTTGTTTTCTTCCCAGAAATACCCCATATTATCCCTATAATACTATAATCTAGCAGGGCTTTTCCGTGCTCTGCCTTTGGCGCTACATCCTGTGGAGTTTGGAGACAGGCCTGATGGGTCCCTGCTGATGGGGTGGGGGGGAGGGGGAGTGAATACCCCACCCAAATTTAGGGGGTCTTTATTCAGCCAACACCCATTGCTTAGTGAATACCAAAGGCATGGCGTATGGAAGTTACTGACCAGAAACATATGTCTGTAGATGTATGTATAAACATGTTCCCTGATGAAAAAAACCCTCTACAGTCAAACACATGCAACAATAAGACGTTAGAACTGAAGGGGATTGGAGGGAGAAGTGAGCACAGACTGAGAGGAAGGACTCACTTAATGATATTTTCTTTGGACTGCAGGTCTTGCCTTGTGACAAGGCAAGTGCCATTTTCCTTGAACCCAGCCAAAAACAACAGGTGAACAGGTGTGTGGGAAAGAGTCAAAACATGCACAAGTTGAGGTGTCTGTTTCCTATTTCTTCTTTCGGAAACATTTCAATAATATGAGACCACATCAATGAAAGTTTGGCTCGAGCACTTCAAAAAGCCTGGAAACATATTAAACACGTACCCATTCCTATACAGACAGGAGACATACATTTGCCTCCTCTGATCCACTTTATGTGTAACTTAAATTAAAGGGAACTGTTTTTAATCAGTTATGGCCTATAGGAAATGAAAAGTGCTTTATGTCGGTTTGTCTGATCTACTCACCATATTGTACCGTGCCCTCCACATTCAACTGGGAGTGGTTAGTGATGCGGTTTGACATAGCAGAGAGTTTTTTCACTTTGCTTCACCGCAATTTAAAGACTATGAAGTCAATAGTAAAACACTTTATTGTTTGAGTTATATACTTTTTGGACTACAAAATGAATTGTTTGATTTTTCTCCACTGCATTTGAAATTTATTGTACATCTTCTTTGTTTCTCTCTCTTTGTTTTTGTAGATGAAACACGGCCTCTGTCACAGTTAAATGGGCCCCTGCTGGCCCCGGGGCCGCTTCCCCCTCTGACCACCCCGCCTACCCCGCCTATGGACTCCCCCGTGCCCTCAGTGTGCCCCCTCCTGCCCACCCCCACTCCTCCCTTGGTCCCCCCTTCCTCCTCCTCCCCAGGCTGCAGCAGTGGCAGCGCCATCTCAGAGCAGCCTGGATCTCTACCCCCGGTTTCAGGAGTCGCCGGCCCTCCGGCCTCCAGCAGCCCGTCCAATCCAGAGACAGAGGAGGACAAGGCTAAGAAGTTGCTGTACTGCTCATTGTGCAAGGTGGCTGTCAATTCCTTGTCACAACTGGAGGCTCACAACAAAGGTGAGTTAATCTGTGAGGTCTGATTTGTTGACATTGCTGCACTTTCCAGAAATTGCTACCAGTCGTACCATGTGGCAGTGCCTATGACG
Source organism: Thunnus maccoyii (assembly GCF_910596095.1). Lineage (NCBI taxonomy): Eukaryota > Metazoa > Chordata > Actinopteri > Scombriformes > Scombridae > Thunnus > Thunnus maccoyii. Next base: position 16,811,959 of record NC_056536.1, read on the forward strand.
TCATTCCAATTGGATTTGCTGTTGATGAAGGTTGAGTTGATCCTTTATCTGTTCAACAATAGTTTGACTCTTCTCTGTCTAAACCACAAACCACACCACTGTCATTGTTGGTAGAAACATTAAATTTATCACATCCTGTGTGCCAGAGGGATTTAGCCAAAAAAGACCCACCTTCTAAAGTACTGACTGTAAGATGTTGTGATAGCTTCCTGGGATTTTATGATTACTCTAGAAGTGTGAAATCAAGAATCAAGCTGGGTTTAGTGAGCAAAGAGAAAATCAAAAATGGTCGGGTTAATAGGAGAAATTCAATGAAAACATATGTTTTAGTTCACAGCTTTGACAATTTAGCATCACTGCTTTGAACTGACACAAATAAAATATTTACTTCATAAAGAATGTCTGCTGATTTTATAATTTATTGTGCAATAAGAGTTTCCATTACATTCTCTCTTTTAAGACATTTAAAAGTCAACATTTTATATACATTATGGTGACACATTTAAATATGTCAAATATGTTTTACAATTTACACTTTAAATTAAAAAAAAAAATACACAAATAACTAATACTTGCTGGTTATCATGTGCACCAGGAATTACTGCAATAACATCTTTTAAAACAAATTCAAAACCTTTAAAGGTGCAGTGTGAAGGATTTAGTGGCATCTAGTGGTGAGGTTGCAGACTACCAACTGAATACTCCCCCTCCACCCTCCACCCCTGAACCCATTGAACTGTGTTGAATCATGTGTGTTAATAACAAAACTGACATTCTTTATTTTACTTTGGATACCTCAAAGTTGTTCACACAGAAAAACAGTATACCACATACAAAAACCCATTCTCACCCTGAGGAGCTCCTGTCTCAATTCATGAGTCTGATAAAGAAATATATATATATGTAAAACCTGGGTCACCCTCAACCTGAGCGTACTGACAGGAACACTGATCAGCAGATAACTGATCTGTTTGACACTGACAGGAACGACCTCTGTAACCGAGCACTGATCTCCTGCTCTGTCAAGGTGCCTCACCTGTGTGTGCCTGTTCTCTCCCACTGGCAACACACTCACTCTACGTCCCACTTCTTCTTCACTCACACAAGACATAATTATTTAAAAGACAGCTCTCTCTCACTCAAAGATTCATGATTTGTCTTGCCATTTGCAGCACACAGCATAAAAACCATTCCCCATAGCCTGAAGCCTTCCCCTTGAAAAAGTTGCAGAGGAGGATGGTTAAGGCGCGTAACCACTGCATGCAGGATTTAAGCGCAGAAATAAAAGAAAAATAGGCTGTTATGTGGGTGAGCTCACCACAATACTACCCTCAACATTCTGTCAGACAGCTTTCACACATGACGACACTTTATCAGGGCTCCAAATGCCCCTGAGGTGCTCACTGCCTGCTTTAATCCTTTATGCCCTACCAACTTAACTGTCCCTGTGACCTTATTTCCCTTTGAGAACAGTTTGTATCTGCTTTATTCTGGCCATTTGAGCCCCCGAGGTACATAGACTCTCCTACATGTACTGTACATAAAGAGAACCTAGCACAGAGACCTTTATTGACAGACAGAGACACAACACACAGCAAGGAACTGACTTCAAATTAGTGTAACTGTATCCCACTTGCCTTGAGTAATGTTGGCCAACGAACGCCTCTTAATTTGGATAAAGTATTAATCAATAAAAGTGCAATCACTGCCACTATTATGGTTGGATTCACCACTGGCAGACTTTCAGAAATCATGCTTTAATGTTCTCTGATTATTTATTTATAGTTTATCATTCTAAAACTATACAACAATAAATCAGTCTACAAGCATATCAACTATGTACAGTACATGCACATGTTAGTATAAAAATAGATCAAACACACACACACACACACACACACACACACACACACACACCGTATATTATAACTAATAAACATGGTCCATGACACATGGTCACAGCCTGCTGTCAGCTAGTTGGCTCCAAAGTTCAACCCCCAAATGACTAACAGTTGAAACAGTTGAAACTCTACGAGGGAAATGATCTGGAAGCAATCACCCTACTCATTCTCAGAAACAAAACTGTGCATGTTAGCAGGATTCAAAAATAAACACATATGCCATGCAGACACCAAAACATGAACAGTGTGCGTGGCAAAGAATAGACAGCAGATAAAAAAAGGAAAACAAGAGAAGAATGAATGTAATGTTATTTCAAGATTTATGTAACAGCTTCCTGTCAAACCCATTGTCTATTTTTGTGTTTTTTGAAATGTGCCTTGTCTGCTTGTGTGTTGGTTTATACTATGAGTCAACCTTACAAAGAAAAAAAATCCACTGGGCCATCCATTGTCAGACCAAAATAGAAGAAAGGCAAAAAAAAAATAAATAAAAAAAACACCCCAGGAGCACATTTTTGGCCACGAGCGAAATCAGTCATTCCAGCCTCTCTCTCCCCAGTGGAGGCAACAGCATCCATGTTCCCAAACACCCACCCCACCCTCACCATTTCTCTCTCTTCTTTAAAGGGATTTTAGAGAGTTACTCAAACTCAAAGTCAGAGCCAATGACAGTAGGATGCTTCACTTCGAGTGTGGACAGCCACAACGGTATGGGGGTGGGGGATGGGGGAGAAAGGGTAAGGGAGGGCGATGGGGGGTAATGACTAAAAATTTCCAGCCAAGAACAAAATGTGTGATTATTTAATGATAAATTATTCTGACACACTCTTTGGACCTCTTTAAACGTAAAGTAATATGCAAGAGCACCTCCCAGTATGTGGCCTCCTTTGCAAATTGAGCCACGTGGTGTTGGATTTGTCCAAATTAAGAAAATACTGTACATAGAAATACTGCATATAAAAATATGAACATGAATCCCCAGAGTTAAGAATCTCTGTTAAATCCTTTTTTAGCAGGTGGACATCTTTTATAGATAACATCTGACACAATCTTTTTTGAACAGCTGAATATTTCAGTTTTTATTCTTGCTGGATTCATCTCTGGAGACTCAAGCCATTAACTGTGTCATACTTGGTACTGCGCTCGGTCCAGGAAATACATCTGTTATGTGTGTAATTTTTTTATACAAAGGTTACTAGAAATTCTCTTGTGTTACACACCAACCTAATGAAACAGGTCACTATTTTAATGCCTCACCACCTCACTCAACAGAAACGGTGGCCATATTTTGTGGTATACATTATGAACCTCATTCAGTATCAGATCTTAAAAATATTTGTTACAATTTTGACTAAACACTGAGCTGTACTAATTCATCACATTCATATTTTGTGAAACAGTAAAAAGTACAGGTATCATACTCTCATAGCAAAGCAAATGTCTGACTTCAGAATCCATCTTTAGACCAGACAAAACCTGCTTCGCATAACAACATGCTCTTAAATTCCCAAACTTTGACATTTAGAGTCAAAATTATTGATCTTGACAATGAGGGTTCAGTGGTCCAACACTGTCACTATTACTGGCACATGAGGTCATATAATTTATCACAGTGCATACTATATGATCTTATATTGCCCTTACATTAAACATTATCAATCACTTACTGTAATGTTAATGTTAGAGAGGGCTTTGAGTTCATCTTCCAGATCACCAGATGCACAGCTGTCTGACTGCAGCCCTCTAGTGGTAACAACACAGCACTACAACTTCACACAGCATTGTGCATTGTGTATATTCTGTATGTGGTCATTTATTGGAGAATGAAGCCACTGGTTCATATTCCTTTCTTTCATGCCCTGATATTTGTCACTGTCACTGTCTCCATCAGTGCTTTGAGCCACAGAGAAATGCTGTCCAGACTCATTTCAGTTAAGACAGGTGGAAGCAGCTTGACTCATATGTTATAAATAGTGATTCATCTCCACTGTATTTCTATTCTATTAGCCTCTAAATATGTAATTTCATCATGGTTAATGGCTTGTGTTTTTGCTTGTGTGTGTGTGTCTGCTGCAGGTACCAAACACAAAACTATCTTGGAGGCACGGAGTGGGCTGGGCCCCATCAAGGCATATCCTCGCCTGGGACCCAAGCCCAGTGGAGAGCAGGGAGGGGGGCCAGTGGACCCTAACACTCAGGAACGAACCTTCCACTGTGAGATCTGCAATGTGCGGGTCAACTCTGAACTGCAACTCAAACAGGTAGGAGGAAGTTATGTATGTTTTTTTTAAATATAAAAATATTACCACTTTACACACAATGTAACTGGTTCTTTGGAAGAAAAAATCTTAACATTGGTCAATGCTTGCACAACAAGCATTTTGTGAGAGCAACTGCCATTTCTTCCAACAATAATGGCTTAATTATGGAATAAATCCTTTTCATTACCTCACATTTAAAATCAAAACCAATGGTCCCGAGTTTCATGTTTTTTGGTTTTGTTCATGCTATTTTGTTTATAGTGTCCATGGTTAGTGTTTTGACTGGTTGACCTAAAGTGGGAATAATTTGTGTTCCTTTCTATCAGCACATATCAAGTCGAAGGCATCGGGACGGCATGGCGGGCAAGCCAAATCCCCTCCTCAGCCGACACAAGAAGCACAGGGGAGCTGATCTGACGGTAACCTTTCAAGTTTCACAGATGAACTCTGACTCCTCCTGTGACACAGTCAGCAAACCTGAGATCCACAGATCAGATAGACAGTGTTAATCTAGAGCATGAGGTCTGCAAGGCCTTGCAGTGATTATTAAGCAGTGATAACTGCTTATTAAGTCAGTTGAATTGAAAACCTCTGCATTATGACAGCTCAAATAGGGTCTGGAGGGGAAGGTCTATATCTGTTTTCTCATCCATGTGTTGACCTTCTGGAACTAATCATTTTATCCCCCTCTCTCTCTCTCGTCTTGTGTCTCCTTGTGCACCCCCTTCTGTTTTTAGTCTTCTTTGACCTTCTCAAAGGATCTCACCAAAGCTTTGGGTGCAGGGCTGTTGCCCAACCCCTTGGCTGTTGCTGCAGCAATGGCCGCTGCAGCCTCCTCGAACCAGCTGGCTCTCCGTGCAGCAGCTCCTGCACCCCATCCGCACCATCACCTATTGCAAGGCCCGCCTCTCAGCCACGCCATCCTGAGACCCGCTCCCGGGCCCATCCGCACCACCCATGGGCCAATTCTCTTCTCCCCTTACTGACACATCCCCCTCTGACTTCGGCCAGTCAGGAGCAGCCACTCCAAAAGCACACTGTGAAGATACAAACATGATCAACAAACTGCAATTGATAGGGGAAAAAATCCAACCATTTAAATACATAACTGAGAGAAAAGCAAGGGAAAGGAGCAATGGAGAGGAGTAGAATTATATGTCTCTCTTTTTTTCCCTTTACCTGAAACTCTCCCTCCATTTCAAAGACTTCTGAGTGACCCACAGATGGAATGAGCAGAGGAGAGATACTCATTATGCATTGAACTCCCTTGTGCATCTCTTACCTCCCCTGGTCCCTCTCCCTTGCACTGTGGCCCTGTCATGGTCGCCTCAATAGTTACAGAAGAGACACATGCAGACCTTTCTAGAAACATTAAACCACATGTAGTGTTACATAATTATTCTGGGCCAGGTTGGTTTTCTCCTGTCATCATGGCTCAACGTGTTCTTCTCATCCTATGCACCTCAAAAACCAAGACAATAATGTTATGTCAGTAGGGTAGCTGCTTCCATCGGTCTTTGCTGTATGCACCACATGTAGCTGTGGTAGCCTCCACGGTACTGTACATGTCCTCCTCTGCGCCGGAGGCCAGCAACTCTTCAGTTTGTGACACTAGGTCCTCGCTAGATACAACATGACTTGTGCTGACAGGCAGGTGATAGCCCCATCTGAACTTGTCGGACGGTTGGGGGTTGAGAGAGCAGAAAAGTGACTGTGGGGCATTGCACTCCCCTGCCATTTCCTGAGAGGGTGAGGTGAGAGGAGGGCTGGCACGGGTCAGTGGATGGATTGACCCCAGGCAGCATGCAGACACACACAGGCCTGAACGATTCTGTGTTTTAAAATAGATTGTACCAACAAAAATTGCCACAGGGCACATCTGCCAACCTCCATAACAGTCAGAGCAGAGCCTCACCGAAAGGGAGAGAGGATGGGAGAAACAGCAAAAATCACACATTGGTACATACTGTACTCCTGTATTTGATAAACGATCACAATCTGTAGCTTAGTATGCCTTTGATGGCAAGAATTTGTGCTGCTACTTATAGCAACAGGAAATATTTTGTAAAGGAGAGAGCATAGTTCACAAGCATCTGGGGAGAGTTCACATCCAGCAATTAGAAAGAAGATTAGCAACATCCTCACATCTCCCTGGTCCCTGTCAGGCTGATTCACAGTGTAGGTGGGGAGGTATGACTTAGGTGAAGACCCTGTGTACTGATGTATTTATGTCATTTCTGCATGCAGCCTCGCAAAAGGGTCCTGCGGGGTCAGGCTTCTGCATCACTGGGTTGACCTCGTCCATTCTCACCTCCCCCATCTCCAAAGGTTCACATGAGTCTATAGCAGAGGGCACATCGACACTGGCAACCATAATGCTGGAAAGGATTATGCTGAAAGGGAACAAATTATAGAGAGGAAGATGAAAGCCAAATACATTTGTGGAGAGATGATCTTGAGCCGGAGTGACAACTGAGCCAGAGGTCCATTGAAGCTGCCCGGAGCGTGAGCTGAGACGTCCAGTCCAAGGCAACTATCTATTGATACTTCCTGTCTTACAACTGAAAGCCATGAAACGCACCATGATTTGTTTTCTTTTACAAAGACTGGTGAGCACTTTGTTTTGTTTGTTTTGGACTGTTGTTTCAAGTTTATATCATACATGAAAAAAGAGCAAAATAGAAAACACAATAAAAAATATTTTTGTAGGTAGGAAATGTTCATAACTGCACCCATGGGAGGGAAAAGAAGGAGGCGGTGGAATTATTGGAGCGTGGGTTATATAAGTGTTGACCCAGACAAACTGACATACAGACAGATCAACTGACTCAGCGGGGAGCCACAAAAGCTAGCTATAAGCAGTAACAGACCTATCTTGCTCAACGGCTTGAAACTATCACCCTTTTCTGAACGAGATGTACACTGTGCCCTTTCATTGAGAAGCAATGAGCTCTAATGTCTTACCTTTGTCTGAATATTGCAATGCAATGAGCAATTTTTATCAGAGTGACTTGTTATCATTGTGACATGTTGTGACATATTGTCTGGAGTTGTGTGTAAACCGGGAGCACGCCAGCTGACAGACTTTTCTGTTCTTCCGTGAGGAGTACAAGCCCTCAAAGGGATTGCGAGAGGGACAAAGAGAGACAGAGGTGTAGCTGGGCTTAGGGACCGACCCTTCATATTAAAGGGCCTTTTTACTATGGTAATCTCTGCTTGGGGAACAGGGTACAGCGCCAGGTATCAAGGGATTAAAGCTAGATTTGTTCAACAGGCTTATTTTTTAGTTGGACTTGAGTTGCATTATTTTTCTTTTCTGTGCGTGAGAAATGTGTTAAAGTGAAAATCCTGAGGAACATTATCAATGCCATTACTTAAAGAAGAAGCTGGCTTGGTGTCAGCTTCCACCGTTGTGCTCTTTTTTTTTGTTGTTGTTGCTGAACGAAATCTTCTTTGCTGAGTTTGTTTTGTGAGTGAGATACTATTCCAGGATCCGTGCTCTCCTTCCTGTTGGTGTGTGTACCATATGTATTCTAGTGTGTGTTGGGACCTGCTCTCTCCCCACTTCCCACCAATCAGAGACAGAGGCAACCTGGAGCTATAAAGTGGCCTAACACAATACTGGAGGCAAAAAACCTGCACATTTGGGTGCAGGTTTTTTGGGTTGGGGGATTGATCAATCATCTGATTCAGAGACTTGATCAATGACCCAATCTAATCAAAGTACTGCAATCTTGTCCCTGGTAGGTCAGTCAAGTAGCAACACTACAGATATGTTCATATTGTCCTTGATATGTTCATACTGTGGTAAGTCCCACTGATTCATCCTCATTATTCACATATGGGAAATAAATGTTAGATTCCTATTTTCTGGGCAGGTATTTCATGTTAGCTGTGTTTAGGCTACTAGCCTTAGCCTTATTCTGCCCTCAGTCTCTCCCAGAGCAGAGAGAGAGAGATGGAGAGGCTATGGCGTAATTTTGTCTTGCCAATAAAGTTATTTTTGAATTTCATTGTCAGAGGGACAAAGAGTTTGTATGGCGAATTGTAGCAATACCTGACTCATTCTGGCTACTCTTGTTTATTGCAATAAGAAAATTAAACAATAAATGTGTATGTGAGTAAAACATTATAAATGTAATTTAAATGAAAAAGAAACTTTATGGTAAATACTATTGGTATCAAGAGAAACCATGGTGGAAAAAAGTAAATGTCAATAAATCATTAAATGAAACAAATGTCTGCAGAGTTTCTATGAATCAATAATTGTGTGATTCAGCACCTTCAATCAAAAGTCATAACACATCAAGAAAAACCACAAAAGATATCTCATACAGTATCTCAAATACATACAAATGTAATATCTCTCAGTGCATCACAGTCTCAGGGCATATGCACACTACTAACAAATTATGGTTCAAGAGAAAATGCACCCTAAAACAGATTTTCAGCATGTTAGTTTGAATATTTTGAACAGTAAAGCTGATAGCAACAAACTGCTAAAAAAAAAAATCATTATGTGAGAATTTCTGCCTTCAGTTCATTTACATTGACTGTATTAGTTATGAACTCATAGATTTGGTTTTCAGATATTAAATCAAAAATTGTTTTACTGTAAATTGAGGGCTGTAAGCTGCGAGTCACAATATGCTCTTCCCAGTAAAAAAAAACCCCAAAAACATGACAGCTGTCATAAATTAGGAGGTGCTCTATTATTAGCTGTCCATGGAGAAGCTCCAGAATTTGTCTCAAGATGACATCATTGCTACAATCTAGTCTCTGTGCTGTTCAAACAAAGGAGATACTTGATCATATATGTTCAAGATCCTTTAAGGTTTTCCAAAGATGCTCAACTTACCTCAGTGCAGTGTCAATACTGAAGAACTAAAGAAACCTGAGGAGTTGCAAGATGATAAATAGGACAAGAAAGAACAAAATATTGTTCTGCTACTCAAATTATGATTATTTTTTTCTGACTTTTTGCTCATTTTTGAAATACTGGAAAGTTTTATTTTAGTTCACAGATTGAGAGACTGGACATGTGAAGAGGGTGGCAAGCAGACAATGCCACATTTTAAAGGGTCACATTTTAGGTAAAATATCATTTATTTCACACTCTTTGACATTATAACTATTTGTTTATTCTAAATGGAAATATTATTTCATGCACACCAAACCTTTAATCTTTTAATCTGACATATTTATGTAAACCTTGGGATCTTTATTAAAATATAAAACACATTTCTATGAGTTTGAACAATTGAGCATTTGTTCAATTTGAGCATTAGACCATGATTTGTAATGGGTCCAGCAAAAAACATGAACAACACAGTTATACATCTCAGCTGCTATGAGACACTGCTGAATCTCCTTTGTGGGCAGCAGATGCAGCTAGCAGGAGGAGTAGCTGACTGGGGCTGCATTGTACTGTCTGATGAAGAGCACCATTGTATGGTGTTGCTGATTTCCCGTAATAGGCAGCCCTCATGTTGTTCCCTGGGGATTTTTTTCAAACATTCCTAAACAGAGCATTTCATCCTGAAACAATACACGGTTTAGCCACTAGATGGTCCTGCTGCCATGACGGTGTAGCAGGTCCGCATGAAACAATGCAGCATGATAACTGAAAAGAGCTATTCTTTCTGCAAAGTATCAGCAGTCAAAATTATTCACACATCATGCTTGTGTAACACTGCAGTGCTGTGGATGCAATGATGAAGACTGAGGACAGTCAGTACTGATACATACAGTATGCATAAACACCTATTGTTCTGAATATAAAATGTATATTTTACAACTGCCCCTCCAGCTCTGTGATCTCACATAAAAGTACAACACATGGCCATGTGGCAGAGAAAAGGCCACAAGCAGACTGACCAGATGGTTTCTATGCAATACTTTCTTTATTGCTATGGTCATCAAAGACATTGTAAAACAAAATGACCCAAAGGATTCTCCAGCATCTTTAAAAATTAACTGAAAGATAGATCGTTAAATGTTATGTTAATCTGACGAGCTGCAGTCTCTGCTGAGATATGGACTCAGAGGCATATTTGCATTTTTACTCAGTTGCTTGTAAATTTGGGAGCATGATCATGGTGTTAAATTGTAATTTTATTTATGCAGAGAGAGAATTTCATTGTATACACATTGTTGTTTAGGCATAATACTTTCAATTGATCATTTAAAGTATGAAAAATATTTGTTTAAGTCAATTAACATAATTATGTAATATCTCAGACCTTTTTTATTTAGTTTTTATTGTAAATCTGTTTATTTTTTTCAAGACCTGAACTGCACAAGAATTCCAGTGTGTATGCACCTTGTGCCTGTGCAAATGGCAATAAAGTCTCTCTAATCTTGAATAATTAAATTCACTGTTGAATGTGTGATACCTCTACCAAGACATTTTATTTTGCCAATAATTAGTTTAGTTTTATTAGAAGAAGAAGACAGAAAGAGCACTAACACTGTTTGTTCCTCTTTTTTAAATTCTATTTTTCCATTTGTAGATATCACAATTCCTGAAAGCAGAGAACTAATAGCATGGTCCTAGTTTTGTACCAGACAGCTGTAAAAGGCCGACCCAGCATCTCTTTTCTTGAGAGCTTCATGCATTGAGATGTGGCAGTAACCCAGAGAGATGGTCAGACAGGATCTTCAAATGGAATTTGAAGAGGTAAAGATATGTACCTGCTCTTTTCTCTAAATGGAAGTCTGCACCAGAGAAGAAAGAGCATGTTTCTTTGGACTCCCTCTCTTTCTTCCTCACTGGCTCTTCTTTTTCTGCTGGATAAGATAAGATAAGCTTCCAACAACTGTTTGCTGAGTGGATCCAGACAAACAAATTAAGTTCTGAGCTACAAGAGAAAAAAAGAGAGATTAAACAAACCAGATCAATTTTGTGCATGATGAAAATGTTATGATGGCATGTTATATACACATTTCCAATCTAATTTAGATAACACAGTCTTTTCAGAATGGAATTAGCTCAGCAACAGTAGTGGAGCGAGTGGGGGTGGGGTGGGGGTCCCTTTGTCACTCTCCAAGTACAATGGGGCCATTTGTGTGTCTTGATTGCAGCAAAAAATAAAAAGTCAGATTTTGTGTCGTATTTACAAAACACTACCAGCCAACAGTTCAAATGCGGAACGCAATTTCAGCTGCTTTAAGTTATTTAAAAATTATCTCTGGGCCAGACTATCAAACCTCACCTTACTATCCATAGAGAGGGATATTGTCATTGATAAGAACAAGGTGGCTGAAAGGTTTGCAAGGATAAAGGGAGGATGGTGCTATAAGGTCAGGTCAAATTACTGCATGATATATAGTTCGGGAATACGTTCAAGTTTGGCGTGTTCAAACATGTTGGTCATTGGACATTTCATGTAGGCTACAATGGAAACCATGTCATTTTTGCTGGATTGGATTCAAACTGACAGCCGCTGGATGAAAACATCATTGGTAAGTTGTTTCATATTCATAATTTGTGATGACATAGGCTTGTCATATATGGCCTTTTTCAAAAATAGCAATATTTGTTGCGGCTTGTGTTGTAAACTGTCGTGTTTGCTTGGTTACTGTATTAATGGCAGGCCATACGTTGCTTGCACATCTGTAGTTTGCTGTCGTTTGTGGGTTAATCATGTGTGGCTTGACTGTGTAGGCTATATGGCTGTGTGGCTGTATGGGCATCCAACATCACTGAATGTCAAACTGTGTATTCATTTGCCTTCAATTTTTGGTTGCCTGCCCTTTTAGTTTAGCCTGACTTACTTTTTTAATCCTTTATCTGACTGAGATTTGAGCAAATTATTGGTAAAATCCATGGCGGCGACCATGGTTCTGAAATAGCTTATCAGCATTTGTGCCGCTTAAATATCAGTAAGTCACCGTTTAAAGTGCAACTTCACCCCCAGTTCTGAGGTCGAGGATTCCCCCCCAAGCATCCCCTGAGGAGGACATTAGTGTGGTGGAGGACCATGGTGGTCCCCAAGCCATTTTAATTTGAGCCGTTGGCTCCAGCCCCAGTAATGCCTGAAGCTGGAGCTCTCAGAGCCGAGGCAATGCAAGTGCAAGAGAGGATGTGGGCAGTCTCTTGAGTGGTAATACGACGTTAGGTATCAGGCTAATGTTAGCAAACTTTCAAATAAGTTGTGAAGCTATGTAATTACAACAAAACACTGCATCCATCCCTAACAAAAAATGGCCTTTATGACCCAACAGGTATTCTTGCAGGCACTTCAGTAGACTGTCTCCCTTAAAGAATGTGTGTTGTAGGGAGGTGCCAAAGGCAACGCTTTGCTATTGGAATAAGACCAAGCACGTCATGCTCTGGATGTAAAAGATACTGTAAAGATACAAAGTTTGTCTATAAACACACTTTCCCCAGTCTGATTATGATCGTTTTTATTTTAGGGTTACTATCTCTTTTCATTTTTTTAATACTTTTTTTATTTTATTGTCATCATGGCATGTCATACATCTTACCCATGTTATATAGCCTATATAGTGATGACAACATTTTTTTATGACATACATAAATAATGTAGGTAGGTGTGTCACCCAGTGATACATCATACAGTAAATTATACAATAAAAAGACAATAAATAAATGGATAATGACAAAATTTACAGTACAGATTTAAATTATACAATGTTATAGTGATTCTCAATTCATAGATAAACATCTTTGATCCTACTTCATATTCCATAAATCCAGTTTATTCTCCTATCAAAATTTCCCACCTTCTTAAAGGAGGAAGACGAAAAAAAAATCCAAAATAAAACAAACAGCTACAGAAAGCTGAGACAAAGATAAAGACAAAAACAAAACAAAACGAAAGAGAAAAAAAAATATAAGTCCTTACTCAAAGTAAGGTACATGTGGTGCTCCCCTAGGTGACTAACAGCCCTAAAATGTTTAAGCCACAATCCAGTAGCTTCAATTCACTGTTTACCATATTATAGTAACTTGACCACTTGGACCATCTTTTTTTAAATAGCTTCCTGATTTTATACGTTAAATATTCCATCTGATATAATTGTTGAACTGTGTCTCTCCATTTGTCAATCAGAGGACATGTTTTTTGGAGCCAGTTTCTTGTTATCTGTTTCAGTACTGTTATATGCAGTATCCTTAACATATTTATCATTTTCATTTCGTATTTTGTCTACTGTTTCGCCTAACAGCACAGTCTGTGTTCAAATGAATAACACTATTTAAGATAGTATTGATTTCTTTCTGTATATTGTTCCAAAACACTTCTAATAATGGTTAAAACCAAAAGATATGACTGAAGTTGGAATAAGATTCACCACAATCCCTCCAGCAGTTTGGTAATATTTTACAATTGTGTTTAGCTTGTTGTGCTGGTGTTAAAAAGTAAGTGACTGTATTTTCCGTGCTTACTCTCTCCAAGTGTCCTCAGATATGCGTGTGTTAAGTTCTTCTTCCCATTTTAGTTTTGCTCTTGTGTCTTGTTGCTTTTGGCTATTTTCTAAAATAATGTAAACTGCTGAGATTTGATGTGACACTCTGACATTGCCATAGTTCTTTACCAAAAATTGCACAAGTGGGTGAAGATCACTGCTGGTCTTCCTTCCTATTTTACTATTTTGGATATAACTTCTCACTCGTAAATATCAGAGGAAGTGGGAATGTGGTAAATGGTAATGTTGCCTTAAGGATTCGAATGACATTGTTCCGTTTTCATTTAGACAATGTCCAAATATAGTCGATCCATTTTGTGCCCATGTATTAAAAGCTGTATATTGTGTGTTAGGGGTAAAGTCAGGATCTTCCTTTATCTCTGTCAGTACAATTAGGTCATCCCTCAATTCCCAGTTTTTCTTCATGCTACCCCAAGTCTCCAAAGTATTTCTAAATAGAGTACTGTAAGCTACTTGTGCCCTTCATTGACTCTTTTTACAGAAATGTATTGTTTTTATTAAAACACGACACATGACCTATTGACCTCCACCTTGCTTCAGAGTTATCATTTAACCAGGTATGTATTGGTTGCATTTGGGCTGCATAACAATAGTGCTTTAGACTGGGGAGAGCAAGTCCCCCTTTCTCTTAAGCCATTTTAAGTGTCTTCATTGTAACTCTTGGTTCTTGGTTTTGTCCCATACAAAGTTGCTTATCATTTTGTCCCAGTTTTTGAAAGCACTTACACTTATATACAAGGGTATTGTCTGAAATAGAAACAAAAAACAGGGGAGTACATTCATTCTGATTGCATCTACTCTTCCACCTAGTGATAGGGAAACAGTTCTCGGCCAAGTCAAATCTTTCCTCCTTTGGGTTTCCAAAAAGTTATAGTTCAATTGGTATAATAACTTGATATTCTTTGGTAACGCAGTTCCCAGATATTTAACTCTATCTTTGTCCTATCTCAATAAATATTCCTTTTTCAGTCCTCTGCAGACAGGGGCACCTAAAACCATTGCCTCACACTTCCGCATGTTTAGCTTGTACCCTGATACTGAACCGTAGTTATTAATAATTTGCTTGAGTGCTAGTAATGATTTTTTTTGAGTTTGGACCACATAATCTGCATATAAAGCCATTTTTATGATATTCCTCTGCAATTCTCACACCTTCAGTTTCACTGGTCGCTCTGATATATGTTGCCAGAGGTTCAATACAGATCGCAAAAATTAAAGGCGAGAGTGGGTCCCCTTGTCTTGTTCTCCATGTTAATTCAAAGCTATCTGACGGGATTCCGTTTGCCCTGACCTGCGCTCTTGATGTTTTTTGCTTAAAGCCATTTGATTAAAACCATCTCTTTTCAGTAGGTAGCTAGTTTACTTACCTACCCTACAACAACAGTAATGTTCATACGTAAGCTCAACCATATATTTTCTAAGTTGCTGAATCATATCTACATACCTATAATGAGAATGACAACACCAACATCTTGAGCTTCCTACATACATGGGGGCCTGTCAATTATTCACACCAGGTAATATATTATAACTAAATCATTTCTCCTGGGAGGGGTGGGCGGCAGTGGCTCTTAATCCTCATGTGCTGCAAGCTGTCTATGACACATCTGCAGCTCTTTGGGAAAATGCAAGCCCCAGTCTTGAACAGGTCAGTTGCAGGAATAAAGAATGAACAGGATGTTTTGTATTAACCTCAGGAATTATCTGTCACCTTTTGTCAGATATATGCCATATATACCAATACCTCTCCTTCAGTTGTTACAGACAACTGGCTCGCCGTTGGTGCTGGGGATACCTGGGTCACCATGTCCAGGTGGTTATACCCTTCTGTGCAGTTACCTGGATTACAGAAGAGTTCCCTGAGGACAGAGACTATTGGTTAACGTGACCTTAGTGTCTTGTGTTGGGATACTGTATCTTCAGAATCCTCTTAAGAGATACTGGTGTCACTAGGTTCCTCACTGATGATCCTCTTGTCCTTCACTGGAATTGCTCCTGTCTTCACTGGCGTCATCACTGTAGTTGGGATTCTTCACCCGGTTTCTGGTGTGTGAAAGACAAGAAATGGCAACAAGTTCTTGAATCCTGTGTCTTGAAAGAATTTCTGAGTATGTTGTAGCAAATGGCAACAAGATGAAGTGTTACCTCAAGCTTTGCGTTGGAATGCTGATTCCTCTGTCATCATCACTCGGGTAGTCAGCGTTGGCCTGCTTCACCATTGTCACTGTTATGGTTGCTGTCTTCTAAAGAACAGAGAAGCAATAAAACTGCATTAGTGTAATGTTTCTGACTATAGAGTAAAAACATTTGTGAGAAATCATGAAAATATCAAAAATAAACATTTTTGACATAAAAAAAACACTTAGCTTCAGCAGCAACAGAACACGAGGAGGATCAGTTAAGTCTAGGTTTTTCTGTCAATGATTCAGTCCTGTTTATGTGGACAGTAAATAATAACCAGTAGCAACAGAAGAGGAAAAAAGTAGATATATTTTGGATTAATATTAAACAGACAAGTATAGGCTTATACATTAAAATTCTCAATGTTGGAGAGTGTGTTTGGAGGATATTAAAAGGTAATTACAAGCCACTGACATTTTGCTGCTTACAGAAAAGGAAACTGGAAGGCTGGGCCATGTTACTGAAGAGGGAACCATCACTAGGGGGGGCTGAAACCTCTGCTTAGCAGTGAAAAATCAAAGCACACATAAAACAAAACTCACTTCTAAACCTCTCACATTGGAGAGGAAACAAAACTATGGTGTCACGGCCGCAACAAAAGAAACATTTGGCTCAACTTTGTGACCAAAACAATGATGGTCTGGAGGCCTGGTCAAACAGAACAAAAAGATGGGGAAAGTCTGGGTGAACCACACAATGGGCCATTGGACCCAGAGTTTCCCTACCTAAACTATCAAAAGAGTGTATAACTAAACTAAGAAATAAAGCTGTGAAAACTGGACTACCAGACCTCCATCCTCAAAAGAGATAAACACAAAAATAAGGAGCAAAACAAATAAAACACTAAGATGATAAGAAGGCTGCTTCATTATTCAGAGAGAGAAATCCTTCTCCTCCAACCTCCCTGAAATATGAGACAGGGCCACCCACTAATCACCCAATCAGGGGCACCTGAGAGAGAGAGAAGAGAAGAGAGGGAGAAGAACACAAGAAGCGGGGAGAGCATAACAATGGGCAAAAAGAATGTATTCTAAATAAGGCTAATCCAAAACCACTCTTATAGGAGTTACTTAAGTGTTGAAGGATGCTAATTTGAGCTTTCTGTGCTGTGATTATTTATGAATCATGGGTGCTGACATAACAACATACTAAACTAAACCATATGAGATTATAATTGCAATAGCAACCTTTTTAACTGATAAGTGGAGAAAGCAGAATACAGTGAAGTATCTCAGTTAGGGTCAATTTGAAAGCCTGAAGCGTGACTGATGTCTTTCTATGGCTTCCTTTTTGTCCAGTCTGATAAACTGGGCACACAGGTCCTCTGGCACTGTTGTCTGCTTCAGCAGTTCCTTTCGATCAGGCTCTTCCAATATCTGATCAAATAACAGATCAGTGAGGGTGTCAACATAATCTACAGTAGTTTTATATCAAAACATGGACATATCAAAATATTGAGAAATGTAGTCCCACCTATGGTGAGTTATTTTTTTGATAAATATCAGTGCTGCATGAATTTTATGGGTGGATGCTGAGAGGACGCACAGTGTAATCTCCATGTTTGTACTTGGGATACAAGATGGCATTCCTCAACTTTCCATCTCACGTGCATGCATGCAGTCGTTTGCTGTTCTCACTGTACTGCATCCCTGACAACTGGAGTCTGACATGAAAAACAAGAGTCTTACATGCTATACTCACATTTATTAATGACTTCAAGTCAAAAATATCTCTAAGAATCATGACTTTTATATAAATCCTACATTCATACCTGCCCAACATCCCCAAGAAGGCGAAGGCCACATTTTTCGGGGCAAACTTTAGGATGAAGCTGTGGAATGCTTCAATGGACTGGTATGTGCAGCTAATTTTCTCCATGTCTTAAACCAACCTTGAAGCCAGGAGTAATAGATCCAGCTTCTTACATGTGAGTGTACCTGCTGACATAAAAAGTTGTCGGTGCTATGACCATGAACCCCATGACCTGTATATTCCTCAGTATCAATAAACAAGAAGATTTCCTTATGCCTCATAATGTCAAATAGAAATTACAATGGCAAACCCCAACACTCCATGATTTTAATTATTTTTTTTAATAATCTTTTTTTTTTTAACAGAATCTATAGGTTATTTAATATTGTAAACAAAGATAAAATGAACTTTTTATATAAACATACTTGGCTGTAGCCATTGCCTGGCTTGGTCACCGACAAGAGGCTGGTGCATGCAGTGGGAAAATTTTTCAGAGTCGTGTGTATGGACATCCTGAATATGTTTTGCCACAAATTTCCATTTGGCCACAGTCTCCTCTCCTGGGGATGATGACCAGTGCAAATGGTTTATCACGCTCTGCTTCCAAGGGCCAACTTCATGACAATTCCTCACCTTTTATACCTTATATGATGTGAGCAATGTACCATGCATTATCGTTTAGAAGGATTACAGTACACTTTCAAGTAAAAGTGCTTTTTTTTTGGTTAGTAGCCTGATCAGTTTTGAAGCATGGGATTGTCTCATTTCATTCCTTAGACACTTCTGCATTTGCTAAGCCATCATTTTTAAGTCTGATGAACTGAGAAGAATTTAAATTCTGAAGTAAATTATGAGGCTGTCAATAAAATAATCTTTTCTATCCATACCCATTACTCACCTGTGAGACCTTCAGAAAAAAGGATCCTGTGAACATCACAGCTGCAGCAAACTGAAGGTTTCCCGCTGGGATCCTATTCACGGAGGGCTGGCTATCCCACTGCAATGAATATTCACTGTGGGGGCAGCTCTGGTCAACATGCAGCAGGGAGCCAACAGTTCTTGTGCTGACAACGCAACTTCTGGTGCATATAGGACAATGCTGAAAAAGTTGCATTAAGTTGTCTTCATACATGATAAACTTCTTCATCTCATGAGACTTAGTCTCAACTGATGTCCTGTGAATGATAAGAAAAAAAAGATGAAACAATTGTGTACATTAAATCAAACTAATCTGATGCAATAGATTTGCCATTAATATTAAATTTAAATATGACAAAGCCATACATTACTACATTTGGTTGATATCTATAATGCAATAAAACAGGAATATCTTTCACCATCAATGGTAGTTTCAGTAACCTCAGGACAGAAGCTTGAATGATTTGACACACTTCACACCTGGGCTTTTTTACTGATTGATGATGCCAGAGGATGCATGAAGCAGCATCCATAGAACTAGTGTCACATGCACCACTTTTGTTTTGACTTCTGGCCTGAATGGCTTTTAGATACACAACACATACATTATAATAACACAATGTATGTGTCAAATACAATAATTGTTGAGGAATTTCAATAGGCAACACAGGTGCACACAGTAACTCAATTATACACATCAGGTGTCAGCACAATTTGCACCAGTACAGAATTGGATTCAACTAACATGTAACTAAAGCTATAATGTTACACATCTCTTTATTCACACGAATGTTCAGCATTATTAGGGAAATTAATAGAAATGGACAGTACAGTGACACATATACCACTTGCTAATTCGCAACAGAGAAAATCCCACCAATAAATGTAATGGAAACAGCAAGGTAGACACTCATCCTTACTTCTCCTGGAGGGTTTCACTTGTACAGTGTCATGTTGCAGACCCACTGGACATGTTTGACATGCAGTTTCTTTCATTCCAGGGTCACTCTCACAATCAGTCAGACATGAAACCTTGCTAAAAACATGGGTCTGGAAACAAGAGTATGTCGTTATTAGACCATTTATGAAATGGCAGTAATGGCATTTTGCATGTGTATAAAAGCCAATGTCAAATCAGTGTTTACTTGCATAATGTTAATTGGAGGGTAAAATAATGACAAAATTAAAGGACAGGTTTTTTGTGAGTTTCGCAGCCACTCTAGGTTCTCCTACACACTTGGAAGGGGAAGGGGAGGGAGAGTTGGTTGCAATCTGCAACCTCACCGCTAGATGCCACTAAATCCTACACACTGCACCTTTAACATAATAAGATGAACAGAATTCTGAACAATAACTTACTGTTGTTGGCAGGAACCATTGCAAATTATTACAGTATGTGCTTTTCTCGGTACACAAATTTTGTATAGTTAGCAGGACAATAACTTAAGCTAATCTTACAGATTTCAGATAGCTTACTGTGGCATTAGTGTCAGCTCATATAACTTACATTCAGGTCACACACACAAGTTTGCAGGGTTGGGAGCTGCAGAGGGAGTGAGGTGAAGATGGCAGGTTGACACAAATCCCAACTCAGCCTCCATGTGATTGGAAGAGCAATCTTCAGAAAAATGCAGATTGTAAATGTACATAGCAGTGGTGTTGCTATTGAGGGACCGCCTTGCAATCTGCAACCATTGCTGAGTCGCATGAGGGTCTGAAGGGAAAGAATGCAGTCTGGTGGTGCTTCTACAGCCATCAAAAGCACAAGTCCTAACCATTGCGCCAAAATTGAAAATACCAAGTAGGTAGGAATATACTTCTTAGTAGAAAATGTAATAAAGGCACAAGGTTAGCAAGGCTAGCAAAACACAACATAAACTCCTGTGAATGATGTGTCTACATCAGCATGTATTTGACAATGAGTGTGGGTGCGCTGTGCGGTTTCAGACAGACTCACACTCAAGAGCAGGGCTGGGGTAGGTGGGCATTAACACTCTTGTTTTTTTATATAAATTTCATGACATAGAGAAGTCCCAAATGGTCGATTCTATGTCAGCACTGGCCCTGCCTTTTCAGGGCTGATATAAAACAGCAGATGACATATTGAATCATTTTCAAACCGATTTTTATAAATTTGGTGTCAATGTCAATATTAACACCAGCATTGATGCGTTTCATCATCATAAAGTACTCTAGTACTTTAGCTTACAGCTCAAAAAACATGTTTAAGTGTGCAGCACCTCTTTAATGATAAATCCATGGCACTGTCCATGGTGCTGAAATAGCACACCTCATTGTAATCCCCATTTCTTTCTGTTCCGCCCTCCTTCCATCTCTAAGTTTCCTTGTTGATCTGTCTTGTATCTCCATACAGCCTATAGGGTGTATAAGGGCCCACTACAGGTCCTTGGCCCCTCTGCAATGAGCCATCGGTTCCGTGCCTGCTTTGCATTAGAATTGCAAGCAAACTGTAGAAATTGAAAAGCAAGAGATAAGGATCTCTTCATATTTACCACACATAAATGCTATAGAATATTTAATATAAAACGTCATATGTCTGAATATAAAGCATTTAAATGAAGTCTTGTACAGAGTATTGTAGGTGTAGAGATTGACACTGGCTGAAAATGGTAAATACAAAACCTTGTCCCCAAAAAAAATTGATTAGCTACAGGATTTATAATCTGAATTCAGAAAAAGACAGAAGGGTTTGTGTGTAAATGTAAGAGGTGAATTGTACTCTCCAGACAAAATGAACAAAAGTAGAAAAAGTTTTAAAAAGCTTTTA
This sequence comes from Thunnus maccoyii, assembly GCF_910596095.1. NCBI lineage: Eukaryota > Metazoa > Chordata > Actinopteri > Scombriformes > Scombridae > Thunnus > Thunnus maccoyii. The sequence continues at coordinate 16,833,213 of NC_056536.1, forward strand.
CAAATTAGGGGGAAAAAATCATGATCGGCATTTATTAAATGAGTATCTTCTGAATAAATAGATGTCACTGACTGAAAGTGCTGATACATCCTGTGCTGCATTTTAACTACAGAGTGAACAAGCTCAAGCATGTCATCACTATGCAAATTAAAAACAAAAAACAAAAAGCCCAAAAAACACAGATGGTACCATATCAGATGCATACTGAGATGGAACAGGACATCATCAGCATGAAAACATCTTTCTCAGTGTTACAGCTAAGGTTAATCCAGGCATGTGCTCTCATGTCTGTCTTCACAAATATGAGTTTGCAGGTTCAAGTGCATCGGTGAGGAGATAATTAGGCCAGGCTCTGCAGACAATCTAGGAGGAAAGAGAAGACACAGTGGAACAAACAAGTCTATAATCTAATTTCCTTAACTAGCCACAAAATTGTGTTGAGACCAACTGTAGATATTGTTCCTTTCAGTTCAGCTTGTCTTTTTTTCAAAAGCTGGATGTCATTATCAATGTTTGTGCGTCCTTCAACACCATGACTCTTGATTCTATCTCAGTTCCATTCATCTCTGCTTTTCAATTTCCTAACCACTCCCAAAAAAGAGGCAACACCCTGCTGTGACAAACATTTGTCAACGCTCTCTTGACTGTACAATTTCTCCTGGAGCCTCAAGATGCAGGACAAGCATCTGAGGAAGGCAAATAGGGTGGCTAATATCTTGTCCTCTTCAGGGAAATTAAGTCAATTCTCAACCATCCACACAATAACTTGCACCAAACTTGCACTCAGGGCCACACAAAATAGCTGCATTCCTTCCGGTACTCTCTGGTTATAAAGGGACCATGTCATAGAAGATTAATTTAGGTGAATGAAAGTAAACCTTGAGCCTATCTACAGTATGCTCGTCATTATGGGCTCTAAAGTGACAGTATGTCACTTTAGAGTCACTTTAGAGTCCATTATGTTGCTCACCCAATATGTTGCTCTCACAAGGCATCTTAGTAATGTCTCAGTAGTTTTAGGGCTGAGCCGACAGCAGCTGGGTGGCTCAGTTGTGTTGGCATGGCAGCAGCTCGAGAAAAAAAGCCACAATTGTGAGAAAATGGTCTGCAGTCCTTCATACTGGAGTAGGCGGTCAAGGCAAATTGCCCTTCTGCACTGATGCAGCAGAGGCCATGGAGTGAATCTAATTAACTGTTTTCAAGCAGTGAATGGAGACATTTCAATAAAATGTGTGCCGGATAAAAAAAATTACACATTGTGCTTACACTGATTTTTATCCTTGAGCAAGAACATAACTTAGTATAATAGAGTAAAATGTACTATAGTAGTACTGTATTAGTATGTTTATTAATTAATTAATATTTTTTATTTATTGTCAAATATTAGGAATTAAAGATCTGTCCAAATGTACAATAAACAGATGGCAAAAAATAAAGTAAATACTTCATTGAAGAGTATCCTGAATCAACTTTATTACGGTAACACTGATACAATACAGCAGAGTTAGTTAGTTAGTTATCCATGATGTTTCACCACATGGTATTAAATAACAATACAAGATCATTAACAATACAAGACAATGATTGGTGACACTGCATCAACAAATGACAATCTGATAAAACAAAATGGAAGAAGAGCTAGATTTTTTTCTGAGTACCAAACACGCCAAATCATTTGTGCCATCAGGCAAAATACTGCAACATTATGTATTAAATGGAGAAACTGTCTCAGAAATCATGCATATACCAAACACAGACAAAATGCATAGAAGAGGGACTGCAGGCACCAGCTTATACTTTTCAAGTAACCCAGTAAGCCATGCACGATACCCTGAAACCAAAGATATTAAAGGAAATTCAGACAGCATTAATTTCATTATTTACACCTGTGCTTTTCCTACAGTGGCATGTCAAAATGTCTGCCATAAAAAAGGCCTATTAGTAGACCTAAAAGTCAGGTAAAGCAAACAAATACCCTGAGCTGAGAGAGGCAGGCAGAGATCAAAAGACATTAAAGAGAATAATAGTTAGTGTATATGCTAGTGGGTGCTACACTGATACTAAAGACAAATGAACAACAGGTGTGGATGCATGTGTCAGATCAGGCGAACAGCAGGAGGGAAATGTTTTTAGCTTTCTTCGGACCAGATGATCCAGAGCGTCTCCTGTAGTTCAATGTTATTTTTATTTTTTAGAATATAATTGATTCTTATCCATAATTTACAAATAACATTAGGAGAAAGTATCACTTTTATACACCAAACCCCTGGCATTCGAGCTCCTGTCCAGCTTATCTACTACTGTCCATACTGTACAGCACCTTATTGATGTGATTACCCAAAAGGCACAGATGTCCTCCCAAGAATGTTCTATTTAAATCTCCCACAATACATGCAATGTAAACCCTGGAGCATTTCAGGAAATGATGGTGATGAAAACAATCGTGGGGTGAGTGGGAGACGGGGTAAACTGACACAGAAGCTTGAAGGTCAGATACGAGATGTAATGTGAAAGATAGGGTGCCACCTTTAATTAGATGATGAGTTACTGACGGAAGGAAGCAAATAATGTTGTCATTCGACGTATCCTGTTGTGACAGCCTCTCACTAATTATTCTTGTCCTCTGACGCCTGTGTCTCCATTTTCACACACTGTCATAATAAAATATTACACTAACTATCATAACAGGATGTAGTAATTGAATCTTGAAGAATACTCAAAATAACATTAATCAAGGGAACAGGAAGTGTGTAAAAATGCTAAATTAAACAAAATGAGACAGGAAGAAGCCAGACGTATAGTTTGTTAATAAAAGCAGCATTATTTATAATATGAAAACTTACAAACTTCTGCCTTAACGATGATTTCCTCAAAGTCATTTATTGCATTCATAGTTTCATAAATGTTACTCACAGCTGTAAAAAGAATTGTACCTTAGCAGTGTTTTGCCTCAGTTTGATATCCAAATGGAATCTCAAAAGACACAATAGTCACTGCTGTGTTCAACATTTTACAGTTGTGTCCTTGTGGATGTCATGATTTATTTTACCCACTCAACCTCCTTTCATTCTGTTCAACTAACACACCCACACAGGTGTTTTCAGTTATTCTGGTTGATTGGACCTCTGCTCAGTCTGAAGTTGGGTATAGACCTTTTTTTTTTTCAGAAAATGACATTTAATGGAACTGAGCCAAATGATGCACATGCCATGAAAAAGGTAGTTGTGTCCCAATTACACACTACATAGTAATTCTACACAGGTTTCAATTAGGTAGTGTGTTTGTATTGGAAAAGTGGTATAATTAAGTATACTCCAAAAATCAGTGTGCATACTACAAAACATTTGTTTTTTGAGTGTGCTCTTGATGTACACTATTGTCCCACAATGCAATGCACAAAGGAAATAGAGGAGCTGCTCACAGCTGCAAAAACACCCACATTGTGGGATGGTGTGGCAAAAAGCGGGCAGGACAGGAGATAGCATTGGTAGGATTGTAAACATGAATTGCAGGAGTTGGAATGGCTAGCGGGCTAACAACAGCAGTCCACAAATTAGACACTTTACTGTCATTAATACACTCAGCCAAATAGCATCCCTCCTCCTTTGGTGTTTGTATTATTTTGCTGTGAATATAGAGTATAAACATATAAACAATATTTCCTGAATGACAGGTGTGTCCCATCACCTCTCTCAAACTGGCTGGGCATTTGAGAGCCTAGCAATACAATATTATTCATATAGCTACGATCACATTGCAGGCAGAATTGCAATAAAAAGAATACTTATTGATATCAGGTGTGAATGGCCCATGGATCAGATGTCTAAATGAGTCTAAATGGTAATGACAATGGGCCTTTTTTGAAGCAGATATTTTGACTTGTAATAGCAGGAATAGCACAGGTGTACCTAATGTCATTAATTATGGATGCATTCCAGTTACGTCTGCAAGTTCTAGGCCCCTGGTATTGTGGGTGCTGGCTCATATGCATGGCTAATGGGACACCTAAATGGAACTGGGCCATCATTGCTGTTATTAATTACACCTGTATTTTGTGTCTGCTGTGAAAAAGGCCCATTGTGAAATCATGATGGACATCCAGTTAAAAGCATCCATATTTTGTCATAAGGAGAGAAAACTGAGACAAATTTATAGTAGCCGTCATTTCATGGCACTAATAATTTGTCAGTTCTCTGAGATTGTATTGGGTTCATGAAGATTCTTAGTAATGAAATGTGCCAGGAAGTCCAGTTGCTTCTGACCCTGTACTTCTGGATACTGTATAATAATAAACAACATTCATTATATTCAGGACATTATACATCAGATAAAAATCTCATTATAGTCATGCCAGATTTATAATGAATTATAATGCATGTAATTGTGAGATAGTGAAGTATAACGAGTTTATAATGTGCTCCCCATGCTCACAATAGATGTTAAGTGTTCTCCTGGTATCTTATCAGTTTTTATCTTACTTCCCTGACATCCTCTGGTCCAGATAGTCATAGTTGCTTCAGTAAGTGATGTGGAATAAAGGTGTACATAGTCCATCCATCTGTCGGGGCAATGACAGCCGTCTGTTAAGACAAACCTAAAACACAATCCATAAATTTACATGGACTGAGCAATTTGCCTTCATATCTAGCATGACAGACATGGTGGCAGCTGTGTTTACCAGGACACCGTGTGATACGAATGTAATCACTTTACCAGCCCCTGCCTGTCTGTTATGGATGGCACTTGTCATTTACAGAGTAGAGCCCAGGGCCATCAGACATCTGTATGTGCGAACGTGTTTCTGTGTGAGTGTGTTTGAGTGCGTATGTGTGTGTGTGTGTGTGTGTGTGGAGTGGGTGGAGTTGGTGAGGCTTTTTATCTGTCTGTAGCTCCATGGGAGACAAATAGACAGTAAAATCTTCTCACATATAATAACTGAACAGAAAAAAATAAAAGTGCTGTACTGGGAGCGTACACAGTTGCACAGACAAGCATACAGAATGTGCACAAAACAGTCCTCAGTTTCAACAGGCTGTCAAATTCAAACCTACAAAGTACTCATTTATGGACAACTAATCTCAATGCTGTTATTTTAAATATGAACACTCAAGCCGGAAATCATCACTCATACTGTACACCACGTCAGGGTGTACAGGGAAAAATAATGTAAACACCTCATAGAAAAGGACTGTCAAAGAACTTCACATCACAGTTACCAACACTCCTACAAATAAGATAAGATAGACTTTATTGTCCCAGCGGGAAATTTGCCTCGGACATCACAGTGTCTACAGTATAAAATCACTGCAACAATACGACAATAAAAAAAAAACATTAAAAATTACATTCATCAATTCATTGCACAGTCCCATCTACACTAGAAAAAGTGCACATACAGAGTATGATATATAACAGTGATCAATGCTGGGTCATATGATCTATTAGCAGCATACAGATGGGTGACAAATTAAAGGGAAAACTGGTACAGGTCTGAATGCTTGGTGTTCCTCAGCCTTGGCATTGATTTTACAGTCTCTGAACTCCACTGGAGGGATGAACACCATTCTTCAAAAAGATATTCCCTTATTTGATGTTTTGATGATGGTGGTGGAGAGTGCTGTCTAACATATCAGTCCAAAGTCTTTCACAGGTGTTCAATTGGGTTGGGTTGAGTATGCCAAGCACACAAAAATACACTGATGAGTCAAAACCAACCATAGTTGAGTGATGAAGCCAGTGTGAGGTTGCTTTAAGATGCAGTCCCTATAATGGCCACTAGAGTCTGGGTCCAAAAAAATTCCACCTGCACAGAACTCAGTGCGAAAAAAACTCCAATCTACCACGAAGATCTTGAAATGAAATAAACTATGGAGACAATTGATGGTTTTCTAGTGTTTTTGCTTGTTTTTGATTGACAGGTGTCTCAGTCTATGACAGTCATCCGTGGTGGTTGCTGCTTACTTGTTTACTCCTCCCAGACCTTCTCCAGTTTGACCTGTGATACATCCATGGTTTGACAAAACTAGGATTTCTGCCTACTTTATATAGGGGAATGACAGATACAACCTACTATGTAGCTGCTTTGCATTTTTACTGCATTAGTATTGTGTTTATTTACAGCTGCAGCTATAAAGTTGATTAAGAATTACCTTGACAGGTGCTAACTGGCTAAATCTGGTGGCAGTTGTTGAGTTTAGGCAGGGGGCAAGACAAGTGATTGGCTGAAAGGTGAGAGGGTGGTGAAAACAACACTGTCATGATAAGTGACATGATGAAATACAGTAAAAAGTGACATAATAAAATGTAACGTTTTGAAATTAAAAGTTGCAAGTAACAAAAATATTATTGGAAAAATTCCATTATGAAAAACAGACTTCTGAAAAGGGACATTTTGAAATAAAAATTAGGAAGAATGACGAAATAATATTTTATGATAATGTATTTTGATAATTTACTAAATTATTGTTTCATTTATATACACAATTTATTACTGTGATTATTTATTTCATAATTATTTTCTTAATCTAATATTGAACACTTTGGGGCTCCATACAAAACACATCACTTAGTCCTCATCCTCAGTCCTCATATCCAGAGGATATGGAGCAACATATGGAGTCATGTTTCTGGCCACCTCTCCTCTCTCTACAAAATCCTGAGGGAAATATCTGGTTCTTTAGCCTCCTAAATGTAAATGTAAAATCTATGTTCACCCGGTAGCCACTAACTTGGTCCTTAATTCTACCCTTTTAAAATTAACACACGCTGTGCAACTCTTCTCCAGCACACCAACACACTTAATTCAAGAAAAACAGTTTGTGGTTATGTTGCCTTATTCAGGGTGGTGTCTTGACATTGTTTCTGGTTTCCTACAGTCTATCAATCAGTTATGTGACTTATAGATTGTCATAGATACTAATACAAGACAACTTTACTAAAGCAGAGTTGGTGATAATTCTATGTGGGGTTTCCACTACAAGCAATGCCTTTCACATTACACATAGTCATCTGATACATTGTTATGTAAAAATATGAATTAGTGCAGCTTTAAAGTCCTGATTAATGATTTATCATCACTCAAATATTATGGATTTACAATTGGGTAGTACTACTACAGTCAAAGCCACAAATCCTTAAGTTATTCTGACCCCACCGCTGTGTGTTTAGTCACATTTCACTGAAGACATGAGCTGGTGCTGTCAGTAGCTGATGTAGCTTTACCTTCAATAGAAACACACCTCTCTTGATGTGTCAGAAGTGATCAATAGCTGACCCCTCATACCACAAAAGCAATAACAGCTGTTTCTTGAAGGTAATGCGACCAGCAAATTAGGTGAGTTCTCCATGAATAATGTGTTTCATTGACTTTGTCTCTTGTGAAAAGAGACAAAGTGGAGCACAGAAATGCCAGCGGTCATTCAGAGCCTTGTTTTTTTACTGTCTCTGAAATTACCTTTATGCAGGACTCACCTTTGGTCCAGTTGTATCTTTGTGGCAATCTATAAATTCTGTTTTGAAACTCTGTAATCTTGAGTATATGGTGGGCATCAGCCAGTGGTGAATCTTATACTTAAACTTATTAAATTTTTATGTATCTAACATTAAACCTACTGACCATATTAGTGTATAAAGAACAAAGGACTAATATAACCCCCTCAGGAAATGACTGAGGTAATTGCTATAGAAAAGAGCTTAGATCAATGTGGTTTATAGTATTTCCAACACTGTCATGGGAAATTTTCCACATTGTCTCATGGGTATCTGTCTCATCAAAGCTGAATAAAACATTGGCAATTTGTGTGTTTATGTGTGTGTCTGTGCTCTCTCTTGAGATTTTCATGCTGTCCATTAATACATTTATAGACATACATTATGCTCACATGGATAAACACCCATGCAGAAATAGAAGACACACACACACAGTGCAAAGTGACAAATCATAAAACTCCTAATATCAAATACTCAAATTCAATCATGGGGTGAATAATGTGACTTTTTCTGTGTCAGTCACTGTGTTGCACACTTTGATCTCATGATTCCATAATTTCACTTGACATAATTTTATGAGCAGGCGGGACAGAATTAAATAAGCAGTAAAGAGAGGTCACATCGCAGTGCAGTCAGGCAATACTGCCCACTCTCAGTAATGAAATAAAAACCCTGTGTTACATCTCCATCATCCATGCAGAGCTCCAAAAAACAACTGCGTCCGACATGAATTCAACATAAAATATTAATTTATCAGTTTCCTGCTCTCAAGAGAGTTATGACTCCTCAAGAAGCAGTAACTTTTCAGTAATTACGACAAATTCTAAAGTTATAATAACAAAGCCTCTGATTGGTTTGGTTGTTATCTCACTGACCAGACAAAACTTAACACTGTAGGTATATGAACAGACAGATGGTCAACAAAAACAGAAAACAAACAAACAAAAAAAAACTAGATCAACAAAATTGAGGTCCACTGTAAAAATTTGACCAGTTGATTTAAAAAATGTAAGAAACCAGTTAAATGTTACTATTAGTTTTGTGGTGTTTTAGTTTTGTTTATCTTCTTGTTAAGTTTAATTAAAATGTTTCTTACAAAATTACAAAAATTATTCTTACAACATAAAAATGGCAAGTAAGCTCAACTTGCTTTTTCCAAGTGTAAGTAACTTAAGTAAATTAAGTTAGTGTGAGTCAACTGAGCAGTTCTATTTACTGAATAAAATTTAGTAAACTGATTGCCTTAGAAAAACTAAGCAAGCACAACATATAACAATTAGTCGGCAGGAATTCTTTTAATTGAAACAAAATGTCATTTAGAGACAAGAACATTGAGGCTTGTGTTTGTGGAAGCAAACAAAACTATACAATGAAATAAAAAATTGATACCTTAAATAAAATCCATAGACAACCAATTCTGAGGTTAAACATCACCATCTGAATGAAGTTAGAGGTCCTCTTCAGTCTTTTATGATAATCCAGAAGAAAAGCATCAGTTCAAATAAAAGACCTGAGATTGACTTTGAGCATCCTGATGATGTAACCTTCCAGTATAATATCAATGCAAAATGGTTAAAGGTGCAGGGCCATTTGGATCTGGTGGCTGGCTGTCTTCATGTATGACAGTCAATACCCCAAAAGCAACCTATGTGAATCTGCAAGGACCTCTGAATCCTGCGGGCATAAAGGAAAGTTGAAAAGATGAGGTGAAAATTGGCCATGCAAATATCTTTTGTATTCACTGGGTAAGACCTTCAAAACAACCGGAATATGCAATACTTACAAAACACACCAAAGAAAACTAGAAGATATCGCAGGACAGCAGTTCAATTGTAACAACATCATGGGTCTAACAGTGAGGAAAAACAGTCCAATTAGGGAGAAGCATTTTCTGAAGAAAAACTGTGTTCTTGCTCTGAACAAGTGCATCACATTGGTTAAAGTTCAAGTTCACCTATGGAAGGATCTCCATAAGTGTCCTGCCAACAGTTTCCTTTTTATATTTTAAGATCTCAAGGAAACATGAGGAATAGTGGTCTAAGGATTCAAAGAAGTCTGGTTCAAGATCTTAAGTTGCCACTCTTGTGAATCCTGTAAATATTAAAACAGAACACAGATAAAGTCATAATCTATTTTGTATCATATTTAGAGACCACATTATTTTTGGCAGACAAAGTGCATGGGATTAATGCTGTATGCTAAATGCTGAATGTTTTATATCATGTAAGTTTGTGTTTTTGTTATGTTAACATAACTTGTATTATAGAATGCTATTTACTTACAGTACCATAAATTTATACAAGGCATTTGAAAATCATAAAGTATCAAATTTTTTCAGTTTTCCTGTCTAACCAGGTGGCATAATAGACCACAATATGGTAGCCAGAATAGTACAGTTTGTTGAGGCCCTAAATATCCCCCAAACTAAGCAACATTCAATGTTTGTATTCATTAAACTCACAATAACTGTGTTAGATAAATGTTTCAGTTTTACCTTATGCTGATTTCTTTTGTAGTGGTGGTTTCCTAACCTGCATGATTTTATATATTGTTTTAAATTGATTTTTATTGCTGTGCTTGGTTTTATTTCAATGTTTTAATGTTTGAAATTTTAGCTGCACGTTTAACTTCCTGCCACTGGGCATGTGATCGTATTACCACTAAATACCTACACCTGGTCAAGCTCATATAGACATTGCTTTTAACCAATCGGACATGAAGGTGCAGCTGTAGAAACCAATGGGGTTGCTGGGAGGAGGGACCAGACCTCCAAGACACAGAAAGAAAGACTGAGGCAGGCGACGCAGAGGAAGGCACAACCGAGGAAGACACGGCAGAGAACCACAATGGGCCAGACAGAATTACAAGGCATCCTCCACTGAACCCACAGACCAGAAGATGAGCCACCACAGCAACCTGAAGCACAGCAGTAAATACTCCAGCTCCAGTTACATTAATCATAAAGCCTAGCACTACTTCCTAAGGAAAGGAACCAGAAGACATTTCAGTTACTAAATGATATTTATATGATTGATTGTGCTCTTATTATTGGAGTTGTTCTGCCTTTGATGTAAAACAAATATGTGCAAACAATATGCTTACTCCTGTGAATGTGTATACGATAGCCATTACAGCTGATTTGTGTCAGCTTATTTTAAAGCATTGTAGGGGTGAAAAAATTTCTACTATAAACTAATGCTGCAAATACTTTCAACAGGTCCTCTGTGAGAAAGTTGGTCCTTTCTTGGTTAATTTAACCTAGGACACCCTGAAAAAATTGCTGTGCTCCATTTGGTTGCTGGCAAACCAAGTGCATGATGCCAGGGTGTTTCGGAACTGTCCATTATATGGCCACCTCCAGGATGTAATGGGAAGTGACTACCACCTGCTTGGAGACTCTGCATACCCACTCGGCACATCTCTCATCACACCATACAGAGATAATGAGCACTTATCCCAGAGGTAAAAGAAATTCAACACACTCCATAGCTCAACCAGAGTTGTGATTGAAAGGGCATTTGGGCTTCTAAAGGGGAAATGAAAACGACTGAAGTACCTGCCCATGGAAGACCTCAAAAAAGTCCAAGTAGTACATGTTCGACTATTTCTGGTTGGCTACAGTGTGTGCATGTGACCTATTCTCAGACAAGTGATGACCTTTTCTTCAGTTCATTTCCAGCCCACCATCCTCCCAGCACCAAAATGTCTTTGTATGTTATATACATCCAGTTTCATTATCATCCCAATACTCCTGCCTCCCTGTCTACATGCTTAATTCTGAGTATTTGTTTGGCCAGAATATCCACCTGTTCATTTCCCTCCACACCAGCATGAGCAGGAACCCAAAGGAAGCTTGTAGATATACCCTTTATTTCCATCCTGTACATTATAAGGAATATTTCATTGATAATATCTGTTCTAAATGGTGATCTGCTAGATCTTATGCTTGTTAGTGCTGAAAGCCTGTCAGATGCAATAATGGTGTTATTTATTTCCTTCTCCTCTATGTTTTCTGCCTTTACATCACCAATCCACCCAAATTTATGAAATTTGTCTCACTGTGTTCCCAGCAGTCTGTTAAAACACCCTTGGCAGGATGTGTATCACATTGTCTTGCACTGGAGATTAACCCCATATGCCAGCATTAACTTCACTCTTCTGATCCTTAAAGGCATTCCTTCCATTTCCACCTGCATCACTGATACTAGAGATGTTTTGAATGATCCACTACAGATTCTCAGGGCCTGAGCAAACTTCTTGAGGTTTGATTCTGCTGCTGACATGTAAGCTACACACCCATAGTCAAAGACAGATCCCATGAGTGCCCAGTATATATTTTGTAGAGATACTCCACTTGCTCCTATATTGATGACCTGTTTACATTTGTTCTTAACTTTATCCAAATGAACATTTCATGTGAGCTTTTCGTCAAACCAAAGCCCAAGAAATCTATTAGCTTTTACTTGCTCAAGAGGTTGTTGATACAATTTTAAGGAGATGGGTGCAATTTTATGCAATCTTGAGCAACAAATTACTTGTGTTTTTGCTACACATATTTTAAATCCCCATTTACTTGCCCATTTTTCCATTTCAACTATTGCAGCTTGCATTTTCTTATTGACATAAGATAGATTGTGGCCTCTTATCCACAGAGCCCCATTATCTGTGCACAAAGATTTTCCTACGCTTTGTTCAAACTGAGAGAAGATGTCATTAATCATTATGTTCAATAACAACAGACTATATACACTACATTGCAGAGTTCCATTCTCCACTGTATACACTGGAGTATGCTGCACCTAGTGTTGTATTTTCCTGTCAAATAAAAAGTCTCTAATCCAATTATATATTTGCTCTACTGCTGATTCCCATTGACTTCTACTTGAGAAGTAGCCCTTCTTCCCAGAGCATGTCATATGCCTTTTCCACATCAAAGGAGACAGCCATCACTACTTTATTGTCGGTCTGTGCTCTCCTGATGTCTGATTCAAAGCACAACACAGAATCCATTGTATTCTGATCCTTACAGAACCCACTTTGATAGGGAGACAAAAGAGCTTTACTTTCTAGGAAATATGTTCATCTTTCTATGACCGTTCCATTTCTGACTTTTATGGCTTTGTTACAGTTGCTATTCCACCAGGGTACATTCTTGGTACATCCAGCTGCTGTACTGTTATTGTTTCCTCAGCAGACTGAATTGTTTCATTAACTAGTTCACCGTTGAATATGTTTACATCTATCTGATTCTCCTCGAGAAGTTTCATACACCTATTTGCGCTGATCTCTTGGAAAGCAGCCCAAAAAAGCATTTCAAAATGTCCATGAGCTCAAACCAAGTGCATCACAAATGTGCAGCCAGACCTCTACTTATTTATACACACATAACACAGAGACAGCACAGCGTGTAACGTGTAGAGAAGAACTTCAATGGCAATTCTTGCTTTGCACTTTTAATTTATTGCCTGTTTTTTACACCCTAACTTTGTGGAAAGGAAAAGGGGAACAACAGATTATGGAGAGTCCCTTGAAAGCACTTCGCTTGTGTCAGTAGCTCAACTTTATCTCAGGGGAACATCCCAAACTCCTGGAGTGATGTCCAAATAAGGAAATGTGCATCATGTAGCAGGTGGATTTTTTTTTTCTTCACAAAAACAAATAATTTTTAAAATATTTTTATGAAATAAATGGTTGTAAAAAACCCAAATTTGTGCTTTGCTGAATAACATATTTGGGTTCAGGCACATCCCTAGTGCTAACACCTGCTAATACACTAGATGCAAATATTGTATCAAATGTCTTTAACTGTTTCTCAGTGCAGCATTTTCATGTCAAGATACTTCTCAGCTGATTTGACAATTATTTTGTTTCTTTAATTTCAGCTTTTCGTCTGTGCTGAACAGTTGACTATCTTTGCCATAAAGGGTACAAAATCATTCTTACTTACTCTTACTCTTACAGTTTCCTCCCTCAATTTATCGCACCCTTCACATCTTCCTCTATCTTTGTTCCTAGTGTCATTTTGTCTGGGCACCTGCGTATCTCCTGAAACCTTCTTTACTGCCTCTGCATAGCTGATTCCCTGGGCAACCTTGACTCAATGCACCTCTGCCGTTCTCTTACTTACCTTGCACCCACGGTAAGCTGAACTATGTCACTCTCCACAATAACAACATTTCAGCTTTGCCCCCTCTGCACACTTGCCATACTCACGGTCTCCACCACATCTACCACACCTTTGCTTTCCCTTGCACACCGCCTCCACATGTCCAAATCGCTGACATGTGAAACGTCTGAGTGGTGAGGGAACATCACACATCATAACACATACAATGAAGATCTTTTCCAGAAGTCTTTCTTCATTAAAGGTACCAAGAGACTATCACATTTAATCCCATTTCTGTTTGCCTTCAGAATTGTTACCTTACTTACATTTGCATTTGTTACATTTCCTTTCACATCATCTGCTGATACATTTATCAGAATCCCCGTGACAACTCCCCAGACCTGTCACTAGGCAGAGAACATATTCATTCTGATTGCTCAGTGATCAGTGATCCATTTCTCAAAATTTTAGCACTCCTTACCTCCCCGATCTTCTTACTTATAGATTTAGGTAGCTGTCTTGGATTCAAGTTTAAAAATTACTTTGTAATCTTCTCTCCTCCTTTTTACTACAGCTGCTCTCCCATCGCAATCGCTATAATCGGATTTATTCTTTTCCTTCTTTTTGTGTCTATTTTTCCTAATTATATCCCATTCTTCATAATTCCCGCCACCTACTTCCATAACTTGCCTCCTGGTGCATCACTTCCGTCTGCCATCTCCATCCAGTCACAGTCCAATGTTGCCAACCCTCACACTGCCTTTTTTAATATGGCATACATACACATCACTGCTGATTGGGTAACACCTCTGACACATCCACCAAATGAGAGAAACATACCTCAAAGTCTGTTGCACACCATTTCACTCCTTTCGACGAAACATTTCGTTCAACCTGGAAACCATAGCAAAACAGTACCCACTGTTTTCAGATTGAATGTGCCCCTGGTGTATCTGCGGGATACTAGCTTTTAACCTTGTTTATTTAAGGGACATTTTAGGACCCTTGGACATTTTGTAGTTGCCTTTTACTTGTTGTTGTTTTATTGCAATATTACCTGAGTTTCAGTGGTTTTTAAAATATTGTATATTTATGTTTAAAGTTTTGTAATAAATGATTCCTTTACTCACCTTTTAGTGTCAGCTCCTTGGTTGCCCAGTGTTGCTTTCTACCCGATCTAAAGAACCCTTAAAAGCCAATTTCCGTCCCCCTCCCCTTTACATAATTATGCAGTTGTAAATAATGAATTTGGAGCTGACAAATTAAAATATATATTCAATCTGAATAACTTACCCAGAGATTAAACAAAACTCCTGATCCCACAGGGGTCCAGTCCACACTTCAGCTTCTGAAGATTTCTCCTGTGTGGCACTACTGCGCATGTACACTGCTGAACTGTGCTTCCCCTCCAGGAACGCAGTCCACTTTACTTAAAGATCCCCTCCAGACATTATGAATCACTTTGCTGATTCAAATTGTTTTGTTCAGTTCCATTGAGAAATTTGTTGCCGCTGTCCGCATCTTATTTGTCCACTTTCTTAATTTCATAGATATGATGAAATTGTTTGTTCTTTGCTCTGTAATGCAACCATGTAGGAGAATTTAATTTAAAGCATTGTTTTACAGTACTATGTTCAGACATGATAAAGTTTTTAGTGTAAGTTCAAGCAGGAAAAATTAAAATTATTCAAATTTCTTCATTACACCAGATATCTGCCTCTCAGTTCACAAAATGTTTGAGGGCCTTTGTGTCAGCCAATTATCAACTATCTTACCTGTTATTACAGTGAATGCTGCTTCACTCTTGGTTTTTCTTCACTCCACTGCCACCAGTGTAAAGGCCCTGACACCACAATCCATTTAAACTAATGTCATAGACAGCGTCAAGATAATGCATCTGCTTTTGTTCACTCATGGTGCCTTTCTTGACAATCAATATGTACGTGGTTTCAAAGATTAGAAAACCACAGCAGACCCCTGCCTCAGTGTTTGCAGGTGTACAATGGGCTAAATGCCAATGGACAATATTCAAACTGAATGTGAAAACAAAGCTGTAAGTGGTAACAGTAGTAGCCAAAAGGTTTGGAAAATTGGCAGCAGAGTAATGACCAAATGGCAGAGGAAATGATTCTAGCATGAAGAATGAATGACCATATCTCACCATAGCAGAAGGATTGAGGCATTCAACAGTGCACTGCAAATAAAAGATGTTCTGATATAACCCTGTTTAATAATAAATCTTCTAATTAAAAACCTCAAAAACAAAAAACCTCACAATGCTGCAAGTTTGTCTGGTTCGTAATGCTGCAACTCTTCAGGACAGAAAACACATTTCTAGGGTTGAGAACACAACTCAAGCGTCTGATTGCAGCCACTTTATCAACTGCAGTGCAAATAAAAGGATGTAGACAGGACAAAGTGTAATAGACACTGATTGCCACTGTGATGAGCAGGATGCTAATGTATCTTCTTATCACTAGCATAGAGTATTCTTACTGCGTGATGAGTAGGAAATAAGCAATACTGTTATTGACCAAAACAGTCCCCCAGTGTTAAAATAAGAGAGCTTCAATAGCCTAAACAGCATCAGTGTCTCATTTTCTACCACAGGCCTCAGTGCCAACTTCTGTCATTGAGAGAAGATTAAAGAGGACAAAAAACCTTTTGACAAGGGGAGAGCAGAAAAACACTTTGGAGCTCTTTGGAAAACACTGAAAAACAAGAATGTGTTTTGGTTTAGCAACACCACAGCTCACAGTTTCACATACCAATCACAGCCTAATGCAAATAGACTTTCAAAGCATATCAGCATCCATGCCAGTATTAAAGAAACAGCCTTCAAATTAACATTTAGATAGAAGTGACATTCAGGACCTCACGAGTGAGAGATCAGGGAGGAGTGGGTGTAATAAAAAAAACTGCATCCATCAAAGTCATTTTGCATGCCCTGAAGAAAAGTATAAAGGGGTCTAAGTTAAATTCCCCCCATTAGATAAGAGCCCATTAACTCAATTATTGACAGGTATGTCTTGTGATCTATGGAGGGGCCTGGAATCATCTAGATCTACTTATTTTAGACCTCATGTCGCCACAAGCAACAGCAAACAGCAGGGATGGCCACTGAGTGTGTGAACAACTGTTTTGCTGTTACTGTGTTCACACATGCAGAATCCCCTTTGGACTTATTGGCCAGAGATTCCAAGCTGTGCATCCTATACACAAATATAGCTACACCCTGCAATTTCTACACACATGCTTTGCAATCTCACCATGTTCTCTCACCCTTACACACTCTCCTTTTCTGCCTCCTTTCTTTCATAACATCTCTCCCATATAAGGGCTATGGCGTCACTGTCCCCTCTCAACTCCAGGGTGGAACTTACTTTATCTTCTCCCTCCCAGGCCATGAAAGCCTGCACAAATGGATGATTGGCAGCTCCATTAGAGAGACAGGAGAGGAATAACAGCATGACTGTACTTCAGGCCCTAACTGCTGCTCTCCTCCACCAGATGCAAAAATACACAGAGGAGGGAAGGTATATTTTCATGTCCTTACATGGGCCTCCAAACAAAAAGGAACTGCCATGTCTTTTCAGGGTTATGTGGTTAACTCTGTGTGGCCTTCAAACAACAACATGATGTGCCCACAAAGTCACACACACACATATATATATTTTTTCTGTCTCAATGTGAGTCATTTTTTAATATTTTCCTTCTCTGTTTTGTTCTTTACTCTATGTGTTCCACAGCAAGGTTATCTCAATCTATTCAGCCAATTAATTCAATAATTTGGTACAGGAAAAGCAAAATTATTAAATGAAAGTGTTTAACTAGGTAGGGAGATTTAAAGATGCTGACATTCAGACAACCTGCTCTTTACACAAATGCAGCTAAATATTTAAGGAACATTGAGAATGATGAAGCAAGACGACCATAATTCCCATTTTATAACATTTAACCCTTGCAAAGGAAGTTTTAAGTGTTTTAAAGTGGCCAGCTGCCTGATCATCACGCTGATTAAGTAGTAGACCTCAACATGCCACATGCGTAAGGAAGGACACACACTTTCATACGCATTTATATTAATTGAGCTCAGTATGAAGCTGAGCTATGTCTTGTCTTCTCTCATACTGGTCCACCTATAGCCAACTTGGCTCACCTGCTGTTACTGAGCCAAGCGTGAACATCCTGCTGACCTGTCAGGCCGAGATATTGTCCAATCATCTTCACAACTGTCTGCAGCTCTGAGGGGAGCTCCTACATAGGAAGGATGTGACAGTTTTCATCATGAGTGCAGGTACAAGAGTAGACTGACATCCAAATGCAATACAGCAGAGGGTCCATGTCTAATTATTCAGTCCACAGGGTATGTGACTACCTGTGATGTATAGCAGGACATCCATCTTGCCCTGCAGCACATCCAACCCAATATCCACTCACCTTTCTGCTGGATGAGAGGCTTCCCCTGCCATGGCATGTTGCGGATAAATAGCCCCTAGCAGTCTTTCCCTGTGCTCTCTTTTAATCCAAAAACAGGGTCGCTTTGATTACCAAGGGGGATAAAAACACTCATCAATAATGTAAAAATGCAATTAATGACTTCCCCACTTCTGTTAGATCTCCCATCCCCAACCCCTGCACTGCCGCAATCCCCTCATCTCACTCTGACGCTACTACATACAGGAACAGGACAAATATGGAAATGGGAAGTCATTACTAAAACATAGCAGTGTTAACCTTTTGTGAAATGCACATTTTGGATTTTTGCCTGATGCTTTGTTGTTGGTGTCATACCCTCCTCTATCAGGCCTCGGTCTCCAGAGGCCACGGCCATTGATATCTGCAGTAAATCCTCCTACTTGGTTTACAGCTATGATCTCAAACTTTGATTTACTGAAATATTCATGCTTGTTTGCATTCTGAATGGATGCACAAACACCAAAGTGTAATTGCTTGTGTAATTGCAAGAAAAATTATAGGTTTGGTATGAGCACTAAATTTGAGTTGTTTTTAACTGCTGCTGATGTAGAGAAAATACTTTTTCCATGATATACATAAATATCTTTTCAGGATTCACATAAATACTTAATGTTATTCACCAGCCTATGATTGATTGATAGTAAATTATATCTATACTACGATGCCAGATCAACTCAATCATTTGCTGCTTGCAGGTAAAAAAAAAAAAAAAAGTCACACTCTCTGCTTGTACAAGTTACAAGACATTTCATCTCAGCACCTGTCAGAGCTGTTTAAGAGAGGATTTAGCAGTCATGAAAACATTCGCAAGTGACCCTCAGAATCATGTGTTACTCATTGTGACAATATTGGTGTGAAAATGTGTCTGTCCAAACAACACGTGTCTTTATTTTAGTCATGTGAACTCTGCTTGTCTGTGCATGCACTGGCTGAACTGAGAATATCAACATTTACTTCTTCATTTTTTCATTTTGTATGTAATAAAAACACTACACATAATAAGTTTGTCACTGTGTCAAAAATATATTTTAATTTCTATTTAAAATAATTTAGTATGGTGGGAAATAAGATTTTTATCCCATTGACCTGCTCATAGGCGAACAAACGTTTTGGTTTTAATTTACATTTTGTGTATGAGTGGGTATTGGGCAGTCAGTTACAAACACACAGCTGCAGCCCATCTAGTCACATACATCACCATCTTCTTCTGTGACATGAAGAGGCAGCTGCTATCTTCATAATGACTTCCTAAAAAGATTAGTATCTGTACAGTGACCATGTCAACTGGTCAATGGAGTGGAAAGACACCTAGAGGAGCATGTGAGCACGATTGCAATATGATCAGCTACAAGATTAGTTAATTCTTCCCTTCTTAGTCAAAGCCAACTGTGTTGGTGGAGCCTAAAAGTCCCAGATGTCCACAAACCTATGTCCTCGTGACGTTATTTTGGAGGTGTGTGTGTGTGTGTGTGTGCGTGCGTGTTAGGGGTGGGGGGGTGGGGACAAAAACTCTCAGCATCATGACCATCAATGAGTAGGCTACGTAGCTTTCAGCACAACGTGATATAAGACCTGATACTCCACCTACGCTCCAGTTGCTGATTGGCGTTACGCAGGTATCCAGCTATTATTTATTACCCCCAAAGCGTGGACGCCTCATTTTTCCTGACCGGATCTCACTGCATGATATATCTGTTCCAGCGCACGCAGCTGATTTTTTCATTATCTGCTCGACAGAAAACAGGTAAAGAAAATAACACACCTTTAAATGCTTGAAGGCTTAGATATTTATTCTATTTTCAACAGTTGTCTTCTTCATTTATGAAGAAGTGGATTTGAGGCTTACCATGACTTTTTGGAGAGGGAACACACAAGAAGACGGCGTGAAATTATTGATGTCATGTTTTCATGTTTTTTTTTCTTTGCTGGATATATATACAAACAAAACCCAATTTATTGATTACAATGAAAATAAGTTTCCTAAACTCTATCTTGTAAACCTTATATCGCGCGCTTTTACGCAACACTTGCGCAGCTTATTATGCGCAAAAGGTATCTTTGATTCCTTGATACTTTTTTTAAAGCCTATATCCAGCAATGAATTTGCCACTGAGATAACAACCTTGCATGACGGAATAAATATAATTATTCTCGCACAGGTGGTGCTGAGAAAATGGGGAGAGGTTTGCTGCTGGTGACTCTGTTCCTCATCATGAAACTTCAATACAGCCAGTCCAGATGCGAAGAGCCCGGATCGCGCAGATCAACTTCAGATGTAGGTTTCCTGGAGCGTCATGGCCAAGCTGATTTTAAGATCAGACATTTTGACAAACACTGATTCCTTTTTCCCCTTTTCTCTCATAATTGCAGCAGACCCTAGGTGTGGATAACCCCAAGCGGAACATTCTGAAGAGGTACAACGATTTGGATTATGACAGCTTTGTGGGTCTGATGGGCAGAAGAAATGCTGGTGAGTCTTCACGACTGATAGAGCCCACTGATTAAATTCATACAAGTTTATAACAATAATAATAAAAGGACTATTATAGTAATGTTAAAAACTGAAAAAAACAAGGAGAAATGGCATTAGACTTTGTGTATTAAAATCTGGCCCTTTCTCAGATCAGGTAATTATCATCATTTGATCAGGATTGTTTCATAAAACTGTTTTTCCTTCTCTATTTTATTTCTATCAGATACAAACGCTGTACAAGCACCACAAAAAAGTAAGACATTCATGATTTAAAAATGATCTGATAAAGTGCTTGACTTTTTTAAAAAAAAATCTTTGAAATCACTGTAAAGCACAGCAGTTAATGGTTCTGTTTCTTCTCATTATAGGGGAAATGCAAGATATTTTTGTTGGTCTCATGGGAAGGAGAAACTCAGAGCCTGGTGAGTGTGATAATTCATGCATGTTTTAACTCACAACAGCCCTGCTGGCCTTTGTGGGAATTCAGATTCAGATTTCAAGTGTTCATCATATGGGCAATATATCTTTATGGAACTCTCTTGTAATATCTGCTCTCACAGATAATGGTCCCTGGAGGAGAGAGTACCCAGAGAGGAGAGGCATTTTTCTCAACAAGTGCAGGCTGAGGTGAGTGCCTTTTCTCTTTCACTGAGCCGATGGAACATCACTAATTCTCCTCTGCTTGGAATACAAAGTTAACACTCAACCTGGCTAATAAAAGATAAAACCATATTGAACAGAAGAGATTTCTGTTTTTTTTTTTTTTAAGATTCCCTTTGTATGCAAACCAACATGCAATTTCTAAAAAGTAAATCTAAGTTCACCTTATTTTTACTGTGTAGTAAACCATTGATTATATATATTTAAAATACACAAGTGTAGGAATTATACTGATTATAAACATGTGTGGTGTATGTGTTTTGTTGCAGGTTTCTTCAGGGGCTGTAGACATTCATACTGAAGCTATGTTCATCTGGCTACAATGAAAAAAGATCACAGAGAACACAAACAATGAACTACATGCCTGATGGAAACAACTGAACAGATTCGATTCACACTGTAAACCTGCCAGCTGGCTAATGAAAGTGACCATAAACTACACAGATTGTATTTGTTTTATCTGAAGAGAAACATAATTAGAGGTGACAGTTGATGCATTCTATTTCTTTATCATGTTATTCTTTTTCTTCAAAGTTCAAAATAAACATAATTTTTTTATACATAATTTATTCATTTAAAATGTTGGTGCATTTTTCTGCAGCTGTTTATGAGTGATTCTTGGAGCTCAGCTCTAGTGCACACAGTAATGTTCAATCACACCTGCTACAATGTTTACTGTTGGGTTGTATAAAATTACTTCACAAGAGGGATTAATTTGAGTTTACTATAATACTGTGTTCACCCGAAGCTACAGTGTTCTCAAACAGAAGCACACAAGGGGTTTCAAGTATGCGCCTCTACATCAGAGCATCTCATATCAGTCAAAAGATAAAAAGAAAATACATTTTTCACAAAACAGTTTCTTGCTGAAACAAACACTGCATCGCTGCTGGCTGAGGATTTAGTCTGCAATAAATACTGCACTGCAGAGGATTTAAAAATTAAATTAAAATGTTAAGACAAAATGTAGAAAGAGAAACAAACGCTTAAACATTTGTACAGACATCTTTGCATGTTGTTTCAGAAAAGCCCAGAAAAACATTAAATAATAAAACTGTGGCCACAAAAAAAGAGGCAAAACACTGAGAAGTTGTTACAGACACGTCTGTTTGTTGCTGCTCTATATTTCAAGGAAAGATTATGAATACAGTGTGATAAAAACCTTTGAATACAACTGTTCCTGTATTATTGGCTCAGATCGGATACTCTTCTTGCATCACTCCAAGCTCACTTCTGGGACTGCGTGACATCATAAATCTATAAATGCACATAAGGATGATGTCAAAATGTAATGAAACTAAACCAAGTGTTTATCTTGTTCAAATATAGCAAAGCCACCCGGAGCTGCCACTGAATCATATTCCAATTTTAACCACTCACTGCTTGCAATTACAGTGTCATACTGACTGGAATATACTGTGATAGGATCAAGGAAGCCCTGTCAGAGAAAAACACTAGTTATCCATACGGCATTGGGCGAAGCAATTCTCTGGCATATACATCATACTACAGCTCCTATCACCAATTAATTGAGTGAAAATGGCCCTAACTGTTCTTGATGTAGATTCAATCAGACACGTCTCAGTTAAAACATTCAGCCACAGCAGAATCACAGAGTCAGTGTTGTGTGGCTGCAGTCCTGTTCTCAGTGAGGCGTGAGTTCAAATGATCTTTTTCCTCTTTCTCTGTCTCTGCTTTGGTTTGGTTTATACTAACAGAGAAGGCTGCAGTTACGTGACTTCTTCCGTCTGTCACTCCTTGAACTCCTTTGAGTCCAACCATCACGGCTGTATGTGAGAGTGAGCCGGGGCTCACACCGAGGCGTACGGAGGGCTGGTAGCGTGGCCTGTAACCGTGCGCTCTCAGGTGATAGGTGTAATACTCCAGTGTGTACATCAGCTCTGCTTCCACATAATGGAACGATACTGCCAGGTCAGAGCAGCACTGTGGACCCTGAGGAAGAATAACACACAGACCAAACATGCAGACACACACATAGTGCAACAATGTTATAACACTTGACAGTTGGTAGCATTTTAGCGTTATAATTCTTAGACATACACCATCCCATTCCCTTGAATGAGAAAGTGTGTCCAAATTTTTGACTGGTACTGTATACACAAAAAAACCTTTTGTTGTAAGAGTAGCAACTGAAAAGTCTATGAAAAATCCAATTTCAACAACTTCATCTATTAAAGAAAGAGAAAGAAACGAATGCAATGGAAATACTGTCTCCATTTTATGAAGGACAAACACTAACTATTCCAGTGGCATGAGGAGCCCAACAACAGCTGAAATTGTCAAGGTTACTAGTACCAATTTACTGGAAAATAATAGAAATTGATCTGTTTTTGTATGAAAAATGCTACATGTAGCACATCTCACATTTTCTAACATGTACAGTACAACTCACAAATATATAATTTTATTTTTTCAAACAGCTGTCACTGAAGTTTTAGCAAACATTACTCAAACAGGAGTAAATAGTGGACTTGTTGGCGACTATTTTCAGCAGTGGATTAATACACATTTGGTAAGCTAGTTAGTATTTTCAGCAGCAGGATGTAGTATGTGAGATTGACTCAAAATAAACTACAGTGCCCGTGTTCATCGTGATGAAGGATGCTACTCAGGGCTTGTTCTTGTTAGTATGAATAATGTTGTTTCTGGTCTTTTTGTTTTTGTTCACAATGAGAAGAATATATATCACCATCCTTATTCTTTAACTCTTCAAGCTGTCATATGATGACAGTTCTGAAATCACAAATTTCCATTTGTACAGTCTGATAAAAACATAATTACTTTAATATTAAACGTAGATTTGTTTTCGTGTTTCCATTTCAAAGACAGGGGACAAAGTGGCTACATAAGCTGGCAGTCACTCTATGACAGGATCAGTAATGGACCTGTCTCATTTTAATTGCAAAGCAAGATAAATTAGTTGCATCATCAGCAACAAATTGAGCAATTTTCCTTTTGTTGACAGGACATTGTCTATGCTGCAGACATCTACTTTAAAATGAACTCATCTCTATTTAAATCCTCTAGTTCTATGCAGGGGTCAAGTGTGGAATTCGAATGTGCAGATAATCACAAATTCATATATTTTGTTATTATCCCTCTGATGAATCATTTATACCAAAACCTACATTTTGTTGAATTCATCAAAAGAAAACACACAGTATATTGCGCACTACTCACTTTCAGTTCGGTTACAAAGTAGGTTCCTACTATATATTTTAAAATGAAGAATAATTGTCTCACTTTAAGTGCAGTTGTACGCTAATGATATTAAAGGATTTTCTACTAACCTGACTTGCCCCTTTCCAATGAGGCTAATCCACTCACAGGATGTCTTTCTTGCCAAGGGACTGTTCATTAACCACCTTGTGCTTTTAGTAATGGTGCCTTGAGCACAGTTAAGATTGATGTTGATTTCTTTGATTCTGAAGTGTTTACCAACCCATAGTACCATTTCACAGCACTGAATGATGTGAGTAGCTCATAAATAAAACAGAGGGGACTTGCCTCAACAATTGGGTAGTAACAGTAGCTCCAGTACCAGAAGCTCTTGGAGAACTTGCCAGTTAGATGGTGCTCTGGCACAAACGGGTGAAAAGTTTCTCGATGCAAAGTATCTCTGGAGTCCCCAGCCAGGACGCCCATCTTCTCCAAACACTGCCCCAGTGCTAGATCTTCTACAGGGGTGGTGTGTGTGCAAACCTTGGTCCGAAAACCTTCCACAAATCTCTTGAGGGCTTCTTTGCTAAGCACATAGCCTGCCCCTCCACTCATGTAGCCTTGCTTGGTATAAGGCTTGAAGCGTTTGCCAAAGTAGATGGGTTCATCAGGGGTGTGGTTGGACAGAATCCAGCGAAGGTTGTCCACCACCACATAGGTATCATCGTCTGCTTTTAAGAACCAGTCTGCTTCATTCGCGTGGTGCTCATAGACATAATGGAAGGCTCGAATGGTCTTCCAGTAGAGCTGGTCACGTCCCTCCTTAGTGCCCAGGCCCACAGTGGGGAAGTCTGGGTCCTCCACAGAGCTCATGAATACCACCACATTGCAGTGCCGACTCCAGGTGGCCCTGACATGGCGGGCCCTGCTCTGCAGGTTATACGGCCCTGTCATCACCCAGCAGAGAACGCGGACCTTCTGGTACAACGTATCTGCCACCCGGCTGTCTTCATCTAGAGAGACACAGAAAACAGTACTGTAAAATCCACTTAAGGACATATTTATATTTGGTAAATTGTTGTTATTATATGTTATATATGTTCAGGTATTACTGTACATACAACTGTTATTATTCATATTTAATAGTGTTGTGTAATAGGTGAACTATTGTTAGAATACGGGTGTATACATTATTATTATTTATGATAATAAATATTTGTTTATATTTTTATATTAAGGAGAGTGTTGTTACGTTGTCTAGTGTATATGTGTAAAGAAGTTTAGGAACAACGCGGTGCTAGTAAAATGTAGAGAAGTTTGCCAAATCTTGGATCAAAACAAGTTTTTGACTGTGTCATAGTGTGTCTTATAGTGTAACATTGTGTAAATTGGAATAGAACATCAAGTTGATAATGGACCAGGGTGAGATCTAACTTTTGGACAAGCATTGCCTTTGGCCTTCTTGGACTGTGCAGTACACATGAAAGTGGACAGAAGCCTTCACAATGAAGTATAAAGGAAACCCCGAGAGACAAACAATATTTCCTTTTTATGTGTCCCCAAGTACAAAAGTGAAGAAGCTCAAACACTTCTGGAAAGTCTTAAAAGCTTGTGGCTACCTAGACTAGCCGTTTGCAACAGCAACAAGATCCGGTAAGAACATCACAACAACAGGTGGTGAAGTAAAGAAGAACAGACGCAGCAACACTGTCATCCTATACATTGCTGGAGTATCTCAGGTGAATCTTCAACAAGCACTGCATCCTTGTGTTTTTCAACCACAACAACACACTGAGACAGAAGACTGTCCACTCTAACAACCACACATCCAAACATAAGCAATGTAGTACATGCAGTCCAATGCAGTGAGCAATGCACACACATATATATCAGGGAGACAAAACATGCATGTCCCAACACAAGGAGGGCCAACTCCTCAGGTCAAGACTAAGCAGTCTACCTACATCTGAAACACAAGGGACACTCCTTTGAGAACAGCAATATACACATACTGGACAGAGAAAAGAAGAGGTGGTGTAATACCCATTCACACCTTGACTCTTGTGACTAACACTCAAAAATGACAGCCAGGTGGACTAAAAACCCACATGTGACTCTCAAAGTGTGAACAGAGGTTAAATGTCTGAAACCCACCAGTCAGTCAGAACTTTGATAACAAATCCAATGAGTTCAACCAAACAAGAAATAAACACTGTTATCTGTATTACAGATATGTAAGGATATGTCAAAAGATGTAAGGTTACGTCTAAATACTGAAGAAAAAAAATCCTATTCATCACCCCATACATGTTAAATTATTTTATCTCTAGAAGACCGGTGTGTATGAGTGTAACGCACCTGCATGGTGAGGGTGGAGCAGGTTGATGAGAGCAGCACCTTCCTTCCTCCAGCTGGTTGGCCTCTCTCCCACCACTGTGGCTTTCTCCTGAGCCTCTGACAGCACCGGGTAGCTCCTCTCATACCACACCTGGCGCAGGAAGAAATAGATGCTGCAGGCCCCCACCAAGAAGCCCAGGGAGAAGGCCCATCTGGAGCTGGGGCCCTTCATGGTGACACTGGAGCCTCTAGCACCGTGATGTCCCAGTTACAGCATGTCTACATGGAACCACAAGACACCAGGATTGATTTAATACAGGCCAATAACAAATATTTTCATTATCGATTAATGTTGTTGATTATTTTCTAAATGAATAGTTGATTGGTCTGTAAAATGTCAGAAAATGGTGAAAAATGACGATCTCTGTCTCCCAAAGCCCAAGATGCAACCTAAAATGTGTAAGATAGCAGCAACTAAAACAGCTCCTGCCTACCTGAACTCCCTCATTCAGGTCTACTCTCCCTCCCGCTCACTACGCTCTGCCAATGAAAGGCGCCTGGTACCTTGACTCTTCTCCTCTGTAGTTCCCCGGTGGTGGAACAAGTTACCAAACTCTTTTCGATCTGCAAAGTCCTTCTCAATCTTTAAGAAAAG
Organism: Thunnus maccoyii; assembly: GCF_910596095.1. Lineage (NCBI taxonomy): Eukaryota > Metazoa > Chordata > Actinopteri > Scombriformes > Scombridae > Thunnus > Thunnus maccoyii. The sequence goes on from NC_056536.1 coordinate 16,860,591, forward strand.
ACTAAAGACATGGCTCCTTCTCTACCTTCAGTCTTTCTGGACTGAAGAAAAATGCCAAGAGAATTTTAACATTTTTTCTTAATTAATTTTCTGTCGCTCAACTACTCGATTAATAGACTAATCATTACAGCTCTAATTTAATGTAGAGTCAAAACCTGAAATTTTTTTTTAGCTGATTTTATGTAGCTGCCCATTTAATTGTGTTATGTAATCATGAACAGACAAGTAGTTAGTTTTAAAGATGAGTGTTATTAGAACTTTCCAAGTATCCTAAATATTATTTTACAAATACTGTGTCAAGTAAGGCCATAATCTCCAATGGTGTTTGCACAGCGAGTTTTTGATGTGTGCATAAATGAAAAGATGTTGTGAGCTATTAGTACACTCTGTTATCTTTAAAACATATTGGAAACACTTTTCACTTTTCAGACCCAGATTAAAGACAAACATACAACTGTCTCAGTAATATGGCAATCAAAGCATCTAAACGTGGCATTCACTGGAGTCAATCCACAAACACTGAACTAGTAACTGATCCTATGGACTTTTTCATGTCAAACCAAAATTATTTTACTTGAATAGGACTTACTGTAAATCCGTGTCCCGGTAAAAATGTTGTCAAAGTGATTTGTCCCACTAATCACTATCTGTCGAGACGCTTCAGGATTTGTCTGGATGATATTATGCCTTCTTTTTCTGTTTAGCTTAAAGAGAGACTGGTTTAAACTCAACACATTTGAATTCAGTGTTGGAGATGTCATATGGATGTGGACTTCTGGTTCTTTGTGCACATTGATTCCACACTCGATATAGTGTCAAAGCCAAAAATGTTTGCATTTGAGTCCATCTGTTGCCTCACAGATGAGGTTAAAGACCTCAAAACTGACGCAGATGTTAACGATTAACATGGCGAGAGCAGGTTTGGGCAGAATTGAGCTCTCTTATCACTGCTTCCCTGCATTACCCTGACGATTAATAACATGAGGCGACAACCCAGTTCGCAGCATTTCATCCTACCAAAAACACATGACAGACTGCTGTGACAGCGAAATAAGGCCATGTGGAAACAAGATCCCCCTTTAAAAATCTGCTGAAATGCTCTCATAGCTCACAGCCGCAGCTTTGTGTATACCACCGGTCAGCAGGAACATATTTAATTGTAGCTCTACACCCGTTTGTGTGTGTTATTTACCTTTGCTGGGGGGGTCAGTCATTTGTGATCACGATATGCTTGCAACTCCTTAAGCAGCGAAATATTTCCCGTTTGGAAAACGGCACGAGCCTACAGTATACTGTCATATCGTCACGTATTGGTCATATTCATCCGATGTGTTGTCGGTGCCTATTTTGCGCCACCAAAATAATATGATTAGTAGGAGGAAAGCTACTGTACAGATTTACATTCTCCAGCATCACGGGATAAGCTCTGAAAATGCGGTCTGTCATTGGCTGGCTGCCGGTGACGTGTGGAGGAGGCAGCCTTTCACGTCTTGAAATCATGGATGTTTATGCATTAACGGAAATTAACTGAGTTTAATTTATACCTGTTTTTTTAAAAAAAATCATTTTAATGTCTAATTTTGAGAGGCAAAGCGCAAGAGAGAAAATTAGGTAAAGGTGTTCCTCTATCAATCATGACCACTAGGTGTCACCCTAAACCAGCTTAATAGACACTAGACACGATGAATCAGTCTTGCACACATGCAGTCAAGAGATGTGCACAGTGTCACATGAAGACAAGATTGATATGTACTTCCATATGAGCAGAAGTGAACTAAGAAACAAACAGCGAAACAAAACAATAATAAATACAGACAAATGGCATCATCTCAACACTACCAATAAGATGCATAAAAAAGACAACTGACTGAAAATAGGCCACTGAAATAGTTCAGTATTAACCGGTGCAGTTGAACTACATGGATCAAGTAATGGAGGGGAGTGGTCAAATATTTAGGACGTCACAGACAGGGTGACCATTATAGTACATATACTGCATGAATTATAGTACAGAAAGGTTAGACTCTAAACTTGTACAGTATACAGAACCTCTTGAGCACCAAAATACAGATGGCCCATGTTCACATCAAAAAATTTCAACTTTCGACTTTTGACTCCACAGCCCTCTTCTTCAAATGTGGCTTGACTATTTCAGACAAACATGCTGTTATCAGACTAAAAAGTTTGAGAAATGATTTGTTGATCCTAGATGAAGTTATAAAAGGGAAAAAATGAGTAGAGAGTTGAAGCCATGATCAGCATTATTATGATTGGCTGAGTGCTGATCATGTGACAAAACAATAATAAATACAGATAAATGGCATCATCTCAACACTACCAATAAGATGCACAAAAAAGACAACTGACTGAAAATAGGCTACTGAAATAGTTCAGTATTAACCGGTGCAGTTGAACTACATGGATCAAGTAATGGAGGGGAGTGGTCAAATGTTTAGGACGTCACAGACAGGGTGACCATTATAGTACATATACTGCACGAATTATAGTACAGAAAAGTTAGACTCTAAACTTGTACAGTATACAGAACCTCTTGAGCACCAAAATACAGATGGCCCATGTTCACATCCAAAAATTTCAACTTTCGACTTTCGACTCCACAGCCCTCTTCTTCAAATGTGGCTTGACTATTTCAGACAAACATGCTGTTATCAGGCTAAAAAGTTTGAGAAATGATTTGTTGATCCTAGATGAAGTTATAAAAGGGAAAAAATGAGTAGAGAGTTGAAGCCATGATCAGCATTATTATGATTGGCTGAGTGCTGATCATGTGACAAAACAATAATAAATACAGACAAATGGCATCATCTCAACACTACCAATAAGATGCACAAAAAAGACAACTGACTGAAAATAGGCCACTGAAATAGTTCAGTATTAACCGGTGCAGTTGAACTACATGGATCAAGTAATGGAGGGGAGTGGTCAAATGTTTAGGACGTCACAGACAGGGTGACCATTATATTACATATACTGCACGAATTATAGTACAGAAAAGTTAGACTCTAAACTTGTACAGTATACAGAACCTCTTGAGCACCAAAATACAGATGGCCCATGTTCACATCAAAAAATTTCAACTTTCGACCTTCGACTCCACAGCCCTCTTCTCCAAATGTGGCTTGACTATTTCAGACAAACATGCTGTCATCAGGCTAAAAAGTTTGAGAAATGATTTGTTGATCCTAGATGAAGTTATAAAAGGGAAAAAATGAGTAGAGAGTTGAAGCCATGATCAGCATTATTATGATTGGCTGAATGCTGATCATGTGACAAAACAATAATAAATACAGACAAATGGCATCATCTCAACACTACCAATAAGATGCACAAAAAAGACAACTGACTGAAAATAGGCTACTGAAATAGTTCAGTATTAACCGGTGCAGTTGAACTACATGGATCAAGTAATGGAGGGGAGTGGTAAAATGTTTAGGACGTCACAGACAGGGTGACCATTATAGTACATATATTGCATGAATTATAGTACAGAAAAGTTAGACTCTAAACGTGTACAGTATACAGAACCTCTTGAGCACCAAAATACAGATGGCCCATGTTCACATCAAAAAATTTCAACTTTCGACTTTCGACTCCACAGCCCTCTTCTTCAAATGTGGCTTGACTATTTCAGACAAACATGCTGTTATCAGGCTAAAAAATCCTGTGAATACTCATCCAGGTTATTAGTTTTTTTAGTTAAGTTTGAGAAATGATTTGTTGATCCTAGATGAAGTTATAAAAGGGAAAAAATGAGTAGAAAGTTGAAGCCATGATCAGCATTATTATGATTGGCTGAGTGCTGATCATGTGACTGCTGTTAGATGACGTAGGTGTGTTGGGAAGCCTTCTAGCATGCTCTGGGCCAGTAGATTCTTGGACATTAGCCTCTTTTTTAAGATGTGTGTTCCTGCATTGTTACCGCTGTTATTTAGTTCTACATTGTGCTCCATAATGTTTCTACTGTTAGATATTACCAGTGAATGTGGTCACACTGCAAGTGATATTGGGTGCATGATTAGTATCGTTCTCCTCATTGAACATACAAGGGACTTTTAAGTGATAATTATATGCCTGGTCTGAAAATGTAACCTTATTAAAAAAATGCCAAAGAGCAGCTATAATTGCTCTGACAGATTTCAGCAAGCAGTTTTGTTCATGATCTGAATCACAAGTAAACTTTGCTTCACTTTGAAGAGTAACAAGCCTAAAGAGTTGGGAAGCACTATCCTATATGATACTCAGTTTTGTTTTTATTCTTAAATTCCAGTGAAGTAAATTACATGAACATAGTGAGCCATCAGGAGTCCACTGCCTCCTTGTTCTAGGCTGGAAATATAAACTCTGAGAATGTTAATCTGAAGTTTTTGAAAAAAACAGTATTTGAAAACCAACTAAGTTCAGACATTCACTCTATATCTTAATGGGGACATTCCCACCTAAGATTTACTTACAGTCTTGAATTTAAGCTTATAGAAATGTGTAAAAAGTTAATTTACTTTTAACTGAAGATATTCCATTAGTTTTGTACCTTTTGCAATCAGCCAAGCAATTTACTGACAGAGATTACAGTATGTAGTCTTAAAAACAAGCCTGAGTCAGGTTGAATTACTGTACCCTACCCCTAACTAGTATCATAAATCATCACAGTTGTAATTTGGATTAAATATGATTCAATTAGAAAGTGATAAACTATGGAGAGTAAAGTCATGCTGCAAAATCAGACACAGGCAGAGAAGTTTGATACATGTTAAAAAAAAAATCTGTTATATTTTGCAACACATGCCATCAACATTTATTCATTTTCACATAATGTTCACAAGGACAAGTGCAAACCTGCCTGAAAAAACAATTATTTTTACATATTAATCTTAATACTAACTCACAATATACATTTCAGTACTTTTTTGAAGAATTCTTCCTAATTTCTCTGCTCCCAAGCATCTGAAGGCAAATATCATATATGTATACAACTCTGGGCCCTTCAGCTGACCATGTCATTGTTCATCTGTTATACTTCTAATAACAAAGCCGGGCTGTGGTGTTTAACCCCTGCCACTCCCTCTGTCCAAGACAATATTCACAATATTTGAAAAAGCATGAAATCTAGTGGCAACCTTGCAGTTAAGTACAAACAAAAAACTTGTGCAACTTGTGAAATAGCCAACAAAACCAAAAAGAAGAAAAAAAATTTGTAAAAGTGTTGTGTCTATTTAAAGTTAGAGATTGCATTTGTGGTTTTAAAGCTACTGCGGTCAAAATGCTCAGAGGCTTTTTGAGGGCAGTGACATGGTTGTAGTATCCTGACTGCAATTTATGCAGAATGTTTCACAGTGAAGAGATAAGATTTTCAAAGCAAACTTATTGTAAATAGAATACCTTTTTACAAAGTGTGCTTTATGAGCCTTTGGTTTCTTGCGACTGCAGGAAAGTCAAATAAGAAAATGAAAAGTGCTCAAGATTTTCCTTAAAAATATAAGAGTGATACTATTTCCATCTTCCAACTCAGGCATTGATGTGTATTTAAGGGGCTGAAGTGGTTTAACAAACACATAAATTAACATATAAAACAGTGGAACAGTTAACGTCTGGCCTCAGCGTAGGTACTGTCCTTTGCTTTAATTCCTCTGTTTAGTAGAACCATCCATCAAAAGCCTTTACTTCCCTCAACAAAACTCATCACAGAAAGTATGTCTGGGTGAGCTGAAGCATAACTTGCTTTGATGTTAGCATAGTGAGTGAAGCCATTTCCCAAGGAAGCGGGAGGTTGCCTCTCCTCTGAAACCTAGTTCAAAAGGCTAATTGGGTAAAAAGAGAAACCAGTGTACGTGCAGGAATATACTAGCCACAACGTTAAGCCGACTCCAGTTTATTTCAGTCACTTTTAAGGCAGCAGTGCAGTCCTGTGACAAAACCCTTGTGGTCGATTGCTGGGTTTTCTCCCACTTTTTTCTCCTGCATGTTCATTCCTTTCACATTCCTTTTCACAACATACACACACACACACAGAGGTATCAAACCACACACAGCCCAGCTCAGAGACATTACAGCAGTAGAAGCAGCCAGAAGCAGGCATACAGCATCCATATAGCAGCCACGGCCCTGAGTCAAGACCGAGAAGCTGAAGGCTCACTGGCTTTCAGCATCTGCACCATAGACTTTAAGTGTCCTCAGTCTCTCTCCACCTGTGAATCATCGTTCAGCAGATCAGCTCCTGTTGTATCTCAGGTCACATGGCAAGGGGGGCTCACTAAAGGAGAAGGTCTCACAGCCAGTCTTCAGCTCACCCTGGTCTGCGCACATGAGGTACGATCCGATCAAGTCCATCTCAGGGGAGGGAGCCGGGCTCTCAGGCTCCGATTCTGACTGGCTCATCTCCGGTTCATCCGAATATGACCTGGTGTGGAGGTGCAAGTGGGAGTGGGGATGGGGGAGCAGGTTCAGTCAGGCATGGCTAAGGCATTCTTCTGCCGTGGCTCTCTTCCTATACACACAAATACATTAACACCCTGGATGAGTGGAAATTTCCGAAGAGTTTACATAACCAGTGGATTTCCAGGATCTTCAGATTTCCTCAATCCATTTCCTCACAGCTGTCAGCCATATTTCTTTTCAACATTTGTTTTGGAAAACATAAAAAAAGCACTTTTTGCTCTGAGTTTTTCCCCTCTATCTCTCACTGATTACTCAAGACTAAGGAATCTTCCAGTCTTTCCAACAGCACCATTAATCTGCTGCAGTTAAACAATACTGACAGGAGATTATGACTCTGGACAAGAGTCAGTGGCTACTGCTACTTTTCATCAACAAATTGTGCTGACAAATTAGGGCTCTGTGCTGGAGCACTCAGTCCGAATTAGAGTTTGAGGTGAGTTCATCAACAATATGGTTAAATAGTTTCCTTTTAAAATCACCTTGGTTTAAATTTTCTTGTGTTTTATGTGGTTAAACTTTCACTGATGCAGTGTAGTGTTGGGTGTAATATCAAAACAAAAGATACTGGCCTATAAATGATCCCCTTTTATCCTATGATGAAACATTTCTATCCTGATTGGAGTGGTCTCTTCCAGGATGACAATGCCCCCATCCATAGGCTATGAGGGGTCCCTGAATGATTTGATGAGTATGAAAATGATGTGAATCATATGCTATGGCCTTCACAGTCACCAGATCTCAACCCAATTGAACACGTATGAGAGATTTTGGATTGCCATCATCAAAACAACAAATGAGGGAATATCTTTTTGAAGAATGGTACAGTAGAGTTCCAGAGACTTGTAGAATCAATGCCAAGGCTGAGGAACACTATTCTTCAAAAAGATATTCCCTCATTTGGTGTTTTGATGATGGTGTTGGAGAGTGCTGTTAACATGTAAGTCTAAAATCTCCAATAGGTGTTCAATTATGTTGCAACTTGGTGACTGTGAAGGCCATAGCATATGATTCACATCATTTTCATACTCATCAAATCATTCAGTGACTCTACATGCCCCGTGAATTGGGGCATTGTCATCCTGGAAGAGACCACTCCCATCAGGATAGAAATGTTTCATCATAGGATAAAGGTGATCACTCACTCACTTGATTTGCAGTGACCCTTTCCTCTAAGGGGACAAGTGGACCCAACCATGCCAGCAAAATGCCCCACAGAGCATAACAGAGCCACCAGATCCCCTCACTATAGGGGTCAAGCATTCAGACCTGTACCAGTTTTTCCTTTAATATGTCACCCGTCTGTACATACAAGTACATATGGTTAAATGTTAAATTATAAAAGCTAAGCTAATATTTTCAAAATCTATACCTATATCTGTGAATGAAAGGGCCAACAATAAAGCAATAAAAAATAAGACTATTGATAAAGAGACAATAGTATTTAAACAGCAGTTGTAAGCAAAATATAGAAAAATAAGCATTTAAATATTATTATATAATAAGTATTTAAATAGCAGTTGTAAGCAAAATATACAAAATAAGCAAAAAACAAAATAGTCAATATGGTTATAAAGTAAACAGTGCAGATATTGTGGCAACAGTATTAAATGGCAGTAGTGCAAAGTATTGTATAATATACATAGGTGAATGTCCTTGGGTATATTGTCCTTCAAGTTTATTGTTAATTGTTCATGGCTCTGATAGCCTGTGGGAAGAAACTCTTCCTCAGTCTCTCAGTGTGTGATTTGTGGCTGCGCAGGTGTTTGCCTGATCGCAGCCACACAAACAGTCCATTGCTGGGCTGGTAGGGACCCTTTGCTATCCTCCTAGCTCTGCTTATGTATAGGCTCTGCAGCGAGTGGAGTGCAGCACCTAGTGCACTCAACCGATCACACAATCCTCTGTAGGGCCACCATGTCCTGAGAGGAGCTGTTCCTATACCAGGCAATTAGGTTTCCCGTCAGGATGCTCTGCATTGCAGCAGAGTAGAAGGATAGCAGGACTTTCTGTGAGACCTTGAATTTCCTTAGCTGTCTGAGATGATACAGGCGTTGTCTTGCCTTTGCTGTCACAGTGTCAATATGTGTAGTCTATTCGAGATCCTACTTCAACTGTGTCATCATCAAACTTTATGACGGTGTTGGAGATTTGTTTGGCCACACAGTCGTGTGTGTATAAGGAGTACAGCAAAGGGTTCAGCACGCAACCTTGGGGGACCCCAGTGCTTAAGGTGAAAGGGTTGGAGGTGTGTCCACCCACCCTGACCACCTGAGGTCGAGTGCTCAGAAAATCCACGATCCAGGTGCACACAGGGTTGTTCAGACCCGGATTAGTCAATTTACTGGCCAACCTGGATGGGACAGTAGTGTTGAACACTGAGCTAAAGTCTGTGAACGGCAATCTAACATAGTCCCCTCCCCTGTTGTCAAGGTGGGAAAGTGTGGTGTGCAGTGCCTGGGAGATGGTTTTGTGGTGTTGATTTAGGCAGTAGGCAAATTGCAGGGGGTTTAAAGTCCTTGGTAGAGAGGAGCAGATGTAGACCTTTACTAACCTCTCAATGCACTTCATGGCTACTGAGGTGAGGGAAACTGGGCAGTAGTCATTAAGGCAGGCAGGGGAGTTAGTCATGATAAATGGCACTCAAATTTAAAAGATGTAGGAGATAGTGAGTATTTAAGGGCTGAATGCAGGACTCACCCACATACTCTGGGGTGCCCAGAATTTCCCTGACTTCTGTGATATTGTCCTTGCATCGAGACAAGCCAAAGTCCACAAAACGAATGTCCCCCAGAGGTTTGGCACTGGTCAGTCTGAGGCTGGAGAGAACAAACACACAGATTAGACAGAGGTATGTTACATAATGACTAATGTTCATTCAAGAAGCTTGAGGTTTGACAGGTCACCAATTACAAGTCAGTGTGAATGCATCAAAGCATTTCATGTAAACGTTCCCATGAGGATTTGAGGTCTGGTCAGCTCTGAACTCAGATCATCCACTAAGCCAATCAGACAAGACTGAAGACAGGTAGGGTATCCCTGCCAACTAGTTAGATGGCTCCATGGTTAGTATGTGCAAATACTTTGGTGTGTGTTCACCTGCTTAATTCTGGGTCAGGCTAACAAAATGCCAGAGTTGGTTGGAGCATCTGAGATAAATAGAAGGGGAAAAGGCAGGACAATGGTCCAGCTATCAGGCCTGGACCATTATAGTCCATCAAACTACACAAGCAGCTGAAGAGTGCATGAGATTCACTTCTTGAAAACACTTAACCTCACACAACTTTTTGTGGATTGGAACTGATCATTTTATCTAGAATATATGCAGCACTTTTGTAAGTTAATCATTTTTAAAAAATAACCCTTTTATATGAGCAAACAGACACCAGACACTTGGTTAATTTGTGGGATGCTTACGTAAAAAATACCCTCAATGATAACTGCCCTGTTGCCTCAGAGCCCAATAAAGAAAACACGATATTTCAGTCAGGTTCTTTTACAGACTGATTCCTTGTGGGAACTGGGTTGTGACACACTGAATGAGCTGAGGTTGCACAACAGAAATAATATCTGCCTCAGTCTGCCACTCAGGGGAATGGACTGTCCTACATTGTCATATAATTTTTAATCTTTCAGATCCAGATGCACCACATTGTTTCAATGCAGGAAGGCCACTCCAGTCAGGATCTGCTTGGCCAGCCGAAACACTTCTTTCTGTGTGAAGGTCTCGTCATTATTGGCAACAAATTGTTTGAAGAATTCATCACCAGCAGTGCTGAAAGGGAAGCACAGGACAGGAAACTGTGAAAACAAAACAAAGATGAGAAGAAAAGAACTGTACATGGATAGCCAACCAGTGGAGTTTAGTTTGGCTGACTTTCATTTTTGGTTATTCATTTTAACTTGCCATAATAAATTGCACCTTACACTGAACAAATACGCCCTTCCTTTCATTTTGAATAGCACAAGTTGACAATGGCAAATTCCAACCAATCCCGTTAGTACAATTTTAGTGAACAAACCCAAAGTCATTTCCACTTTCTTTAAAACTGTGTAACACCTCATCTCCGTATAGTTTGGCATGCTTAGACAAGGTGGATTTACGTTGGATGCTCCATCAGTCAGATCATTGCTTGAAGCTGTGTTCACCCAAAAAAACTTGAACAATGTGTGGTGGATTTAGACGGCACACATGCTTGTGTGCCATCTAAATATAAAGATATACGAGCGTAATTTGATTTTAGTGTTGAAAAGTTCTCATGTGTCTTATCTCTGAGTTTGTGTTGCACAAAAATGAACTTGAACTTGAATCTATCCACTAGACAGAGACATTGAGTTGAGCAGTTAGCATTTACTGTACCTCTCTGAACAATTAAAGGCTTGAAATTACAAAGTGTTTCAATAGTTTCATTAAGCTGTCAGTAGAAGTCCTGAGAGGCTTTAAAATCTTGATAATGACCATCTTGTTTAAGTTGAACAGACATTCTGGTTAAGCACTTGAGCATTATCCGATATTTCCCTGAAGTCTAAAGTGCTCTCCCTCCCTCCAAGAGAGTCAATGTACTCACTACTTCAGTGCATAGGCAGACATTCTCCCCTACATTGACATGCAAGAATAAACCTACTGCAGCCAACATAAGTGAAGTGAGGGCACAGAGAAGCTAAATAACCATTTGAAGACAAGAGCCATGAACAGATGAGCTTCGAACTCTGAATAAGGGGATATAAGTGGGAAAGAGGCAAAAATATTTCTCTATCTTAAAGCAGTAAACCAAGTCAACCTCATTTTGCAACAAATCTTCATAAATAAATGACCGCATAGGTTGATTGTACTATTCACTCCGGAACGACCCATGGGAGCGTTTTCTAATGTGCCGCCTCCATCAGTGCTTTCCAAAATTGTTACAAATCACTGTTAAAACATAATTATGTTTTATGGTGTGACAATGTTGTGGTTAAAGTCTGGTTAGGTTTAGGTACAAAACCCACTTGGTTAGGGTTAGGGAAAGATTATGGTTTATGTTAAAATGATCATTTGAAACGTGGTGTGGGTTAAAGTTACTACTTCCTTAAAGTTAGGAAACCTTCGGCATCATGGCAACAATTAACAATCGTAGTTACGGTTTTTAAAAAATTGTCCCACCTTGCAGTTGGAATCGGGAAGAAAACGGCGGTTTCCTGCAGCTAAGTCCACTTTTTGCCTTCTATCTATCTATCTATCTAGCCATCCAACCAACCCACCAACTCATTATGGAAATTTTTCACCTTATATTGATGTCATCATAATTACAATGGCCACTAGATGGCATATGTCACTCAAACGTAACTATAGGTAATTTTTGCCGGCTGAACTTTTAAACTATACTATTGTTTTTCTTTTGAGGATGGACTGCATTGTACATCTGCAGGAGAAGCTATTTGATGAAAGCCCTTCTTGGCTGATCACCAACCAGGTGCTCATTCACTGACGTCACCTCAACAGCACCCTGTCAACCAGTTTCCACAAGCCTAGCCTGCAAGCAAGGGTAATCATGCGGTTAAGCGAAATTAATTTTATTCTTGCAGTGTGTTGGATTTTGAAAAGATACTGTTAGGAGTGTGCAATGAGCATGGAGCATGTGTCAAGCAAAAACTTGTGATATCAACAGGAAAAGCATGAATGAGATGACTTGATGCTGAGAGTTTAATAAGATTCATGAGGAAGATAGTTGCAACTTAATAGATAGTCAACCCATTTGGGTTTTAAGAACATCTGACATTTAAAAAGGAAATTTTTTTTTTTTTTTTTTAGGTTTTATTGGTTTAGCTGCAATTCCTGGGGTTATGATGCATTAGGATTTCAATTCCTTTATCTACAGAAGTAACCTCATATTTAACCTTCACCTTGTATGCACCTACAATGGGTTTATTGCTTTATTACAATACACCAGTGCATCTAGAAACCAGGAAATGATGCGCTATGCTGTGCACAAAAATGTGTTAGATTATCTGATTGTCACAAAGTTGAGGAGCTCAGAGGGGATGCATGAATTTTTCATCTAATGACCATCTCTCAAACTAGTGATTATGCTGGGGGTTTCTGTGGAACTGACACATGCTGGGGGTAAACTTGAAATGATGAATTCATTTCTTGCTTTCATCTCCCTGACATTACCAGTGACTATGAGAAGTGTGGGTGTGGGCACAATGAGTTTGAACACAGACAAACTTGGGAGAGACAGATAGATATGGCTGTTCAAAATGTGATGTAGAATCTCTTTTTTGAGAGAACTTTCAAAAACATTTTTGTTGTTTCTGTAATGTCTTCTGTCTTACGCTAACTGTTAATAAGACTGCTGTATAGCAAGTTTGGGCTTCATGACTTGTTGCTCTGACAACAGTTCCAGATGAACTTTAAGCCAGTTTCCAAGAACCAAAAGATCCAGGTTCATGTTAAATCATCAACATCTGGATAACCTGGTTATCCATGTATGAAGAACAGGTACCCAGATCCATCACCCTGACCGTGGCTTAAAAACCTGGTGGGCGGCATGGTGTCTCAATAGGACAACTCCAATGTTCCTTTTCTTTTATTGTTATAAGTCAAATATTAAGCCTTTCAACTAGTAAAACAGGCTAGATATAAATAGATATATTTACTCATGCCTTTCATGGGAATGCAAATAGCCTATAACAACTTTGCTTACCTGAAGCGCCTATGCAAATATAAAAATTGCTTACCTGCACTGCCCATGCAAATGTCACAAGGCAGAGTGATAACGCATGGTACTCCCAAGAGGAGTACCACGAGAAGATATTGTGGAAAATTAAGTGTAGAGACGTCAGTTGGTGAGATATGGCGGGCAGTAGGGATGTGCAGAGAGCTCAGTATTTGTATTTGTATCTGTATTTGTTGAGGAAACAAAATTATTTGTATTTGTATTCAAATAAAAGTGGAAAGAGGCTTAAAAATCCTGCTTTTATATTCATTACGCTTTTAAGGAAATTTTAAGGAAAAATAAAATGCCAGTATTGGAGGAAGAGGGCATGGTTGCTACAAGTGATTTGGAAAAAGCAAAATTTTGTGAAAATAAGTTTAAGGCTGTTCACAGTGGAGCAAACATCTGTGAGGATGGTATAAGGAAAAGGAATGAGACACTAAGGCAACACTTGTACAAACTTGAGTAAATTAAGATAACACTGCAATCTCTATTTCTAATTCTCAGGAATTGCTCAGAGCTATTAAAAAAGGGAGGAGAACGGTTCCTGGAAAGGATGTCATTAGCCACAAGATCTTACAGAGATGAGGTGATTCACTTTTAAAGGAAATTTTGGCTTTCATAAATAACATATGGAAAGAGGGAACTCTCCCTAGCTCCTGGTAGCAAGCAGTGGCCAATCTTAAAACCAGGGAAAGATGCTTCGCAGGCAGGGTTATACAGGCCCATTGCACACTGCCACAGCAGTGTTGTGTAAAATAATGGAAAGAATGGTCACTGATAGATTAATGTGGAGGAGGGGAGTTGCTTTACTCCGATACAAAATGGTTTGTCGAGGGAGGAACATTGGGGATTCTGTGCTTTTGATTCTGAAATAAAGAAAGCCATGGTAAATAAAGAGGGACTAGTGCTGATGTTTCTTGATATTGAGAAGGCATATGTCATGCTATGGAAGGAGGGGCTAATTATAAAGTTATATGAGGCTGGAATTCAAGGGTGTATGCTCAGCTGAGATCAGGACCTCTTGAATTACAGGATTATTCAAGTTAGGGTTGGAAATGTTTATTCTGATGGCACAGATAGGGATAATGGAACAGGACTCCCCCCAGGGAAGTGTAATTAGCCCAGTGCAATTGAATGTTATGCAAAAGGATATCTTTCAAGACACTGAGACTGGTTTTGGACTCTCCCTAAAGAGGAAGAAATATCAAACAAACAACTGAGCGAATACAGGAAGCCCTAAACAAAATAGCTAACTGGGGTGAAAAATGGGGATTCAAGATTTCAGTGGAAAAAACAAAATTTGTCAATAATAACAATATTTGATAATAAGAAAACTGAATGTCAGGGTTTATTTATGTATGAACAGGCAATGAGAGGGTGAGAATTCAAATTCTTGGGAGTGCACTTTGACAATAGACTAACATGGAAAAAGCAGATAGATGTGACTAAGTGTAAAAAGGTGATACATGTGATGTGTTCCCTCTCAGGAAGTTCATGGGTTGCAGGCCAGGACACAGAGGGATGATCCAGAGGGATTATATTACAGAGTTAAAGGCTGGTTCCCAGTTGGTCTGGTGTGTTGTCATTGTGAGCAGTAAGTCTCTGGATCTCAGGTCTCTACAAAAAATATATTTTAGCAGCATATCAACTATAAAGGGGAAAGTGCATGACTTAAACACATATTAAGATCTTAAGATATATACTCAGACTAACTGGAAGCCAAAGCAGAGGCTTCATAACTGGTGTGTGCTCTTGTCATTGCTCCAGTTAAAACTGTAGCAGCATGACTCCGTACCACTTGTAACTAGTAACCTTGGAGGAGACCTACTTGAAATTACTGCTGAAAAAAATAACTGGTTAACTGCCAGAGAAGTACAAAATTGTAAATCACAGCTTTGATAATTGCTTCAATATCAGTACAATTTACTTTATTTGAACAGGATAATACACTCAGTATCAATATTGCTTTCCATGGAGTCATGGTCAATTAACTGAATTCATGTAAAGAGTGAAGACACCCACTTTTCCTGGTTCCAGCTTTTCAGATTTGTTCCTTATTTCTCAATCACAGCACTGTCAATTCATACCCTTAGAATTTTTAGACTTTTGGTCTGAGTAAATAAGGAGTTTGAAAACATATCATAATGGGTGCTTGATTAAAATAAAAGTAATTGGTCATGGAAAAAGTTATTAGTTTGAGCCCTACCTGTCAAAAATGAATGCAAATGCATCTCAGCAACTAGGGGAGTAACAATCATTTTCAGACTGCAGTCACTGATGACTGCAGTCTGAAAATGATTGTTACTCCCCTGATGTCTTTAACTGCAGTAAACTGTGAGCACAGTCCGTCTTTGCTGTCTTGTAACACATAAATAGAGCTTCTGTTTCATCCTACCTGTAAATACTCCTCATAACAGCTTCAAGGCCTAAGTCATTTTGCACTCTGCAGCTAATGTACCTGTAGATGGTGCTGTAGGTTGTGGTCTCAGACCTGCAAGTGTTCTGCTGATCAGGGTCTGAAAAAAACAATGTGAAGGGAGAAAAGGGGCATAGCATTAATATTGATCCCCTATTGTGATCATGCTTTAAACTCTGAGAAGTAATAGCATTTCAATGACAAATAATCACGGTAATATTACACTGCATTTTTAATGAAAAAGATACCTTTACGTATGCCACTTATTTTTTTCCTCTGCACTGCAAAGTAACAAACTGTGGTAATCAAATTCATGAGTGTCAGTTCCTCTTTTTATTGAGTCCTTAACTTATAACTTAGTGATTTATTGTTTTGTGCATGGATGGGGGGTGGGGCAATTGTATTGTTTTTAATTGTGTAAAGTACTTTGTGTTACATTGTATTTGTATGAAAAGTGCTATATAAATAAAGTCTGAAATTGTGTTATCAGCACACACTTTATTTAATTGACTTTTACTTAAGACAATTTGACACTCGAGATTCATTATCTCCGCATCTGAAAACCTAATTTTACATATGAACGCCTTGCTTGAAAAAACATCTATAAAGAACACCAAATAGTTCGCCTTCAGAAATATTAAGACATTAATCAAGGAAACCTGGCAAATTAACGCAAAAATCACGTCATGGAAATATTACTTCTAGCAAGTCTAATACAACATTGACGACTCTTAACATCCATAAACTATATTTGACTTACAAACAACGGTAACGTGACAGCTTATCCGGCACCTGGAGTTTCCACCGGAAGTGCCTTTCTCAACACCACATGCGCATGAACCCATGGACGCGCCTCTCCCTAACCAAGGCAGCTGTCAGCCAAAGTCCAACAGGAGCTGAATTGGGAGGTGCGGAAAGTATTTATCCAACTGAAACAGCAACAGTAAGAAAATGTGTCCCTCTTTCCTGTCTGTATTTCTATTATTACAATGAATAGGCATGTTAGGGTCGTTTTTCCCATTGAAATGATAAATATTTACCAAAGAGAATGGCAGTTTAGGAGTTTGCAAACACACTTCATTTGCACTGTACTGTAGGCTTTTTGATCGAGTTTTCGGAAGAAATGGATGGGCTTCTGTCCTCTGTATAGCCTACTGTCCACTACTTTAAAACATAACATAATACGCGTTCAATAAAGAGTTGAATTAAAGGATCTTTCGGGTTGCTTAATACGATATGAAAGTATTTCCTGTTATACATGGCTACCCGTTTATTTCTCCTCACGGACATACTGCACCTGTTGTGACACCAGACTGGTGAACAAAGTAATAGAGCCATATAGTCACTTGTGTAATCAATAACTCTGTGTCCTAAAATACTCTGAGCAAAACCAGTTTATCTGGGAGGCAAACCCACGCCTGTAAACTCTTCCTGTAGACACGTTTACTACAGTAACAATAGTACAGAAAAACCAGACGGTCCTGTTCATCCAGATAGATAGCCTAGATATCCAACATATTTTTTACATACATACAGACTTGTGTATTGTTGTACAGATGATTACATTTTTGTGTATACATTTTAAAATGTATTGTATTTACTTGTGACAAAGAAGGCTTTTCAATCAACCCTTATTTTCTTTTCCCTTTTTTATTCACGTTCAAGGTTGTTTTTTGGTTTGTTTGTTTTGTTTTGTTTTTGTTTGTTTTGCTTTTTGGTAACACTTTATTATACAGCTCGCGCTTTACAGTGTGACACCCCGTCATTTACCATGTGATTTCCCGGGCTTAGCTTCAGTGTAACTTCCTCGTATGATTCTGAACTTATAAAATATGTAACGGTTTCTACTAGTACTGAAATGTAGGTACAACAGAAGAAAACAAGGGAGTAACAAGGGAGTAACAGTTAAGAATTTAGAGTGGAACTTCCCGACATTTGTCATGTACCGGAATTTATGGTGTGACTAACTCGTATGAATAAGGACATGCGTATGTGGATGAAGTGCAATCAAATTAAATGCTTTTGCAATTTGCTCATGGCAGTTGTGATAATCATTGTTATGCATTGGTTTGGCATTCAAGCTTCACACACGGTTGGTGCTGGATGGGCTGAGGGACGGTGGAGGGACGCTCTGCTGTGCAGCGTAGAGCTTTTGATAGTCCACCAAAAAGCGCAAAAGAAGACAGAGATTTCAGCATGGAGGATTTAAGCCGTATCTCACTGCACTCGCGAGAATCAAATGTCAAACTGAAACATGAAATTTGATAACCCCACCGACCTACATTCTTTTATGAAAGGAGTGGAGGAACAGTTGCACACTAAATTTATTATACTGTGGACCGGCATTGTGAAATTGTGTTGTTGCCAGTGGTGGAGGAAGTATTCAGAACTTTTACCTATGTAAAAGTACCAATACAGCAATGTAAAAATACTCCATCACGAGTAAAAGTCCTGCATGAAAAATCCTTCTTAAGTAAAAGTAAGTATAAGTATTAGCAGCAAATGTAGTTAAAATATGAAAGTGAAAGTAGTGGTTTGGTCCCACTGACTGATAGGATATGACATTATTGGATTATTAATACTAAATCATCAGTGTGTAGGCAGTATGTTACTGTTGTAGCTGGTGGACATGGAGCTAGTAGAACTACTTTATATACTGTTAGCTAGTTTAGTCCAGTGGTTCCCAACCTAGGGGTCGGGCCCCTCCAAAGGGTCACCAGATAAATCTGAGGGGTCGTGAGATTAAGATTGAGATTAGTGAGATTAATGGGAGAGGAAAGAAGAAAAAATAAAAGTCTGATACACAAATCTGTTTTCAGTTTTTGGACTTTTCCTCTAATCTTTGATTTTTGGTGAAATATTGGATCATTTGAACATGTGGTGGAGCTGTTAACAACTCATAAACATCTGAAATGTGACCCTGACTACACACTGCTTTTCGTAAGACATCAAAAGCCAAAAAGGTTGGAAACCACTGGTTTCATCTTTAACAATGTGTTGTATTTTAAAAGTTTGTAGTATTATCCATTGTGTCAAATCTCCATCTGAAAAGTAACTAAAGCTGTCAGATAAATGTATCAGAGGAGAAAGTACAATATTTCCCTCTGAAATGTAGTGGAATTGAAGTATAAGGTAGCATCAAATGGAAATACTCAAGTAAAAAACTGAAAACAGATTTGTGTATCAGAACCGTCCCTCCGGCCCATCTATTCTAGCACCAACCTTCACCCACACTCCAGGGATTTATAATGCTTATGTCTTCTACTTTATTGTATGAATTTGAATAAGAACAAGTTGAGAAATGGGAAATACTTTTGAAAATTAGTTCCTAGCAGGCATGTTTGTCCAGCAATACAGCAGCTCATAACAGGCAGGCTGGAGTAGAAAGCAAACTTACCTCTCTCAAGTGCACAGCTATGGCAAAAAGGGGGAAGTCACATGGATATTCCATATATTAAAGTATATTTATTTAAAATAAAGTACTCAAAACAAACCAGAATAACAAATTGGTGGGGTGAGTCTGTAAGGTCAGTAATGTAGGGGGTGGATGAGTGAGTGTATGCTGTATAGGTGTTGTAGGGTGGAACAAAGGAAAATAACTAAACAATGCAGGAGTTTGTGGGGGAGAGAAGAGAGAGTCTGAACTGGCAGATTCTCCGGCTTTATGCATGGGGCACACTGGGCCCAGGTGTGTCCATTCTGCTAATCAGCCTGGCCTCAGGTTCCTTTCCCCTGCAAACAAAGCACAGCAGCAGCAAGCAAAGCAGAGAGGCTGTCACACTGTCCCAAAGAGCACATTGCTCTAAATGTTCCACTTTTTGTGGTGAGACCAAACAGCAACCTGTGGGGCTGAAGAGTGTAACCAATGCAGAAGAGCCAAAAACCGCAGTTCCTTGAATGGCCACTTGACTGGCTCCAAAAGCGAATCAATACCATTGACTGTATATTAATATGGACGATACATCTCCACTTCCTACCATTATGCAAAAGTGAAGCCAAAATAACTCATTTTCGGGAGCTGCCATTTTGCATGTGTGACGTCATTTGGAGCTAGAGTCTGCGCAGTAGAGTTGAGCGGTGGGATGATGGCCCGCAGGACACTTCCCCTCAGCTGCCCTGACACCTGACAGAGGTTTGAGAGCGGCTGTCACAGTTGTCAATCATGACATTACACCCCCTTTTTATATTGTCAAATAACTAATTAAAACAAACTTATCAGAAAAATTAGCACATAAAAATACATAAATTTGATAAGAACTACCCAAAGTGACAGAAACCATCTTTGGGAAAAATTTATTCAACATGTTTTTTGATTTTTTTAGTTTGGCTCATGTTCTATCTGCTAACATTGAGGGGGCAGGATTTATGACCTATACTGCAGCCAGCCACCAGGGGGTTTTGGCTTCACTTTTGGGGAGCTGTCATGACTTCCATCTTTCTATACAATCAATGGTCAATACCCATAGACCCCCATTTTAAAATGCCCAACTTTACAGTGGAAATAAACATGTTTACAGCCTGGTACAAAAAACGGTTTTGGTCTCTGAGGCAAATTTCCGTTTTCATGACAACTGTAGGGAGGGTGATTTTTTTTTATAATTCACATGCATAATTAAGGAAGTGACTGCTTTGAGTGACAGGTCATTAGCCGCTAGGTGGCTTGTTTCAGCAACCAGGCTTCATTCGGCCCACCTCAGCTCCACCTCTTTGACCATTTTGGATTAGCTGGAAGTTAGGCCGAGTCAGGCACTACCAAGATGGCCACGGCCGGAGCCGCCCACTTTGAGCTTCAAAACCGCTCTTCAGAAACCAATGGGTGACGTCAAGGTGGCTGTGTCCATATTTTTTCAGTCTATGAGTGAGACTTCAACTTATTTTGCTTGGCAGCAGAGTGTCACATAGCAGTTGTGATTATGGACCAGCCACTGGATTGTTGAGGACAATACTCATATCCATATTTATAAAAAAAACCCATAAAAAAAACCCTGATATATCAGTTGATTGTAATTCTCTTAAAACAAACAATTAACATAAGCAATCTTGAAACAGATCCCTTTTAAAGAATTGTGATACATACTCATGGGGGCGTTTTACAATCAAAAAACTTTTCGGTGCTCTCTGGTAGACAAATTATGTTATGGTGACACAGTTAGTTTGGCATATCTTCACTGCATTTTCTTGTTACTCATTGGCCGACATGTACACTGGGACTTATTGCTCTGACAACAGCTCCAAATAAATTTAAAGCTAGCTTTGAACAACCGAAAAATCCAGTCTGATCAAACTGTCAACAATCCAACCAAATATAGTCATTCCTATACAATGCAGCGGACCCTGGTCTTTCACATGTCATTTCCTTTTCCTAACCCTGTGAGGCCTATCCATTTTTGACATTGCTATTAATCTTCATTCTAGATGCGTGCCTGCAATAAGAAGAGTTTTGGACTGATTGTGATCAGTGGACTTGTGCTGCTAGCCCTGTTTCATGCTTGGAGCCCAGGGACCAGCTCAGAAGTTGACATACAGCCAAGACAGGGGAGTGCAATAGAGAAACTCCTTGAGGAGAAGATTCAAAAAACCATCAGTGGCTATCCTAACATTGCCTACCATATAAAGGAGGATGTGGCATGGTGCGTTATTGGTCGGGCTAACTGTTATTTTGTCGAAATTCTGCTCTGAATTGTCATTTTGATCCTTATCAAATCAAACAATATAATTTTTTCCCCAATGCAGTCGCTTGGCAAAAAACACATGTGTATGTCTGGCTGATAAGGAGACCTTTCACCTGCCTTTCTCCAATCTACTCTTCCCACGTGTGTGGGCCCACAAGCTCGACCTTGCATTCTTAGAATCCCATCCAGACCCAGAAGGTGTAAAGCGTCACAGAGCTCAGGAGTACAGCAGCTTTCAGAAGAGGTAAAGTAAAAATTTTGACAAACACAACCATCGGCAAACACACCCTTTTGTAATTATGAACCTGTTATCTTTCTTATATCTGTTTTCAGCTGTTGTCCTTACAAAGATGATAAATGCTTTGTAAGATTGTGAGAAAGTCTGTGTAATTTAAGGGTTGGTCCGATGACCCACAAGGTTTTGTCATGATGAATGACCTAAGTTTGGCAAAACACTGTTGAGTCGTGTGGTAATGTATCACTTGACAGCTAGCCGACACACACACATCACATCTTAATACACTGACACTGCAGTCTATTTAAAGTCCTCATTGATATTCTAGCTGTACACTGACACATACTTTGTCCTTCACCTCAGTCTCTCTAGTTCTGCTGTGTTTGTATACTTTGTATGTACAAGTTCATTTGCAATGTGGGGTTATTTGCAAACCTTCTTGCATGCTAGTTATTAAGTGGATGCCATGGATGCACTTAAGCAACCTGGCTACTGTCAGGTTTCTGCAGCAATCAGATTTCTTTTACATCATGTAAACAGGAAACCAGCGTTCCAAATTTGAGATAGGGTATGAGAGAGCCCAGTTTCTACTCAGCATTTTACATGCGGCGACTCTGCAGTCAGACCACATTTTGCCATTTTCTCACATGTTGTGGCAGAAAAGGGGGACATATACATACTCTGTCTGGGAATTTGGAGAGTATCAGCGTATGTCTATGAAGATATGGTGCTGGTGGTGCAAACAATTCATTTCATCAGTGGTATTTTCCAATTAATTGTTTAGTCTATAAAATTTCAGAAAATAGTGAAAATACTGTTAAAATAGTTTAATAATCCACTTACTCAGAGGTGTGGAACAATAATTGTAGCGCTTGAGTTCCACCTGGAACCCACCTATTTTGGCAGTGCACCACTTAGCTGTATGCAGGTAGCATGCTCATGGATGTTAGCTCACCGGCTTATCCAAGTTACCCTGGTTACCCATGCTCATATAGTGTCCGTGTTGTCATTATTAAAATATGCGCACTATGATAATATGCATCTCCTCACCCCCTCCCCTCTCTGTGACGGTCAGCTTTTCACTCAGCCTTTCAGTGAAGCTGTTTGGAACAACTATAAACACATTTGATTTCCGATGTGGTTGGACAGCGCGTCATAAGAACCAGCTCTGAGTAACCAGATAACAGCTGTCAGCAGGAAACGTTGTTTTCCTTTTCCACTGAAGCAACTGTTTCAGTAATAGTTGTGGCCAATGAGCCATTGTTGGATGTTTATATTTTTTTAAAATAAAGGTCCAAAATATTATTTTCTTCCTTTAATTTTTTTCCTGCTGTACCAAAAACATACTGAACGGTGACCCCAAAACTGAGGTACATACTGAACCATGAATTTTGTGTACCATTACACCCATAGGTCAAAATAATGAAGTGAGTGATTCCTGACATAATTTATTACTGGAAGTAATTAGGGCTATGGTGTTTATTGCATAGTGATGTAGAATTGCAATGATGTAGAACTTTCCTGTCTAACATATTCTTTATGTGAAGGTCCTACAATCCTGCAGATGTGCCCATTATAGCTGAGGCCAACAGTCCTCTTCAGTATCCTACCCAGGGTGTGGAGGTGCGACCCCTCAAAACCATCTTCATTCCTGGTAACAGCATATCTAACATGACACAATACATGATATCAAAGATACATATATCAGTTAGCTTTAATTCTATGTATTTTTTATGCTGCATTTGCTGTTTAACTGAGTTTAACTGAAATGCTTAACCATCATCCCATATTTGATCTCTAATAATTTCTCTCTTTTTGTAGGTTTGAGTCTTAAAGAAAAAAAAAGATCTAACTACACGGTAATTTCATCATTTTCAGGTTTTCATTGTGGTTGACATACCCATTTTTAGCCATGTATGATGGTCAGTCGGTCAACCACTTTGGATTGCCATCAGATTTGTTATACACATTACCATCCCCCTCAGGATAAATTATAATGACTTTGATGAACCCTTAAAGGGTCTATATGTAGAATTGTTAAGCAATTTACATGTAGTAATCGTTTTTTATTGCCAATGAGTGAATGGGTAGTAATGTAACATAAAAAATGACACCTTTCTTGGTTGTCTGTAATAGCCTGTGGACTGATTTATATGTGAAGGACCCAGGCCAGATTTTCAGTGAAAATCCAACAGAAGGGAAGTTTTTGCACACTCCTTAACGCCTTGCCTTTCTCCCGCTAACGTCAACAAACAACCAACATAACGACACAGCAACACAACAAAAAAACAAGCTAGCAGCCTCCATCAACCACTACAAATTTCACGACAAAACACAGCGCGTTGCTGCCTGCAGTGTGGTTGGCTCTCACCAGCCAGAAGCCAAAGCGCAGCAGGAGCCTCTGTGTGTGTGAGCAAGCGGGTGCATGTACATACAGCCGGAAGTGTGGGGGGCTCACCAAGCTGCTAGGGTGGCTGCAGACTTAGTCTGGTTTCTGTCTAAGTGTTTAACTTTTTTGTTTATTTCTTTTCCCAAAACCATGCAAATGGTGTAACAGGTATATTTGACAGCAACAATGGGGATTTTTGATGTTGCTGCTACAGTAGACAAGGTCTCTGTTAAAGGAGAGGGAGAGAAGCACATGATACTTTCGAGTCCTCTTCTCTCTGCTCTGAACAAGCAGCTACAGTTCGTCACCTATACAAACACTGTGTTCCATCCCAGTACAGCAGATACAGGTGAACTTATCCTTCAGTACTATACTATATAAAGAGTTTCATCCTAATGCTCAACTGTTATACACAACATTCTTTTGCAACATAAAGTAATGGATTAATACAGAATATGGTAAATGGGTTTAGGGTTAGGCAGACACAGCTCTCAGAGGTGGCACATGTCAGTCTGCAGCCCTTTCAAAGCCAACAGTAAAGATGGCAGTGACAAGGACTGCAGTGCATAGGCAATTACCACATGACATGACACTTGTCTTAACAATGATAGAAATATGCATTGCACCATCTCCTCCCCCTCTCACAGCTGTTGTTTTGTCCTGCAGTTCAGTTTGCAACTGAAGGTCACCAGTCATTTTTCACCATTAAAGTTGGACACAGAATTATCCCAAAACTTTACAACTCTGGATACCAAAGAGGTTTGTGAACAGTTACATCATTATCAATTGTATTATTTGAGTTAAATGTATCAGTACCACAGATGATCATTTTTGTTGTTTGTGTTTTTTTGTTTCCATTTAAGAGTACAATATTAGTGCTCTTGTTACCATAGCCACCAAGACCTTTCTGCGCTATGACAAGCTCAAAGTACTCATTGACAGCATACGGCAATATTATCCAACCGTCACCATAGTGATAGCAGATGATAATAAAGAGCCTCAGCAGGTGACTGGGCCTCACATTGAACAATACATCATGCCATTTGGAAAGGTAAAGAAGTTTGAGTATGTCTCTATGAAGTATCATGCACTGTGAAATGAAGTGTCACATGTGGTGATTGTTACATAGTTGGATTAATGTGTGTTGATCCTCCTTCATGTGTACAGGGTTGGTTTGCGGGAAGAAACTTGGCAGTGTCTCAAGTGACCACCAAGTATGTGCTCTGGGTGGATGATGATTTTATCTTCACTGCAAACACCAAGCTGGAGAGGATGGTGGACATCCTAGAGAAGACCACCTTGGATCTGGTGAGTTACAGTATAATGTGTGTGACCTGATGGTGACTGTGAACACAATGAAGTGTTCACACTTAAATTGTGATAAAAAAAGGGAAGTACTCATTATTGTCATAGATGGTGTCACATCCAGAATGCTGGAACAAGGCTAATACTGTATGAAATCCCAGTTGCAGAACTCATATCTCCTCAATCACGACTCTACTTCACTGGCCGCAGGCGAAATTAATTTTAAGACTCTGTTAATCACTTTCTATAATTAAGCTCCCATATTCATTTGTCTCTCAGTCAAAACTCAAAACCTGAGATGACCGAGGTTTTACTTTCACTTTTGTAATGTTGTTTACAAACCTTTTTGTACAGACAGGCATTTCATGGATATTATTTACTGCCATAGTAAGTTAGTATTATTTGTTGTTTTACTGTAGCTTTTAAACTGCCTGATGTTTATCAGGCAGTTTATTAATATCACCAGTGATGATAATGTCGGTATGCTGCAGCCAACTTCTGTTTTTGCTGTTTGCTACTGTGAGAGCTTTTTGCCTTCAGTCTGCGCCATTTACATTCAGAAAATTAAACTCATGCTTCATTGCAATTTGGCCCTAAAAATATGTTGGTTGCCTTGACTGTACATTTACATTAGCATTACATTGTCATAATATTAAGGGAGCAGCTATGTGTATATGCAAGTGGTTCTGTGAGACTGTACACCATTAGTTTAGCATGTTAGCATACTAACATTTGCTAATTGAACCCTTGAACCCCTGAACACAAAGTACAGCCAAGGCTGTTGGTAATTGTTGAGATATTTCAGTCTGGACCAAAGTAGTGAACCGAATGACATCCTTTTTGTTGTTGTTGCGTGGATGGAGGGTGGGGGGCCCTGCACCACATATGCACTCATTATCATGTTTTTTTAAGGTGTGAAGAACTTCCTTCTTCTTTTTGTCAGTTAAGGCGTTGTATCCACAACGTTGTCTACTTCCGTTTAGAGACAATGATGAAATGAGTGTGATTCTTCAATACTGCCATGCATGTGCATTGAATTGAATGAAGCCCTGGTTTGCTTATATTGGTATCCTCTTTAAAGGATGGATTCACAATTTTTTCAAGTCTGTCTTAACATAATAGTCAGGTGCCCAAATTAACATTGAAATTGGTATTTCTGGCCATAATTATTCCTTCTGTTCATACAGGCCATTAGAAGATCTCTTCATAATGCACTTACAATGTAAGTGATGGAAGAAGATATCTTGATTTGACTATGAATGTTGATAAACGTTAGTGTTTTTAGGGCCAAAGTCCCTCTTTTTGTTACTATACTTCCACCACAGCTCAGCAGGGAAACACTGTCTGAGGAAACACAAAGAGGGACTTTTGTGCTAAAATGACTGAAAATGTGGCAGATATCCACTTGATATGACTGACACAGAGTGCTGAAGCCTCCCCCATATACGGTTAAGATAAACTTTTACATGCATTTTTGCACAAAATGACTGTGTGGACACACTGTGGATTTTGTCCTCCATCACTTACATTGAAAGCACATTTGAAAGAGATCATTTGATAGCCAGTATAAACAGGAAGAATGAGTACAGTGAGGAAAACCTCTTGCAGTGTTCATATGGACACCTGACTGTTGTTTTAAGACAGACTTGAAAATTTGTAAACCTATAATTAAATATAGAATCTGATGGCTCACTGCTCTTAGATGTATGTTAATTAACCATCCCAACATCCCTTTCACATTCGCAGTGTCAGACTGCTTTTGTTTTTCCCATCTATATTATTATATATCTATATTATATCATGCATTGTTATTCAGTTTGTGACTCCACGGTATGTGTGTGTCTATCTACAAACTGTTATTTCTTGTGTTCTTAAGTATTTTGTTTGTGTTAATATTTTTGCTTTTTTAATGACGACAGGTTGGTGGTGCAGTGAGAGAGGTGACAGGTTACACTGCAACATACCGTCACACCATTTCAGTGGAAGAGGGAGGAGAAGAGGGTGACTGTTTACATATTAGACAAGGCTACTATCATGTCATTGAGGGATTTCCCAATTGCGTGGTGGCTGATGCTGTCATCAACTTCTTCATGGGGAGGACAGACAAGGTGCAGCAGGTGGGCTTTAACCCCCGCCTGGCACGGCGCGGTCATCTGGGTGAGTCCGTCTTAAATTATCTGCTATCAAGATATTAACACAGCAATTTATGTTAGCTATTTTCTACTTTAGTACGGCTGTTGTGACATTGTTGAGTTGCTTCAGATTGGAAAGATGCTCAAAACAAAATGTTCTTTTGTTACTGCAGAGTTCTTCATCGACGCACTGGGCTCCCTCCACATTGGCTCCTGTCATGATGTCATTATAAACCACACGTCAAAGATTCAACTACCTTGGACTAAATCAGACTCACAAAAGGCTTATGAGAAATTCCGCTACTCCCCCAGTACTGAAAATAACCTTTATAACGAAGTCTTCTATTTCAAGAACAGGTTCAAGTGCATGACCAGTCAGTGAAACCTGCGCTTTTACTTGTGTGTTTGCTGCTTTAATTTGAGGACAGATGGGAAATTGTTGTTTTCAGGTAAATTTAAGACAAAAATTGAACGTTGTATTTTACAGCTTGTTTACTGCCTAAAGACTTGCTGTTGTGTGGACAAATTTTGTTCTGTGAAGAGAATATGGTTCTTTGGTGTATAGAGAGAAATCAAAGGATCCTATCCTAACCACTAACCTCCATATGTAGTATTTGCCCACTACAATATGCACTAAAAATGCCATGTTTCTGGCCATAGTAGCATGCTGGCAATGTTTGTACAGAGATTTGTGGTCTGCAAAGGATGGATCCTACCGACTTTGTGGATCCACTGATTTTTTTCCTCTTGGGCCACCATTCAGAAATGTATTTCCCATTAAATGTGGTATAGATGATCATGGTGCCCAGAGGATAAATTCTAGTGACTTTGATGATTCCCGAGCTTTTTCACTAACACAACATGTGAATGTTAAGTGTTTTTTAGTGAAATGTCTCAATAACTGTTAAACTGATTGCCATAAAAATTGGTACACGCAATCTCACTCAGGATTAAATGTAATAATAAACCCCTGACTTTTTATCTAGTGCCACCATCAGGTCAAAATTTCAGTTTATCCAATATTTTGGTTTATGACCAAAGACTTAATGTCATTCTCATCACTTTCAGCTGTACTTTGTGTTTAATGCTAATTAAAAATGTTAGTAGGCTGACATGGTGACATTAGCATTTAGATCAAAGCTCCACAGTGCCTATGTACAGCTGGCGGATGTTAAATAGTAATTCACCACAGAGACATTAGTGGCTGGGATGTAATGTGGCTGCACATAATAATTCATACAAGACATAGTGAACCAGTAATCGTCTATGTTGAGGCTTAACTTTTTTGTTTAGTTTTGGGGGGGGGGGGGGTTGTTTTGTTTTGTTTTGTTTTGTTTTGGGTCAAAGTTTCATTGGCACACCACTACCTCTTAGAATGGCAGCAGCTGGGTATTTCAAATTATAAACATCTAATCTTCTATCTATGTCCCTTTTTACAATATTTCAGTGACATATTTATTTTGATATTTTGATTTGTTAATTATTTTCATAAGCAATTGGTAGGCTAGATGATACATATAATTAAAATTATTTGACTTAGCACAATTTAAATAAATACATGCTATTTATTGAGCAAAACTTACATTATATGTGTATCTTGGTGTCTCAATCACGTACATCTTCCCACTCTGAAATTATAGCATCATCACTGTAATGGACGCTATAAGGAAAGGAGCATCCATATCTGAAAAGGAGCTCAAAGAGAAGGTACATTTAAAAGCACTTGGTCTTGATCCAGTTACTTCAACTTTATAGTTTGAAGTTCCAAGTTTGTAGCTTTGTAATTAAAAAACGTGTATAAAAAAGAAACTATTACTTACTATTTTAAGCCACTTAAAGGTTGAGACTCATCATGAATCAAATTCAAACTCTGTTGTCCCAATAAAAAGAACATGGCCCAAGGCTTTATTGTGGTCCGCTACTCAGGGAACATTTATGTTTATAAACTGTTTTTGAATGTATGTAAAAATGTATATAAAGGTTTTAAGGGGAGTGTTTACATTGCACTGTTGTACAATTAACGAATGGATTTTGTTTGTATTTTGCTTTTTAAATAATAAAAGTAAGGAAATAATAGCCTGTAATGAAATGCTATTGATAGTAATTGTATTCTTTGGAGACACACTGAAATTAAATTACCCTTTTGCCAAATAATTGAACATGTGAAGAACCTTTGCAATATTTCAAAGTAATATTGAAATATTCAGTTTGTTTTAAAATTGTAGTTCATGTATCTTTTTACCAGCTCATTCCTCACATTTTCTTTTTCCTTGATTATCCAAATTCTCTTACTATCTCTACCTATATGTTTACTCTCTTAATACCTCTATCCGTTACCTGTGTCAGTCTTTGTGTATCTTCTTGGCAGTTGTTACTTCGTCACTCAGCCCTTCCTCATTTCTATTCTAACTTTATCTCCCAATATCCTTCTTTACTCAGAGCAGTGGTGCAACATTCAGCTGACCTTCCTTCCATGAACATTTTGTCACACTTCCACTTTCCACTCCACTCATGTGAAATTATTATTGTTCAACGTCTGCATCTTTTTTTCTTTAGATATATTCTCTGCAGAATACAGTTAAGTAAAACAATATGGGAAATATGAAAAAAAAAGGA
This sequence comes from Thunnus maccoyii, assembly GCF_910596095.1. Classification (NCBI taxonomy): domain Eukaryota; kingdom Metazoa; phylum Chordata; class Actinopteri; order Scombriformes; family Scombridae; genus Thunnus; species Thunnus maccoyii. The sequence goes on from NC_056536.1 coordinate 16,890,507, forward strand.
TTTGTGTTGCTAACCATTGCAATCTTTTTTAAAGGTGTCCATCTCTTTGGTAGTAAACTGTAATGTTTCTATGAGAGCTGTGGTCACTTTGACTTTAACAAACTAAACTTGGGTCGATTAAACAATGTAAAGTAAAAAATGTTGTTATGTTTCTATTAATGAGAACAGCAGTGCATCAATGTTTTTGTGCTAAGCAGGGGTGGGTAGTAACTCGTTACAAGTAATGCAAATGAGTAAAAAAAAAAGTAGTTTTTTAGGAACTGTAACTTTTCACCTTCCTTTTTAAACTGTAGGCTACTTTTACTCTTTAATCGAGTATTTTTTGGGCCAGTAACCTACTTCTAACTTCCCTACATCTGCCGTTTATACCTTTGTTACAACTAGTCTGTTTTCTGGTATGAATTAAATGAGCTGTCATCCAAGCTGTGTGCGCGCGGTTACGCAGGAGAGCTTTAACCTGTCTCACTTCCGGTACAAAGAGACATGCTCTTGTGCCAGATATTAATGAGCTGGGGAAATGCAAAAATTGAGAAAATCAGGCAAATACCTTGTCAGTTTAAGATTTGGTTGTTCTGCTAATGTAACTCAAATCCAGTAACTGCACGTCATACCACTGGTGGCTGTTTTGGAAAGCATCCACCATCCCCCTTTCACAAGCCGACAGAAATATTTTCACTTTTCATTAATGGCGTATTAAAAGCGTATTTAGTCTATGCAGAACAAATGTAGGCTACACACCATATAAACATTTAAGTCACTGGATTGATTGATCGGCTGTACTAACAGAATCCTCTCGTTGCGCAGAGCATTGGTTGTTATTTGTTTTACAGCGACACGCAATGGTGAAACTGATCTCGGCTTCCACTCGGTAGGCTACCAGTTGTTATTTACTCAGGAAACAATCATTTTGAGAAGGATAGGGAGAGAGCAAACATGGGTGGATAAAATAGTTCTGTTGGGCTTTACGCGTGGTCTCCCTCTCTATATAGGCTTACCCTCCTTCATTCAACAATGGGATGCTCCCGTGCTATTGGCACAATAACTCTTTATGTTGTAAAGATTATGTTCATAGATGCTTTAGGAATAATCATAATAGTCCATATCAAGATAACAACAGATACAGGCAACAATAGCACGCTAGGCAGCTATCAAGTATTTTAAAGCGATATCTTCATGTAGATTTTTTTTTAAGTAAAATCATTATATTGTAGAGAAATAGCTAAATTGGGGATAATCAACATTCAAAGCAAAGTGCATTCCATAGAAATAACCATGTTGCACAGCTGATGTAACACTTATTATTCCAAAAACATTCTTGAAACTTGACATGTACTTGTATAAAATGACTTCTGAAGATCTCTGGCCTGTACACACTAAACAATATTTAAAACACAAAATAACTTGTACTTTGAGCAGTTTATTGACCAAGTGCTTTTATACTTTTATTTGAGTAGGTTTGTCAATTGGTAATTTTTACTTTTACTTGAGCAATTTTTTTGCCATGGTTCTGTCACAGTCTGGCTGTATGTCCTTCCACTAGTCCAACAAATGCCCTTTAGACTTTTCTCCCTGGTTGTTTAGACTGGACTGAAAGGAGAAGACTTATTTGAGTTGTGTCTTTAAAAGATTCTGGCATTATAATTATTTTAGTTGCCTTTACTGGCTGTGTTCTCTGTGTCCTGGTGTTTTCTTCTGCCTCCCAGTCTGTCTTTGTGTGTGCAGTCTGGGTGTGTCTGTTCTTGTCTCTCATGTTTTCCTCCTTTGGTCACCTACACACCTGCCCTGTATCAGCTGAGCCAGCCCTTCCATTCTCCCAGTGTTTCCCTCAGCCTATCAGCTCTTTGCCCGTTTTCAGTTTGGCCACCTGTTCCCCATTCCCTCATTAGTTCAGTTTATTTAGTTTGTTCTGCTCTGTTTGTTCCAGGGGCTGTTGCACAAAACCTAGATGGGGGATTAAGGCAGGATTTTTCAGTTATCCTGGCTGAATTTAGCCATGACTCGGTTGCACGAAAGCAGAGGCACATAAGTTACCATGGACTTTTATTCTGTGCAGCTAGCCTGCTCCATACCAGGCTAACAGCCAGGCTTGATTAATCCTGGTGCTATCTGACCAGTCAGCTGTCACTCCGATCGGAAATAAATGTGTTTTAAATTTATTCCATGTTCTTCTGTATATATTTTGCTTCATTTTTATTAGCTTGCTTTAAAATACCACAGATACATTGCCATTCACTTAAGTAGGTCCACTGTTATTTTAATTGTAACCATTATCATTTTTATAATTATTCATGTGATAGTCATTATTACTGTTAGGCCTACTGTTTGTATTGCTGTCAGAGGTTTGATGAATACATATATTATTGTGCATCTTGAGATGATTAGAAATGCTGATGAGGCCTATCCCTTACTAATAAAGGATAATGTATGTCACTCTTCCCTGTGTACATATATTTTATTTGGAATTGGTAGCACACAGTTTGTTGTTAGGTTTCATAATTGTATAATCTTCCCAAATTATAGTCTCACTTCACTGGACCGATAACTATATAATGTACTGTACATTCATGAAACTGGGAGGACACCACAATGTGTTTTGACCTTTTTATTTTGCAGTCATCACTTGTCAGCTTGGAGCTTGGGAGAGAGAACAACAATGATTAATAGATTATGTCACAGTCATGCTTACAGTGTGCATTGAAATCACTTCCATTTCTAGTTTCAGGATTTCCAGGTCCAGTTTCTTCAGTGTCTTTCGTTTGATTTCCATGTCAAGGTCCATATCCTGCAGTTTTTTCTTGTGGACTTTAATCTTCACATCTGCCAGCTCTATTTGTCTCTTTAGGTGTTTGGTGTATAGACATCTGACAGTTTGTGAATTCTGTAAAACACCTATCAATTAGCACAGCAGGAATTGTGCATAATGTGGATTTCCTTTAGGCAATACTCACTATATTGCCAGGCTGGCTATCTGGCTGTACAGCATCTGGGTCCTGTTACAAGTGTGATATTTTTTTATGAGCACCACATCACTGACGTATTTCCACATATGTATGAAGTATTTCCACAAGATTGACATGATACCTCAAGCCTTCTGGAGTCCAGTGACACAGAAGTGCCTTCCCCCTGTCATATCCAATAGAACTTGTATTGACAGGATGTGCCAAGCCTACACTTTTAATGAATAATATTCAGATTATCGTCTGGTGGCTCCAGAAGAGAGAGTGTGTTGCCAGATGCTGTAAGGCAAGCCAAAGTAAGACAGTCTACATAACACCATGGGCCACCCCCCCCTTGTGGTCTGTTTAAGAAAGCCGTGAACGCGCACTTATCCGAATTACTCACACCTGGCTTGACATAGTCGCACCCCCTCATCCTGGCTTGGCAAATGTGCAACGGATTAAGCCTGGATGCACTGATTAGACAAGGTCAAGCCTCACTTTTTCAATTATCTTGGATTTCTGAATTCTTCTTTTGTGCAATAGCCCTCCGCTCTGTTTTGATCTTATCTGCCTGCTTTGTTTTGCCTACATGAGCCTAAAATGAAGAAGTTTCTTCAGCCTGCAGTCTCCTGCATTTGGGTCCACCTGCTCTGCTCCACCTAACATTTTTTATGGGGGTAATTGAACTTTTAATTGAGTAAAGATTTTAAGTAGTCTACCCACCACTGGTGCTAAGTCAATTATTTTTCAACTGGTCTCATGGCCTGTTTTTGCCCATGATTGTGTAATCTGTGTGTGGGTTTGTTAAAGTTCAGTAATTCTTGCTGACATGTTGACAGATGCTTTGACTGGTTTTGAGGAATCAGTCCTTACTGAGGTCACACAGTAATAGCCATTAGCTGACTTTGCCTCACAGTTTTGATGACACTGCTTCTGTAATATTGTTAGATTGGTGGCGAGGGGTTTGTGAATGACAGGGATGCTGTTGAAAGTTCCTCTATATGTGGCCAAGACAAACTCTACTCAAGCCTACTTCTGACTATTTTATTTCATTTTAATTGGTGACAAATTAAACATAGTTTAATGTCTTGCACCATTTGTGGGGAATTTACACAATTTGTGCAAGTTGTACTGAACTGGATCAGTGGCCTGTTGCACAAAGCAAGTTCAGAGTCTAACCCTGAATTCTGAGTTGATGAACCCTGAGATGGGAAACTCAGAGTTTTCGGTTTCAGAACAGCTGATCAGAGCCAGTTCAATCAACTCTGAGTATGTTCACTCTGAGTTAAGCGCGTGCATGATGAATGAAAAAAGCCATCATCAATGGAGCTCCGATACTACGAGTCACCATGGCAACAGGTAAATAAAAGGCAGAGCCCCCATTTTAATCCAGTGGACATAGAGATATTAATTCATGTGTGTGTGGATGCTGCACATTATCTTTTGGTTAAAAAGGAGTGTTTGGGAAAATCTTCAAATGGGCCAATAAATCTTCAAGTCACCCACAACTTAGCATTAAACTCAAAACTTATAAGAGAAAGACTCAAAGAAATACACTGGAAGCTGGTAGAGTTCAATGTGAATAGGTTTACTCTGCATAAAGAGCAATACAAAGCAAACCGAGGCCCTGATCCCGGGATAAAGAACCTAATACAAAATCATAATACATTAAATTATATACCTCTCATAACTCCTCCTAATGCGGAGCTAATTTTCTAAACTCCACCTCACTTTGATTCATGATTCATCTAAAAAAAAAAGGTGTCTCAAACTACTCTAACATGTATCAATTGTACCTGGCAGTTTCCTCACTCTGAAAACTGAATATGTGACAACATGCATGTATTGTCACGTACTTCCCAGTACTCTGCGCAGGACTAGTTCTTCTCAAACAAGCTCTTATTTCCTCTGTGGTTTAGTTGGTCAGAGTCATACCTGACAACATCCTCTGCAAAGCTCTGAGAGACTCAGACACAAAGAAGAAAAACTAGAGAAACAGAAGAAGCAAAGCAGTAATCTTTATAAACATTATTACTATATTTGTTTGAAGATTTCCTCTTTATCATTTTCCACCAAGAGAAGACTTATTGTATCTTTGATTTGTATAATCTTAATAAGTACAAATCCTTCTTGTCATTTTTCAGACTGCTAGGGTGTTGCATCCATTGATCTTACTTCTCTTATTACAGTCATGGGGAGGTAATTTCAATGAAACATGCTTGAGTAACACATGGATGTGTGTGAATGTGCTGGAAAGCAAAGAACATAATTCAGCCTCTGACAAACAAACAAGCAAAAAAATCCTTTTTATGTAAACACAATGAATAAGATGACCACACTGGTTGTGAATAGAAACGAGCAGGAAGTGTGAGAGAGTGAGAAACAGCATATTGAAAGTCACTGGGGGGTCAAATTTAGGTCTGAAGTGGCGAGATAATAAAGAAAGAAAGAAAGAAAGAAAGAAACAGAACAGATACAAGAGGGTCTTTGCCCCTTTGGGGCTCAGGCCCTAAATAAGAAAGAAACAAACACTCGAAATACAAGAGGGTCTTCGCCCCTTTGGGGCTCAGGCCCTAATAATATATCACTCAGAGGGACCAAACACTACTTTAGTACTTTAAGTACATTTGCTTACTTCTGTTCTTTTACTTAAGTAAGATTTTCATGCAGGACTTTTACTTGTAATTGAGTATTTTTACATTGCTATATTAATACTTTTGTAAAGGATCTGAATGCTTCTTCCTCCACTGTTCAGAATAATGAACCTGCTAAGAGATTGCCATTCCAACATTTCACCACAAGATGGAAACAAACAATCACAAAAATGCCACACAAATTGAATGGTCCTCTGCTTTGTCATGAAGAACCTAAAATTATTATTGTCATGCTGACAACAACAAAATGTATATGTTTAAGGGGATTAATAATCACCAAGACTTGCATTATATTATTATTATTATTATTATTATTGTTGTTGTTGTTGTTGTTGTATCATCATCTCATACTAAATATGAACAGTCTTGACTGGAGTGGTCTGTATTTTCCATTTTGCTGCTTCTGTACAAATTTCCATAAATTATAATTACTATTAATTACACAATGTTTTATCCTTTTGTAATTATAATTCCACTGTAATCCACTGTTTTGTTTATTTTTTCTTGGTGCAGGAAATAAGTCAGTGTTACTGACAATTACCATGAAATGAAAATCAATTTTTTTTTTTTTTTCATTATGTGTGGTTCAACCAACATAACTGTAAGTACATGCTGTACATGTGCTGTAATGTTACCTGTTAGCACTTTTTCACAGGTAAATCAAAGGTTTTAAAGCACTGACCTTCCTGGAGTAGTTTGCAGGGTTACTTTTTGAATGTAGGCCTGTGTGTGTGTGTGTGTGTGTGTGTGTGTGTGTGTGTGTGTGTGTGTGTGTGTGTGTGTGTGTGTGTGTGCGTGTGTGTGTGCATGTGCGTGTTAGTAGGTCTGCCTGTAGAATCTGGCTTAGTAAACAGTTGGCCAGAGCCTTGTGTACCATGTTCTAATTGAAGTGGACTACTTCCTGCCAATTAGTGAAATACTCCTTGAGCTTTAAAGGGAAAACCCAAAGGGTACAGTGTCTAGAGGCCTCTTTGAAATATGCACTGCAAAAAAATTAATAACTTGGCTATCCAACATCAAGCAAGGAAATAATTAGTTTTTTTTTTCTTTTCTGTCCTGGTTTTGAACTCACACTACACATAGTTTTATCAGGTCAAGGTAACAGGATTGTGATGAGGAGAAACCTTTAGCTGTTGGACAGCAGAGGGCAGCATGGTGGCAAGGTAAGACATCACTCTGGTTAATTACTGGCATTTATAAGCTCTGGTAACACCTTAAACACCTCATAACAGAAGGGTTTGTTACTCTGGTGTTACAATGTGCAATCGCTTCCTTTCTGTTGAAAGTAGAAAAAGTTTGGTGACGTTTTATTTTAGTTGAGTAATTTGCAGACATTGAACAGTTAATTTTTAGGACATTTTACAAAAAGGGTGGTGTAATTTGGTGCAAATTATAAGAACAAAAAACAAAAAAAAAAATGTTAAGTTTAGTTGGTTTTGCAAAAATTCCTACCATTCATCATCATTTATCTAATGAGCTAGCAAATAATCAAGAATTTCAGTAACACTTTATTTTATGGATCCCTTACTTTTCTACTACAGTAATTTCCAGGGATTTTTTTCAATAATTTCCTGAAAGTAGCAGCTTTATAACTAGTAATTCTAAGGACATTTCTTTGAAAGGGTTATGTAATTTGGTAGTATATAGGGAAAATGTGCTCATTATAGAGTTTTTAATGAAGAATCTAATATGCTAATATATAGTTTGACAGGCAAATCTACATACTGAAAACTAAGTTTTTCTGTCAGTTAGAGAATTGGTAAGAATAATTTATTAAGAATTTTTAGAAATTAACAACTACATATGAACCCAAATACAACAAGTGGGCACTTACTAACTGAACCAAATGGACACTTTTTTTTTTTTAACAGTTTTTCTTTTTATTTGTACCAAATTGCACCACCCTTTCTGTAAGATGTCCAAAAATTAAGCTGTCACACCTGCAACTTACTCCAAACATTTACAGGAAATTAGTATAACTTTAAAGGACCTGTAAAATAAAGCATTACCAAAAGTTGCCAAAAATGCAGCCTGTTTATTGCAAAGTTTGAGGATTTCTCTTATGAAAATACACATTAATTGGCATTAATATTGCTTGATGCATGTTGGGGGGGAGACAGCATTCTGCAGAACTGGACCAAGGACTTGTCATATACAGCCTGGTCACACTTTATCCATTTTACTCTTTGCTGGATGCTGTGGAAAGAATTTCTTTTGCCTTCGTCATTTAAATCCTGTATTTGTCAAAGACTTTTCATCATATCTGAGAAGACACACACACACACTGGTCTACAGTACCCACCAAATACAAAGACTGCTCTTCTTCTCCTCTCAAGATCTGACAAGGGGGCATGCTTCACATTCCAAACTGTGTTTCCCCCTAAACTGTAATCACACTTAAACACTATAGACACCCAAGTACTGGTGCAGAAATCTATATCTCTTAAATTTGTTCGGCATCAAGTAAATTTAGTAAAAAGGAGACTCCACGTTCTGTTTATGGAGATATATTTATTGTCCAAAAAGAAAAAAAAAGCCACTGGATGGCACAGTTGCTGACAAATACAAAAATCATTCATAAAATATTTTGTGCAGTCCCTCTGGAGTTAAAAGACAGAACATTTTAAGGCAGAATGGGATGGCATTTACTGTACACAGTTGCATATTCAAGCACATATTTCAAAAAATATAAATATTTCAACAAACCATTCAGTGCACTTTACAGTGTATTTATCTCTGTATTGCAGACAACAAACAGAAACTAAATAAATATTACCATGCTAATATTCCAGCATATATGACAATAAAAAACAGAACATTTATTAAACAAAAATAAGTCATAACTATACAAAGTTTTATAGCCATAACACATTAGATTTTTTTTTTTATTACACTAAATATGTAATAACATTGTCTGTTGTGGAGTACTTACAGTATATCTGCATGATTTAAACTCCTCTGAATTTATGACTATTTACTAGTATCAGATTAAAGTGTGCCAGGGGTGAGTCCAATATATCTACAGGAAAACTGGTAACACTGTAATGTGATAATTATTGTAATTCATGACATAGTGCTACAACAGGCTACTGCTTCTCTGAAACACTGGTATACAGTACACACTGGACCAAATGCTGGAGTGCTCATATACAGCAGAGAGACATAGTCTCCACTAATGAAATAAATGTAGAAGTCCTAATACCCTCTGCTATTTTAGTCCCAGACACTCAGTTGATAGGAGCACAACTCGCCATTGTCCATCTGCCTCATACCCAAACAGTCGTGGTGTTCTCTGGACATTTTTCCTGTGGCACACAACAGCAGTGTCACCATTTGTTTACAACAATCTAAGTAATTAGAAATCAGTATATTTGTGAACATATCTGCTCTTTAGCTTACCCTCTGCTGTTGGATATATGTCACGGCATCATGAACAGTGACGAAAATATGTTGAGGGTTCATGTAGTTCATTAGACCACTTGATGTGAGGATTTTTAAGACACTCTCTAAGGAGATGGAAAACATTGATCAGTATACACTGTATTCAAGTTCATTTTTATAATCATCCTTCTAAAAATAAAAATAAAAAACTCTAAAATTGATTTCCCATAAAGTAGTACAATCAAAGGATATATCAGAGAAAACCTTTATGAAGAAAATAATACACAGGCACTTACCATTGCAGTTTGCCAAATATACATGAACTCCAACTTTCTGGCATTCAATACACATCTGCAAAAAGCCAAACGCAATCAATCACATTGCTATGATGCACCTTGACATGGAGAGAGCCCCATAATGTGAAATTTGAACCATAATATCTTGCTTTAGCAGACTAACCTGTGTAAATAGTCTTGCTCCAGCAACATCGACAAATATGACACTGCTGCAATTGATTAACACTACCTGGACATCATTCTCAGATGTTTCTGCAGAGAAAAACAAGAAATTCCTTGAAACTATCTACAGCAAAAGAATATAATATAATGTCAATAGAATAATTTAAAAATATGTAGTGTTAAAAATTGTGTTTGTGATGGCTAAATAGCTGCTGTGGATGATCTTATTTGAAATGGCAATAAATAGTTTTCAGTTTTTGGAACTATATGCATATTCAATATGATCCACTCAGGGCCACCAAAAAGTTCTCATTACTTACCAGATTTGAAGAACTCGTTTTCTGAAGAAAACGATGTGTTTGCAATGCCTCTTTCCTGAAGAACGATGGAGGGAGAAAAAAAAACAAGACATACAGTAAGAAACAGGATTTTGCAGTGAGAACAGTATATTTTTAGACTCAGCTCATTCAGTGGTTGCAGTAGTCGTACCACAGTGTTGACGGTGGCCTCTCTCTCCCGTTTCTCCAGGGCTTTCCTGGCCTTCTCCCGGCTGCGGATCTTCTCTGGCGTCAGGCCCAACAGCCTGCTCATCTCCTCCCTGAAGAAGCTACGGTTGCCATAGTAAATAGGCCCGTTGTAAGTCAGGATCTTCACTCCTGGCACCTCATAGCACTGGAAGAAATACAGGACTCAACTTCTTTCTAGGATGTTCCTGCTTTATCATCTTTAAGATTATGATTATCACTAGTTTTTGGGATAATAAATGGAAAAATACTCCTGAAAGAGATTGCTTATTTGCACATATTAAAAAGAAAAAATACAAATATAAAACAGTAGGGTATCCTCTCACCTTGCTGTGGTTCTCCAGAGGTCTGTAAATTTCTGTGTTGCTGGCCCGGCCAAGCACTGAACAACCAGCCCTGTTGATCCATGGGTCATCAATTTTAATTGAAGTAACACATACATGATGATACATGATCTACATTGCCTCACAGGTATCAAGTGATTAATTTCAGCTCAGAGCTCTAATGCAGATATAAAACTCTTGACGTACATGTCAGTTATAAGATTAATTTTGTTGATTATGGGTCTTTATTATTCTTATAACAATACTTTTACATAGCTTTTGCTTACTTGTGTGATGTTCTCAGTTCATCTAACATTTTAAAACTTTGTACAGTGTGGTGTTTCTTACAATAGAGCATTTGGCAAGAGCACAAGCTGGATTGCACAATAGTATTTTTGCAGATGGATTGAAAAATGTACCTTTGCGTGCGACAAATGACGGTCATCATTGAGAAAACCACCCCGATGGCTAGGCCAAGGTCCACGTTGAGTACCACTACAGACAGCCAGGTCACCACCCAAACCATCTACACAAAGACATGGGCACAATAACTTATTTCCATGTCAGGATGTAACAGTTAACAATGGAAGCATGTCAGTGAAAATTATTGTTGATTCCAGCCAAGTAATCAGTGTAAAAGTGGAGGAAGAGGGCAGTTTATCTGATGAGCTACCTGTGCTCTACTAGCATACTGAGAATAGCTGATTCTCATTGCCTGGAATAGTGATTATTTCAAATGATGTTGCAACTGTGACAGAGCAGTTATTGTTTAAAGATACATGTATCATCAATCTGTCTGCAGGCAACAACACTGTAGCTGATACAGACTTCATGAAAAACTGTGCAAACTCACAAAACTCCAGCCAAATTACCAGCAAACAGTTGTGTTACAAATAATCACAAGAATGAAGTCCAGTTTCCTGTGGTTGCCTGGCAATTTGACTGCAAGTTACATATGAAAAGTGTTGCACATCATGTTTTACTGTGAATAGAGCACAGTTTTTGGAGCTGACCACAGCCTGAGCAGTATAATAATTAGCTGTGCTTTAGGGATCAGTTGTTGACCTAATGGCAACTAGGGAGCTAATTAACCATCTTCATTCTGTTCTCTTGTGGGGTTTTTTGATGCATGGGGATCACATTGCAGAATACATTCATATGCCTTTGAATGGTCTTACAAAGTCAATCTTGCTGATTCTCCACAGTTCAGGTAAGTCCTGGAACTGCAGGAACATCTGCCTGAGGCTGGTGACATTGATGCACGCCAGCACTGCCTGAGGAGAGAGGTAAAGGATGAGGTGAGTGGACTTTCTCTCTCCCTCTCTGTCTCTCCCCCTTCCAATGTTAATATAGATACACATGTATAAACAAACCTTGGGTAGGAAGTAGAACAGTGGTCCAATCAACAGCAGGACAATCAGAACAACCAAACTAGTGAACAAACCGGAGAGCTGCAGGAAAACACACACACACATCCCTTACTGGACGTCCCAATGTTACACATAAGCTTTGCTTCTTATTAGTAGCAACTTCTGCATTGAAAATATGGATATTCAACATGCATGCTAATCCTATGTTATTAAACAGATCTAAATGCACTCCTACATTTTAAGGCATATCACCAGCATTTGATTGGATTATAGTGTTTATTACATTGTCACGGTGCTCCTGATGTCCAGGGTTCATATATGACTGACAGCTAGCACATCAGCCATTTTGGCCACATAAATTTAAAATACATTCACAACTAAACGATGAGTTATAGATGCAAAATCAGAATTTGTATTTGTCTACTGATTATAATTCAACATACTACATGTTTTGCTGCTGTTAAAAGCACCAGTAAACATAATAACTTAAATGTTGTTGTTAGTCTTTGACCTTCAATTAAAAGACCTTTAAGTCAGTTTTGGAGGGATGCCAATATCCAATAAGGTGTTTTAATTTTATTGGCGATGTGACCGTTTTGTTTATATTTGAATCCCTGTTACCTTGATGCAAAGAGCCTACCAGTGGCTACTGAGTGTAACAAAACTGAAGATGTTTACTACCTGCGTGTATCCACCGGCACTCTCCAGTATGTTAGTGGTGGCTAGAGTGGCTGAGCTTGGGAAGCAGGTGAAAAAGGAGGACACCGTATTGGAGATACCATGAGCCAGCAGCTCCTGAAATCAAACACAGATTCAACACAAATAGTTAACAGACTGGTGAGGATCAAACATTTCACCAAGCAGTTGTGGCACTTCAGGGCTTTACCTGGTTTGGATGTATGGAATAGCCATGTTTATCAGCGTAGATCATTGCCAGCGAGACGGACACTGCATAACCAACAAATGTTATGGCTACTGTGTCTCCCGCAATCTCAGGAAAAGTGTGCAAGGCGGGCATCTGTGGCTTTGGGAATCTGAGGATAGGAGGGTCAAAAGTCAAACTACTGGAAGCTACTGAGCTCATCTGTGTTTTGAGTTTTTTTTTCCAAATCTAAAAAATTACCCAGCTGGGATGTGGCCAACTATCTTAATGTCATACATGGTGTCCAGGGAGGAGGCGTAGGTCACACCTGTGACAATAATCACCTGGGGATTGAAGCAAATAATCAGGGCTTATAACCTGTTAATTACATTGTAAAAATTAAATACACTGAGCATGTGTAAATCCAGCTGACTCACCATGAGGATCTCCACAGGGATAGGTGTCCGCAGGCGCTGCCGGAAACGCATGTTAATCTCCTTAACTGGCACCAGGACAGCCAAACACACCAAGGAGATCAGCAGCTCCGCCGTGTTGGTTTGAGGCAGGTTCTCCATCACTGACGCTAAAGTCTGAACACACAAGTCAGTGAGCGGCGGGGCAAACATCACCAAAGTGACATGCATTTGCCCTAAATGCTCTTTGCTCAAACAATAACACGTTGAATTAGAGCATCAAGATCTCATCATGAAGCACTGCTTACCTTGAAGAGGGAGAAGGTCCCAGTGTGACGAGGGAGCCGCAGTCCCAGCAAGCTTTGCAGCTGTGAGATGGTAACATGGAAGGCAGCAGCACTGGTGAAAGCCTTAACAATTGGCTCTGACAGATAGGTGGAGAGGAAGCCCAGCTGAAGACCAAACATACAGAGCTGGAGCACAAGAGATTAATAACATTATCATTTGTTTTAGGGATTCAACACTGATACTCTTGACTCTGCTATATTATTATTTATTTTTGTGACTTTTTGATTAATCCATAGACTTTGTGCCTCTGTCTTACCATAATAATTCCTGAGAGGAGTGCTACAGCTGAGGCCACGCCAATCCTCTGGGCCTCAAACTCAGCCGCTTGAGGGGAACTCGAGTTCATCTCCAGAGGAGTGGGGACCAGCTGCTCCACCACAGTGCCAGTCATCAGACTCACCACAGCAAATGTACCTGAGAGAGGACCCATCCTCTCAGTAACAGTGGTAAACATAATAAACCTGGATAACACTTGACATTCAGCTCAAGATGCATGCATGAAATAATGTTACCTTTTATAGTATTGTCCAACTGGAAAAACCATCACCCCTGTTGACTGAAATGATATTTGCTGTCATGCTATTGTATAAATATAATACATATAGAGTCTTACCTGTGGACACATGGCGACCTGTGCCAAAAATCATATAGAGAACCACCGGGAAGAAGGAGGTGTAAAGGCCAAATATTGGTGCTACAGATGTGAGTAAAGCAAAGGCCATGCCTGTTTAGGGAAGAACATTCAGAAAGACAACTTGTCAAAAAAAAAAAACATGCTTTTATAATCTGTTAATCTCTGAAACGTAATCTATGAATATAAAATATTGTCTGAGGCTGGAGCATGCAAAGTTAACTGAGTGCAAAAATATAATAAGCAATAATAAAAGTGACTGACAACAACAGATAGACAATGTAAATTTTGACAGTTTTGCCCTACAGCTGTTGTAATTCTCTTTTTTTTTTTTTAAAAAAAAAAAAAAAAGAAAAAAGAAAAAAGTAACTAATCTTAACCCTGCAATACTTGCTCAGATTTTGATAACATATAGATTGTTATTATTATTAGGGTGTTATTATTATTAAAATAAAACTAAACTGAATCTTAAATGACATAATTCTAATTACCTATAATTAAGGTAAACAAATGATGTCAGTGAAAACAAACTTTCCTTTCCCCTCTTTCTACCTGGCTGCGAGTAATTAGCTGTACTTTTATCCTGATAATAGGCCAATGTTTACGCACCTTGCGGAATGTGAAGAATACCAACTGTCAATCCCGCTATAGTATCTCCTAAAATCCATTTCTTTAGCCTGTATCTCGGCAGCCAGCTGAAAATGGGCACTCTCTCCCTCAACAGGTGAAGGCAGGCTCGCCTTGAACACCTGCACCTCCCGGCGAGCTTCTCCCGGAGCCGCAAACTTCCACTTGTGTTATCCTCGGAGCCGTAGGCCTGTTTGAAGCGGTCCTCCGTGTAGATATTCCTGTACACAGCCACAGAGGCGCTCATGTTGTCCGTGTGGAGATGATAGTTCACCACTCAAGCGCTGTCTCAGAGTCAGCAAAGGTGTTGACTATTGCATTACATATATAGCAGACTCTGCCCTGACCTCAAGAGCCCTTGTATTTTCCTGTCAGACTCTTCTTAGCCAATGACATGGCTCAAAGCTGAACCTTTTTTGTCACGGTGTTGGCCAACTTTTTCACATCTTTGTCTTTCCTTAGACCACATAAAGGTGAGCTGGTCCTTTTTGGCTGTACTAAATCCTCTGGGTCCTACTGCTAAAAGTGTTTTTTTTTTTTTGTGTGTGTGTGTGTGTGTTTTTTTCAACAGAAAGTAAAAAGTCAGGCCAACAATCTGCCTGTCTCACACTCATAACCCCTCCCTCCAAACACACGCACACACTCACACACACAACATCCTTTGCACTGCACAGTCGATCCTCCCATATGTCCTGCCTCCAGAGATCAACGCGGGAGGTACAAGCTCAGAGGAGGCACAATTAAAGTGCATACAATGTATAGCACTGTGAAACGCCTAAAGAGATCAAAGTAGTATTGTTGGTGGAGCTGAGGTGTAACCTCAAACCATGTCTGCTCACGAGGACTTCATTTCCGAGAAGGATGGATGTCTGTAATGGGTGGGTGTTTAAACTGTGTAGCCATAAGGAAAGAGTCTGCTACCCATGAGACCTCTGTGAAACTCAATCACACATGGCAACCTGGTTCATGGATCAAACCACACCTTGACTGATCAGAGATTGTGTGTGATGATTGAGATGTTCTTTGTCAGACAGGAGCGGATACAAGGAAGTTTGGGATAAATACAAGATAAAACTGATAAAATAGGATCTGTGCATGTTACAGGCCATAACATATTTTTTACAAAGGAGCTTGGAAACCTAACCATTGGATGTAATCAAAATAGAAAAGATCACTTTGAAAGTAGTTTCCATGAGTGAGTATGATGCAGAAGTATCCAGTGAATTTCAGACTGATGCTGGTGATTATAAAACAAAGGAAATGGAGAATTTATTTCTTGTGTAAGCCTAGTTTTTGGCCTTGTGAATGAACTTCTCCCATCACATGAATGACATGTCATCCCATAAGGCTACGTGATGAAGTGCAGGCAATGCCACCCTATTCCATTGTTGCACAGGACAACACCCATGGATATTGACTTGAATGGGTCTAGTCATATGGACAGAAAGTTTAATGCTGCAATTTTCAAATGTACCGCATATTCAATCAACAGCAGCAATGACAAAGTATCTAGCAATGCATTTGTGAAGTTGTTTTATGCAATCGACCATCCAGCCAACTAACATGAAAGCAAGAATACAATGCATTTTGATGGCATTGTCAACTTGTGCACAGCCAATCAATGTTTTCTGAGTCTAAATATAGGGAAAACTGATAAATACAATAACAATATAGTTTAAAAGCTCTAATGCATAAAAGGTAAAATGTTTAACTTTCATTTTTTATGTTGACATTATAGTTATAATAGCTAACTTTTTAGCAAACAGTTACCTATTTACAAATACAGCAGACATAGGGCAACACTGACATTCATTAAGAGTTGTTTTTCTGGCCACTTGATGAATTTAAGTCCGATATTCGCTCTCCTTTTAGTTCTGTTTTCCACCAACTCCAGAGGAAAATAACTTGCAAGATGTTGGACTTTCTTTACTAGCTGCTCTCTAACTTTGTCTTTCTGCTGTTTGGAGCTGCAGGTAGCGTACAGTCAGTTCATCTTAGCTTTTTTGCCAAAAACAAAGGCCTACTGCTGCTGCTGGAGATGGGATTGATGATGAAAGTGCCATGACTGAAGCATACAGTCAGTTTGAAGCAAAAAAAAACAAGTTAAAAGGGGCCAACAAGCTCTGTAGAGTTGAAGAGTTGGATTATAACTTTTAATCACAGCAAGAGACCTCTGTTGCATTACATGTAGTTATTTGATTCATTGTTAATATAAAAATATTAATTAGCAGAGCTTTAATGTTATGAAGATGAAATCATTTTTATATGCCGTGTCACCTCATCCACCCAGAGGAAGCCACAATTAGTAGGGGGTGTTTAGTAATCCCACATACTGCGACAATGCTGGAGACAGGTCAAATGATTTAACCCCAATTACCTCTTTCTAATGACCATTGTTGATTTAGTCTAAATTTAAAAAAGAAAACAAGGGCTAATATTGAGCTAAGTTTAGCCCATGCTATTGTTATTCCATGAAAGAGAAAACATTGCTAAAGATGTAACTGGAGTCAAACAGGGTGTAGGTGAGAGGTCCAGGGATGCGTTGCAGAGGTAAAGCGCTGGATGGACACCCTCCAAAGTGTGATGTGTCCCAATCTTGCTAATATTTTAAACTAGATGAAATAAACAGACATGCATGTAGAGAGTTGTTTTTGTTCCAGTATCATATTCCTAGAATTTCTGTGTCTCTGTTGGAGAGGAGATGCAGTGATATAAGGAACTTCCTTTAAATTTCAGGAATGTGGGCCATTGTGTTGATCAGCTCCAGAGGATTTATGAACATACCAACGGCGTGGTGTGTCTGCGGGCTGTTTAAACAAGATATTAATCAGTGGTAAAAGGAACAATGCATTGAATGGAAAAGGATATGAAGTGTTAACCCCGAACTAGACGAAACCCTTCTGTTCCATCATAACACAGACAGCTCTTTATAAATTTAAACAATGAAAATGGGAATACCTGAGTGGCACACAGCAGCATACAGCTGTGCCATTCATGCAATCCAATGTGTATTCAATTGGCTTAAAAGCAACAACAAACAGGATATCAACACCTTTCTATGGACAAAAAAATGTCAAGTGATATGACCTTTTCTGCTTGACAAAAATGCATGTTTTAAATGTGAGGTCACATTGTTTAAATGTTTGAAATTAGATGAATATTATTAATTTTCCGTTCCTCTGTAATATGTTTTGTTCCCATCTTCACTGTTTCTGAGGTGCAGCATTTTCTTGGAAGAAAAAGCAATTATCCTGACTCCTAAAAAACACTTATGGAGTGTTGTGATTTTTGTAAAAATATACACTTTGATGGTAACTGTAGTTATGTTTGGCAGCATACCTCATGATCCCACTTTCCTTGTTGCATTAGCATTAATCACATTACAAAAATATCTCATCCACCCTGTCTCCTTCATGCTGAGTGTGTGTCCTGATCTTACAGGGTCTTTCTATTATTCTCGTCCAAGGAGAGGCTCCAGTCATTTTGTGGCCTATAGTTCCTGCTATTGTTCTTTATCTGCTTTATGGGATGCTTGTCCCGACCCCCCATGGCATGTTACTTTGGAAATGACCTTGTCTATGAGGCTGAGTGCTGGCAGCCAAACCGCTCCTTGTGTCCCTGTCTCCTTACCTCTCCCATCCCTTTCCGTTCACTGCTCCTGTCCATCCATTAGTGCTTCTCCTCATGCTGTCCAGATATTTACATTGTTTGACTTCATGAATCATGTCTCTCTGCAGAATTCTTCCTGCCGGCTCATGAATTTGTTGCAATTTGTCACTCACGGCATACAAAGTTTCTGTGAGGTTAAGAGCCAAGCACAACCCAGGAATTTGTCTAACAGCCCTTTGATGTGCATTGAAAAGTGTATATTTTATGGTAGCTTGTCAGACTCCATTATTTAGGCAACACAATAATCAAACAAATATTACATTCTTTAACGTATGACTTTTTTTTCCTTTGCTAATTCTGCTCTAGGCTGCACCTTAACCTTTAATTAACAAACTGAATTGGTTTCCCAGGGCAACACACTATAATCTAATTACATTTTGTCAAAGATCTGTGGAGAATTTCTCTCCCATGATCCCATTTCTAATTCTCAAACAGCTGAGGCCATGCTTGTAAAGCGTCAAAGGTTTTCGGTGTTTCTTTCATACCTTCTCCCCTATTAAAACCATTTTTAACTTTGCGTGACGCCAGTTGGTTTCGGAGTGAGTTGCTGATTTCCTGTTCACTCTTGATGACCTCCACCACACCTACACTATTCATGTCAATTCATCAAACATCTGTGTCATGCATCTCCTGGGCGGGTAAGACGGCACCCGCCTACATCCATGGGCTCCCCAAGGAATGAGAGTGTGCACTCATGACGCATCCTCCACAATTAAGTTTTATGTTCTCATTACGGTAGCAACAAAGATGAGGACTTAACGGCCTAATGTGTTTTGGCTTGGGTTAAGCACGTGATCGTTTCCATTTGATTGAGCGCCAGGCGGATTACATAAAGTAACTGTTTGGTCTGCAGCTGGTGAAGGAAGTACACTAAAAAGAGTGTGATCTCTTCTTCTCTTCCATGTTGGAAACCAAACAGACAATAAAAAGGTCAACATCTGAAAAGAACAAAAGGTGAAACCTGGATTCTCATCTGAACTTCCTTTCTTCACAGATAGTCACTGTCATGTCTGTCCCCTGTCAGGATACGGTGCCAAAGGTGAAAAAACAAAACACTCATTAATGTTTAGTTTCATCTGGGGTATTTCTGTCTGACAGTCACAGTTGCCCCTGTTGCTGACTCACAATCTCCACTTTCCCCATCCTCTAGAAAAGAGGCCTATGTGATTTTATGTGCGCATAAAATTTGCCACCCTACAGTACAGCAGTTTTGCACCTCCATTTCAGAATAACAATTAGATTTACTGCACCATGTAGGGGAGCTGTTTTGACCCACAGAGGGGCTGGGTTGACTGGGGAGTCTGATTGTGGGATGTGTCACTTCCTAGCCCATGCTGAAGCATTGTGCAGCTCAAGTACACAACGGCGACACAGCCTTGAACCACATTGTAAGAGCCGCTGCTGCATTGTCTGCTTCGCCTCAACGCTGCCGACAACACTAGATTCACTTTCAGCTGCCTAGCTTAAGTAGCATTCAACACAACGAAGGAACAGCAAGATTTCCCTGTGTTGTCATTTGAAGTATTCAGGCACCACCCTACAATGCCTTCACAACGGTTGTATATACACTTCAGAAGAACAATTAGTCCCAGATGTAATACACATAACATACTGGGCTGTAGAACAGAAGAAAGATTTTTGCATCTAAAAATGGTATGTTGACACTTGTGAACAAAGGTCTGCATAGCTGAAGCACAGCTTGTGCAAGTTTCCTTAAAGATGCACATAAAGCCCTTTATTCAGACTGTAAAATCAGCCCCAGTGATGGAGGGTTAACGGAATGGGATTGAATGGGAATGGCGTTGATCCACTATAATGACTCTAGTATTTGTTCTTGTGCGTGAGACTCTGATGGAGTGGGTCCTTGAGAATCACCAGTGCAGCCAGGCTCATCTTACACAGAGTTCAGGGCAGGTAGATTGTGTTCATCGCCCCAAATGTTGACTCAACAACTTTTAGTACTGTAGTTAGAGTTTGCGTGCACCAAAGTCTGTAACTACATATTAAAGGGCCAATATAATACAAAAAACATATTATTTGATTTATCTCTAGTGGTATCTAGCCATACAGGTAGTTTTGGTTGAATTTATCCAGTTCTTGAGGTATTTCATTCAATATTTCTGCCTTTATCCCAATATAATGCAGGTGAATGAAATTTCATCTATGGTGCTCACACCATTGAAAAATTATATTTAAAAATTTAAACAACAGCATCTATTTCCAGAAACTGTGTCCTGGTTACTCCCTGTAACTCACTGACTTCACAGTCTTCTAAGGACTACATAGAAAATAGTGCAAATAAAAATACTCATCGTTTTTGTAGTTTACCAAGTACCTTCATTGATCTTTTCTAGCACCAAAGGGAGTGGTCCAGAGGGCTGCTGCATTGCTTCTACAGCACGTAGCAGGCTGAAAGCTGCAGGGTGGAGGACAAGGAGACGTGGGCGCTGAGCTGTACTGGCAGTCACTGCCAGACCAGCTTCCTGCCACACCGTGCCATCACTCATGCACTCACATCTGAGGCCAGACAACAAAGGTGAAACAAGAATGAGGGGTTTTGTGTTACTTTGTATTGTACTAGAAGTAATATTTATTTAACCTTCTAAGACTTGTATCCCCTCTTATCTCATAGTGTGCTGCAAAAACCATTTGATTTGTAGGTGACCAGAAAGAAAGTTTAAGAGATGGATGCATTATTTGGTTACTATGTATTTTGTAGCTGTGAAAGTATCTGAACACACTGTATATGAGGCCAGTTGAGTGTCACATGCATGTTACAGTGATGAAAGATGGTCTAGGTCATGTCATCATTAATGAAACTGACAGGTTAGTATCTGTAACAGTGATTCTTTTTATTTTCATTGTGAGATGTACTCTCTCCCATTTTCATCCTTGTAGGCCTGTGAGATTCACCTCAATCATTTATGATGCCACCTCTGCAGTCCTTTACTTCATATTCTTCATTTTTCTATAGTGTAATGTCTCACAGTCTTCTACTCTCTTTTCTCTATCCCCCTTTACCTCTCCATCACCTTTCCCTTGCTCCCACCAGCACAGCATCAAAGAGCGCCTGTGGCTCCAGCTGGGTGGCCACTAGCTCCTCATTTCCTCTCAGGCTCTCTAGCCATTCAGCGGTGGCGTGCTCCGTCAGGGCTGAGCGGACCCCAGGGAGTCCACCAGAAGCCTCCGCTAGGCGCTCACCACTGCTTCCTGCTCATTTAAGAGAGCCCTCAGAATGGAGCACCATTGTCCTGGCTGTTATCTGATGGTCCCACTCAACAGGCAGACAAAGCCAAGAGCCTGGGGGCTCCCCCCACCTCACTGGCTGTGTTGAAGCTCTCTTGATTTTTTTTTTCTTTTTTTGTTCAACATGTCAATAGCTCATGAAAGGGGTGCTGCAAACACTGATAGATGTATAAATGCACTCCACAATTTCTGGGTATTTACAGGAAAGTTAAAGCCAACTAGACCATGCAGACTTGTTGTGAATAGTTATTATGGGTATAGATGGGGGGAACCTGATCTATGCAGGTCTAGGTATAATTAAGTACATTATCTTGACAAGGTCTGTAGACTGATCAACTGAATAAGTGCAACTGATGGTAGCAGTAATACAACAGTAACATAACAGAGTGAGAAAATCAAGTTTAATGCTAAGAGTTTGATAAATGGAATCAAACTTTTTGTTTTTGTGTGGTAGACAAGTCAAATTCATTGTCAAACAGGGGAAATTTAATTGTAGCCAGATGCAACAGACACACGAATCATGACATTCAGGCATTCAACAGGAATAAAAAAAATCACAATTATAAACAAAAAAACATGGATCACATCCAATGACAAAGGAGCTAAAACAGCTAGATGTCATATGCATAAAATGTTTAAGTTTAAAGACACTGTACTTTCATGCAGTGATTAAATTCAGCCTGATTGCTGTGCAAACAAAGGAGACTTTGTATGTTTTTGTGGGAAAAAGGAAGGTTTGAGCTATGCGTGGGGGGCAGCAGGACAGTCCAACATGACACAAACCTGTCAAGTTTGTCCTTACTGGATGGATTCAAGTACCTCAAACAGGCCACAAAACTTATTTAAAAGCAAACAAGCTTCAAAAGATTGTTTTAAGAGATAAACTGTTTGAAGCACAGTACCCACATGCATATAATTTTCCACCAGATCAGTTTTAGTCCTCACAGTAACTACCAGTTTGAGGTCAGGTGCTTACTTCTGTAAGTCATGATGTCTCCTGAGGAAATTTGTGCCGGAATCATTGGTAAACCTTTTGTTCTCACATTTAATTTGACAGATATTTTGTTTAAATAATATATGAGGGGGAAGTCATCACTGGGGTGAACCAGCGGATGAGTGAAGCTTGTCTTAAAGGACACTGTCCTTCAATCTGCTAAATCTATCAAACAACTTTAAATCCAGTCAGTGACCTTATATCATAATTCAATTCTGCAGTTTCTCTTCAAACAAACATTTCTGAACTTTGTTGTTTTTCCCCAAAACTAAACATCTAATCACCACAGGCCTCACAGTGGTTGAAATATTAGAGTTTGCATTCAGCAAAAGGAACAAGTCTGGAGAACTTAAATCTCATCAGGACCTGGGTATTTCTGCAGTCATTGTGGTTGAACTAGATGGAGCTTACATATTTATTTTGTCAACCAGATGGTTATTAGAGTTCAGTTCCAGTCAACTCTTCATACATCTAAACAGCAGCATAATATAATCCTCATAATTAACTATAGATTTCTTGATTTCAGGAAGTGAAGTCATAAAGTAAATTTTTTATTTTTATTTTTTTATTAGTTACTCTCTTCATCTTTCTATTTCTCTCAATTTCATCACCTTTATTGAATAAGGCTTTTGTCAGACTGTTTTAATCATTTACAGTTCCATGATTTGTTATTTGGAAAAAAAATCTATAGAATCTGTACAAAAAGAAAACACATCTGCAGACTTAGTCATTGATTTGATTGATGTCATTTATATCACTTGTGGAATTAAGAAGTGTGTGCACTTGAAACTTAATTTAAACACTCCATTATGATCACAAAACATGTATAATTGTTCCTCTGAAGGAGCGAAACGTGTCTATATTTTGCAACAATGCACTAGACATAAAACAGAGAAACATGAGAAATGCTGATATACTCTTGACAGCATGGAATAGATATAATATGGGAGCAGTGTCCTCTTGTGGAGAGACACAGTAAAGCAAATGCACCATGAAACCCAAGAAGAGATTTTTCCTCTTTACCCAAAACCAGCTTTGTCTCATTTAGCAGTTTTTTTTTCTTGGTCTGCCGTTTTCTTTCTCTGTTTGAGCAGCTTTTCCCCACACACAGAGAGAGGTAAGGTGGTTTCCTATAGAGACACCATTGTGTGTGCTGTATCAAAGGGAGATTTGTTAAAGGAGCTTTGGTGTGCTGTGATATCACCCACATCAGTCAGGACTGCCCGTGCAGGTGCCTGTGACTGGATGGGGGATGGGGGGGGGGGGTGGCTGGACTGCCTGTCTGCTCCGATTTCATAGGTTTCTGACCTGACAGGAAAGACTGTAAGAGAAGAGGGGAAGATATCAAACATGGCAGGAGTCAGGTTTAAGCTGATATAAATAAAATCGTAGATCGATCCCTTCCTTCCTTAAAATATATATATGAAATTGTAAATATTTGTCTCCTGTAAAGTGATACAGATGTGATCCTGTATTGTCTTGTACCTTAACGTCTTTAGTATCTTTCAGTGACTTTTGTTGCCTCCTCAACAGCTCTCTCTAGTGGGGTGGTAATGAAATGTTCACTACCTCATCATGTGGGATAAGACGTTAAGTATAATTATGATTCAGGTGAACAATGATAGAATGATCAAGATAATTTAACTTCCTTTTCAAATTACACATGTGGACATTGTGGCAATCAATCATTCTCCTTGAGTTGCTGTAATCATTCCTCCTGTTCGTACAAGGATCCCCTTCAAAGGTACTTACAGTGTAAGTGACGGGGAACAAAATCCACAGCACTCGTTTTAAGCAAAAATCTATTTTAAAGTTCAACTGAAGATGAAATGTGATATCTTCCACAGTTACAGTCATTTTTAGTAAACAAAAAAACTCCTTTTGTGCCGGACTGACTGACTGTTTTCCTGTTCAGCTGCAGTGGAAGAATCGTAACAAAAAGAGGGAATTTGCTACTAAAAAGACATTGACTTTGTTTGACTAATTAGGACGGCTGAAGCCTCATATTAGGGCTGTGGATTTTGGCCCCCATCACTTACATTGAAAGTGCAAAATGAAGGGATCTTCTAATGGTCAATATGAACAAGAGGAATGATTACAACAAGAAAAACATGTCAATGTTCATTTTGGCACCTGACGATTGTTTTAGGACAGACTTAAAAAATTGTGAACCAGTGATTAGAGCCACTTTAGTCAAAGTAGCTGATGCATCAGATCATCAATACTTGAATACCTGGTCTACTGGAGGGGATAATATTGATGTATTAAGCTATTTCAATGCATTCAGAGCACTTGATTATTTTTTAGAGTGCATTTCTTGTGTTTATATTATAATATAATGGTACTGTATGTTACCATTTTTTACCATTATTTTATTTTCATGCATTTTCATGCATTCAGCCCTAATGAGCCAGCCTTTTTCAAAGAAATACCAGTGGCAGGAGAATTTAAAGAATTAATTGAGAAAGAAGAGAATCCAATTTTTAAAGCAAGCTTTGTATTATAGTCCTGGCAACATTTAAGCATAATACCTGTCCTACCTGCAGAATGAAGCAGCCGAGAACTGAGACATTAAAGTCACGATGTACAAGTAAATACACCAGATGAGAAAACGAATGCTCATAAAACAGCTGAAGAACACTCTAACTCAAACTGATTCATCCATCTAGATCTCCCCTACTTTTTCCTCTTCTTTTTTTTTTTGAAGATCAAGCAATGGCAAAAAGTTGAATAATTCTGCCTCTTTGATCTACACACACAAGTGAGAGTTCATTTCCATTTTTGATTTTTTTTCCTTCCTTTCTGTAAGAGTGCCAGCATCAAGATTTACCTTGGTGTGCAAATGTGCTGGAATAGGTTAAAAGGAAATCTCGCTGCTCTCTCAAAGCACAAGTGCAGATGTTATGAAGTTAATTAAAAATTTAGCAATTCGTTTCTCCTGTCCCAATTTAGGCTGCATCAAATAGAAGAAAACAGACGGAAAAATGACTTGTGAGAGAAGTCCATGCAGTCTGTCTTTTTACATGTATGGCAACGTCAACAAGGAGGAACACTTCTGTAATATAAAATTCAGCATGTTACACCAATCTTTTCTACCTTTTGCCGTTCCTCATACAGGGTGTATCATTAGGATATATATCCCATCTTGTTTGTGATATATCTAAACACAGAAAAACATTCATCAAATGTAAAATTCTGAATATAATCCATCATTCCCACTTCTTGAATCCCCTTTAATATTTCTCCAAATTTGCAAGTTTGGCCTATGATGTTACTGGAAGATCTGAGATTAGTCCAGTCAGAAATTATCTACATTCCCAAAGACATTTCACACAGCCTGCCTCATTTAGAAGACAACAGTGATAAACACATTTTAAAGCCTCCCCCCCCTATCCACCAATCTTCCCAACAAGTTACCCGGCTTTATCCATGTTTACTAAAATTGCATCAGTATGTTGACATAGGCCCCGTATCTTCTACCAACTCTTCGATCTCCTCCCAAATAATAGTGCCATCCACAGAAAGGATGTCAAGTCTCTCGGTGCTGCCCACCCCTCTCCACTCCCCCTGTGTGGATGATGCTCCAGGAGGGTAGCAGAGGGAGGAGGGGGGTTGGAAGGGGTGTAGTTTCTGCACAGGTGTTGCAGCTGCATTCGTACATAATTCCTTTCTGTGCGCACAGTGCTCTGTGTTAGCCTCTCTGTGCTGCTTCCCCCCAGTGGGACCCCTCCTCCACTGAGTGATATTACAAGCGGCAGCCGTGCGCCTCTGATCTACATGCGCTGGGCTCCCTCCTGGTCCTGGGTGAATAGCGCTTGACTTGTTCAATTTGTTTAGAAGCCGCGTTCGACGCTTTGAAGCCACACATTTTAGCATAAATCATAACCTGTCTCCTTGCTCACAACTGCTTTGAAATGCAACATCTGCTTTTGAATCCCCTGCTTTACAATTAGTTAAGCAACATCAATAGATTGACTCCCTATAATTTTTCTTGATAATGAACTGCTTTGTACACGTGCAAGGGCATTAGTGGTAGGCCCATTTGATTTTTCAAGGCCAAGGTCCGGAGACAGATCAATCTTTATCAGCCTCACGACGCTGGGATGGTGTGAACTTCCTGAAGTTCTCAGCGTCTTCTGAGCCCAATCAGACACACGTGTTAAATTGGGTTACCCTCCATGGTAACCTACTTAGGAAGTGTCATGGTTGTGGGGCATGTTACCGGGCCATGTTGTTTACTCTTTCATCACACTCTTCAGGTTCCCTGTTTGTTGGTTTGTTTTGCAAAGCACAGCCTTCTGTTCAGCTGTGGGAAAAGTGCGGAATCAAAGTCCCGGAGAGCAGCCTGACGTTGACACTGATAAGCTTGGCCTGTCACTATCCATTTGTCTGAATGACATTGATGTTCAGGTCGGATCTCTGGAGGAAGTGGAACACACAGAATCCAGGTGCATATGCCACTGCTGCTGCTGCTGCCGTGCTGTAGAAAGAAAAGTATCTCCAAGTTTGCTTAAGCAAGTTTGTATATAGTTCAAACCTAAAGTTAATGCAGCAAATAAAAGAAAAATACACACATTATTGGCAGCAGCTGTAGTTGTTGAGTATACTGTACCAAAGTTCAGACTCTCAAAAACTGATCCATCAGGTAGAAACCTCTCATCAGGTGCATTAAGAATTCTTTTTGCAGGTTGAAGGGGAAAATAACAATCCCAAAGATTTTTTTTTTTTCAAAGGCAAGCATTTGATCAGTAGTCATCAATTAAACTTACTGAGGTGCAAATTACACCCCAAGGATTAGATGAAAGAGCCTCTGTGTCATTTTCTCCCCTCCTCCTCAAAGCTTGACTTGGTTCACAGTACACACAAACAGCAGGCTGATCCCTGGCATGGTGGTGACAGGGTGACACTTCCCCTCACATTACGCAGGCTGAGCTGACTGAGGGGCTTAACAGATAGTGGCATCACAGGCGTACGTTTACAAATAAATCTACTGCTCTGGCTGTGTGGCACTCCTCTGCACATGTAACCCTTGTATCTCTGCTCCTGCTTTGCATTTATGATTTCAGCTGGAGCCTTGCCATGAGATCCGGTTACCATACCAACTTGAGTCCCTCATCCCAGATGGCATGTTGGGGCTTCCTGGGTGATATTTATGAAGCGGGATCCATGAAATTATAGGTTTGGTTTCTTATCTTAATGCTACTAGTAGGCCTCCTGTGGACACAAGAAAAATTGTCATTTTCTACTGTGAGGTTAAATAGGGTTTAACTTGGTCACGATGCAGAAAATGAGTGAAAATCCAGTTGTTGTTTTTTGTTGTTGTTGTTGTTGTTTTATAACTCTGGTTTATTCCTATCTGCTGCCTAAGTAAATCCCATCTGAGTACAGTAGATTAGATCAGACGTCAATTTCACTGTGACAGGTGCTAACATTTCCCACAGCCACCGAACAAAGCTATAAGATCAATTGGCAGGGGTCCCTGTATGCTACAATACCCACATTAACTTGATGGCTGTAAATGGCATTGTCAAGTGTTACAGCTAATTATTTACCTTTGTTCATCTTTGTGTAAATGTGTTTGGAGATGCTTCATGATTGATAATCTCATTGTTTCTTTTTTCCTTTTGTCTCTGCATTTGCTTGTTTATTATTCATTCTATGTGGCATTGTACAGACAGGCAATTGTAGGGAATTCATTGTTTTAGGGAATATACACAGCAAACGCTATGAATAAACAATTCATGTTTTTTTCCCCCAGTAAATTAGTTATCATTAATTTTAAATGTTGTGTTAGGGAAATGAATTAACATAAACGTCTTGCGCTCAGAAAGGTTGTGACAGTGGATATTGTTTTTTCTCTTTTTTACCTTTATTGGACAGTGGGCCACAAAGAGACAGACAGGAAACATAGGGAGAGAGATGTTTATGACATGCAACAATGGTCCCTGGGTGCAATCAAACCAGGGACATTGTAGTCATGTGGCAGGCGCAGTAACCATTCAGCTACCTGGTCACTCCCAGACAGCGGATACTTTAAGCACCAACAGGAATTTCACAGAGGATGTCACACAATGACAGAAGCAGCATCAGTGTCTCACCTCTACAGCACCTTAACCAGAATCAGAATCACCTTTATTGGCCAAGTATGTTGACACATAACCAGGAATATAAAGTTCTCAAGTTTCAAACATAGACATATCTAAATAAAGACCACAAAGTTAAACAAATATAAGCAGATAAACATATCATATACCTTATTATTATGCTACAGATAAAAAGTATGAAAAAAAATATTTATATACATACATAAACAACAACTAGACAACAAACAAGTGTGTATATGTTTAAGTTGTGGTTGTGGTCTGGTTGGTAGTATGCAGTAAAATTATATATTTGTAGGTATGTATAGATTTAAGCAATAAACCCAGAAGGTCTGTTTAACGGTTAAAGGAATCGTTTGACATTTTGGGAAATACTGAGGGTTCTTGCCAAGAGTTAGATGTGAAAATTGATACCACTAATATTTTTACAGTCAGCTTAGTTTAGCATAAATAGTGGAAGCAGGGAGAAACAGCTAGACTGGTTCTGTCTGAAAGTAACAAAATCTGCAAACCAGCAACTCTAAATCTCACTGATTAACACGTTATATCACATTTGTTTGTCTTGTCATCACCTAAGGTTGCCAGGTTGCCATGTAACCAGCAGAGACTTTAGAAAGTTATTGCTCCCGCCTAAGAAATAGTCCGGCGTATAACCTCCTGTAAAACCACAATTTGTTGTTCTTACACTTTAGTTTTCATACAGATTACCAGATTACCATGACTTGTGAATTAGGGACCTATAGAAGAGTTGGGAGGTGGATTTTGTTACCTTTAATTTAGCCAACCTGCTGCTACCTCCTGGTTCGATCTTCTTATCTCTCTCTTGGCAAGAAATTGAATAAGTATATTCCTCAAAATGTCAAACTATTCCTTTAACTAACTGTAAATGGCTCGATTTATTTCTCTGTTAAACTATGTAGTGAACCCTATTTCAGGCTTCACTAGCAGCAGTGTCACTTATTATATCTTGATTGACTACATGTCTTATCATGCAACTTTAGCCACAAGTCTCTTTTTCAGATCAAACGCCATATTTTATGGGCCGAAACCTTCAAAGCGTGTCATATCCTGTCGAGATGATGAAATGATTATGAAGCACCATGAAAGTGACATTTGGCAGATGGACTGTATTCATCTTTATCACTGTAGAGTTCCTGTACTACTTTCCTTTGATAAAACATGAAACATATCTTCTGCTCAGACTTTCAGTCTGTGACAAGTGTTTTAGCTTCACTGCTGATATATAAGTGAGGTTGTTGTGAATTGAGTCTGTTACAAAAAAAAAAGAAAAAAGAAAAGTGAATGTCAGTTTTATGGTTTAATTTTTATTTTGTGACATGAAGGATTAAACATTTTGTTGATTGTTGAATAAATTCTGCTGTGTGATCAAATGTATTGATTTATTGTAACTTGGGCTGCCACAAACAAGATTTTAGTAGATTAAATTAGTAATGTAAAGGGCATCTAAGTTCATTTTATCTAACATTCCTACAAAGGTGAGGAAGGCAGTGATGTCTTCAATCCATTTCTTTTATATGTACTTCCCAAACCCCCTCCATCTTCCCTGGATCTCTCCTTCTCTCTAACTCTCTCTAACTCTCTCTCTCTCTCTCTCTCCCTCTCTCTCTCTCTCTCTTTCTCTATCCCCTTTCGTCTTTCGTCTCTGGGAGTATGGGTGCATGTCAAGTGATTGTTGAATTGAAATATTGATGTGGAGTATCAAAGCGTGCGTAGCACTCCTGTGTTTCCAGAACTAACCACGAAGCGCTTTGATCAGATACTCCTGTGATCTGACTTCTGAAGTTGTTAAGAGTGCTGGAAAACAAAATGCAAACAAACTTCAAGTGCTCTTGGTATTGATAAAAGTTTTCTTTGACAAGTGGAGATGCCTGCTGTCTGCCTGTGTCTGCCCAAGACTGGAGATTTTGGGGTTTTCGTACATGCTAATGGACATGAGATGAGGGAATTATTATAGTTTTCCACTTCACACACTAAACAATGTAGTATAGGGGTGGGAACACCACAGAATCCTGCTGTGATATCAAGATACAAGAGTAGCGATGCAGAAATATTGCAATTCTATGATTTATGCCGCAATTTTTGTTTTCTTCTGATTCAGCGTGTTCAAATTTACCATTTCACTTTATTTCATTAGCAAACTAAACAGCTAAATTAAGACGCCAGCGAGTGATGAAACCTGGAAGAAAATCTCTTTCAGCGATGAAAGCTACTTTACTTTTAAGCTAAATTGAATTAAGTAGTTATTAATTTATGTTTAAGATGTTTTGGGAGATTTAGGTTCTCAAAAAAAAATCTAAATGACAGACTATATTACTTGGTTGTTGTATTCCTCCAGAATTTATTCATCATTGTGATTAGCAAGAATAAATCATCATCATTTTTCCTCATCTTCTTAGAAACAAATAGACATTTTGCAGAATAATATGAATAATTAGGAGCAGAGGAAACTTTGCAATGAGTGAGAGAACAGTTTTGAAGAATATCAGTTCAAAATCTTGACAGGTCAGGCTGCACAAGGTGCAAGTGGCCTTTTCACTTTTCCTTCTCCCTCCATACTACTAATGGAGAAGGACGTGTATCTGCAGAGATGAAGGGGCACAATAGAAGTAAAAACATGCCATCACTAACACGGAAAGCTGCAACATGGTGTCATGATCGATGTCATGTGAAAATTATCCAGTTGGCCATTGAGCAAGGCACCAGAGGCTACAGACATGAACCTTATCAATTTCTGTCCAGTAAATCTCTCTGCACCTCCCTCTCGAACACTCACACGCATTTCTAACCCAATAGGAAACAGGAAAGAGACTCCTGAATGAGGTATCAAATTGTTGCACTGTAAAGTCCAGCTGTTGATGTTGCTCCTTGTCCCAATGAAACTGAGTGTCATGCTAATTAAGCCCCATCTTGTCCTGTCTTGGATTGCTGAATGGTTAAGAGTGAAGTACTGCACTTAGCAGCAGGCTTTTACATGCTGTCTGTCTCATCCATTAGGCCACATTTGTCACATGAGGGCCATTGAGTCGACGCAGTGCTGTAAAATTGGCTTTTTGACATGGCCACCAGTACAAAGGCTGCTCTCCTCTGTGGCTGCCCTTTTTGGGTGCAGATGGTCAAGACAGCTGGGACAATTTAGTGATCTGAGGCTTTTAAACTGCCCCCCAGGCATGATAAAAACAGCTTGAGTAGCCACTTGCATATTCTATGTTGTCTTCTGAGCTTAAGAGTGAGATAATGTCTGAAACAAAAAAAGAACATTTGTTTTCTACAATAGGCAAAAAGACTGAAAACTCTTCCAGGATCAGAAGATTTTAGAACATTAAGCTATCATAAAAAATCCTTGGAGAGTTGTTAAGTCTGTTTATTTTTTTTTCTTGGATGTATTTCTGTCTTTTTTTCTGTTTAGAAATAGGTGCAGGAGAACATCTGTTTGCCTTGTTGGGATTTAGTCTGTGTCAGTTTTGAAGTTGCTGGTAGCCACCCAGTCAGCGCAGCCTGAAATGTATGACGGCGCGGGCCTGATTACCAGCAATCTCACCAGCTGTTTAATGAACACAGGGACCTCTTTCTCTGGAAATGAGTTTTCCCTTGAAAACTGTGGAAGCCGTATCCAGGTCTATTTAAATGAGGTAACATGGGGAAGGTAAGCACCACCACATGAGCATTGTTTTCACAGTTCAAAGTGAGGAGAGAGTACTTTGCACTTCAAAGCCACTCATCTGGGAGGCAGTACAGTGGGGGTGGGGTGGCGTGGGGAGGGGGGGAGGGGGGTGGTGGGGGGGAGAGAGGGGACAGGAAATAAGAATCAGGGTAATTAACAACTTCTGCTCCGTAATAAACCAGAGACGTAGTATACCTCTGCCTCCGAGATACACTCCTATTTTGATGTCCTCCTTGCTCTTTTTCCTGTACTGCTGTTTTCTTTCATCCTAAATGTTCACTTTAATTTGGCATTAGACTTTTTTACCGAATGCTGTTGAAGTTACATCATATTTATTAAGATTTGCTTGGGGGATTTGTTTAACAAAAGTCAAGGCATTTTGTCTAGTTTATGTATTATAACTGCAGTATCGATCTGCTGAAATTATTTCATTTAATTATTATTTCAAGCCAGAGGCATTAGGAAACATTTAAACAATTACAATTAGTTGCAGCTTTTTTGGCATTACTGCTTTTGCTAAAATATATATGTGTCCTAACATCCTGTGGCTGTTTCTCTATAAAGAAATAGTGTCATCATTATCTTTTTTTTTTCAGAGAAAATAAATCAAATATAAACATACAGATTTTCAGATTTGTTCAGTTTTATCATCACCTAAAATAAACACAATCTGAGTGATTTATTAACAGGCTGCAGCTGAAGAGCTGAAGTCTGCACGTCATTGTGAGTCAGGAGAAATCTTTTGTTTCAAGCTGAGGTGTCTGTCAAGGACATAACATACACTCTGTCTGCTCTGCTTTCACACCAGTAACTTCAAAAACCTTAAACAAATGGTTACAGTTTAGCGATTATCTTCATTGTCTTCCATTTATTTTTAAAAGCGATGAATTCTAACAATTACAGTAAAAGTGGAATACAAGAAACTTTACATTTCTGTTCAAATTCATTAATAAAGAATACATTTTTTAGTTTAATTATTTCTTACTGTAGCTGGCTTCTCCTTGGGGTATGTTTATTTAAGGATCACAGTCTCTGAAACAGGGAGCAGGAGATAAGTGAAGAACTAGGAATTTACATGAGAAACGGGTTCCCAGCCTGGATTTAAACTCTTAACATTGTAATGGTGAACAGACTTACAGAATGAGATTAAGCCTCAATCTGCATTTAATGGAGCAGATCTGAAGTGGCCTCTACTTGAACTCCGAAATGTGAGAATGTCACACAGGGCAGCCTATTTGACATGTCACCTACTGGTGAGAACTCTGAGGCTTTGATTGAGTTTTATCAATTAGCTTTGTGAGGGAAAATACTGTGACTTTCTTCAGAGTGTGTGAGCCTCACGCCTGCCGGTCCAGGGAGCTGCCAGCGTTAAGAAACAAGAAGTTTGCAGTGTGTCATCCGAAGAAAACGAATGATCAAACGGTGAATTAAAACACCTCCAAACTATTGTCTGTGTATTAATTCTTCTCTGTGTGATGTTTTATGTTCATCCTACACGAGGTGAAGCATTTTCAAGAGTGAAAGATTCACAGTACGTAATGCCACCGAAGCAGAATTATGCACATTAACTTCAGCTTCCCATTGAAAAATGCTTAATTCAATTAAACTAAAGCTTAGATTTACTCACTTTTTTGGCCTCACATTGATCTTAGGTTTTAGTATTTATCCTACTTTGTTGCATTAAATGATGTAAGTTTTATGAGGACAATAAAAATCACAGTTTTATGAAATCATGTAGGTAAGAACTGATTGTTTTTTACAATGATGGTTATTTATCTTGATATTTGTTGACTGGAAATCCTTTTAATGTAACACTACATCGATGACTGTTGCCATAGATAAAAATCCATTTATTTACTATCTTTACTTGAATTCCCACAGTGGAGATGAAGTAGAAAGCAAATACTCCCTGAGTGAAAAATATCTTGACTAAGCTGGCTATATCTAATCTTAGATCTTTTAACAGACTAAGCATTTTATTCTTGTGCAAAATTTAGTCCTAAATGTAGAATTGAAAGTTGCTGAAACACAAACTCTTTGAAATGTTATTTTAAATCATTTAGGATAATAAGCTGTGCAAGGTTTATTTGAATATAAAATTAAAAAATAAATAAATTACAGATATTACAGGAGACTTCTTATCATACCTCAAGTCTTTTTTTCCCATAACAATTGGAGGAGGAGTCAGTTCTTGGGGTCAGCGTTTGGTTGAAATTGAGTGAAATTATGAGTAGCCCACCCCTTCACCTAACAATCCCCCCCTCCTTCCTCCCTCACATCTTCTCTCTATTGACTGGCTCTCCTGCATCATACTGGAGACCCCGTTGAGAGGATCTTTTCTCTCTATAAAGAGAAGATGCAGCTCAGGCGCTTTTGAGATGATCGCAAGGATTTACTGCGCGCCTCTCTACGTCTAACTTCAGATCCTCGGCTTCAACACTAAATGTTCTGGACTGCTAGCACACTAAAAATATTTACCTAGTGGACTGAGGGACATTTGAATGACGCGGGATTTCCCTGTCTGCGCTGCCAAAGTGTCGGAGTCATCCAAGAGCCGAATGTGAGAGCATCTTTTTCTTCTGCGCTCAGAGCTGTAGTTTAGACTTTGTGCGTCGTCGCCTCTCGGCGCAGTTTGTGTTGCAGGTGCGTGGAGAAGGAGCACAAATACAGATGGCTGCGCTGACGATACAAAGGACTGACAACTTTTTGCACACCTTTTTACAGGTTTGTTGTATAATCATCTTTTTGACGCAGTGCCCGCGGAATTATTACATGTTTTTGTGGTGGTGAAAGCGCAGCTTGTGCGTAATGAATTAACATGCTTTAAATGTTTAATCTGTACGAAAATAATTCAACTTCTTGTAATTGCAAAATAAATATCAATCATTGGTATAACAGAAAAATTCGCCTAATATATTACAAAGAATAAAAGTAATAACATGTAAAAATAAATAAATAATAATAAATGTTTTGGAAAATGGATAATTAATTTCAATTCCTTGGGTTACATAAAGGGTCAATTTGTGAACATTTTGTGATAGTATAATTTAAAAGAAAATCCCTTTTTATATTAACAAAGATTCAAAACTTTTTTGTCCTAATGGTGGACCATGTAGTTTGATGTGTGTTTCTGTTTCACCACACAGGACCGGACGCCCAGTTCCTCTCCAGAGGGAGCACCTAACACCCTCTCCTTCCTGGCCACCACCTGTAGCCAGGCCTGGCAGGTGGGAGGCTCAACGGGCTCAGACAGCTCCCAGTTCCCCTACGAGAGCACCGTCAGCTCCACATCTGGAATGTTTCAGCTCTGGAGCAACGAGATGGCACCCAGCACAGCCCTCAGCACACACCAGATGACCTTCACAGTGCCCAAGGTGCAGTTCCCTGGACACATGCAGTCTGGCCTGGGTCACCATCATCATCACCCCCATCATCACCACCATGAGCTGCCTCTCACCCCTCCAGCTGAACCTCCCTCATCCTACTCCTTCGAACTCTCCCCTGTCAAAGTTCTATCCTCGCAGCCACAGGCAAACAGCACCTATTATCCTCAGCACAACAGTGTGGGACAAAACTTCCCCAGCTTCCTCCAGAACTCCTCAGCCAGGCATCATCTGCCTGGAGGCCATGTGGAGGAAGGGCAGCAATGGTGGAGCCTACCCCAAACCAACGCCACCCCCTCCAACCATCCCTTCTCCCTGGGCAGACAGCTGGTTTTGGGCCACCAGCCACAAATAGCTGCTCTTCTCCAGGGGACGTCCAAAGGCCTGTTGAGCTCCACGCGCCGCTGCCGACGCTGCAAGTGCCCCAACTGCCAGGCTAACGGCGGAGGTTTAGAGTTCGGAAAGAAGAGACTGCACATCTGCCACATCCCAGAGTGTGGCAAAGTGTACAAGAAGACCTCTCACCTCAAGGCCCATCTGCGCTGGCATGCCGGGGAGAGGCCCTTCATCTGTAACTGGCTTTTCTGCGGTAAAAGCTTCACCCGTTCAGATGAGCTACAGAGGCACCTCCGCACACACACCGGGGAGAAACGCTTTGGGTGCCAGCAGTGCGGCAAGAGATTCATGAGGAGTGACCACCTTTCCAAACACGTCAAGACCCACCAGACCAGGAAGAGCCGGTCTGGGCAGCCTTCACAGAGCACGGACCCTCTGCTCACCAACATCAAGAGAGAGTAATCTCTGTGGTCCATCATTCAAAAATAATAATCAGCAACGAACAGACCAGGTGACTTTACACTTACTGCCATAGGTTTGCACTAGAGGGTAAGCATCAAGCTCCCCTAACATCCTTTGTTGTCAAAGCCCTACTTCAAGTAGTATGATGAAAATATATCTAGAGACCATTTTGAGACGAGGCACCTTTAAAGAAAACTTGAAGCCTTTTTTCAGTGATTCTGTGAGAGTTTTGCTGCATTCAGTGTACTGTTCAAGATGCCACACAGACAGATTTAACCCGGAACAAAACTGATCTTATGCCTTTAACAATTCAACATTTGTTTAAATTTCAACTGATGTGAAAAATCCATTTTTTTTTCAGAGGTCATGATGTAAATATTTTATCCATGTGAAGGACGTGGATGCAAAATTCCACAAGGTTTACCTTAATATGTTATATATTATAATTCTCAAAATAATAATGTATGCCTTACTGCAGCTGAAGGTTGCTGTGTAAAAATTCTAATTTTTGCTCTCTGGAAAACAGGTTCACAAAGGAAAAATGCCAGTTAATAATTTGATTTTTATTCCAAAACATATCCTAATTTGTCTGCTTCAAGGTAGGGATCTTTTTTGAAATGTAAACATGAAAGTCTTTGATCTACAGATTTATCTCGTCTGCTTTTAAGCAGCAATGTCAAGTACCATTTCTTCAGATTAGCAAACATTTTAAATTTTTAAGTTCTTTGTAAATTATGTATAAATATCATGAACAATTTTATTGGGGTTATGGCCGCATGTAAATTTTAATAAACATTGTCCTTGCTGAAACAATTTCCCTGTTTCCTTAATGTTATTTTCTTGCATCTTTACAACTGATTGTGACGTAAATATCTCTGCCTGACAGTGAGAGTCAATGGTTTTAACCTTCTTTACCAGCTCATTCAATAAATGTGTGAATTTCTCTGAATTCCCCGGAGCTCCTAAAGATCTAACATTTGATTTAAATGTTAATTTGATTTCACTCAGAATACAAATGCTGCTCATTGTGCTCTTGGTGTGAAGGAAGAAGCTCCTAAAGAAGACCTAACATGGTGGGCTGTTCAAAGATTTTCACACCTCAAAGTAAATACTCATCCCATTGACGGGGCCGTTTGTCTCGCCTTCTGCAATCAAGTTCACAGTCATGTGGCTTTTAATGAGTGTTTTCTTTCTCTCAATGGAGAAGATTGAGTCAACAGATGCAACAGAGGGTACTGGAGAGGAATTCCCTGTGAATGGGACCCCTGTTGCTGAGACCCCCCCGGTGGTGACAGGAACTCCCTTTGATTTTGCACCCTTGTGAAAGTTAATACCCCTTTCCCCCCCTCCGTCCCCAGCCTCCATATATCACAGTCGTGTTACGATCAGCCCTGCTTTACTGCCCAGAATGGGGCTTTATTCAGGGACCAGCCAACCAGATGTCTGCTCATCCAGGGGTTTCTTCTCTTTGTCTTTAAGCCTGTTTGAACCTTCTCCAAGGGGGATGTCGAAGCAAGCAAAATGCTTTGCCTTTGTCCTTATCAGCAGTTCCCAAAGTCCACAGCAAAAATAATGCTTACAGTAAGTTGCACTATTAGTTAAATTTATAAGAAATAAGCACATTGTGAGAATGCATAAGGTTTACCGTATTGATCATATCTATCATTACAAAACATTTACAGTATTAAATTTTACAGAACAAGACATTATGTAAAGAAACACAAACACCACACTCTTTTTCAAAAAGACACTTTTTATTTGATATAATACAACAGTTTTGACTCAGTCAAACATGGCATTAACCAACCCTCACTTGGTTTTATGTCCTTTCATTTGGTTCTCTGTAGTGGTATTCTTTTGTGTTACATGCAAAACTGTCTCATCTCTAACTCCCATGAAAACACACCAGTTCACAGTAACTGCAGATTAATTTTTGTGAGATGGCTCCACTCACCTGACGCCTCACCTCTCAGTTGTGTAATTTATTGTTGTTTTTCAGACATATTGATAAGCAGCTCTTGCTTCACTGTGAGCTCTGAAATATGAGGCCTATTGATCTTTGGTGCAGCTGTATGATCCAACTTAACTGGAAGTGAAAGCCTTGTGTGGACCTCTACTGGCCAAAAAGAAGAACTGACCTGATATTGACAGGATAGCCAACCTCATCTCCTCCGCTCTCCTCTATTTGTCACTTTAGGCGTTACAATCCAGATAGTAACACAAATATCTTTGATTGTTTTGTAAGACTAGTGGCAAACTGAAATACGGAGTAAAAGCATGAAACGTCTGAGTGGTGAGCTGCTGTTTTTTGGCACTGTTGTCTGAGGAAGAAGGGGCATGCAGATTCACCATCCTTACTCTGTTTAACCAGCAAAATATTATCTTTCATTTAATCAACTGGAACAGTAACATGTCTTGGCATGCCTGGGTCATTCTTTATCTTACAAGAGGAAATGCATGATTGCCGTTATTGTATGCACTGTACAGTATTAAATCCATGAGGGCAAAAGCTAACAGAGATTATAGTGGTGCACAGCCTTGACATGACAACAGTGGACTAACAAAACAATTCATATTAGTTTAAACCAATGCATTTTTAAGGACCTGAGCCCCCAAAACCACAAGCAACCCACTTCGGCTGGGAAAGAGATATCTGTGTAAAGTAGCAGTGCACCTGTCAACCACCAAGGAGATGTTGCATGCAACACTTTGGGTCAGCACAGCAGTCCCTTTGAATGCACCTATCTAGCAACTCCTCTGGAGTTGCCCAAAAGAGCAAAAAGTATTCTGAAGTGACGTCATACCCAGAGAGAACCTCCAGGGGGCTCCCTCACACCTTTTTTGTCCAGATCAAACAAGGGCCGGTCAAACAGAATAAGAGAGCATACAGGGGCTCTCAAGACTATGGTAAGAAAGAAAGTTCTTCACTTTCAGTTGAAATTCGTGTGGGTAAAGTCCTCGTAGCATGTTCACATCAAGTGTTTCCTTTCCCGTTCTTGTCGACATAAACAGCTAACTCAGTCGTCAGCAGGGGAATGACAAAACATATTAATGTAGCTATATTTGTCTTCACAATGGGGCATCAGAAGAAAAAAAAAACTTAAGGAAATTTACCAGAGTGCAAGAAGAGCCGATACCACTCCTTGCACACTCTCATGCACTCAAACACATTCACACTTTGTTGCATAAACATACACACACACACATAACTCCAGTGACCGCCCCAATTAGGAATGGATATTTCTTTTTCAAATAAAGTCCCCTTGCCCTTTGAAAGAGAGAAGAGTATGGTATACAAACTCTCAAAAAGGTAAAAAGCAGAAATTGTCATAACACTGAGTGTCCAATGAGTGCTTCACTCTGAGCCCAGTAACATCCCACTGGGTGCTGTTCATATACACTGAAGGCGGCCAAGACAAGCCACCTCCGGTTGAATGGCTCTCTAAAAACAGGAGCGAAGTCATTTTATAATCCTTCATATGTTCCTTCATATGTTCCTTCATTGTCCTCCAGAAATAATCACTGAACCAGGTAAGGGTTCAGCCTGGCATAAACAGACAGTAGACAAGTCTTCTTGCCTCCATAGCTGTGGTGTTAGCTGTTGTCCTCCTGACCCAGGAGACATAAAGTATCAGAGTTCATAGGTCGTCCTCATTTAGCTGAGCCAGGTTGCTGGGGCGTCGTCCAGCTGAGGGACCCAACACTGGAGCCTGGCTCCCGGAATCAGCAGCCTGACCCCTGCGGCAGCCCTCTCCTGCTCTCTGCTGGGGAGAGAGGGAACATTCGTCACACAGATATAAAGTATTTCCATGTAAAGTACTCACATTACTCCTAAAAAAGCATCATTTTCACTTTTATACTCAGCAAGAACAGTATAAATAAAACCTTTACTGCTCTTGACCTGCCAAATATTAAATGAGTATATCTGCAATTCAACGTTTACAGCCTCAGTCTAAAAAAATGCATTGGCCAAGTTCCTCCAATTCACCCCAGCACAAGTATGGGAAGCAATTATCTGCTTTTGATAGGCATCTCTCTGACTTCCTCGTCTGGCTCAGCCTGCTTCCTGTTTGTTGTGCACCAAGCCTATCCAGCTTGAGTAAACAGAGAAAGAGGTGGAGAACAACAACTGCTGCCCTGCCAACACAGCACCGCTGAGGACAAGAGCCCAGTGATGACAGAGGGAGACATAGCTAATGGTAATGCAAAGCCTAACAACAGGATGCTCTCATAGCTGACTGGCCAGATGGTTGAAACTTCAAAGAACAGACAGGCTTGATTTCTTGGAAAATGTTAAAATTTGTGCAAAACATTTAGATGATGGAATTTCCCTTCTTTTTATTTAACAGTGAGCAGCAGCTGTGATCCATTTCCTTCAAAAATATCCTGATTTTTGTTTATAATAATAATAATAATGACATTGCAATTTGCACTGCACTTTTCATTCGCAGTGAATCTGAAAGTGCTACAACGTTTAAAAAAACAAAAACAACATATAACATAAAGAAAATAACAAGTGAAGATGAAAAAGCCTGAATAAAGTTTATTCCTTCTTCATCCAGTAGGGGGAGAAATAACTCTTCTTATGGCTCAACAAATCCCTTCACTGTGTGTGTGTGTGTCTAAATAAATGGTTACCATTTTAAATTCTTTCATCTTTTAATTAACATCAAGAGCACATTGGAATTATTGCTATACTTTGTACAATGGCCCATTATTTCCCTGGTGGTTAGATTCCTGTGGCTTGTTTTATAATTAATTTTTTTCAACGCTGGTGTTGAATTATGACTGCTAGACACCCCAGGAGAATAACGTTCAGCTATGTGCAAAATAATTACATTTTAACTGCAACATCAATGTCCTCATTTAGACAGCTTAGCATCAGCATGTGTGTGTGTGTGTGTGTGTGTGTGTGTGTGTGTGTGTGTGTGTGTGTGTGTGTGTGTGTGTCTGCATGCGTGCATACACACTACCTGTGTACTTTGTGTGTTGGGTGTGTACAGCCCATTTGACACAGCTTGACAGTTTGACTGATCAGTGAAGGCCAGTTGGACATGTGACGGCGAAACAGTGTGGGAGTCAGCAGGGCACGGCTGGACCACAGTGGGCTGCAAATGCAAACAATTGGTAGGTCAGTCACCACTATAGTGCATGCACACAATAATATTTGCTGTTTTTATTATTCCCTTTAGTCTTAGGTGTGTGGTGAACAGAAAGGACAGTGTCACTGTATGTAGGGCAGAAATAGAAACCTACATCCCGCAGTGAGTATGTCTCGCTGGGTCCGTGGCCCTGGCCTTGGCTGGGCAGGTAGAGCGTGGGCAGGGAGGTGTTGTGAGAGTGAAGGGAGGGCAGCTTATGACGGTCAATAGAGGCGGAGGAGTGGGGCCGGAGGGCACTGGCAGCAGACAGAGGGGGCCTCATGCAGCGACCCAGACTATTGGACTTGCTCTCTCGCCGCTGGTACTCAATAGGTGACTGTAAGGCTGAAAGACACAGAACAGAGACTGTTCATATGAAGCTCTAATACGGCTTCCCTTACAAAGCAATTGATCACATGGATTCAGCATTCATTTTGTCTATGTTATCTTTAAAGGATAAATGGGTAACACTTTATTTTAACCTCCCTTATTTAGCATTTATGAAAATCTTTGTTTACATCTATAATATCTCCTATGAAGCATTCATAACCGGCGTATAAACAGTTGATTAATGCTTGATAACATATAATATATTTGTAATCATATACAATCATATGTCTTCAATAGTTTTAAACACATCTATAAACTCTTTTAAACCAGCTGTACATGAGTAGTAATTGTAACAATTCAGTATATAAATATCATAAATTTTATTCATTATAAACTATTTATAAAAAATGTCCTTAAATCTTTTTCCAACTACAATATAGTGTGTTATGCTTGTGTATGTATATACTGGGGGAGGTTGGGGAATACCATGACAAAAGTTTTGATTTTCTAAGTCAAAATGGTGAGATAGACGAAATGAGATAGTGAGTCAGAATTTAATTTTTTTTAAATGAAATAATAAGTAAGAAAAGTCACTAACTAAATTATATTATCATTATTATATTATATTAATTAATTATATTATTATTATACTGATCATATTATTATATAAAGTTATTATATAATACAAACTTATGATAGCACTTCAAAATTAGATTTAATAGTCAAACAGTTTGAATTATTTATTTTAGTATCTTATAATTGCAATATTTTACTTACTATCTCATAATGTTGACTTAATATAACTATTGTTACATCCAGGATTCCTGACATTTTTGGGAATGGGCTACAAGAGACTACAAGGCCTAACACAAAAACTCATCTTGACACTGATTCAACTGCTTACAGTGCATGTGAACTGACAAAAAAGTCAATAAATGGAAATATGCCAAGCTGAAACATGATTTACGGATCAGTGGTGACGTGGCATAGCCTTCAAAGCCCAGCTGGGAATTACCATTGAGGAAGTTGCGCTGGCTTTCCAAGATCTGAACCACATCGTTGACCCAGGCCCTGCAGATCTCAGGGGAGGAGGCCAGCAACTGGAAGCGCACCACACTCCCGTCTGGGTTGCGTGATGTCAGCACAAAGCGCGCGTCATCGCCTTCCACAGTGGGCTCCACCCCCAGGCAGCTCACCTGGAACATAACACATCTGACTAGCAT
Source organism: Thunnus maccoyii (assembly GCF_910596095.1). Lineage (NCBI taxonomy): Eukaryota > Metazoa > Chordata > Actinopteri > Scombriformes > Scombridae > Thunnus > Thunnus maccoyii. Next base: position 16,933,604 of record NC_056536.1, read on the forward strand.
CTGCGAGGAGTCCATCCTGCCAAGTTGCATGTTAAATACTTCACTAACACATGCAAGCCTCTAAAAGGTCCCTGCCATGGGATTATGTAACATGTGCTGATTAAGGAAATAATTAGTGTGGTGTGAATCTGTTGTGTAACCCACAACCTGGGAGTAAGTGTCTTTCTTTTTTTTTTTTTCTTTTTTTGTTATTTCATTTTACTAAAACATCCCATGCTGATCTGAGTTTGCTGAAGCGCAGCAGGCGCCCACCTTGATGCTGTTCTTAAAGATGTATCCAGGGAGCGAGAAGCCTTTTTTCCTGTCGATTGGCTCGCTGAAGATGACCAGCTGCTCAAACAGGAAGACCCTTCTTTCCTTAGCTCGGGACAAGAAGCTACTGTCCTGCTCAGTAACGGTGAAGGTGTCTTGCTGGAGAAGTTTGCCCTGGGCTGTGATCTTCCCCTGGTACCACAGCAAAGATAAACACAACAAACAAAGGAAGTGGTTACGGTGCGGTTTTTGCGGGCTGAATAGTTGGCATGAGAAATGTTTTGAAGACTTTGAAGGATGGTCTGAATTCCTGAGAAGTACCTCGAAGCCTTGTAGTCGGCCCACATTCATCATGTCATTGCAACGTTTTGGCACAAAGCACATCACTTCTACTGCTTTCTGTTTAAAAAACAAAAAAAAGAGTTTGTTATCAAGAATACTAACAAAAACCATACAAAACACCACCATAAAGCTTATATTTATGCACCCACCTCCAACTCCTCGGTGTCCATCCCAGCTTTGGTGTAATACTTCAGGAAGTCCTGTTCAAATAAACACAGCATGGTCACCAGAGCATTCCAGGTTTACTGCTTAGAGTATGATGAGCACATCTGGAGGAGTATTTATGGGTGCCGAAACCAACTTTCATTTGCATGCCAAAGGGAAAAGTTTTATATTTAAGGCAAAGTTTTATACCAGAGATGTAATTTTATGATCTTTTGTTTGTTTGTTTCTTTGGAAACAAACAAACTGGATTTGTTTCTTCTTCTCAGACTGGAAAGTAGCCTGTGCAGACAATATGCTCAGTGTGCTGTCGGTGTTTCTGCTCAGAGGGGTGTATGTGTGTGTTTATGTGTGTTCTTGTATGTTTACAACCCTGTGACTGACCCTGCTGTGGCAGACAGCTGCTCAGTGAACACCAGTGAATGTTTGTGTGTGCATTGCTATTGGTGTGTGATCAACAGCACAGCAAGTGGCCTGCTTTTCACCTTGAGTAGCAGCTGGTACTTCATGATCCTCTGGACAGGTTTGATGAGCAGGTCGTTGAGCTGCAGCCTGTGGCCCAGCTGCTGCCGCAACTCCTGACAGCGAAAGGTGGACACAACAACACCACAGTCAACATGACAGCCACGACAGGAAACAGGGCAGCTAATGGCCAACATGACAATATCTCACAGGGATCATAGTGTGTGCCCATTTGTCTTGTGTCTACTGTCAATGAAAAGTAACCGATTAAAATCTGAATAATAAATGGCAGCTCAAAAGACACCCATAGTATTTTATATGAAGACATAATGAGACATTATTGTATATTAAACGGCTTACTAACTACTGGCCTGAGTGTCAGATGACCAGTGTATCATGGGTATGTGTGTATGTCCTGAATCAATAAGTCAATTTATAGAATATTCTTTTTTTTTTTTTTAATTACGATTGATTAATCATATTTAAAGCAAAATAGTGCCAAAGATTTGCTGGATCCAACTTCTCATATGTGAGAATTTTCTTATTTGAATATCTTTTGGATAGACTAGATTTCTAAACATAGACTAAATATTGATTGATTTATCAAAACTTTATAGGCTTTAAAAAAGTTATAGCCTTGCTTCTGCAAAGAGATACTCACCTCAAAGTAAGTTTCAATGTACTCGGAGACAATGTGTTCCGACTTGGGCTTGTTCTGACAGTATACAACATACATATGCAGACGCCTCTCCTGCATAACAAGCCAAACAAAAAAACAAAATTAATTACAAAATCATTCAGTCAAACCTTTGATATAGATTAGCCACATTTGAAAAAGAGAATGAGGCTTTTACCCAAGCCTCGCTAAAGAGAGAAATTCCTCTTTAATTACATTACAAATAACAAAAAATACAATTGAAAGTGAGCAAAAACAACAAAAAATCCACATGCGGTGTCTGGTAGCTGTTTGGGATGAAAGGGAGCAGAGCAATAATGATTTGTCTCAGAGAACGCTTGGCCTTTGAAGCTGACTCTGTCTGGTTAGCGCCTACTCTTCTGTGACTAATTGGCAAGGGAGTGCAGATGTGGCAGTCCTGAGAGGCCTAATGGAGTAACGTGTAGATGAGCATCAGGTTATGTATAATTTACCCAGGTTACCCTCTGTGTAACCAGAGCCTTTTAGAGCCTGCCGATATAAGACTGCACCTAGCAACAGGCTGCATGGCTCTGTAACCTAGAGACCGCTGAGCTGCTCCACCTGAATATGGACATCATGTAACACCGCAGAGGAGGGCTGCATGTGAACTAATATGAGGGAGTATAGTGTACATAGAGTTTCTGGGTCCTGGATTCCTTAAACTAGCTTTGTTGCTGCATGTGTTTATATGTTGCATGTGTGTGAGCGAGCACACATGTTGCATATTGGTGACACAGCTCTTGTTAAAAGGAGACTGAGCTCTCTGCTTTTCATTAGTGCCATGTTCCCAATCTGCTTGCTTTCACAGTTTGACACCATGCTTAGATTTTGTTACAAGTTTCTTTATTCCCTCAAGGGCCTTTAAGTTGATTATCCAGTGGGCTGAGTCTTATTGAATTGTTTAAAGAGCTACAGAAAAAGATAGTGACTATAGAAATAAACGAGAGAGACGTCTAACTTAATCATCTTCAGACAAGAAGCAAAGCCAAGTTGGTCAAATTACCCATCATGTCTACCCGATCTGCATGTGCCACCACGTAACCAATAAACGTAAATCTAATTTTGCTCCCTGTAAAAGCCCTGTGACTGTACACCGGCCCAAGCTCTATTCTATTCTAAGAACAATATATTTAAAAGTGAATCTTTCTTGCATGCATGGCTTTGCTTCATTCCTGAGCCAAGATACGTAGGAAGAAGTAGGTCGCTGTTTTGGGTGGAAAAAAGCCTTCATATCAAAGGGTCTGAGCTGAGGGTTTGTTATTCCTCATCTTATTCATGTTGTCTTTTCTGGCTGTTTTTTCTCTGGTGTTTCCTGACCAGTCCAGCCCAGACTGGAAATAAGCCAGTGTGTTGTCCTTGTGTGTTTGTGTGTGCGTGTTTGCTGTGTGCAGTGTTGTAAAAACACAGCCCGGACTGAGACGTATCAATAACAGGGAAGTGGAAGGAGAGACGCTGGCAGTTGAGAGAGAAGGAGAGAGGCACGGTATAGGATAAACAGGAGCTCTGCATGTTTTCTTAGCTCTATTTACCCTCACTCCAAACAGCACAAGGAAGCAGACCCAGACGTGTGTGTGTGTGTGTGTGTGTGTGCGTGTGTGTGTGTGTGTGTGTGTGTGCCTACACAATAGTCATACTCACATGTTTAATGAAGAGCTGAGCCAGTCTCTCTGGCTCTGTCAAACACTTCTCCAGCTCTCCCAGGAAGTAGCTAGAGAGAAAATACACACACACACACACACATACACACACACACACACACACACACACACACACACACACAAGCACAATCATCCCCAAAACGGAAGGTCAGATTTGTCTCCTGACCTATTGTTCCTTTGTCCTCCACTCAGCCACAAACACAACACTCTGCAAATCACTGTTTGTCTTTGAATGCAACTAGAGTAAACAGATACTTTCCACATGTGGAAATAAAACGTATGTAACAATTGAAGACTTACTCTTTATGCCAGTCAAATATTTGGTGAATGTTCCCAAAAACAATCTTGTCTTTTCCCTTCATGTCCTCCGGCATACCTTTAGAGCTCATTGTGGCCATGTAGCCCTGCAAGGAAATGACAAAGCTGCTGTTCACACCCACAAAAACCCACACCTGGCTCTAAATAACACCATTAAATATATCTAGGTTGTTATAATGCACTGCAGGAATCACACAGAAACTAATATTGAGCTTTTATTAACTTTCAGATGGCAAGAATTTTCCTCTGAACCAAAATATCTCCAGCTATTTAAGGCACTGGGTGAGGGATTGCCTTGTAACATAATACTCTTCAAGCTAATAATTCACAAAATCTGCTTAAGACTGGAGACAGTGGGTTGGAGGACAGTGTAGGAATTGTGATGATAAGGATTTAGAGCTCTCTATGACAGACTGAGTGTATGACTAAGTTCCCTCTCCTCTGTCAGTGCCGATTGTGAGTTCTGAGCTGGCAGACTGCAAGGTTTACCTCCACTATGAACCCCAGGTCTCCCACGTAGTGCTTCTCTGTCTCAATAAGCTCCTTCAGTACATACCTGTAAAGATACAAATGAGGAAAGATTAGTGTTTGACTTTTGCTACTGAGGTTTTTTTTCACACTTTTTCACACTGCAAAATCTTACAAACATTTTATTTTATGGGTCCCAGTGTCTTAATGATTTTCTAGAAAGGAACTAGTATGAAACTGTAATTTTGTAAAACGTTTCTTGGAAAGCATGATGTTATTTGGAACAAATTAGAGGGAAAACGGAAAAAAACATTCACTCGGTACACTTCGAATTGGCTAAATCCAATTCACTGTGAGTGTAATCCACTGAGTCTTGTATTCAGCACACAGCAGGTCATCAAAACACGCAAACAACTTTGAGTGTGAAAGTTGTTTCTTTAATTTCTTAACTCAGGGCCCATTTACTAGTGTTTTTTTTTTTTTACTTTTTTTTGGGACTTTAAACTGCTATTCACAGAGTTTGCTCAGTTGTGATGAAGATGGCTCAGTTGTCATCCCATGACCCAAGTAAGGAACTCATGTGATTACAACTGATGATGACCATGAGATGTGGTTGAAAACTCCTGACCCTCAGTTAGGATGATTTTTTTTTCTCTGTGGTTATAAATGTTAATGGACTGCACTTATATAGTGCTTTTCTATCTTGATGGACAAAGCGCCTTACAATTTTTGCCTCTTATTCACCCATTCACACACACACACACACACACACACACACACACACACACACACACACACACACACACCGTTGGCGGTGGAGCAACATATAGAAGTTCCAGATTTTTTCTTAAAAACTCATACAGATGAGTATGTATTGTGTGTACAGTTTCAGAACATTGTATCTATTTTATCTATAAGTGGTACCAAATTACACACTTCTTTCCAGGAAACATCTGTTGAAATATATTTAAAATTTCAGGTACAGTAAAACAAAGCGTTACCAAAATCTCATCTGTATGTATCCTAGTGCAGCGAACTGCCTTAAAGGCCTTTTTCACAGCAGATATTTAGACTTGTCATAGCAAGAAAAGCACAGGTGTTACTAATGACATTAACGATGGCTCCGTTCTCTTTGAGTGTCGCAGTAAGTCATGACAGTGTGACAGTGAGCCGGCACATGCAATACCAGGACCCTGAAACTGAAGCAGCTAAATGTGATTCAGCCATCATTCATTTTATTGTTTGCACCTGTGCTTTGACTGTGACACATTCTCTCAAAATACGTTTTTTCTATTGGAATCATCCTCGATGCACTGTCAGTTTTTTTTTTAATTTGTTTTTTTAAAAATATGTTTTTTTAAGCCAAGCTAGCAGTGTGGCTCTAAGACTGGCAATGTCCTCAAGTTTGGTCCACACTGAAATATCTTGACCAATATTGGATGGACATTCATGGTTCCCAGATGATGTATCCTAACTTTTCTGTAACTTTTCATCTAGTGCCACCATCAGGTCAAAATATCAGCTACATGACTTTCTCATCAGACTCAGCTGTACTTTGTGTTTAGCACTAATGCTACACTAGGATGGTGAGGATGGTCAACATTACTTTTTAAACAAATTATTTGATAGGATTGAGATTCTTACAGTGAAATCTTACACACTACATATAACGTGTTTGTGCTTTAACACATTCATTTACAGAACAGCGTAGTCCTGCCATGAGGGTTATCATTGGAGATGAATTGTGTTTTTGGATCTTTGTGTTGATTAAAAACATACATGCTTTTCTCTAAGGCACTCTTCCTCTCCTCCTCAGTGTCAGCCGCAGCTGACCACTGGCTGCAGGTATCGTCCATCAAGACAGAGCCGCTGTCATCTGGCAGAACACTGGTGCTAGTGTCCTGAGGATACAGACAGACGAACAGAGAGACAGAAAAACTGTTTATCAAGGGTCCGGTGCCAGTATTGTGGCTCATGTGGGGAATAAAGTAAGCAAGGGGAGATAAAGAGCAGGAGAGAGATGATAATGATGCAAGTTGCCAAGGTGACCAGGGAGAGCAGAGAGACACGAGGACCACAGATTGAATGATAAGAAGATCGAATTCAGATTGTCACCGTTAATGATCCGTGTGGTGCGCATCAGCCACAGACAGATGGGGAGAGAGAGATTAAAAGATAGAGATGAAGAGTTAGAGGGAGCAACAGGCCCCATAGCTGTAGGAGATGACAAATAAAGCTGTGAAAGTTCTTGATTGAGTTTTGGTTTCAGAGGAAGAGAAATACGATTACTGTGCACCCGTTGGCAATGGCATTACATTTCTGATTTATGTGTGAGTTAATAAATGTTATTTTCTTTTCTTGTTTACCATCTGAGAATTCAACCTCATATGTTAATGCATCACACTGTATCTTTTTTCTTTATTTTCTGAATCGCTATCACAGCAACGTATACATCAGCACTTGCTATTGCCTTATTGGCTCCAAATAGAAATGCACGCAGGATAAACCCAAGGTTGCTCTGATCTAATTGATTGTGTTCATGTGTTACATATATGACCTCTTTTTCATGCTTTTTCCTGGAATTGATATCATTTCCTCGGGGGGGGGGGGGGGGGGGGGGGTGCAAATATAGAGTCATTGTGTATGTTGCTACAAAGGCTGCGAGTAAAATCATCCTTAACTCAATGCAATGAATACATGCTTCACATCTGCACACGCCGCTCATGTTTGTGTAACCTATTTCTCACTCACAATAAGCACACTTATTCCCCTTTATATGGTCATTAAATGACTCACTACCATCTCTCTGTACAATTGTATCAACTTACAAAGTTCCTCCTTTTTATTTTTAGCCATGTTCTTTTTAGCCTTTTCACTCTCCCCTGACTGTGTAAACGTATAGGAGCAGCCGTCTGTCTTCACCTAAATCCCTGTGCCCCATTGTCCTAGTCAAGCAGAACCTCCCCACCTTAAACACATACACAAACCTGCACACACACCAGAGACCTAATCCCTCAGACTCCCCTGGCAGGCAGCTGCCCGACGGAGAAATAAATAGATAGAAAGACAGACATATAAGCAAGTGGAAAGAGGGACAGGACTTTCTCCTTTTCTCCTCTGGCCCAGTTCAACTTGCTGTTCACCTGCTGACTCCCCGATAAACTTGTTGGTGTCTACAAGCGGTGAGCTTTGTGTTCTGTCACAGTGGTGTGTGTGTGTGTGCACGCATGAGAGAGAGAGATAGAGAGAGACAGATAAAGAGAAAGGGAAAGACAGAGGCTCCATAAAGACCCTCCCTCCCCCAGCTCGTCTTGCCCCGCTAGGAGTGCTCCAGCCTGGCTGACAGGTCTCCCTGGCTCCCTGATCACTTCCAGATGTGCCGTGGCAAAGCCCACAGGAAAAATTCCCCTCGTCTCCCTCTGTTGCGAGTTTTGTTTTTCTACCCAGAAGCCCACGAAAAAAAAAAAACTGACAACAGTTTGAGTAAAAGATGAGGTCAGTTTTTTTTTAGTAGTAAGTCTGTCTTAACTATTCAATCAATCCAGAGCAGAGTTGTAACAAATTGTTTCTTCTCAAAATATGAAAAACTGTGTGTCAAAAAATATCATGCTTCAAGTTTCATGTTAAAACAGTCAAAAAAAGAACTGCAATTTTCTTGATATTGATTTCAAAAGATGATAGACGGTGTATTATTGCAGCTGTTAACATTGTTGTCCAAGATTAGAACGCAAGTCATACAATTAAAATGACTAACATTTTGTATGTATCTGCATCTATTTAAGTATTTCCCATATATTATTTTCTATTTATAGCTGGAACACATAAAGTGCTGCAGTATAGTGTGATATTAAAGGGATTTTTTAGCCTATATAAATAAATGCTGCCTGATGTAGCTGAATGGCAAATCAACCTATTTAGAGTTCATGAGATCTTTTAAATCAGATGTTTTTAACACCAGATGACACCAGTCATACCCAGAAATATTTGCTGGTGGCTTGAAACTGATGCCTTTAAACATTTCCAGCTGTGGCACAGCAACTTCTTAATTTATAATGGGGATGGAGACGACCACTCAAAAGAACCCACCGATTCTTAGACATTTTGTTTTGTTTTATCTGTCTGTTGAGATGACAGACTGTGTAAACTGTTCCTTGAGAAAAGCAATTTAATAAATACCGTGATCTGCAGCTCTGGTTTCCTTTTTGACACCGCAGTTTGTTTAACTGCTGACATACAATAACAAGAACTTTCCATTGACCAAGAAACAATAAACATCTAATCAAAAAGCATTCACTACTGTGGTGCTGGGATCAGATTAGACACAACAGGAAAAAAGGGGAAAAACAACAATGCATATAACACTGGATATGTGGCCAGTGAAGAAGGGGAAGAGAGACAGAAACCACAGCTCTGAGATGACTGACCGGTTGGACTGACCTACATAATTTAATCTCTCTACCTCTACCTCTACCTCTCTCTCCTTCTCTCTCTCTCTTTTCAAAGTTTGGCAGTAAAAACACCAAAGCACTGACTTCATCTCTATGATGTAATCACGTTAATGCCTTTTGATGTGCTGCTGAGACTGAAATTAGGATTTAAGTGTTCTGGTGTCAAGTCACCAACAGGAGACACTCCAAAAAAGCTTAAATTCTCGGATATCATCACTATTTTATATTGATAGAGCTCAGGCACTGCTGATTCATGCAATATTACTGCCGCTAAAGCAAATCCCAGTTTCTGCCATGTTTCCATCTCACAGCAAAAAGGGACTCTCTGAATTATGCCCGACTCGAGACGCTCCTTTGCCACAAGCAACCGACTCCAAGTGTTTGATGGAGAAATGAAAGCATATGTGCGTACATAGTGTTCTTTGTCAGTTTACAGAGGTGGAGTCATCTTTCATTACATCTGCCATTCCGTGCTATTCCCTATTTATCTCCAGGCATGTCCTTTTGTAACATGTTGAATGTGAGTCATGCATCACACAGGTCGCTGTCAGACTCTGCCCTCTGGTCCTCTGGTGCATCGATCTGCTAGGAGAAAGCCTTGCATTCATTTAGACTCCCTTCTGTGTGTGTGTGTGTGTGTGTGTGTGTGTGTATGTGTGTGCACATGTGTAAGCTATATTTATTGGTTTATTTGTGTGCAATTGTGCATATGTTTGTATTCCTAGCCTTATGTGTGCATATGTGGTTGCAGAGAGCAGCGCTCCTTTGTGTTTGTTTTGTTTGATAGTTGAGCTCCGCCAGCAGCAGTAGAGTTAGTCATTTCCAGATCTGGCTGGAGGGCCATGGAGACAAAGAGTGCTGATGTCACCTCCCCGCCAGGCTGGGTCCTTACTGAGAATATTTCTGCTACTCGTCTCAGAGACTGTCTACAGAAAACTGCTGGCTAAAATGAATCAGTAGGGGATTTACTCCTCATCATTTGAATCTCATTACAGCCAATTATTGATGCTATACAACACTCATGTTTTCAGGCTTCCTATGAAAAATCTGTATTTAAGCTACTGATACAGGTTCTGCTTGATTTTATTTCCATGTGACAAAAATAATGTGATGACAGATACAATAGGTTAGATAGTGTTAGTTCTGCAGTATATCATGCAGACAGACCTGGGTGTCAGGCAGCGACGTGCAGCCAATCAGCGAATCGGTTATGTAGCTGGGGGACTGTAGTGTAGCCGGTGACAGGTCCTCGGGGCTTGCCAGGCCATCATTCCACTCCTGGAACACACACACACACATATTCACAGTGTCAGAATAACACTATATCAACATGAAATAAATGTCCATAGTATGCTCTGTAGTCAGGCACACAGAGATACAAAGGCAGCTGCACAACAGCAAAGGAGAGCACATGAGTCAGAGAACATTGGCGGTGTGAGTTCCTGCAGGCTGAGCCAGCAGCACTTCTGTTATATAACATTGCCACCTGCCACGATACTTAGTCCTCTGTGGATCAACACAGCATCAAACCTCTGTCTCTGCTGATATTCGTGAGCTGTAGTGTAAACATTGCCATGGTCAGGATGTTGACTTTGGTTTGAAGCTATGACTGTTTACCTCAGAATTACTTCAAACAAAGGTCTTGTGATAAGGCATGGGAATAATTCCAGTTAATGAGTTTCCTTATGAGGTGGTTCATCTCAAATGTGTAAGAACTACCTTGTACCACAAATCCGGCAAGCAAAGCCTTGTTTGATTTATTCATTTGACCGGAACAAATAATACATCCTTGTTACAACTTCAATTTTTTTACTCCTCACCAGTTCCCTGTGGGTGACGGGGAGGATGGTGAGAGGCTCATCAGGCCTTGGAGGGCTGCCCAGATCCTGGCTGTGGCTGTGGGACGGAAGAGGTGGAGGCTTTCCCTCAAGTTTGCGGACCTGACGCTCCCCTTTGGCGGTGGCTCCAGCACTGAGTTTGCGGACAGGGTTTGTGAGCCACTTCTTCAGGGTGCTCACGGAGCGTCTGGAACCGGGGGAGCTGGGGGCCGAGCTGCCTGATGCCTGTGGGGGCAGCGACGCCACAGAGTTGGAGATGCTGCCTTCGCTGCCTGCTGCCGAATATGAGTCTGTAGAGAAGAAACAGAGAAATAGAGAGCAGAACGTTATTGGTAAAACAATGAACATCTAAGAGTAAAGTAATGTGGAGGTAGACAACTGATAAATAAGGGGTTGATGGATGACAGGGCAGAGTACAACCTGACTTTTCATGTTCAGACTTCTAAAGTCAATTAATCAATTAATCTATGGACAAAAACAATATTGCAAACTGAGCGTTTGTTTAAAGTAAATGAGGGCAGTTGTGCAGGTCACTGAGAGGTGACTGAGGGCTGGCAGAAGACATGTAAACACCAGGAGAGAAGAAGCAAAGAGAGAAATCACAACAAAGAGTGGATATATAAATAGCCTTCCTCTTCAGACCCAGCTGTGCAGCTGTGAGCCACACCATAAAAGACGTACTGTTCTGTCTGTCAAGCCAATCGTTTTTATATTTGAGCTGTGCATCCAATCGCATGACCAGCACACACTCTGATGCAAGGCAGACAGCAAGAAATCAGGATGGTCGACGTTTGATGTGTAAAATACCCCAGACCAGTAGTTACAGGTCAGCTGCTGCACAGTGATGTCAGGAGGACATGGGAAGTAAGCCGGGGGGGGTGAGCTGGGACCGGACATCCACTTTAATCCTTTGTAGAAGGGAAGATCCTTGCTTGGGACTGTTTGTTTTTTCTGTCTTGTCCCCCATTCCCATCCTGTCTCATCCACCCAACCCTTCCTCCTGCCTTCCTGAGATAGCTTTTCCTCTGTGTCTGGAGTGTTTTATCACACAGTTCAGTCATGCTTCACATCCATCTTCTTGCCCTCAACCTGACCTCTGACCCTTGATCTTCACTCTCCTGCAGATGGAGAAACACTCTCTCCTACTACGGCTCACAGTTTGCTATTGTTTGAATACAGCAGCTATTTCATACTAATTCAAAGCTGGTGGGAGAATCAAATGACTCATCTTTAGTTTCCAAGAAAATACACTCCCTGTTTCATTTCTTTTGAATTTGTGATTTGGTCATGCATTTGTTTGCAAGAAGACAACACTGACCCCATTTCAGTCTTCCTTATATGAGCCACAGAGAAAGATCTTATCACAACATTCAGCGGTAAGACCCAGACTGCAGGAGCCACACTGTGGCCCATTTTGTGAGTGTCCCAACTTCAAAGGCAAAGCCAGAATAAATTCACAATCCCCTTCAGCGACTGAGCTTCTCCACACTTTATTCATGAAATTACTTTCCCTCAGAAATACAATAGTAGCCACTGTAGCGGTCAATGAGAATGAGCTGTGTAAAAAATGTCCTCTACTCTATGCAGCACAAACCTCAGTCACAGTGTTTGAGAAATAGCTAACCTCAGAGCAAAACCATCGCTGCCTGCGCACACAAATTTAGATAAAATACAACATTTGTGGATTCTAGTTGCGGACAAAAAAGCCTTGTTTGTTTGTGTATTTCCACCACAGAGACATGCATTTCCTCTGTGATCTTTGTCCAGCTTGTCTCTCCATACATTTTAAAGGCATCACGCATGTGTGTATGTGTGTGTGTGTGTGTGATCCCAGGGTGGCCAATTTCCCCATCCTCTCCTTCGCCGCTCCCACCCCCATCCACATGAAAGACTGGAGAGTGTAAGGAGATCTGAGCCTGGCAGGATGGGGGGTTGAAGGGAGGGCAGAGACAAGCAGCAGAGAGGGGTACAATGCAAGGAGAGGGCTAAACCCTGCGGGGAAATAGACAGACCAACACTTGTCTCGTAGACAGTGAGACGACGTAAAAAAAAGAAAGTCTGAGTTCAAGCCTTTGCTCTTTGTGAAATGTCTTAGCTGTAGAAGACAATAGAATATTAAAAGCATCTGAGAGTCACTGTATTTAGGGTTGGCGGTGTAAAAAGCCAGAGGCAAAGCATACACCGTCTCTGAGGGAGAGAAGGGAGAGGATGTAAAAATGATGCTGACCACATGTGATATGTGTACCCCTCAACCCCGGCTGCCCTGACCTCTAACAAGAGCCAGGCCCAGAGGTTTGTGTTTCCCAGTGTTCCCTGCTCGGGTTCAGACAGGCCAGGGTTTAGGGGTCACAGTGCAGAGACACAGCCAGTAACACTGTTTCTAACCATCTCCAGACATCAGCTGAGATAGCTTATCAAAAAAAAAAAAAAGAAAGAAAGAAAAAAGGGGGGCATCGAGGGGAAGGCTGACACCCTCTCAGTGCCTGGAAGCAATTAAAAGTGAGCAGCAGTGCGGCTTCATGATTTGAAGCTCGACGTCAGAATGACACAGTGCCTCTGTCAAATGTACAAATTTACAACGTGCAAGGCGTACATAATTTACTGGCTTCATAATGAGGATCGTTATGTCTGCATCTGTCACCATGGCAACTCTGCAGTTTCCCTACTGATCATTCTGTATATAGGTCAGTTTCCCTGTTGACCTTGGAAAGCTTAATCTCAGTACTGTTATGAAACCTCAGACGAGCCATTACACGCACGTCTATAACAGCTTTTTTCTTTCTTCACAGTAACAGTGAGGAAACCGTAAGACACAAAGGGAGATGATGAGCCTCCCCTCAGAGTAGCATGCCTCCACTCTCCCCACACACTGCAACATGAGAGGAGTTGATACCATTATACACCTACAACATGAAAACTGGAAGAAAAAAAAAACCTTCCCACTCTCCCTCTGTCTTGCTGCATGCTGATAGTGCCCGGTGACATTCATCTCCATAATGGGGCTTCTAAGAAAAGATTACCCCGGCTGATTTTGTTAATGCAACTTGACTATTGTTTATGTGCTTGTGATAATTAACAGTTGAAGGAACAGGACAACAGGGCTGAATTAAGCCGGCCTCGTCTGCGGTGATCAGTTAATGCCGGGCTTTCACCAGTCGCCCACTCACTGTCTGAAATACTGAGCGGCTCTCAGGTGGGAGGCTCGCCTAAAAAGTTGCTATATGTAACTTTAGAGCTGAGTGGGTTTCGTCTGCAAACTACTTCCAGACTGTTTCTTCATGTTGTTCACTCACGAAAACTTAACAGTGTCTAATTTAGGCAGACTATGGTTCATTTATCCATAATTTGATTAGATCCACACAAAGTGATTTATCATCTTGTTCTTTTGAAACGCAACAACTTTTTTCTTGCACTAAAACAATCTTTTGACTCTACGTCTGGTCTAATCATTAGATGTTCATCTCATTTTCATGAACCCTGTGTGCTCACCGAAGTTTTAAACTTAATTGAAGATGAATTGAATTATCCAGTGACTATCTGTGACCCAGCTTCCCCAGTCATGTGGAAAGGGAAAACATCCGCTGAGATATTCTCGTGAAAGTCACAAAGGTTTGATTTAGGTATGATTGAATCAAAGGTAAATTTCCTGGGAATTTATGTAACAGAAAACTGGAGAGAAAATAAGGGCAAAGCAGCTTCGAGTTAGTGGGTGGATGATGTGGATGGATGTGCTGTAAATGTTTCCCCCTGAAGAAGTTTGGTCCAACTTCCCTTTATTGATCAGATGATAAGTGAGTGCTGCTGAGCCGACGAATCAGGCTAAAAGCGTTGGCTGTAATGGAGCAAACTTCACAGCTGTTCCACTCCGGAGCTCTCTGTCAATCCTTCAGCCTCTGGGGACCAAATAGGCAATTTAGGTATGACTGGACTCATACACACACACACACACACACACACACACACACACATGCAGGTGCCCACACATTTGCACATACACACACATGGCCCGTTTTTTCTAGGGTAGCTGTCCACATGGGTGGTTGCCACTGTCATCTAACTGTCAAAGCGAACAACACACAGCACATCAGAGACAGGCGACCTGCTGGTCACCACAGTGCCAAACGTGTCAAACATCCAGCTGAGTCTGAGAGACTCTTAGAGCTGCCAGTCAATGCCAGCACCTCAGAGATCACAACCCTAGGGGTCTGAGTAGCGGTCAACACACAGGCACCGGACACCTGCCTGCATCATCACATCATCACAACAACTCTCAACACAATACCATGCTTATCCTCGCCGTTCTCTCTCTCTTTTTCATCGCCCTCTCCGCCTTATGTTCTTCAGCCCGGGCTATACCTGTATATTACATTTCACCCACTCAGAGGAAATGGACACTCTTCCCATCAACTAGCAGGATCTGGGCTGCACTCAGGCACTCAGATGCGCAGACTGAAAGACCAGGGAGACAACGAGGCACTTAGTACCTGAACCATATGACCGGAAATCCTCTAACTGTCCTCTAATGAACTTTTACAGGAACATATTGCAAGGATTTTTACCATTGTATACTTGTCAACTGTGATCCTCATTGAAAAGACCATTTTTGGACCTTTTCAAACTCATTTCATCCTGTTGGCCCCAGGCT
The DNA here is from genome assembly GCF_910596095.1 of Thunnus maccoyii. Taxonomy (NCBI): domain Eukaryota; kingdom Metazoa; phylum Chordata; class Actinopteri; order Scombriformes; family Scombridae; genus Thunnus; species Thunnus maccoyii. The sequence goes on from NC_056536.1 coordinate 16,948,894, forward strand.
GAGTTATGTGTATTTTATTTTTGTGGCTTCTGATTAATAAATACTGGCACTTGGCTGTTCTCTCTCCTTTTTCTTGTACTCCCTCTTTCATTCCTCTTCGTCTTCCTCTACTAAAGCGTCCCTCCCTCTTTTAACTTTCTTGCTTCCCTCTTTTGCACTTTAACCCTCTCTTCCCTTCTGCGGCTCTCTGCACTGCAGTGCTTTTTTAGACTTTGGCTGGGTTCTGCCCTGGGATCACAACACACAGCTCCCTCCTTTGATGCAATGCCCTGTTCTGCCCCAAAGCTGCTGAGACCAGCATAAGCTAGACATGCAAAACCAACTGACAGAGAAGACAGTGGCATAGGAGGAAAGGAAAAAGTACTTTCTCTTCTCCTCTCTTGTGGTGATTTCAAGAGATTAGTTTAATAGTATGACTTAAGCAACTGTCTCCCCACAACCAAAGAAATCTTCTGAATAGATCAAGCTGGCACGTCCTTCACAGTAGTGAATATGAATGTGTATTTTAATGAAAAGTGGAAAGAGGTAGAGGCTAAGAGATGGGATGATAGGAGAGCAGGGATTATTCATGATTTAGGTAAGCAGCAAATGAAGGTTAAGCAGGAGAAAGGCAGACAAATGCCAACCAGATTGAAGCTAAAATCTTGAGAGTAGAGGAAGAGACGGTGAAAAGAAGAAAAAGAGGGTGATTAGAGAACAAGCTGCCTTTCGGATTTACTTAAGTGCATATGAGCATGAAGTGTGCTAATTCTAAATTGTATGCATAGAAATATGAACATGTATGCAACAGTGCAGCTGTTGTCGTCCTTGTGTATATGTGAGTGTGTTTGCGTGCAATAACTTCTGGAGCGACACATTGTACTCAGACAGACAAGTGAACAGAGATTTCCTGTCCTCCTACTGACCTAGTTTATGCAGACACACACATGCACACATGGCCATGATTCCAGGAGCGCAAAAGGAAATACATGGTAGACAGTAGTCAAGTGACACACAAACAAGCCATCAGGGTCAGGCTCCCACCATCGGCACTCACAGCCAGACTCTGTGGCATATTTTTCATCAGCATAAAGCATCAAAGCAATGTCAGTCATAGACAAAAGGGTCTGAATAGATGACGCTGGCATTAATCCTTCTGACTATGGACCAATGTGGAAAAGTGATTCAGACACTTCTCCTGATGAGGGCTTATGAAATGGCCCTGAGTGATGGATAGATAAACTACCAGTAGTGGCATTGACTGTTAAAATCAGGTCAACACAACTATAGAGATGCATTTCAAGCGGCAAAGGTTGTACATTTATATCACAGTTGCTCAACCAAGGTTTCAATCATTCCGCCAGCGCCTACTTTACATCTGAATTGGATCATACTTTGTCAAAAAAAAAGGATGCATCAGCATGATCGGGCAGTGGCGATCCCACCACAGACATTTTTTTTTTCTTCAGCTGCTGCTGCAGGCTTCTGGCAGTGTGAGACTGGAACCATGTTTGTGGTTTGTAGGCCTGAAAACTCCAGACATTCCTCTTGAACCATTTCAGAGAGAGACTAGCCAAGTTCCTGGCCATACTGAGATATTAACGAAACAGAAGAATACGGAGAAGGAAAGTTTCATTTTCACTAATCACAATTCACTTATTTCTTTAATCCCCCCACAGGCATACATAACGTGTGCCAGTCTCCTATAAGTGTGTGTGAATGATGTCTACCTGCTGTGCTGGCGTCATCAATCGTTACCTCAATTTTTCCCTATGTTGTGCTTGGGGTACATATTATTGATCGCTATTGAGCGGTGTCAGGCACAAAATCAAAAACCTTGGGGGCACAGCAGTAAGTGAGCGCTGTCTCAAACGATTTAGAATCACATCAACGCAAACACTGAATGGCTTCTGAAAATTGGGTTGAATTTTATATTTCTTCTCTTAAAGATCTTTTTATTTGACTGTACTGAACAATGTTTCCATAATCAGAACAGAGTTTTGATGATCAGGAGAAGTCATTAAAAGGTCAGCATGATTTCGGCTATGTTGTACTGCCAAAGTATACAGTGATGAGAAAATCACATACAGGTGTTCATTCTTTTGTAACTCCTACAGTTTTTTTCTTTCAGGAGCAACAAAATGAGCAAAGACCTGGTGTTTTTTGACTTGCAGCCTGGCAAACAATATTAACATTACTCATTGAGATCTGACAGGCACATGGATAAATTTGCTCAGACACACATCATGTCATGTAGGCTGTTCAACTTGACTGATTTATCCCCAGCGTTAGTTTTACATGGGGCTACAAATTCTCGCAAAGCTGTCCACAGTTCAGTGAATGAACTGCTATGATTTTGGTCAGCCTTATGGTAGTTCTTTGATTGTCCAATATCATTTTGGGATCCTAACAAAGATATAAAATGTAACCCAGTAATGTGTTGTGCTTTTTTCACCTCCCTCTTAAGAACTTTGCAGTTGATGTTGATGCAGTTGCAATATACCAGGCAGTGCTGCAGCCTTTGAGGATATACTCTGACTCTACAGTGCATCTGTAAAAGTTGCAGCATATCCTAGGCTGTGTCTGAAATCACTGCCTTAGTGCACTATATTTACCCTCTGCAATTTCATTTCAGTGTCCGAATTCTGAGTGCATATATTTGTCAACTATTTTGTGCCCTCAAAAATTCCACAATGGGACAATAAGAGTAGAGTCCATCGCATGCACACTACTTTCTGCTAGCAATCTCATTGTCCCACATTTTAAGAATACAGCTGTCAGTGAGGACAAAATAATGATTATTAGTAAGTGTCAGAAATCAAAATTTACGGCTCACTACTGAGTGAATTATTGAGTGTCTATTTTATGGGGTTAAGTGAACAAGGGAGTGAATTCAGCCACCTGTTGAGCTTCCTTAGCCTACGCAGGAAGAAGAGCTGTTAACTTGCTGTATTGATGATGATGTCAGTGTGATGGATCCACAACATGTCCTAATATGGACACCAAGAAACCTAAAACTGCTGACTCTTTTCACTGTGGCCCTGTTAATGGAAATGGGGGCATGTCCTGCCATTTCTTTTAACCCACAATTATGTTTTGCTGACGTTGAGATGTAGGTTGTTGTCATGGCACCATGACACATCATCATTTCCGGTGATCAGGCCAACGACAGTGGTATCGTCAGCGAACTTAATGATGGCATTAAAGCTGTGCATGGCCTGTCATCTGTGAACAGGGAGTACAGAAGGGGGCTGAGCACGCAGCCCTGGGGGGCTCCAGTGCTGAGAGTCAGTGAGGAGGAAGTGGTAATCAACAGTACTCTTTCAGCCAGGGTAGCAGCAGGCAGCGCACATGCACACTAACACACATAAGGTACTGTTGATCATCAGAATGATTATCTGGGCGCACACACACACACACACACACACACACACACACACTACAAGAAAGTGAGACAGAGAGTGGCTCACACTTCTGTTTAGGGGTAAACAAGGCTGCCATTAAGCCTGAGGTGGCTGAGAACACAGAGCAAATTAAAAGCGATTGTGATTCCATATGGCAGCTGTGGCAGTGCCAGTCAGGAGGCCTGCGAGGAGAGCTGGAGACAGAGCTGTGGTGCCTGCTGGGCTGTGGGGACGTGGAGCCTCTCCTCTTGGCCCCAGTCTGCCTGACAGCTACTCTCTGCTCTGGGCTCTTGCTGTTTTTCACACTGGCTGTGTACAAGGTCACTTCTCTGAACGCTGAATGAAATGTACTTAAACTCAATGAGTCAAATGTGTACGTTCCTAAATATGGCATCGCATATAATCATGTTTTTATTATCCAAGCATTCAACACATTCTGACATACTGTGCAGTATACTTGAGCTGAGCATATGAGGTTCACATGCCCGGCACACAGTTGACCTGAGGATGTGTACCTGCTGTGTTAAGATGTACTGGTACAGTGATTCTCACTCAGACTTGATGAGCTTTCCAGACACATATTCTCATTCCTTTCCATGGCTCTCCACCTCTCCCCACTCTCATCGCCATAGCAACTAAACCCAGATGGAGCGAGTGAGGGATGGCCGCACAAAAGATTAGCTATCAGCAAGACATGAAATCAACCTACACATGTGGGAACACACGCACACACGCATGAAGTGTAATAATTAGCATAGATTAGCATCAATATTTATACAGTAACCCACCACTAAATGTTGCCTTATGGTTATTTGTAAAACAATGCTGTGTGCACAAAGGATGCCTTTGAAAAGCTAATTTCAAATTCAAGAAAACGACTTGCACCTGTCAGCTTTTGTCTATTTCAGATCAAATCCTGCATTTGGAGCAAGAGCTCTCCATATGGTCATTATGTCTTATGAATACGCAAAATCCATTCAAGTGTGAGCCTCAGGTCTTCCTGAATTCTGGATTAGCTCTAACAAATTATGTAGTCTGACTTCAGAGAGATGTCTAAATCCGTGAATAAGGACTAATTTACCATCACCTCCGGATAGGTTAATAAAATCTAATGATGGAGGAGAAGAGAAGGAAAAGAAAGTGCTGCAAAAAATATTGCAGAGGGGTTACTGTGGTCTATCCATTGGGGAGAGAGAGGTATGACATGCAATTCAAGTCCCCTGACAGAATCAAACCAGGGGCGATGCAGTTATATGGTATGTGTCTTAACAACAACAAGGCATAAAGACTGGTTTTAAAACCAAAGTATTAGCCGCAATAGTCTAGCTGCAGGCTATCTCTGAGCTAAGAGCCGTGTGTCTACAGTAACAATCAGTGACACCTGCTGACAACAGACAATCAATCTCATCTGCTGACAAAGAAGAGGAAAACAGCTCAATGTCTGGTGAGCTAACAATGCTGCAGAGCCGGCAGAGACCAGGGGAAAGGTTTACTAAAGACTGCAGGAACCTCTTGAAAACATATTCATTTTTTTCTGTTGCTTTCTTTCCCAGTATGAACTTCTTGTAATTGTTACAAGTTTTCTGCTGGAGTGAACAGAGCCAAGAAGCTTTAAACATTTCCTAGGTCAGCTATGTTTTTAAAAAGAGTCTTAATTTACCAGGAAGTCATTGTGATTTAGTCACGCTTATACTCAAGAACTGGACACAACTAATGAGCCGTGAGCTTTTACAATAGCGCCTGATCACAAAGGGCAGAGAGAAAAACAACAGGGGGAATTCAGGTCAGAAGTCAAGACAACAACAACAATACTGTACACTTCATATCTGCTATCTCCAGGGTTCTAGCTCACAGGGTTACATATGCCACAAACAAATTGGTTAGGCCCTTATATCCACTGTTTGGACTGTAAATTTGATTTAGAACAAGGTAACCTTTTACAGACACAACAGACAGTTGTTCTCAGGGTCATTTCATATACAGCAGAAGCAGCTCATATAAATTGTAGTCAAATCTCATGTGCTTCTTCAACACAACACACCACATCGTTCCTTTTCTATCGTTTGCTTTGCGCACTGTTTTGGAAAATTTCTTAGCAAGGCCTCTATTACATACTATCTGTGGAGAACTACAGAGAGGAGCAGCCAGAATCACAGTATTTTTCTACTTTGACAGCCTAAGGACAGAGTCACTGAAGTAATCATTATAGTCAATCTGTTGCTAATACTTCTAGAGTTAGCATGTGCCAATCTTCCACTATAGCAAGTCACATTGTATTACAACACAGTGAGAAATTGTAGAATTTAATCGAACCTAAGGAGGAGAGAGAGAAACCACCTAGTCCTAATACAGTGAGACATAACATCATAGACACCCCTAAAGACTACAGGCATAAAAAGACCCATATGGGCTGAAAGTGGGGGTAGAATCGCAGGGGGATGTGGCTCCTCTCCCCCTCTGCGCCGTTGGAGAATTCTTTCTAAACAAGGTATGGAATGCACTCCTGTGTTTCATAATTTGTTCCCTCATTCTCCTCCTCTTCACGTTTACAAACAGAGCCCCGAGAAGGAGAAAAAGAGAGGGAAAGAAAGAATAGGAGATAGGAGGAGAAGTGCACGGGAGCCCTGGAAATATGTCAGGGCAAGGCCGTTTAGTAGAGCAAAAGGAAAGGAGAATGAACTGTGAAAAAAAAGGGAGATGGTGAAAATAGTGAAAAGGGGAGAAGACATAATTAATAACCGGCTGACTGGCTGTGTGCCGACCAGTCTGAGAGAGAGAGCTTGGGGAGGGGAACGAAGGCAAGAGGAGGAGGAGGAGGGAGAAAATGAGAATGCCCTAGGAATGATCTTAATGCTCCACTTGGTGTTCACATTCCAAGCCGGCAAATCATGCAACATTCAGCCCAAAATTCATCCAGCTCGGAGACTGGGAGCACTGGGTTGCTACAGGTCTCCTCATCCTCTCTCTCACTCGTCGCTCTCTCTCCGTTTCTCTTTTGCATGTGTGAGAGAGAGACAATATGGGGGACATCGTTTGTACAGCAGAGAGGAGACAGGGGGTTGGGTGGGAGGGCATATGACGAGGTGGAGGGTGGGCCAGGGTGCAAAGTTTAAAAATATCTCAGGCTGCTGAATACAAGGCTGGGCCACAGCAGTCCAGAAGCATACCTTCAATTTCAGCTATTTTTGTTGCTTTTTCCATAATGTCTGAATGTCTGCCTTATAAGCTGACGACAAAAAAGGTTCTCTAGCTGAGACATAAAAAGACACACTGCGTCTGTCACAACAATTTTCCCTTGCATTTGCCAACAGGGCTGCTTTCTGTCAAATGCGCAATCAACTTTATCAAAAATATTCAGGGGTTTTGGGGTTGCAGGTTAACTAGGGGAGACCTTGAGGTTTATGCCCCTATGTCTGAGAATAACCACACAAACGAGGCTGTCACACATCATGCAGTCAGACTAGTCTGAGGAGGGGGGGGCAAGTGCATCAAAATAATTCCCCTACAATGACTAAGTATTTTGCTTTAAATTGTCTGGAAACTGCAGCAAATGAGCCATGTGTTGAAGCTGAACATTGCCAAAGAGCTGAAAAGTACAAGGCTTGGACAAAATAACAGGAACACTTTAGGCAATTGGATATAGAGCTGAAATAATTAGTCAGTCAACAGAAAAATAAGCAGCCTCTATTCTGATGATAGATTAATCTGTTGGTAGGACAAAACAAGCATGATGACGTCACCTTGAGCTTTAGGAGATTTTGATGGTCATTTTCACCATTTTCTGACATTTTATAGACCAAACAAAAAATCTATCAAATGTCAAAATAATTAACTGATGACTCAATAATGATTCTCTTCATAAATTTCACAATCTTCAAGTTGAATCAACAGCTCTCTGACATACAGTACAAATCAATGGTTCGGACACACTTTCCCATTCATTTGATGAGAAAGTGTGTCCCAATTTTTGACTGGTACTGTAGTCTCCACAAAAAATGTACATGTAATGTACTGTTTATTCTATTGGCTTGTGTTGTAGATGTTTCTGTTATTCTGTCCATTTCTTGTATAAACAGTGTTTGTAAAGGACAGTTAAATGCAGTATGTTGTCAATTATGCAAATGAAGCACATTTGCCTCAAAGCCTTGTAATGCAAATGTATAATTTAGAGCTATAAAACTGACTTGAAACTACCATATGTACGTGTCTTTGGATGAGAGTTGGCTATATGGTGGACACAGACATTAACACACACACACACACATACACACACACACACAAGCATTTGAGTGTAAGGCAGTTATAGTTCCATTTATTCTTCTTTTGTGAATCAAAAATGTCCTTTCTCTTTTTTTTTTTACGCTTTTCTGTGTATGTGTATGGTTCTCTCTGTCTTTGCCATTCAACCATGTAAATATACTGTATGTATATGTGTGTCATTGCTAGGGGGGATCCTTGTCCTAACTCACTGCATGCATGAGTCAACAACAGCCCCCAACACATAAATACACACACACACCGATGCACAGGGAACACATATAGATGCACAATGTGTTCCTTTTACTTCTTTAGAGGAACATAAAGGAAAAGTGAAGGAAAAAGGAGACATAAAGTGATAGAAGTAGAGGCATCGATAGTTATGCAGGGAGAGACAGATATTTTGAGTCCACAGATGGAAAAGTTGTTGTTTTTATTGTTGCTACAGCTACAGCTAAGTCATCTTTAACCTAAAGTCCCAGACACAGGTACAGCTGCATGCTGACTCAGTGGGGAAACAGAGCAGGTCAGGGACATGTTGAGAAAAGGACACATCCAAAAAACTGGAGATATCTGTATATACGTGTGTGTGTATGAGAACAGAGAGAAAGTGAAAGAGAGAGAGTGAAAGGAGGCAACCCTGTTACTATCTTTATCAGCATGTTGATGTTTTTCTGATTCAAACTCCTCTTTCAAATGCATTTTAAACTGTTGTGAATGTAAGCCAAACCAATTTGAATTATTTGAGTAAATCAAAATAAATAAATAAATATATTTTCTATGACACATTCAGGTTTTATATTTTTTAGACCACATTTCAGAGACAGAAGTGTAAATGCTTTTTCAAATGGACATATAAGAGCCAGTTCAGTTACAATGTGATGCAAACTTGCAAAAATAAATCCTATTATATTCGAAACATATTGTAAAAGATATTCATCCTTATCTTTTTTGTTTGCTCTGTCTCTCTGGCAGCCTGCATTTGTGTATGTAAGATTTACCTCGGGGGGCATCCCAAATGCCATTAGGTGTGTGGGAGGCTGTGCCGTGTTAAAGATGCAATGTAGAAAAAGGTTGTGTTGGCTTTGAATGCAGAGCTTTATATATGCTTACATGACCATGTAAGCATAAGGAAAAAATCGTCCGTGTCATCACTGGGATTCTGTACAGGCTTTTTTTTATGTGAATTCCTTCCTTTGGTTATAAGTCAGAATTTGATCCTCGAAATGGAGAGAACACTCATTTGTTCAGTGTCTTGCTGTCTGCTCTGATATTACCTTTCCCTCACACATGAAAATCACTTCTCAAAACACAACTCTGCTATCAGATCTGATTTGGTAAATCCACATGTTGCATTTTATCCCTCTGGGCTATAAATGCAACTGACTGCATACAATATCAGACAATGGCACACCATCTATTTTTAAATGATTTGTCAACGGTCTTTGCTGGGAAGCAGCCCTCACTAATGGCCCCCTGGCAGCCAATCTGCTAATGTGCCATGCAGAGCAGTGTTAAGATCAGAGCTAGAATGATACATGCTTTTCTCTTTCATTATACCCATCTCTCCACCTGTCCATCTCTGTGGCCTTCTCTATCATGTTGAGTACTGTTCAGATCAATAATCCCTCCCTCCCCTGCACTGCATGGGCTGAAGGCTCATGTTTATATATTGTCATATATTTCCCCTAACTCTATTTTTCATGCCCTCTGGTGCTTGTCAGTCCTATAATAAAAACCTACAACACACACCTTCACACATTATCATTTGCTGCTTGTGTTCCTGTTCCATTGTATATTCATTAAGAAGTGAAAAATGTGGGCTATGATTGTCAGTATAAGGCCGCAGAAAGTCATTGAGTCACTTGTTTTTCTGTCATACTGCAGCCCCCTTTCTGCATAAAAGTGAATGGGTTGGAAGTGAGACTGATGATCATCTTTGGAAAGTCATTTAGTCTGAGTGACAGCAGCTGAAATTACTTCAAAATTAGCCATTTTTTCACTGATTGCTACATGTGAGCATCGAGTGTGTGTCTGCATGTGACTGAAGACATACCCTGCATGGGGATACGCATGGTGTGACATGATGGCATACTGTAATGTGTCTCATCATCCAGCGTACAAGTGTTATTATGCCTAAGTAGGGAATGAATCATGCAGTACACTATAATTTCCTCTTGTGACAGTGAAGTGTCTTTTTTTAAATCGATGAATGGTGTTGATGCATCGCCGTTTTGTCCCATACAACAGACCAGGACAGCCTGTCACCAAGATAAAAAATGGAAAGAGGAAAAAAAAGAGGAAATTCTTTGCTTTTTGTTGATATCAGAGTCAGGTTAGAAACCTGCTCACATCAAACCATTCAAAGAATGCAGTACTTCAGCTAGTGTTTCATAAAAAAAGCTCTTCGACAGTCAAACACGTTTCATACCGTGACCTGCCAGAACAATATCTTGGGACCACTAGAGGTGCTGAGGACCCAGCCCCACATTGTTCAGTGTTTTTCCTGTAAACACCACAACAGAAACATCAGGTCCTGAATGTCATCTAAGCCTGTGCTCCCATTGTGCAACGTTGTCATAATCCTGACACAGAAAGATACAGTAAAAAGTCAAATGTGTCAGAAAAAGGGGCAGAGTTGCAACAACACGATAAAAAGGAGATAAAGAGGAAGTGCTATTTTAAAAAGCCCTGTCCAAAACAACCAGCCATTTTCCCACTGACGTTATGTTAATTATAGAAGCTTCTTTACAGTAGATGGACTTCAACATATTAGCAGGGGCCAACTAGAGGTAGCAACATAGAAATGTACTTAACATGCTATATGAGGGGCTGTATTTAATAGAGCACACAGCATCACATTCATAGTTAAGTTACTCTAAGAGACTGCTGTAGTTTTATAATGTGGCTTCTCCAGAGGGGGTAGAGCGCTTATGTTTCTCCTTCTGACTTCTGACTATAAAATATAAAACATCTCATCTTCCCATGTTGGAACCAAAAACAGCCTCTTATTGTACTGTATGTTTATTGAGATTTCTTTTAATAGCCTGAAATGTTTCATTCCTCCAATCCCCCACATGTTTATATATTATGATCTAAGTGTGCGCGTATTTGCTATGATAACATGGTGGAGGTGCAGCAGGGAGCTGCAGGCTATGGAAAAGGAGAATATCCATTACATAAGAGATTAAACTGAAGGAATCTGAGGTATGTATCCAAGAACACTGGCCAATAATATGAAAGCCTACTTCATGAGCCCCCCTGTGTGCATCGCTTCGGTGGGTAGGTCCGACTGTTTATCCCTTTGATGTAGGCTTGTAAAAGGGAACAAACACGCAGTGAGGCATTGCAGCGTATATTGCCATTAGACACCACTGTTGTTTTAACTTTCCTCCGAGCCACAGTGGCAGAGGTCATGTGCGTGCACAAGACAGTGACAGGGACAGAGAGAGAGAGAGAGAGAGAAGCAAGAGACAAACACATAGAAAGAGATTTTCCTTCTCCTATCTATATGTCATATCATACAGTGAGGTCTGAGTTTTGTATAAACTCTAAACAAATGGCACAGGCTGTGAATGACTGCGAGTGTGCACCAGCTCTGTTGTTATTACATATTATGCCACCCGCTGCTTTTACTCAACCACACTATTCTAATGGACTGCTGCTATTCCTGTTGCACTTCATTATAACAAACAGGAGAGTTGGAGGGAGAGAGAGAGAGAGACAGAGAGAGAGAGAGGGAGAGAGAGAGAGAGAGAGGGGGATTACTGCTGTTTTGTTCAGCTCTCACTGTTTTGGGTAGTGGAATGTTTCAGAGTGGCTCAGTCCCCCTGTGTGTTTCATCCATCCACGTGCTGCACATACCCAACTGAAACACACTCATCACGACCAGGACAGTCCCTTTCCAAACCCCATATGTACACAGACAGCCTTTCTCTCTCTTTCCTGCTCAGTTTTTTAATGGAAGAATGTGTGATGCATGTCCTCCTTCCTGTTCCTCACTGTGCAGTGATCTGTAGGAAGAGTTTTTTTTTTTCTTTCGCCTGCTCAGATGTGTATGTGACACACATCTGTTGCTTTAGCTGGAGGCGGAGAGAGCAGGCGAGAGGATTGGGGCTTACACTTAAACCATTAGCATACGCTCATAGGAATGGCAGGAGAGATAAGAGAGGTAGGTGGACATCTGAGTAAGTGTGGAGGAAAGGAGAGGAAAAGGGAGGGGAGGAGAGGAGAGGAAAGGAGAGGAAAGGAGAGGAGAGGAGAGGGGAGGAGAGGAGAGGAGAGGAGAGCGGAGGAGAGGAGAGGAGAGGAGAGGAGACGAGAGGAGAGGAGAGGAGAGGAGAGGAGAGGAGAGGAGAGGAGAGGAGAGGAGAGGAGAGGAGAGGAGAGTAGAGTTATGACTTCAGTTCAGCATGATCAATAAAATGCACACACACACAAAAAAACTAAAAAAAACAGAGTCTCAGAGCCATTTTCCGGTACCAACCCAATGGCAAGAAAACTTAGAGTGGAAATGACATACTCAATGAAAATCAACTTTTTTTAGGTGTGTTTGCTGTTTAAGTGTGTGTGTTTTTGTGAGTAACACTGACCTCTGACTCGGGCATAGCAGCAGCCACACTTGGCCAGGACTTTACGAAACAAGTGTTGGCAGCCACAGCCTCGGTGGTGGCGATGGTGATGGTGGCCCCCTTTCATGCTGCTGGACCATGAGCAGAGGTGGGCATGGCCCGGCACTCTCTCTCTCTCTCTTTCTCTCTCTCTCTCTCTTTCTCTCTTTCTCTCCTCACTCTCTTCTCTGTCTCTCTTACTGTACCTCTCTCACCCTCACACAAGCAGCAGCCTCAAAGTTTTAATCCCCAAAAAGGTGTCAGTTGAGCCTCCTCCTCAGTTGACTGCAGACAAGAGTTAAAAAGCCCACATCCAGACAGAGAAGAAGAGAAGGAGCCCACAAAAGCCGAGAAGAAATCCACACTCACAGGTTTTCAGCTGGTGATAAACAGTCAAGGAAACATTCCAGCGAGCTTATCGTTTATGTTGACTGTGCTCCCTTCCCTATGTCTCTCTATCGCTCTTTTTCTCACTCTGTTTTCTTTTTGGTGCTGAGCTCTCGCCTCTGTGAACTGCCTGGTCAAATGACAGACTGGGAGACTGCTTCGTAGAGAGAGAGAGAGAGAGGGAGAGAGATAGCAAGGGAGAGAGAGAGAGAGAAAGAGAAAGAGAGAGAGAGTAAGGGGAGGGGTGAGAAGGGTGGAGTCTGCGGCTCTAGTTGCTGGCTATTCCAGGATAAGGTTCCCACTCCCCTAATTTTCTTTCTTCCTGTCCTCTCTTTCTCTCATCTGCCCCCCTCTCCCTCCCTCTCAGCTGTTTTTCCTTTGCTCCCTTCTCTTTCCTCTCTTGTCTGCTGTCCCTGTCTTGTCTCTTATCCTCTTTTCTACATGGTTGAGTTTCATTTTGGCATAGGTAATGCTTACAGGGGCTCTTAGATATCCAACTCCGAGACCAGATGAAATGCCACGCTCTCTAGTGTCCACTCCGAGCTGACCCTGGAAATAGTAACACCCAGGTCTGTAATGATACATAATGCTATTTACAGAGAGAGAGAGGCCATGTTAGGTTGGAGGTGTCATGTATTTTCCAGTAAGGCGATCACAGCGTCATCACCATGTTTGTGAGTGTGTCATACTTTCTGACAGTTTAAGAATGTGTGTGTTCACTTCGTGGATCGCAACAGTGGGCTTTCCTGGCTGGGACAGTTCCAATATTGACTTCTTTTGATCATTTATGATAGTCGGGGCCAGCATAGTGAGCTTTTTTTTCTTTGTGTTTCCATTGAGCGGGCAGGCGGTCTCAAATTTCACAATCATGGCAATGGCATTCTTTGTGAGTGTGTGTGTGTGTGTGTGTCATTTAGCCTGACAATTCATTGTAGTCAGACAGTCTAACCAAAGAAATCTAAGGGCTAAAGAAAAGCTCAGCAAATCTAAGTCTTTGAGCTAAACTAATCCCTTTAACTATAGACACAAAGATGAGGCTGATATTGATCCTTTCATCTAGGTGTGGGCATATCACAGTATTGTATTACTGATATGATGTAGTAACAATTTAATTTAAACATTTACAAACAAAATAACATAATGTTTGTTGTTGGCTTATCATGTGAAATACATAAATCAAGGTTTTTCATCATACTGATGCAAAAATCCTGTAAATCCATCACTGTGATAATGTTATACATAGAATAGCAAAATCTCACATTTCTATCATCTCGGAGTGTATATCATCATATCACCCAACCACAACAGCAAACAAGTGTGTTTCCAAAAGTTTCACTCATCAGCACCTTTCCTCGGTATACTGTACATTCAATGTCTGTGACTGAATGAGTGCTCACATTATCAGACAGTGCATACATGGAAATGTATGTCTGGAACTAGACATGAGTGTGCATATCTTATAGAGGGGTTATGTGTGTTCTGTAGCCCACACGCAAACACACAATCTGCCAGTCTGCTTAAAGCGCTCATCATCATGATCATGATTATGTTGCCTTTTTTTTATAGTTTCTTGTTTTCTCATGTGAATCAATTTGATGAACCTGGAAGCTGCACAAGTTGTGTAATTGCCAACATAATGGGGCACACTAAGGGCATCATATTTAGTCGTGTGCTTTACATCAGGGCACATTAAACTCAATCAGCACAAAATTATGACTCATCAGCTTTCCTTACAGATCAAATCAGAGTCTCTTGAAATGTCAATTGGTGGGGCAGGCTTATCTGAGGAAACAACTCAAGATGTAAACGACAGCGGAAGGAAAATGAAAAAGGCTGGTGATAACGCTATTGTAAGATACTGCATGTTCTGGGACCCAATCGTTTATTCTCTGACCAACAAACAGTATTTCTTAGGCCGGAAGCTTTTGAGGTTATGACTCAGAATGCAAGCTCATCCCACTTTTGCAGCGCACATCACGCTATGCTCCCCTCACACGGGCTACAATCTGACTATGTGGAAATTACCACCTGATTACTGCAACAAAGACAAGCAGCATCACAGCACTCTTTGGGGACATCCTCTTCGGGGGCATCGAAACAAGAGAAGGCTGAGTATGGGTTGGCACTGAACCAACATGCACGCGTACAAACGAGCGTGCACACCCCTGAGGTGCACTGTCAAGAGCTTCAGCGCTTGGCATGGCTGTCTCTCCAGCATTCATCTTTTCACAATGACAGGGCGGTGGCAGACTGCTGTCAGGATGTTCCTGTTGTCTTCAGGGGACAGAGCAAACAGAGAAGCCTGGCTGCCTCACCCATTAGCCACACAAGAAGAGTACACACATGCACACACACAGTTGCATTAGACTCTGCTTGCTCTTTCTCACACCAACTCTCTGTTTCTTTTTCCTCACTCACAAACATACAGAGCAAACTAAAGCAATAATGTGTAAGAGAAGAAGAATGTTCTGCACTAGAGAGAGAAATCCCACAATGACAGATATATCATCTATTCTCAGGCTCAGACAGCACACTGGTTTGCCACATATAACACTCACACTGCACAGATACAGATAGATCACAATCCTCCCCCTCTATGCCTCCCGGCCTCCCTCCATCTCTTCCTTTCTTTGCTTAAAATGGATGCTTTAAGCGACTGTGATTGAAGGGGCAATTCACCGGAGGAATATTGAACAGCGCTGCTGAATGTCTCCACTTGTCTGATGCTGATATGGCTGCCAAACACCGTCTAAGCATAGGAGCACAATTCAAAGCCAGGCTGAGAAACAATGGATTTGACAGCAGCACAGAGGGTTTAAAAGAAGCGAGATGAAACGAAGACACCAAGACAAGAATCCGGGGGCAAAGCATTACAAATTGAGCGAACACCGCCTGCACTATCAGTCTACACAAACACAGCGGAGAGATAATAAAGAATGCATTGCTCCTGAGATGCATTCAAAATTCATGAAGTGAATGCAGGGGAATCTTTTCATGTGCTCTTAAGTTAGAAACTGCCAGACAGAATGTGTTTCTGCAAGGCACCCAGTAGGGGGCATTTGTACTTGTTGCACAGGGTTGATTATAGTGGAAGTGTTGGTTCACCAGTGCTGCTTCTTGTACTTTGATATATCGATATTGTCTGCAATAACAGTATCACAAATGTTATGAATATAAAATAATGCTCTGATATTATCATAATACACATAATGGCAAAATCTGACATACAATTAGTATATTGAATGCTGATTTTTGCGACTGAGAGCCTTATTTCAACCCTGAAATAAGTATCAACCCTGACATTCAACAACTACAGTCTTACTTTCTCAATATGGAATGAAACCTTTGAATAAATGACCAACAAAATTGGCCAAGGAGACATGTACAAAGCCCCGAATGTTAGCAGAAATATGGAAAAAATGTTCCTCCCCTGGCTTGAAGGGAGGAGTGGTGGATGTGAGGTGAGGCGTGCATTAACACCCATTCATCTCTCTCCTTTTATCTCTCTCCTTCGCTTCCCCACTCCTTTCCTCTCTCTATCTCCCACACGAGACACACACACACACAGGTCAAAGATGTTTCATCTGAACATGTGTGCCTGTGCAGTTGTGGAGAGAGGGAGAGAGAGGACGGCTACAGTGATAAAGGATGAATCAAATCTATGCATGAATGTTCACGCTGGACTCTTTTTAAAGGCCTAAAGATTAGCACGCTAGTAGATACTGCGTGTTTTTATCAGAGCCAGGTCGGCCAGGCAGGGAGAATGTATCGTCTCTCCTCTCTGTGCAGTTTAGGACACGAGTTCAGGCTGGAATCATGAACATGATTTATGAATGTAAATCAGCTCATTTAAATGCACACAATTTCCTAATGTGCTTCTTCTGTGGTGACATTATTAGAATACAGATTAACAAAGCAAACACAACACACTTATTTATAGTGTCCAGAATTGTGTACACACACTTGAATTAAGCTACAGGAATAACAGGCAAAAACACAGAATTCATATGACACAAGCATGCACACTAATAGCTACAGCAAGTGTCGGTTTAGCAGAGATGCAGTTGCGTATTCGCAGTGTTTTCCCCAACAACCTCCCCACACTCCCACCCCCCACTGACATTAGCCTCTCCTCACCCCATCAGCCAGCTGAAATCCTGCCAAAATATGCTCACTTAGACTTCATTTTTCTTCCTCCTTCTCCCCCACTTTTTCTCCCTTAGTTCCTCTCTCTCTCTCTCTCTCTTTCTTCCTCCCTGCATCTCTAAGCTGAGCGCCAATTAAGGCAAACTGGCATTGTGGACAATTCAGTGTGAGTGGGAGGTTTTTGTTTTTTGGCTTAAATCCCATTATGGAGTAGAAGTCACAGAGTAAACTGTCTTGTTCTCTTCTCTTCTGTCCTGCCAGTCTGCAGAGAGCTGCTGTTTTTGTCTAATTACACTAAACTACACTGCTGGCATACACCAGGGAGACAGATGGATGTGTGTGGATGCATGTGTGAGCGTGCGCACTTCACCACTAGTACCACTCGGTTCCTCCCACTGTTGTACCTCATCATGCAGTGCAGCTCTCAGGCAGCAGGAGCTCTGCACTCCACAGTGGGGAGGTTACACCACCGGCGGAGACTTGTTTCTCAAAACCTCCAAGATACTCACCTACCACCCACAATTATAAGCGTACACACCAAACCACACCTTGTACACCCACACATTCACACAAACACATACTCCTAGGCAAACTCCAACTATTCCATATCCAGATCTTCTTTCTCCAACAAACTGTGGTGTTATTACTTAAACTGGAGGCTGTCAGAGTTTTCCTCCTCTACCTGACCCCACAGCTGCCCTCCCTCTCTTTATCTCTCTGGAGCTGCTATCTGAACCTTGCTCTAGATGCAGCATGCTAGCACTGAGGCTCTGAGGCTGCTGCTGACTGTGTTCAAGGCTTAAGCCTCAGCTAAAATGCCACCCAAAGGAGAAAATGTTAATTAAACGAAGGCAAACCAAGGGACCACACATAGAGAGGCACTTCTGCTTTATCTTTGATTAATAATTACTGAGACCAGCCATTTTATTGTCATGGGAAGGAGATTTTCTGTTGGAAAAAGAGATTTGGAAATGGTGTTCCTGCTACACTGTTCAGCGTGTATAATTGATTTTGGTTAAGAGTGTACGTGGTGCATTTGGGAGTCCTTTAATGTGTGTGGATGCATGTTTCAGTGCACATACGTGTCCCTGTGAGGTCGTGCTCCAGCTGCCTCCTCCCTTCCAGGTCAGTCTGGGGTGTAAATGCCAGCTTTGCTGTGGACCAGTGACCTGTGAGGTGCCTGAGTAACCTGACTGACCTGCACCTTCCTACCTCAAATTTATAACAGCCAGCTTCAGACCTTGATCAAAGTTGCCAATTCAAGGCAAATTAAATTCATTAATTCACATATAAGTGAGGTTAATGGTCACCATTCAACATGAGGGCTTGTCAGAAAGGGTCTGATCTATAGGTCAAAGGTGCAGATAACAGAATTGGGGCTGGTCTTTGTTCATTGTTTGCAAAAACAATAAGGAAACTTGATTTATTCCAAAGCAGATATGAAATATCAATCAATCTTGCCATCATACTGTACACATAAGAACCCTGATGATTTGTAGTGCAAATGCAATTTCCATAGGATGTAAGGGTCTGAAATACAGTGCAGCTCTTCTGCATTTAAGTGGGTGAGATATCATGATTGTGTAAACATACTCACGCACATAATTACACCATCCATCTGTATGAAATAATGCTGTTTAATCTCTGGTCCTTGCAATACTATATGAAGCAGCTTCAGGTTGATCTCTGCCCATTTAAGGTCACACACACACAGTTCAGTCCCAGGGTCCTTTGGGATCACCACTTCTCCTTGGATGGCACAATCTCCCAGCCTCTTACAAAACCCAATATGGACAAGGGCATGCATTTTCTGCATAGTTTACCTCACATCCACTTATGAGTATGGTGAAAGATGTTATTAAATTTGTACTAAATGAGTTGCTGAGTACCAAACTGGGTGCGCAAGTCTTCTGAACATAATCATGTTTTCAATGGTTCCACTTTTAATCAGGAGACAAAGTGGCATAAGAATTTTTTAATCTCTCCACAAGCTCTCTCTAGGCTCTTGTTTTGATCGCTAGTATTTTAAATTGGGAATCCTTTAATTATTTCAGGATTTAAATGGTATAAAATGGGGAAAATCAGTTCTAAAAACATCCAGTTTTAATGCTATAAAAATAGTATTCTTGTGTGCTACACAGAAGAATTGTGGTGTAGAGAATATTATGTAAGTGTTCTTCATATTATGGTCCCATAAATTTTCATTATTACCTCTGTATATCTTACAGAATATCACATTCCCTAGATATCACATTTCATTGCCATAACTTTGTCTTTCTCAGAACTAATAATATGCATGTGTTTTTAAGTCACGTATGAGCTTGTTCAGAGACACATGCTCACATGAAGAGTATGTGCAGGCAGTTGTGGGTCGAATGCAACACTGTTAGTGTTACTGGTTCAGCGCATTTTCCTGTTGATGTGGCTTCAAGCATTTCACCTTGAAAGAGACAACATCATAAAATGCAGAGTGCGTGGACACACATGGCCATCCATCACTGATCAGTGTTACAGAACACACACTGCCTGGGGAGAGTTAGACTATGAGCTATATGGCTGGGAGTCTGAGGAGTCATGAAACAGAGAAAAACTGATAAGATATGAGAGAAATATGATCAGCAGCTTTGTGTACTTGGATAAGTTGCCAGGTTTAAAATACCCCTGCAGAAGACATGGCTTTGAGGAGGATGAGAGACAAGATAAAAAAAAAAAGGGATTGGAGAAGAAAAGGGAAGAGAAGAGAGGGAAAAGTGGATAAGAGGAAAACAAAGTCGCAATGTAATACGATTCACTTCTCTCCTTTGGAAAAAATACAGAAAAGCAAGAAGAGGAAAGAGGAGCAAAGTAAGCTGGGATGGAGAAACGGGACGAATTAAAAAAAATCTGAATCTGAATCTGAATTCGTGGAGGTTGGCACTGTCTTGTGATTCCTGTGAAGCCACTAGCAGGCGTTTTGTTTCTAACACAGAACAGATGGCCCTTATGGCCCCATGAAGCACATCTTTAAAGAAAGTAGAAGCCTCTCCTCTTTCCCTTCTCCTCCACAGACACAGCAAGAGATGGAAACAACACTATGACCTCTGCCAGTCAAACCATGACAAAATCTAATCATATGTCTTCTGTTCTACATGTTTGACTGAACACTTTAATTATTACTTTTATGTTAATCATAATAATGATGATCAAAATATTTCTATATAGCAACCCTTGCACATGTGTTGAAGCTTAAAGTATGTTACATTAAAATATTACAGGAAATGGGTTCATTTTAAAAAAAACTGTTTGAATCATAAAACGGAATTATACAAATCATAAAAAATGTCAAAAAAATCTCATTAATCTTTTAACAAGTAAGTTTGGTGAGTAAGTTCTAGGCTGCAAAGCCTGTTGATTGGCATTATGACATTATGATTGTATGGTGTGTCAGTTTTATAAGTATATAGGGGCACATATGTCATTATGTCAAGATCACAAACCATAAAAATTCAGGGTTTTGTGAAAACAAGACTTTTTGTCCTTTGCATTGACATCTGTGGGTTACAGGTAGACGATACAAACAAAAATGATATTGCAAAAACTATTAAAGATCTATTATTGATAAAATGCTCAAAATTTACTGAAAACTGTAAAAAAAAAATAAAAAAAATAAAAAAAACTTAAAAACACATTTATTTTTTAAAAAAAGTTTGCATAAAAAATGGCTGTATTGTTTTTTAAATATTTCATTCTCAAAAATGACTGAATATGCACTCAAGTACGCTGCAACAGATTCTGATAAAATAAAATTTGTTCATTTACACAGTAAAACCATGAACCGTGATTTTGTCTCGATATGGACAATATATATGGAGAGCTGCTAAATAACCTACTCTGGGCTATGGCATAGTCTGTGTTTTGTTGTTGCAGTTCAGATGTTTTTCTGCCTTGTGTTTCATTGATTTTCCATCCAATTTCCCATCCGCAGGAAATTGGGCTATGCAAAAACAATTGAGCAAAGGAGCTTGTCTGGGTCTAAAATGAACAATCTGCCTTGGGGTAATCATCCTTCCACATCTCCCTAAACGCATTTCTTTACCTTTTTTGCTTTTCTGAGCCATGAGTTGTGTGCTAAAACAATATTTGGCAGCATTAACCTCAGCAGCACACCCTATCCATGTAAGACCATTACAGATAAGGATCGCTGACAGCTTCCTCTGGCCCCACTACCCTCACCTCACGCACACCTTCTCTGTGCGCCATGTACTGTTCTGCACAAAAGTAAGTGGTCCAGCCACATGGTACACACCACCCAACCTCCCATATATATATACACACACATACTCCCTCTAAGCCAAACCCAGAACCAGCTACAAAGCTCCTTTTGTTCCATTTCACTCAAGGAAAATGGAAAAGCATGCAAACCCTTAGTGCAACCAACAGTGTTGGGGCAGAAGAGGAAAGGAAGCAGCTGAACGTGTTTTCTTGCCGCATCTGGAAAGCATTGCATGTGTACACACTTACACAAAAAACCTCTTTCTCTCTCTCAAGTACTTATGTATGGTACATTACAGCATGGTAATTTACTGCTATCAGTGCTAATAGAGGATGGGGTGGGGTTTCATAGGAATAAACCGCCAACACTCGGGCAACTCCAATCTGATACTTTCCCTGAAGTTATTACTGCCTAATGACCACCATCAGATATGGCAGATGGGACTCAAGCCTGTTTTGATCCTGTGTTCACATATGGCTAACATGCACGCAACAGACTGTGCCGAAAGCAGAGACCTGAGCAGTAGCTCACATGGCACGTACACACTTGCAAATTCAAGCCTGTGTATTGTCATAAATCTTGAATGAAGAAACCATCACTGTATATATGTAAACAGCAACACAGATTGTAGCCAGTAGTCTCTCACTGAGTGATTAAGTGGCTGAGCAGGATCCTTTAGAAGTCACTGCACCGAAATCTGAGACCTTCCACAGAAAGAATCAAAGCTGAGCCCGGACGTTTGTGTTTCGGTGAGTCTGTAAGCTCTGACTGGTTTGGTTAGGGCCAGTGTTTGGACTTGCATTGTGGGTTTGGGGTCACAAAATGGTCTGTCACGCTCAGTGCAGCTCTTTCAGGTCTTACCTGTTCTTTCTCTCCGCTCTGGGTTTTCTGTGATGGCCTGCTGCTCCCAGTCCAGCCCCTCTGGCTCCCACTGGACCTGGACAGGCCCCTTTTCCTCTTCGCTTGATGGGAGGTCCGCCTCACCACCCTCTGAGAGCTACACACAGAGATGCCTTTGTCAGCTGCGGAGCACTGCTCTCAAGGAGGAAGTGATGGCAAGATTGTACAGAGTGCTTACGGTCACATCGCCACAAAACATTATACCAGCAGCTATATTTTTTCCACAATTTCCTGCATCTTTTTCATCACTGTCTCCATTACGCACTGAACAAGAATGCAATGGAAATTGTTGAGGTCCAACTTTTGCCACAGAGCTTGGATAAGAACTGCTTCTCAGACCGCAGTTTCAATCTTTATTTAAAACCCATCAGCACCAGACGACAGGTTAAACAGAGGCAAGCGCAGTTATCACTCCTCTGCAGGGGATGGAGGCAGATTATAATCATTGCTATGGTTTTTACCGTTATCTGCCATGGCGGAAATGATTTATCAAGATAAACAAACCCACTGGACCTTTTGCTGTACTATGAACTCTGTATGTCTGAATTACCAGATGCTGTGTCACAACCAGCATGCGGACGCCTCTAAAAGTAGAGAGAAGAGAGGTGGAGACAGATGAAGGGAAGGAAGGAGGACAATGAATTTGCAGGGTTGCAGTGAAGCGTTAGACCTGCATGAGTCAGACGGTTTAATCACTACTACTCTGCTTCCTCTTCCTCGGAGACATCCAAGATTCCTCCCAAGCACTGAACAGAGACTAGCAATCTCCCTCTATCCATCCCTCTCTCTCTCTCTCTCTCTCTCTCTATTTATGCTTTTGTGCCTTGACCATTTTAGGTTTAAGACTAAGTTATAGCAATGACACAAAATAAACTTGGTATGCAGTGATGTAGGCCAGAGATAAGCGGGACATCATGCTCCACAAGCACAGAAAAATACATCCATATGTTCTTTTCTTTCCTTTTGGATTTGTGGCATTATGTTTTCCGATAAACAGCCAGTAAATACACAAACAGAGCTCAACGGAGCCAGATGAACAACTCACCCACTGTTGATTGGGCATAGCCACGGACGTAAGCACATCAGCCATGGCTCCCAACATCTGGTCAGTGCGTCCCTGATTCTTCTGTAGAGCCTTCATTCTCCTCACACCGACAAACACTGTTTCCTCCTCAGATTATTCTCCTCTGCTGCTTCGACCTTTGATCTCCAATTGTCACACAATCTCCCGGTGTCCTCTATCTGTCTTGTCTCCCTGTTTTCTGCTCCTTCAGCTCTTGTCTCTCAGCGCACTGTGCCACAGTTTGGAGCTGAGCCACCACAGCCCGCCTCGTTCTGCCCGTAACACACAGGAAACCTTATGCGTATGAATAATTGATCTTGGAAGAGAGGGGCATGTTTCTGTCTGGACCTAGGAACATGCAATTAGGCAGGCACTCCGTAGCTCTTCCCTACTTCTCTTTCCTTCCCCACTACACACATGTGAGCTGGTTTTAGGTGTCTGTAACTCTGGTTTACTCCAATGCATGTATCCACCTTGCCCTCTCAATATGAGGCTCCCCTGGAAAGACAGATTGAAGATTTACTTAGGCCTTCTCAGGCAGAGTCCTCTTCTCTGTCATTCTTCTAAATGAGAAGTCCTGACAGTGTGGAAGTATTCTCTGTGCGGTTTTGTTGGTAAAATTGATCCTCTCCTGTCCTCCTCTGTGAATGCTGAAACGGTGAGCTGTGACTTCAGGACTGAGCACATCACCCTCCCTGAAATCCTCCTTTCTTGTTCTTCATTGGCTATAAGAGGATCACCAACCCCTCCCCAAACCCTCTCCTCCCTCTATTACTCTTTCTCTTCTTTCATTTCTTCTTCTTAGTCTTCACCACCTGGACTTTTCCCTCAATCTCAAACTATTTTAATCTTCCCTATATCTCTTCTTGCCTTTCTCTGAGCTATTCTGGCATCCTAGACTCTCTCTTCATCTATGCCCAAAGTCTCAGGCAGTGACACATGGATTGTGTGATTTCTTGAGCAGCGGGGCATCCCCAAATAAGGTATGAACACACGGCCCATGAAGCTCAACTATTTAAGAGACTGTCACTGTTTGCACACATATCAACACACTCAACTTCTTTAACCGCCTAAAAAAACGATTGATCAAACCAGTATTGTGGGTTTGTAGTTACTTGTAAGATTAATCGCCATTAAAAGTTAGGAGGATTGCAACATTGTTTATTGACAGATTGACATTGCTGACCACATGGAGAGTCTGTGTCATGGAAAGAATTGTATGCATGTGTGTGTGTGTGTGTGTGTGTGTGTGTGTGTGTGTGTGTGTGTGTGTGTGTGTGTTTGTGTGTGTGTGTGTGTGTGTGTTTGTGTGTGTGTGTGTGTGTGTGTGTGTGTGTGTGTGTGTGTGTGGGAGATAGAGGGAGAGAGAGAATAAATATTTAAATATCACTGGAGTACACCATACATAAGCAAAATTCATTCGTGTTTCAAAGCCAAAGTGAAAATTAAAAGCAAACGCCGAGTTTGTGGAATCACCTGAAATTAAGAATGAATTTGTCTTAATACAAACAGGTCACATAATAACTATAACTGCTGAAGTTAAAACCCCTAATAATCATGCTATTCTAATGTCAATTTCAATGACCATTAGAGGTTTTTTTTAAGTTTCAGTTGCATTTAATAACTTACAATTCCTGTACAGTTAGCTATTTATTTTATTGAACCTGGGTCGCATTACTCCAACAAAAAAATATGAAGTTAAATTCTGCAAACTAACTGCATGATTGAGTTAACAAATGTTAGACAAATGTGCATATGTAACTGCGTAACATGCACACTGTGACTGCACAGTTACTGTTTGAGTAACAGCAAAAAGAAGGAGGAAGTGCCAAAGTATTTACGATAATCCTGTAAACTGGAACAACATGAGGGAAAAACACTATTACATACATGTACATTCATAAAAACACATCTTCATTGGTTATATATTAGATCAGATAAACCACTCTGTCCCTTTAAATCTAGACTCATAATTATTATATAACATAAGATGAATATCTGCAATAAATCTAACGGCAATCTGCTCAGTAGTCGTTAAGACATTTCCCTCAAAACCACAAATGTCAACCTCATGGTGACACTAGAGGAAAAGTCAGAGGATGATGTAAGTCAGTAGGATTCATCCTCTGGGAACCATGAATGTCTGTACAAAATTTCATGGTAATCCATCCAGTAGTTATTGAGATATTTGAGTCTGAACCAAAGTGGTGAAGCAAACGACAGACAGACACTGCCATCCCTAGCTGGGCTCAGGTTAATAAGGGGTTAAAAAGTCAGCGATGTAACCAATCCTAGTAAGTTCTGAAACAGCAGGTTAATAGTACCTGTCTGCAAACTGAGTGATAGCTCAGAAGCAAACAGCTGCTGGCCAGATTAAATGACTTTTATTCAAAGTTGTTGATTTTATGCTACTGAATGCAGACAGGACTGAAATTATTATTTGCTCTAATCTTGTTACAGCTCATCTAAAGCAATCCTGGCTCGCTCTTTTACAGATCTATCTTCAGTTTGGAGGCAATTTGCCCAGAAAAGCAGCAATTTAGTGTTTTGTTTTTGTCTTTGCTGTAGTCATTACTTACCCGTTATTATCTTAATCATTTTCTTTACAGTTCATCACTCACATTTTTATCTTGTAATACATTTTTTTCTTATAGTTTGAGTCATGAGTGTCTGGCTATACTAATATTCCTGACTGATTCCTGAAATTGATTCAAATTCATGAAAGCTCATAGCAACTTTATCTATAACTTTCGATAAAAATGGATGTTTGGACAGAGCCTGAATGTAGCTGCTGCTACTCAAAGGATTAATGCTCAGTTTTGATGCCAAGCTAAGCTTGAAGAAACATACAAAGCTTTGCAAAACAGGCGTGTTTGCGACAAATCAGAGATTCTGACAATATTTGTCTTTACATCACCTGGAAACTATGATCTATGCTTTTATTTAACCTGTAAATTCAACTGTCGGAGCCCTGAGTATTTCCAGATTGCAGACAGCCCAAAATGCTGCAGACCGTTTTAGCTTCACGTTGTTGGCTATACAGCAGATTTTTCTTTTATTTAGATTTTATTTTAGCAATCAAATTTCATGCACATTTTGGACAACTTCCCAGCTATGTCTCAGAGTTTTTTACCTCCACTGAGCCAAAGTGCAGCCTGAGATCCTCATGCTGTCCTGTTTTGGTCATACACAGTCTAGGCTGGCTAAGGGTGATCGAGCTTCCTCCATGAGAGCCTCTATGAGATCTGAAGACCTGCCCAGCATAATAAGGGTTGAAATGTTGGTTGTAGGCAGCCATCTGAGTAAAGTAAATACCATATTATTAAAAAAATACATAAAAGTCAGGAGTAGTAAACATAAAAGTAGTAGTCAATGTACTGTAGTAATGTGAGACACCAAAAAGAGGGTGTCTCTTACAGTTTTCTTAAGCATGCTATCTACAAATATCTAACTTTAAGAGAGATGCCTAAAAGCATAAAACATATCTTCATTTAATGCTTGGTTATATTAGTAAATGTTTTGCACCATACAAAATAGGTTAGCTTTTTTTCTAATCACCTTAGATGTATTAATTGATAATTAAGTGAGGTTATTTGTTTCTGTGTGTTTAACATGTTCAGATAAATGTCTGTTTGACTCAAAGTTTAATGACTAAATTAGATGTTTGCAATGGAGACTGGTGCACCTTTGGACAGTGTCTGTTTATTTATTAAGGAGTGGCTGGACCACTGTATGTTCATAATGTGAAAGTGAAAGAAAAAATGTCCATGAATAATAATACAATGATAGCTTATGTAAAATCTCTCATAGGACTTCACACAGATTGGAGACCTTCTCTTATTAACTTTCTCAAATATTTGATTGAATACTTTTGAATATTTCAGAAGAGGCATTCATACCACAGAACTTGGTCTAACAACTGAATTTATTCTTTTAAATTAGAGCCTAAGATTGTAACTCTAACGTGTGACAGTTACTCTTTAGTACCTTAACCATAAAATCTCTTGTAAAACGTCACAAAGGACTTGTATTTATGTGATTCAATTTAAATTCTACTTTCTCTCTTTTTGGCTCATGTGTTTTCATTGAGCCATGACAGACTTCTAGGTTTCACATTATCTCTACAAAAAAGAGAAATTGGGCACTTGTGATGGAAGAATTAAAAAGTATAACTTTACCAGGGCTTAGTGCAATTAGTCACTGGCAGTCATGAAGACCGCAGAGAAATGAGCAGCAGAGGTGGAGTAAAGATGTGAGAGCATGAAGGGAACACTAAACTTGGCGTTGGAAGAAGATTGCTTTCAACAACCACGTCATGTTCATACAAAGTTTCTACATCATTCATCACACTGGCCATGACTGTGGACACATCAGAATCACTTTCTCTAAACCAAGGCTGCCAGAAGTAACAGACAATTGACATATGTAACTGCTTTTCACATTTTAAAGTATATATATGGCACTTAGTTTTAGAAAGTAGGAATCCTATTCTGTGTGTGCAGTGAATTTGATTACTCAAGACCAATGAAATGTTTGCAAATTACATCATCCTTTGATAAACATCTCCTATGGCTGCCAGACATGCAATCACGTGGTGATGTTTATCTTGACGATTCTTCATGATTTTCACCGCGTGCCATTTTTTAAAGATAGTCAATATTGCAAATGTAATGTATACTTAACTGTTTCAGATCAAAACAAAACAACAAGTGATCAGATTTATACTGCGTTGCAGAAATACTCTAACCCACAAGAAACCAAACACTGGATAGATTTTGAGTTTCTCTGTTGATCTGTGTAAATAAAAACTGTTTTTGGTAATTGTTGAATTTTATATGTAGATACATTTAAGCATAGATATGAAAGAATATGTTAAGGGAGCCGTGGTTTTGCAGGTTCATACTTCTGCATGTTTGTTTGACCTGCACCCGCTGCAAATTAAATGTTAATCCCTCCTGGGGCAAAAGTTTGAGATATTCTGGCTCTGAACAATTTGTCTCCTTAGTGTGCAGTATTTATTACTACTGCCTTATTTACTCGCCCTTGAGTCAAAGTACAATCACCACAAACTTCCACTTCCTATTGTAATAACTAATAACTTGCCTTGCATGAGCAAGATTAGCTCTGTTTCCTCCCTGCTTCCTTCTATTCACTTAATTCCTGATGTTTTAGATGCTTAAGAACAAATAGTAGAGTTGGATTCTGTCTTTTAGCCATATAGCTGCAAATAATATTGCGGGGTGCTCACAGAGCACTAGTAAGACCGGTCCTGGAGAGACTGCCAGCAGTCTAATATTAGCTGAGCACATGGCTGTCTTTAGAATCAGTCACTAAGCTGGCTAAACTTAGTTCATTGCTTCCCAAGCCTCTTTCCAAGTTCTTTTGCTCTAGTACTGACCTCTGCTGGGTATACTGGCGTCTGGGGAGAGGTTGGGCTGCCTTTTGCAGTGTTGAGTGAATGACTCTGAGAGGAATTTGAAGAATAGGAAAGAAAATAACCCATGACCCTAAAAGGAGAGTGTGATCAGGAGGTGGGAATCAGAACAAAATGTTCTTTAATTTATTCATCGGATTAGTAATCATTTGTAACATTGGTTGGATTTTCCTTGAGGAAGCCAGAGCAATGACTGTTTTCTAAGATAAACATAAACCTGATGATAAAGTTTGCTGTGTGTGCTGTGCTGCCCTCATCTGGTAAAAGTTGCTTCATCATTCTTGTATAGCTATAAAAGGATAAAGGAGAAACAGTGAGAACACACACACCACCTCTACCTCGCCCTTTTGTGCCAAACAGACTTCCCTTTCCTCTG
This sequence comes from Thunnus maccoyii, assembly GCF_910596095.1. Taxonomy (NCBI): domain Eukaryota; kingdom Metazoa; phylum Chordata; class Actinopteri; order Scombriformes; family Scombridae; genus Thunnus; species Thunnus maccoyii. The sequence continues at coordinate 16,977,702 of NC_056536.1, forward strand.
TATTATACCTTATCATTTTCATTTCTATTTTCATAAGCTATAATTCTTTGCCCCCAAGCATGCCCTTTTTCCTTTTCCTGTGTTTCATATCAGTGAGGAGTCAAACCCCACCTCAGGCTCTTGTGTCTAAACACAGCACTTTTTGAGTAATGGGCCAGGTTAGTGTGATGTTGTACATCTGATCTGATGGTTCACAACCTAAGAGGCAGCTTCTGATAAGGAAATGGCTGGGGCATTTAATGGGATTTATTTTAGGCATGATATTGTTGGTGTTTCAGCTTTAGATGGCAACAACATGCCACTTATTGTTTAATTCTTCAGAGTAGATGAGCAACTATAATTCTCAAGCTCAAGTGTCCAAATTGTCGTAGTGGCTTTACCCAGCAATTGACATCTAATATCAAAATAATTTGGTACAGAGCATTTGATAGATAGATAGATAGATAGATAGATAGATAGATAGATAGATAGATAGATAGATAGATAGATAGTCTGTCTGAATATTTTGTTCAACTACATTAGCTCATGTACAAGCGCTGCATTTCACAGTTTGATCAGAAGGAGGCAGTCTACATCCTTCCAACAGAGAGGTTGAGCTGTTGCATAACACGTGCAACATTCACATTAACAAAGTCACCAATTGGCCTTACTCCAATTAAACATCAGGGTTAATCTGTTTAGATGCACCTTTGACGTGATTGAGTCCCTGATGCTAGGAATAAACCTGTTCACACGATATCCCTGTCCACATATGGGGCTCAGTCCTAAAAAAAAAAAAAAGGTTATTGGTTACAGTTCAAACAGAGGGCTTGGACCAATGTTAAACTAGTAAAAAGTTAATTCAAGAAGCTTAATCTGGTTTAATGTAATTGGAATATAAGATTACTTGGGTTATTCAAACTTGTGAAATTTGTGTTGACAAAAAACTACATTGAATCAAATTATCTATAGATAAAAATGAGGGTACTGAACTTCTGGGTATGTTAAACACATAATATTATGTTAGTGCAGCAGAAAAACTTTCTACATTTACTTTGCTTTCTTTCTTTCTTGCACTGTAAGCATGCTGATTTGGCAATTCAGTTGCTTGCCCTGACTGTTTTAGCATCTGTGTGGGTATACAATGAGTTGTGTTTGTGTGTGTGTTTGTGTGTGTTGTGTTTGGTGTTTGTATGGCCATGTGTTTCCATGCATGTCTGTGTGTCATCCCTGTCATGGGAATAATTACTACCAAGGCCCCCTGGCTTAGAGTAACAGCAGGGTTAGTTTGTTGTCCCAGCAAATGGATTTCCATGGGAAAACAGAACCAAGATGCTGTCTCTCATCACGCAGACACACTGAAATCATTCAGGCAGGCAGGGGGTCCTCAGCAGCACAGCAGATTTGGGAGCCATAGTCTCCATGATTCAGTCACAGCACTTATTTAGACAGTTAGAGAGGTTTGCTCTGACACAACAGACGGGCAGCAAGAACTGTGGATGAACAGATTTTGGGAGAGCTGTGGAGACAAGTGACAGAGAGGAGAAAGAGAGCAGACTAACTCCACAGACAGTAAGGGGAGCAAGGTTGGCTGCTGTCTGTTTCTTTCTCTTAATCCTTAAATCTTCTGTAATCAGGATGAGAGGGAGAGAGCATGTTGCCTGACTTAGGACAGCAGAGTCTATGTTGGGACCTGGACGGATTGCTGGCTGATGAGGCAACCTAACTGGCCAGTAGCAGAGATGGAGGGAGGGGGCAGCGTAGAGCTGGAGTCAGTTTGGGAAACTTAAACTTAACTAGTTGCGACCAAGCGCCAACAGGAAGAGTGGAAATCTAATACACCAAGATGCTTTAACCAACCAAGAGTGAGTTCATAAAGACAGAAAAAGGAGAAGACTATCCATGGATGGATTGTTTTAGGGTGAGACTTTGACTATTATTTGACTGTTTGACTGCTATTACTATTTGTTTTTCCATGTTTTTGTATAAATGGTTACATATCTTTTACATCTATACACCACACAGTTCAGAGGGACAGCAGAGATAGTTCATATTTGGCATTTAGAAGAAGGAGCTTGAGCAGATTGAAAGTTGTTGCTCAGCAGGAAGTGCAGGCCACAATGCTAAAGTGGGAGCTTTCTATGTTTGTGCAGAGGAAGGAAAGAAAGAGAAAGGTTTGTGTGATAGTAACATTCATTCTTCTGCTCGACACAATACTGAAATAGAAACATATGTTTGCAGGATTAAAGGAGTTGAGTGGTTCTATCTGGCATTTAACGAGAGCTTATCCTAAAGATGCTATTATTCTAATAACTTAGTATTAACATATAATTGTTAGCAGGTGCAAAGCTAATTCTGTGCAAACAATTATCATTGTAAATTCTGTTGTGGATATGGTGTAGTGATGTATGCAGGGCCAAGGCAGCTTGCAAACTAAAACCCTCAAATCCTCACTGGAAGGGCCTGGCAGTATTTTCCAAATTCACTTTATCACTGATGCACAAACACACATTTAAGCAATCAAGCTTTTTATATATTTCTCACTCTCATCTGGAGCTCCTTCAAAACAAGAAGTCTAGCCTATCTTTTGTCTGAGTTTTGAGAAACAGCAGCATCACTGGTTTCAAAATGTACTTCGTTGAAACATAAAATTTGTATGAATGTTTTTTGAATAGTTGATTGAAAATAGTGGTAGTTGAGAATAATTGTTGATTTAAGCCAGAAAACCACTGGACATCCAAGTGCACTTGGATGTCACACGGTTAAGACACCATGACAGATGCTGTCACTAGTCTGGCCTCCCATTGCTTCTGGCACCATATGGCCTTTTGCAGCCCAGTACACTCCTCCTACTATGCCTTCATTCACATTACTTTCACAGACTGAGCTTCTGCACAAGTACAATGTTTAATGACCATTTACTGTACCTTTTATATATTCGTACATATTCACAGATCTTGCACATTTATATACATTTTGTGGGCTTCAATTACCTTAAATATGCTGAAATTATTTGTTTAATCTTAGAGTCATAGTAACTACCCCTCCTCTGTTCTATAATGGGCTGAGCCAGTGAACAAACATGGGTAAAAAAGCATGTTATACAGACAGCCTCTTATAAATCAAAGACTTACGGATCAGCAACTCTGACAGGAGGGCTAAAGTGAGGTGAAGCTCCTCATCCTCTTTAGGCATGGTGCCTCAAAGACAAGCCCTATAAGGTCACCAGATCTATTTAAAATGCTTATTTCAAAGGGTGCCAGTGTTGTGTTGTTAGTGTTGCAGTCACATTTGAGCTAGTGTAAGATGCTTATGTTGGGGAGACGAAATTATACACATTCCTGAATAAGATGAGACTAAACAAAATGCAGTTGGATAAGAACACATTTTGTTATTGGCACCTAAAATGATGCATGTAATATGTCAGCAGTCTTTGTTAAGGGGCCATCGGAGCTATTCTCCTAACACTGCAACAAGTTTTACACCCAAAACATGACAATGCGGTTATCTAAATTGAAAATGAGCTCATTCAGTCTGAACTCAGAGGTTGTGTAAGGTTGTCATATGGTTGGAAAGACGAGGAGGGGATCTAAAACATGAAAATTATATTTTTGTTCATGACAATAACACTTAATATTTTTCTGTTTAAGATGTGGGTGGTGTGCAGCAAACCAGACAACCAGGTGTGATCCCAGGGGTCCCACCCATGGCCACTGCAAACGATGACCCCGACCTGGGCGAGGGCCCATCCGAGGACTCGGACATCCTTCTGGATGAATGTGACTCAGAGAGTTTGTTTTCTGATGACTCAGTGTTTCCCGAATATGAAAGGGATGACGAGGGCAAAGAGCCTCCTAAAACACTGTATGAGGCCTGTAGTAAGAATGATCCCACATCCCTGCGTAGGATCATGGCAAGAGGAATCACTAAAGAAGAGGCCATGGAGCTGGACATCAACGGCAAAGTAAGTTACATTTCATATTCCTTTTTATCGCACAAGTCAAGAAATGTATATTTCTGTGACAAAGCCCAAAATGAATGTAAATTACAACAAAAGTCAATTTATTTCTTCCTTGTTTTCTGTCAGAATGGACTGATGCTGGCTGTGAGCAAAGGATTCGTAGACATTGTCACCATACTGCACACATGTCCACTAATAGACATAAACCACCAAGACAATGATGGCAACACTGCTCTCATGATTGCTGCACAGGCAGGTAGGTATGAAGACGGCACAAAACTACATCCAGCCTTAATTAAATCAAATCATATTAACACATTATCACTTGTTTCAATCCAGGCTTCATCACCATTCTAAACTATATCCTTAACTACTACTCTGGTGTGGACACTGAGGTCAAGGATCCTCGTGGCTTCACAGCCCTCATCAAGGCAGGCCTGCAGGGCCGAGAAGAGTGTGTGTCGGCCCTACTAATGCATGGTAAGTTTATGGGACATTACACCTCATAAACTCTGAAGTATTTCCTAATTCAGATAGGAGGAGCATCACTTATTTGGAGACTGATGCAGACCCTCACCCATGGTACATATCAAATGATTTAGGAGAAGTTAGGATGCTAGGATGATAATTACTGTGTACAATTCATGAACACATATAGGGAAAGATATACCATAAATTACATATAAATGTTCTATCCATGTGATACACAAGCTAAACCCAGACACTTGATCCGTGAGCTAATCTAGGATTAGTCCTAATAAACCGAACACAGACACATTTAGGATAGTGCTGTAAAAATTCCACACACTTTTTATTCAACTTCAATTATGTCCAAACCAGACTGATAACATTAATTTTCAATCTGGTCTGATTTACAGGCAAACATGAGCCATGTGTGGTACATATGCCTTGTCTTCCTACAATAATGGGCTAAACTGACTGATTACAGCCAGAGTTTTACAGCAGATCTGCGAGATTCTGGCCTGATTTGGTATATTTTTTTCACCTAACTGCAATCTATATCATATTTTACTATATTGTGAGATAGCCTGATTTGTTTCTGTCAGTGTCATGCTACACACCTATTCAATGAGTTGTGCTCCAAAAGTGACCACATGGGGGGGTCATTTTACTAAGTTGAAGAAGCAATTGATTTCCTCACATCCCTCAACATCTAACCAATAATAACTTGTTTCTTTGTTTTCTCTGCTTTCTATTTCTCCTCCGCTTTCGGTGTGCAGGTGCAAATATGAATGCAAGGGACCTGGTCCAAAGGAGAGGCCTAAGGGACTGGGTCCTTAGGACAGGAAGGTTTGAGACTCTGGTCAGACTACGCCGCCTGCAGGCTCAGCCTGTAGCTGAGCAGTTCTGTGAAAGCTACATTCCTGATTGGCCTGACTTGGAGCAACTGGTAGCGAAGGCCACTGCCTCCAAAACAGCTACTCAGAAGTTGAGACAGTGCTTAAAAGACAGACTTACTATCAACTTCCCTCGGGACCCCCAAGAAAATGGAGTCATGGACCATATGGTGCGGATGACCACAGGCATCCACAGCCCCCTGATAGCCACCGGTTGCCGTCCACTCTGTCCTACCAGCCCTCCAGAGATTGGCAAGCGACGGTTTGCAGTTCCTGAACTACTTGAAAAGCACAGCAGCAAGGAGCTGGAGGAGAGCACAGTGTCCCACAGTAACGGCTCCATCACCTCAGCTTCTCCCACTGCTGTGTCAGCCAAATCCGTATCTCTGACCTCCTACTACGAGGCAGAGCGCAGGGAAAACCTGCTGAGAGGCTTCCTTCCCCGCAGCCTGGCACACAGGAACAGCATCTTCCCCTCTGGCTGTGTTCCTAAGATTGAAGTGACAAAATCTAGGGAGCCCACTCCAAAGAAAGAGAAAAAGAAGAAAAACCAAAAGGGCTACCTGGAGCCTCCTGTCTGGAAGTACAAGGCGGCCAGGGAGGAGAAAAAGAGAGAGAAGAAGCAAAAGGAAAAAGAAAACGAGGAAGAGAATAAAAATAAGGAGTCGAAATGTTCATCAAGCAAAAAATGAGGCATTATTCTCTTTTCCACAGAGGATTTCACTGTAATAATGTCATCATGAGGGATGAGCATGTGATTACAGTGACCCTGAGGCCAGTTTAACAGAAGAAAAAGGAACTGAAAAAGTTTGTAAGTGTGCTATTGGCAAAGAAAACCCAACAACACCCATAGATGGATTTGAACTTTGGCTTGGAGTGAATTTGCAAAACTGGAGTGACTTGAATTTACTACATATGGTGTATTTTTCAGCATCTCTGGAAAGCTGAAAATTATTTTAAACAACCCTCCGTTGGTTTTGGGAATATATTGTGACATAGACATTTCTGACATAAGTCTGTAATTCAACTCCTAATTGGTGGATTAGTAGATAAAGTCTCATGGGGATGCAAAGTTACACTAAACATGGACACCTGTCATTATATTATTTTTTTTAAACACTGTACACTTATGAAGATTTTACCAAGCTGTGTATTGTGAACGGTTTCCAAGTAGCGTGCCATCATGGTATTTAATGCAAAATAACCAAAACAATAGAATAATCTATTGTGGCTGCTTTTTACAAGGCCACACACTTAAGTTTCACAGGCAACTAAGGTTGTCATACCTTTTTTCTTTTTCCTCTCTGCAATGGGACTAATGCCAACCCATCAAACCAATTGTTACAGAAATTGGTACATTGTAGTCTAAGAAACAGAGGCACAGTTGTGTCATAACAATCCCTCTTGCACCACCATCAGTCAAAGGTAAAGTGATATATTTGACTTGATTTGCTGATCACTAATGTGGCTCCAACCTCATCATCTTTAATATTTTCAACTATACACAAACCCTTTTGACCCAAAGAATAAAGGCTGTTTGATAAAGTTTTTTATCAAACACTCTTTCTTTTGCCTCTTCTTCCTCTAGGAAGGTTATCCACTGTATGTAACATGTAGCATCTACCAGATGCCTTTATTATGTCTTTTTGACAGAATTTTCATACTCCAAACTTTGTGAAAAATGAACTAAAAGCTGTCTGCAACACTTTGTCTGATCATGAGATAGCCTGCTCTTACAAGTCTCCGGTCAGCCGGTGCTTACACCATCACAACAATTGCTGCTAACAATATTTTTTATAGAAATCAACAGCAGACCTCACATCTGCGTTCTGAATTACATACACACAGAAAAGAATCTATTTGTACATAATGTTACTCAGGAAATTTGTGTTAATAATATGATGGGCATACATTAAACATCTATCTATCTATCTATCTATCTATTGATCTATCTATCTATCAAGGCATCTATTGGGACACTTTAAAATATTCTGTTTATAGATCAACTTGGTAAATTGTAAAATTATGTATAAATGAAAAACTAATAACTCATACACTTGTAACCACATTGCATATTTGTGTTATCTGAAAAAATGTTCTATTTAGATAATGTTCATATGAAACATTTGAGGATCATTCCTGGGGTTATTTTTTAAGTGAAAGTGACTCAGAAAGTTCAGGTCTTCTACCTCAGTGAGACAGATGAAAACTTGTGTTTGTATTCAAGCTTGGAATAAATTTACTGACCTTTGCAAGTGAGTTTGTTTTTCTTCCATGTAACCAAAAGTACCATTAGTGTGTTTGAAGTGGTTACATAAAACATTTTGGTGATGTGCAGTTACTGAAATAGAAAAAGATGTTAAAGTTACCTCCTCGACACTGCTCATATAGAATAAAGTTGCTTTGAGCTTCTAAAGGAAGCCTATAATGTGCACTCTAGAGTGGCATGGGATGGCTTTTGAACCTTGGTCTGTAATCTTTTAATCTAATGTGCGGCATCATTATATAATAGTTAGCTTTTATGGGTAGCTACTTTGATTTTTTTTTTTTTATTACTGTTTTTAATTTCCTGGGTTTCATGCTAACATTTGAAGTTTCCTGTCTCAACAAAAAGCACAAGTACACAAACAGAGAGATCAGTCTTGTTTAAGTGGTCATTTTAAGGATTAAACATCGCATATAACATTATATTTTTAGTGTTTAGTGTCACTTCCTCTTCACAGAGGGAACTTGCTGACTCGAGGTCAGCTCTAAAATAAATACCTCTCGAAAGTTCAATGAAAGAACACATTAGACCGCAACCATGAGACTGTGAACACATATTCACAAACAGATGTAGCACAATTGTACAGTTTTTGACCTCTGAGAATATCACTGGGAAGTGTGAATGTGACTTAAGTCAAAACTACATGAGGGCCATAGCTAAAATATTGGCTTTCAGTAGTATTAAAGAAAAGTAAAATAAGCCTCCTCTTTATCAAGAATTTGCTTATGAATAACTCACAGTACAATGTCTGTTGGAGCAATATCACAGTTCCTCTCCTCTAGTAGATTGTACAACAAATGAAGGCTTTTCTAGAAAGACCTTCAGGGAATAGGGCAGGGTGGCTCTTTGACTCACAGAGATTAGTTGGAGAGAAACATACGTAAATGCTGATTGAAAAAAAGAACAACAATTTGCTCTCTTTTCTACATGACAGCTGATGTGAGAGCTTCCAGCTGTGTCTGCAGCCGTAAGCCAAAAAACTGAGAGATTACAGAGTCTGAGAACAAGGAGGGGAATTTATATTACAGACATGAAGACATCTCTCTTAGGCTCTGCTGAATGAAGTGTTTTTCACATAGTGCCGTCTCTCTGGCATCTAAGAGACAGCTCTGTAATAGCTATTGAGAAACATCTCAACTGCCACAATACCACCATTGTTACAAAAGATGGGTATTTGAGCACCATTGTCCGCCATCCGAAATTTGAGAGGACACGTAAGCATTACAATGCTCACCAAATACGTTAGCCGTACAGATCAGCAGGATAGTGTTGTCTCTTCATAGAATGATGAATCTTGAAGTTCGCCTACACTCAAAACTGTGCTTATTTCACGCGGATGTTTGAACCTCACTGTGCAGAATGTCATATGTGCAGAGTTTGACAAGACAGGGCTGTTTTCACATTTATTTACTGAAGCTGGTGGAGTTTAAGACGTGTACATGTGAGCATGATTTTATGACCTCATAATTAAACCACTCATGGTCCAATATGCAACTTAGAGAGGTGTGATGTGTAAACTTGGAACCTCTAGTTCAACACTAAGAATGGACTTTTCGTTGAAGTAGGGGACTTTTTTCTCTTTTGTTTATTGTTACTTCACTTAGATGACCTTCACTGTGCAGAATGATGTATGTACAGAGTTTGACACTAGAAAACTGTTGCTATGCATCACCTTAAATCTGTGAACCCACAAGCATCACAGTTTGGAGCCAATCATGGTCCAGTATGCAACTTACACAAATGTAAGGCCAGCAGTTAAACCTATTGACCCTCCTATTGTGTTAGGGTCAAATTTGACCCGTTTTCAAGTTTCAATGTGTGAAAAATACTTTAAATTTTTTCTAATCAAAACAAGGCTTCATTACATCTTCAACAATGGCCTTCTGAATACAATAAAACACATTTCGATATTTTTTTTTAATGCCTATATATTCAAAAAAATTACATCTGTTGAGTCATGGGTCAAATTTGACCTGGTAGTATTATTCATGCACAGAAAAACATAGTAAATGTTGCCAAACCATCATGAATAACAAAAATTACAACAAAACAAATAGTAATGAAATCCTACAAAAATAGTATAATAATATCGTGTAATAATATTAAAATTATGTTTCATGCCAAGAAAGCATATTGACTTGAATTCAATTGTAGAGTGGCACACAGCAAATATGATTCCATGCACACACACCCCTCTCTCCTTTACTCACACTCAATACACACACACACACACACACACACACATATCTCCTGTCCACCAGCTATATATGGATATATCTGTATAGAAATATATAGGCTGCGGCTTTCTTACACTTAACTCTTTAACCCTAATCCTACCAAATGGGATAACACAGAGACCCCAGAGGTATATTTTATTTTATTTGATCTCAAAGGTGCTATATTCTATCATTCCAATTTTTCAATCAGTTTGTTCCTAATGACTTCATATCATTGTTTCCTGTTTCTGTTTTTAGTGTTTTTTTGACCCCGGTCAAAAGCACCCAATTCTGCCTATGCAGTTTTAATATATGGAACTATTTATTGAGTTCATGTTTGTTATTAATTACATATGTAACTAATAATGTTTTGAAAAGAAATAAGTTAACATTTTGCTATGATGGACAGTAGTTTATTCTTGGGGTCCCCAGGGACCCCAGTCAGTAGTCTTTGTATGTTAAATATGTTGGTAGGATGAGGGTTAAGATCATCCCTTTTGCTGAAATGATAAAGCCTTCACTGGGCTGCAGTGAGAACTTATAAAAAAATATGGTTTGTGGTTACATAAATTAGCCTATAAAATGTCATTGTATCCTAGTTGGGTCTTTGAAGCACATTCCTGTCAGTGTGCAGACACCAGCACACAGGGGAAAGAGGAAAATGAGAGGTTTCGCAAAGCAACAGGAAAACCGCAATGAGAACACATTCCAGGCAGAGCAGACCCTGTACGGGACAATGAGGGGTGGGACAAAACTGTAAACTATTTAAAATCTGCAATCTTGCCTTCAGATCACGAACACAGACAACAACAAAAGAAAGGTCTTTACTTGGTGGCACAGAGCTTACGGTGTAGCGACACTTGTGAAGTTGTCACAGCGGAGGGTTGTCGGTGGTTTATCAGCGCAGATTTGGACCGAGATGAGATAGACTCGCCCTGCCAGGACATAGCCGCCTTTTTTATTTTCTACGTCTTTCACTTCTTCTTTATAACTCACTTGTTATCACCTGAACGGTTTCAGCTTTTATTTATTTTGGAGCAGAAAGCGAGCGGACGAACTTTCTTTCCTAGAAACGTCGTTTTGTCGTCTTCAAAGCAGGAAACGATGTGAGCTCTCTTTGGATGAAACATCTGCAACTGAGCCGTTTAAACGAAAACTAAAGCGATTTAAATCCCTCTGGAAATGGAGCCAGCTGTATGTTAAACGTATCTTGTACTTTTTGACACACTTTGGTCACGGAGGAGACACTTGAAGCTGACTTTGATATGGGAGACGAGCGGCGCTTACATCTGTCACGTTGAACGGCGAGCAGAAAACAGGTAATGGCGTAAAACATTGTTTTCTCTATCTGTAGGTGTTGTATACGCTGCACTGTGATTGTTATAGCCTATAGCTTATGATGTGAACTGTAGCTAACACTGAACTTTAAGTCACCTTTGGCAGCGCCACACATCACTCCACGTGTTTCCAGATGTGAACCAACAGCTGTCAAGAAGTGGTCCACCTGGACTAAAGACAAATTAACATTTAACATGATTTTTAACGTATATGACACTCTTTTCATTATAATACCAACTTGAAGGTGGAGTTTTATGTAGCTTTTGCCCCATTTGTTCCTTACTGTCCCATCTTCAACAGTAAACTGCTGCTTAAATGTGAAAACATCAGTAATAATCACATCATATAGCATATAATCATACACTGACTAAACCTGTGTACTTGTACTCATGTGATATGTTTAATTCAGGACTTTCACTTGCAAGTATCTTTAGACATCTCTCTTCTTTTTTTACATCTTGCACCACTTGCCTGTACTTTGTGTGCTAAGATTCATATCTCAAAAACATGTTGAGGTGAAAAGTTCAGACCTCTTGAAATTTGCAGAAATGACATATTTGCTGCATAAGTGGGCCTATATCTTAAAACATAAATATAATCATAGATGTGTACGTCTCCTCCTTGCACATTTTTATCTATACCTCACACACACACACACACACACACACACACACACACACACACACATAGCCTTTGTGTGTATAGGGCATGACATCCATGACATCAGGTCACACTCATACTGGGGTTTTTTTGGAAGCAAAGACCAGTTTATGTGTATCTATGTGTAGGTCTAAGGTCTACATGGCAGACAAATCAAATAAAGTGACAGTCGAGATCTGTCCTTTTCTTTCCCAGACACGCATTCATTGTAGTTATGCATGTGAGAGATTGCATGCAGCAACTGAGGTATAAAGCCTGCCAAGCCTAGCTTTGTCTGTGAAATGAAGATACAATCAGTCATTCCATTCTGTCGCTGTAACTAGCAGACGGTCGCAATCACTGGATTACAGATTTAAGGGTTTTTCCACATAAAATACACACGCAGCACACAAACGTTCTAAATGCTCGGCTAAGTCATTAAAAAAGGGACTGAATGTGATGTTGTCTACCATTAAGCCACATGATAGAAGCTTCTGCAGTGTCACTGCTTAAAGTTGCTTTCCAGAGATAGAGTTATAGGGCTTTTTGGTGCGATGAGGCCCAGTGGAGGGGCTGTTGGAGGAGGCTGCTGTGCTATGCCATGCCCCCACCATCCACCACCATAACCATACAGTCATCCAGATGGAATGAGAGATCTGCCTCCCCGAGTCAAAGCTGTGTAGATGAGAGGAAGAGATGACAATGGATCTTTTCCCCTTGGGTCAAGCGGGTGTAGCATTAGACAGAAGGGAGACAAACAGGAGAGAGGAAGTGTGCTGGAATCTTAAGTCAGGCTGCCTACGATGAAGGACATGATTACGGCTCTCTCCTATGTCAGAACCCTGTGGATGATAAAAAATGATAGCTAGAGAAATGAGACGCAGTTGTGCCGCCTCCACTGAGAATAAATTCATTCTGTGGGGTGGAGTTGTGTTTATGCTTTTCCTCCTCTGGACCCACAGATTAACTGACACTGACATGTAGGCTGCATAATACAGGAAGTGCTCTTTGCTGTTTAGTGAAATATGGCTTGTGGTTTCAGTAAGTGAGAGTTGAATGCTGAGCTGGGTTCTCATCGTTTGAGCTGGAGCTCCAGAGCTTAACCAGATAGAAGGGAAGTCTAAAGATACACTCTAAAAAAAAAAAGAGAATACACTGACTCAACTTAAGAAAAATAAGGTAATAAATTTGCATTCGTCTTTTTAAGTAATTCAAATGCAGCCATTATTGAGTAAATCCCATGAGACTTTTATAGTTAGAGCAATTCAATTAGTTTGTACAACCAACATGATTTGTTTTGTCCTCTAAAAGCTTAATTAAGTTGAACCAACTTAATTTCAATTAAAAAGTTCTGGTGATATTAAGTGGTCAACTTGCTTCATTTAAGCTATTCTAACGTCTTTATTTTACATCCATTCTACTCAGAAATGCCCAGGTACATTGTTACCTTCATTGTTTTGAGTATTGAGTATTATTATTTCACTTGCAAGCTTTTACCAGGAAGTTGCTCTTAAACAAGATAAACAACAACAACAACAACATATTCATATGATTAATGTGGATTTTGGAGGACTGAATCCAAGGCTTCACTCTCTGCACATGTTAAAGAATAGACTAGAAAAATAACACTATACACTATGTGGAAAGGAATACATCAATTTAGTGTTGCTGGTGTTGGCAAAAACACATCAGATGGCTACATAAATTCTCCCTGAGGAATACAGAAGCATGTTTTCCACGTTACTTTGTAAATACATATCTGTTTTACTTCCAAAAAGAACACAGAAAACATCAGAAATGGATTTGAACAACATACATATTGCCAGTTCATTGGGTCCACCAAGCAAAAACTAATGCAGTTAACAGTCTTGCAATGAATTCTACCTTCATGAGAGTTAATCATATTCAGTTTTTGTTGAGACAGCTTTAGGGAGGTTTTGATTCAACTGTATTGTCATTTTGACGCTGTATAGATTATTTGTGCTTGTTGTAAAACTGTATCACATCATACTGATGTGCCTCTGTTTAGTCCACCCCATTTAGTTCAGTGAAGGAGGACTAAACATTTATAACACCTCAGCAGATACAAATAGAACACACACAATGGCAATATTAGTGTATTTTTTATCAATCAATCAAGTTTATTTGTCGCATGTAATCATGTAAGGTACGATCACAGTGAAATGTGATCCCGTCTGTTCCTTCGATATGTGCACTAAGAAGAGTTTAAATAGAATAAGTAGTAGTGATAAATATGTGTGTATGATTGGAGGGGGGGCAGTCTTAAGTAGTGACCTTATTATGTGCTAATGTTAAGTAGTGTGATTAAAATAACTAGCTTATTACTTAACTAAGCCTCTTCCTATGGCGTTTCTACAACATGATGTTGACTGCCGCCTGCGTTTGCAGATTGCGCTTGGACACAGAATGTTCTTTAGCTGTGGCTCAATTATCCAACTTTAACCTCACACAAAAATAACTCTAGGGTTTAAACATCAACATGCATCAATTTCAAACTGAAACATGTGTAGTAACCTACATTTGTTACAGATTTATGCAGTTGTTATGCAGCTGTTGCTGACCAAACCTCCATCAACCCAATGGCAACTTTAAATTAGGACAGTGTTACAACTAACGTTACACAAGTTCAGTGTCAACATCATGCGGCTGCCAGTGTAAAACAAAACATAAAAAAAGACTATTTTGAAGACACTAGCTAGCTAAAAGTCTATCAACTTTACAATCGCTGAATAAGCTGAGGACAAGCTGTAATTTCAATTTCAGTGTTGTGTAAAAATGATTTCTTGCACTGTGCTGATACAGTTGGTAGCTGTTATGAATAAAACAAAGCAAAAATAGTTACTCACTTAGCTTTAAATTATATTCTATGCAAACTCCCATTTAACCTTCCTTTCTATTGTGGCAGCAAAACAAGTCAAGGCAAATTCAGCCTTGTAGCCTTTTGCTTTTAATGGATGCTCACTAGATACAAGTTGCACTGACTTAATACTTTTCTATTGTTAAGTGAGGGCAAACATGTTTATTCAAAATCAATTTATTACTAAGTGAAGACAGTCTTCTTTATATTCATTTTGACCAACTTCTTAAAATAAGTTATCAACTGACTAAAACATGTGTTTGTAACAAACTTAATTTTTTATTCTGAAAAAGTTGTTGATTTTAGGTGTTACTCACTAACCCCATTAATCATTTTTTTAGCATGTCAGATCTTTTTTCAGATTTCTCATGAAAAATGGAAATGGTCTGATCTAGCAGAAATTGCACATTTGATTTGAAACCTTGATAAATGTTGGAAACTCCCCTGAGGACACTGTCACGTTCAAGACAGATGGCTCTTAAAATAAATTCATATAAAGAAAACAGGTAAACCATGATTGGAAATTAAAGAAAAGTGTTTTTTTTATGACACCAATTGTATCCAATTACAACATGTCAAAAATCTTCAGTGATTTTTGACATGTTGTAATGTGGTGACTTATTGTGGTTTGAACTAAAATATATGTAGCTAAATGCATCACACCTAAAAGAGGATATCCGCAGTTTTGTGCTGACATGTGCAAGTTCCGCTGCCAGATGTGGGCAGTTCAAGGGATACAGTATTTGTTGTGAAAGAGATGTTAAGTATTATTTATTATTATTATTATTATTTATAGTATTATTTTATCAGAGCACTTGATGATAAAGCAGACAGTGATGCTCACTTACAGCAAGCATTGACTAACCTGTCTTGGGTGGAAAAAAGGTCATTTTAGAAATCATACTTTAAGACCATGCTACAAGCTATTATATATTTTTTGTGACATTTATGACAGTGATCATACTTATTACTTAAGGTTGAGTCTGAATTTATTCATTAAAGCTAAACAGGTTAAACATAATGCATGTTTCATTAAGCATTAATAGAACTAAGTAATCAGAAGTATAACCTTCTCAGGACAAAAGAACCTTTTGAGGAAGAAAAGTGAGGTGATACGAGGAGAGGACTGGATTTGAGTTTCATTAAATTCAGTATTCTTCATTATTCTTAAATTCATAAATTGTGGTGACAGACTGTCCATCAGGTGTAATTTCTTTCCCCTAAAGCATACTAGAGATGTAAATCAGTGGTTTAACAGTGACTGTTTGCTTCACGAGTCAGTAATTGGCTATTTCAATTCCTACTCTTATTTGATTAGATTTGTAAATTAGGATTTGCTTCAGTAACAAATTGCCAAAACTGTATACCCATTGCATTCAAATGTGCAGTAATGTGACTCAGACTTTCCTTATTCATTAAGCTGCAAAACAACCAGGCAAGTACTTGTGGTACCTTGCAGTAGAAACCATCTTGTGGTCAGGGGCGAGCCTCTATAGAAACTGTCTCACCGACTTAATTCACACTTGTTCATGGGCCATTAGGCACCCATCATAGCATTGTTCATCTAACTGCACACTTTTGCGATTTACTATAAATGCCTCCCACCTCAGATTTCACAGAACAGACCTCAAGCACTGCATATACTACACAGATTGAGTCGTAAAAGAACCCACAAACATGCGCAGGTCACGTCTCGCTCACATATCAACTACATATCAGACAACAGCTTTTACTAAAGACATGCTTGTTAGATGATAGTAATATTGCTTGTATTGCTCTTAATCATGACTGTGGCCTTGGAACTGGAGTTGATCCTCGGGCACTGTGTTGTAGCTGCCCACTCTTAAATAGTCAAGTCAAATGCAGAACAAGAATTGTCACACAGGAATTAATAAAATGTAACTTCATATTTGAAAAAAAAAAGACATTTAAAACAATAAAAAAGAATAGTGAAGAAGTAACTTAAAGGTTGTCAGGACTGATGGTTATTTGTGTTATTGTATGCTGCTTTCTTTTTTAGTCAGACAGTTAAAAGCATGGAGAAATCTTCTAGTTTATGTAATAAATTGTAATTTATTAGTTTATGTAATTCCTTAGTGACAAACAAAGGGACAGTGGGATTACGAAAGGCAACTGTGATGAAATCATGAAGAAAAGAGTCTAAGAGTCTTGTGCCCAGCATGTGAACAAAAATCAAGAGGCTTGTAGGCACAGTTTGCTTTAAAGAAACACGTTAACCCATTTAGGTCTACTTCATATTTAGCAGAGTATATAGCCCTGTTTCCAGGTTCCAGGTACTTTGGAACCAGAGGAACAAATCTCAGGAGCTAAACTTGGATCTAAAAGTCCCTGTTGTGCAATCCTGTTTCCGTTTCCATGGCATCTGAGGAACCAGGTAGACCCATGAGGAATTAAAAAATGACGGCGGATGTTCTTTGTGTTTACTGCTGTATGAGCTAGATGTAAGGAATGAATGAAAAGGAGAAATGCAAAGAGCGTCTGTCCTCACAGTAAATATTCTGTGATGGTTATTTATTTCTGCTTTAGAACATAGAGACATGAAACAATCAGAAAACAACATTTTATTTCTCTCATTCACTGGCTTTGATCTCGCTACTGTCGCTCCCCCTCTTCATTCGCTCTCGAGCTTGCTCGACCACCACCACGCTGTCTCTCTCTCTCTTTTTTCTCGCTCTTTTTTAAAACAAGTCGGGAAGCTGACAACAAAGCCTAACTTTACCTTTAATGTTAAAAAAATGAAGAGAAAAGTCTTCTACTCATTCTAATATCGATACTAGAGTACTTTCTTGTTTTATGAATGAAGTGGTTCATAAGTTGAAACAGTCAGGGTGTCTGTATTTGACCAATCAGCGACGGTTGTCCCTGCAAAGCCCACCCCCAAAGTTCCTGTATTTTTAGAAAGTACTTTCGGGAAGGACTTTCTGGGGATAAAACAATCTCCCTGGAACTCATTTAGACCCCAGTTCATCCGGTGGAAACGCAGGTAGGGGAACTGAGTTCCTCAAAAGGTTCTTAGTCCCTGGGGAAAGTTCCTGCCGTGGAAACACTCCTTATGTAAACAACATAGGCTCTGTTACAGTTGATATTTTTTACTGTGTTTTGTGCTCTTTTTGTTTACAGTTGTTCTTTACTACAATTTATTCACTTTTTATTGATATTTTAGTTAAATAAATCACGTCAACCTGAGTGTCAAGTTACAGACTAGTGTGCTTCAGCTGTGAGAAAGGCTGAGTCGTGTATGACGGCCCTCCTGTTTGCGTGACCCTCTGCAGTGCAGCCCTAAACAATGAGTAGCCTGAGTCTCGCCGGCTAGTCGGGTGGGGCCACTCAATGGCAGGAAGCATAGCCATCAATATTTATTTTGCAAGCAGGGTAGTCGAGGAGTCGACAGGCCTGGAGCCTGGGTAGCACAGCGCCACACACAGTCTCAACACACATACACAAACACTCTGGAGTGCTGTTACAGCCTCCTTCCCCTTAAGCCCCTTTTTCCCATCCAGAGCAATTACAACACAGGCAGACAGGCTGGGCCCTCGGACTGTTGTTTTTGACCTCATAGCTTCCTCTGCCAAAGAGTCCGGGCTGTAGCCACTGCTCGACTCTTCATATACACTGCTATTAAGTTACAGTCTGTAAATTTCAATCACATAGCAGTTGAAATGTCATGAAATCTCTGGTTTCTCGTTATAACAGGGCCTAATAAAGAGACAGTCTATATTACCATCATTTTGTTATATTAACTGTTATTAATTACTTTTTTCTTGTTTCACAGAGATGGGAAGCTCTGCTCTGCTCACAGTGGTGCTAGCTGGGGCATTTCTGTGGATCTCTGCTATCCATGCAGGTGAGTTAGTGGTCAGATGTAGAAAATGTCCACTGTTGTAACAAGCATTCACTCTGCTCCACTCAATTACAGCTCCATTAAAGGATACTTTTGATAATGATGCCACATAACTCACTGAGAATGCAGCTTTTAGTACTTTGTTTTTGTTCTCCGGCTCACACATAGACTCTAGAGTTCAGTCTCACGGTTCTCACCAACCCTCTCATATAAAACAAAGAGCTGATACCAGCAAACAAGCTCAGACAAGCAAAGCACGGGCTACCTGCCTGGCATGAGAGGGCAGAGTGGCTGGTAAAGACAGTCAAGTATCAACTCAGGAATTGGTGAACCAAACCAGAGCTCAAAAGGCTCATAAATATTAGACTTACTTTGTCAGATGGCCTGAAACAGAATGCTCATGTTGCTCCATCTTTCTGCCTCCTAGTGGTCAGTTTTGAACATATTAACTTTATAGCCACAGTGAAACGGAAATTAGAGTGTCTTTAGCCTCTATACTGTTACGTATTTCCCAGTGAAATGGAATATGTGTGGGGTGTACAGTTACAAGAGGGATTTAAATCAAATCTTCAGATGGGATTGGACTGCTAAAAAGGGGCTTAGCGAATATAGCGTGATAGTTAGCTTCCACAGACATACCTCCCTCGCCTCTTGTTAGATTAGGAAGATGATGAGGGGGAAATGAACAAATTAGACCCCAACTACATTCTTTTGGAGATGAAAACAAAGTTTTTGCTTACTGATATAACACACACTTCCCTTTATAATGCTGCTCTGCTAGCTACTATCACAAGTAGTCAAGTGCAGTTTTATTTTGATTAGATGGATTTTTACACCCCTGAGTTCAAGATGAGTCATCTAACATTTATAAATGTTTTACAGGAAGAGAAAAGACAGGGATTTTGATATAATTTCTTAATATAAATGTATATATATATGTGTGTGTGTGTGTGTGTTTGGCATATAACAAGAGATACATAAACAATTGACACAGGGACACAGGATTAGAACTATGAAAATGTTTTTTTAATTTGCTGTGTCTTTAAGCATTGTTTCAGTATTTTGGGGGAGGGGTTTTCCCTTTTCCACTCATTTGTGGCTTAGATGTTCATTCTGCAAGTGTCTGCAGAGTTATGTTTCAGCCAGGAGTTTTTACATGAGAATGCCTTTGCTGCAAGTATTTGTGCTTTTCAATGCACACACACTATATGCATTTAAACTTTTATGCTGGTGAGTTCAAGCTTTAGCAACTGACCTGGCCATTATTTGCTACAGTCATATTTGGCATGAATTACCTCAATCATATGTCAGTGAAAAAAATAAAAACATAAGTACCATGATGCAGAGGCAAATTTGGGAGGATTTAGGATATAAAAACAACCCCCTAATCACCATGAACATCCCAGTTTACCTTGATTTAGTCATTCCTCCTCTTTTTCTCAGACTTTTCATTTCCTGTTGTTCTGTTTTTCTGTTGTTCTGTTTTTCTGTCACTCTGATTCAGGTAGACCACGGACTGTATCATTTCAAAACCAAAAGTACCTCTCCTGGTTAACCACAAGCCTTGCACATCTATGTGACATCTTGTGGCTGCCAGGAAATGTAGATACATACGTATCTCTTTCTATTACCACTAGAGTTTCCCCTTGAGGAAGCCAAGGTCTCTTTACAAGTACAGCTTATCACTTTCTAATCTTATTCTTCATGTTTGGCCTTGCTTGTCTCTTAGTTTTCCCAGAACATTCATCTTTGGCAGGTTTCTCAATTTATTATTCACTTATACAACCGTGTAATGCACATGCATTTGTGCACATATGCACAAATGTTCCTGTGAGCAAACACGTGCATTTGCCTGTTTGTCTGCACTGTCTGTGTATATTTCCTTCTGCTTCAGACTCCGAAGATGATGGGAAGCTGCTGTGTGCGTGCGAGAATCAAAAAGGCACATGTGTGAACGAAACCTGCAGAGGAGACCTCTGCTTTTACACTTGGGTGCAAGGCAACGAGGAGAAGGGTTGTTTCCCTGAGGCAAACTACCGGGAGCAATGCTACACCTCCTTTGAGCGCTTCTATGTCCACTGCTGCAGAAAGGACCTGTGCAACACCTATGCCACACCACCTCCGGGTATTGGTCAGTACCCAAAGCCATTGCTTTCCAACATTTGAACAGCACATTCATGTAACCTGAAGAACCAGTGTGGTATTGATCTTCCTGGTTTGGCATCAATGTTCTCACAGGCTCTGCTTTGTACTGATGGGATTCAAAGCTTCCCTCTACATAGTAACTGCTTCCCCCTTGTGGTCAGGTTGAGTAAATGAATACTGAGTGGCTTTCCCAGTTTAGACTGATGACACACTGAATGTTACGTTACCTGTATGTTTACCTTCAATCAAAATAGAATACCAAATTATAAACTTCTCTTGATAATGTTGTGAAGTGTTCTCCACTGGTTTCGCAAACTCAAATATGTGTGTGTGCCTGATTGCTTATGTGTGTAACCAGATGGAGAATCGACAGCAATGCCCCCAGAACTCCCACGTCCAGAGCTGTGGATCACCGTGGCCTTGCTACTGTTAATCATGGTTGTCAGTGTGTGTGGCCTGTTGGTGTTCCTGCGCTTCCGACGTGCCCACTGTCGACTGAGAAATGTTGAGGACCATGACGTCACCATGCTTAAAGTCCCCAGTGGAGATGACCCCACATACGGCGTAAGATTTGATGTTGACAGAATACTATCAAAAGATGTTCTAGTTTTCCAGTTGTCATATATGGATTATCCCTTTTCATCTCTTTCTCCAGGATATCTTTGATGAGTTTTGTACGTCAGGGAGTGGGACAGGGCTGCCCTATCTGGTCCAAAGGACTATGGCCAGACAGATCTCACTTGTCGAGTGTGTCGGTCAGTCTCCTTCCTCACCACTGCTGCTCCACTCTGTCTTTTTTCTGTGCTTTCCAGTTGTGTAATTGTGTCACTCTGTTCTCAGGTAAAGGCAGGTATGGGGAGGTGTGGAGAGGAACTTGGATGGGGGAGAGTGTGGCTGTCAAGATCTTCTCCTCTAGGGACGAGCAGTCCTGGTTCAGAGAGACAGAGATCTACAATACTGTGCAGCTGCGACATGACAACATACTGGGTACGGCAGCAGATTTAATTTCAAAAGACATTATTCCTGTGATGTGCTTCCTGTGAAGGGAAAGGTGCAGTAGCACTTCAAAAGGCATCAGCCAAAAGACAGACATTGAAATAGCCATCTTCTCTTCCGGCTTTAGGTTTCATAGCCTCTGACATGACATCCAAGAATTCCAGCACCCAGCTGTGGCTCGTCACCCACTTTCATGAGCTGGGTTCACTCTACGACTTCTTGCAGTACAGCAGCTTGGAGCCTGAAAGCTGCCTGAGGATGTGTCTGTCTGTGGCCTGTGGTCTGGTCCACCTCCACACTGAGATTGTCAGCTCCCAGGGCAAGCCAGCTATCGCCCACCGGGACCTGAAAAGTCGAAACATCCTGGTAAAGCGGAACGGACAGTGCTGCATCGCTGACCTTGGTGAGGGTTGAGTCGAAGCGAGGAAAGCACATCACACCTTCTAACTGTGTCTGTTTCCAACTTGCACTGATTATTTCACTCAATATCTTGAGAAAAAACAGTAGTCAGCTATATTGAAGTTGGGAATGTGCTGCAAATTAAAAGGTTGTGTCTGTGCTTTGTGCCTTCTCTTTTAGGTTTGGCTGTGATACACTCTCAGTCCAATGACTACCTCGATGTGGGCAACAATCCTCGTGTGGGGACCAAGCGCTACATGGCCCCTGAGGTGCTGGATGAGAGTATACGTACGGACGTCTTTGAGTCCTACAAGCAAACTGACATCTGGGCCCTGGGTCTGGTTTTCTGGGAAATTTCACGCAGGACCATTGTCAATGGTAACTTGAGGCAACAGCAGATTCGATTTTTGTCCCTTTGTAGATTTTAGTTGGTGTAGTAATTTTTACCTACTCAATTTTCAGGAGGAAAATGTTATTCAATGAATCTGTTATAAGTTGATGTGTTACCCATTCACTCAAATGCATCATGTTGAAAATGTGTTTTCTCTGTCATGTCTGTCTGGCTCTGGTAGAGTATACATAAGAGGCAGTTTGTCCCATGTCTCTCAGCACTCCAGTGTTTTCCTAGTCTGTGTCTGTCTCTACTATCCTCTCTCATGATTAGCACTGCAGTAATTATAAACAGTCTTATCTGGTGTCAGCACTCGCTTGTACATAGTCCAGATGCCCTCACACACAATTTGTAGATGGACGCGCACACACAGGCACACATGAACAAACACACTTAGTGTAAATGGATGCACATACACATCCATAACTTTGTGTGTGTGCTATTTGGGTGCACACACATACACACACTCAACAGGCCTTGCAGATCTTCATCATAGTGTAGTCGCCAGGGAATTGATATCTTTCCTGCTCTCTTGTTTAGTCAAACATACTTTACAAAACTCCCACTATAGTCTATCTCAAGGAGTGTGCTATTTCAGGCCTTCTATGAAGAGAAATTTATGTACTGAAAATTTCTGAGATAAAAGAGGTTCAACAGTCTATTCATTAAGTTGATAATGAGTTGGGTTTTTTTTACAATGCACCCTAAGTCTTACAACCTGTGTTGTAATAGTTTGGTAATTATTTTTCTGCTCAACTGAAGAAACAGCACAGCTGAATCTTTTTAAAAATCTCTGTTGTGTTGTTTTAGGGATTGTGGAAGAGTACCGTCCTCCCTTCTTTGACATGGTGCCCTCAGATCCCAGCTTTGAGGAAATGAAGAAGGTGGTGTGTGTGGACCAGCAGAGGCCCAGCTTGCACAACAGGCTTCATTCCCATCCGGTAGGCCATCTGATACATGCACACACACACACACACAAGTGCAATTATTTTCACTTCTCCTCACCTTTGGCACTCACATATTCTCAAATTCCCACACACAGGTAAACCTTGTGCACATACAGTCAACATAGTAATACTGCTTTAACAGAAACATTACAAAACACTAACTGTGATGGACAAGTGGTATTTTACATTTGTCACTGTGTGTCCAGATCCTGTCGGCCATTGTGAAGATCATGAAGGAGTGCTGGTTCCAGAATGCGCCAGCCCGCCTCACAGCGCTGCGGGTGAAGAAGACGCTTTCCAAACTGGACCACGACAGCGACTTCAGCATCGAGAAACTCAAACGGGACATCTAGACCAGAGCACCAGAATGAAACAGGGCCACAAGATTGAAACAGCTTGAAGGGATTTTGCACCACATTCCAACAGCATTGGGTGCATATCATTAGCATATTTTGAACTAATGACTCACACAGTCACTGCATTATATTAAAACCATATGACTTTGAACAGTAGTGTCTAGACTGTCCTGCACCCAAGGCTATTTTCTTTGTTAGCCCAATTTTCATCTCCCATATTTCGGGTGCCTTAAACCAAGAGGCCCCTAAAAGAAAACCAATGTGATCAAATATTTCTTTTCAACTGCAAAAAACTTAGATCAGACGACAGAGTGATGATCACAGAACAATTCATAGGCTGTTTTTCGACACACACAGGATTTTATTCATCATTCTGTAAACATAGCGTGATTACTCATCGTCTTGGATGAGAGGAAGTACAACATAGTTTTGTTTTTGTCATACTGGAGTTTCTCTGAAATAAAATTGCACTTGCGGGTTTTCCCATAATTACCAACACCACAGAAAAGAGAACAGAAAGAGCCTGGTTGTCCTTCACTATAACTACAGGAAACATGTAAGTAATAACATGCTCATAACAAAGCACATTACCTGTTTAACTTTTATAAAAATGAGCATTTATCATCCGCACATAGACGCAATGAGCTATTTAGTTGTACATATTTTAACTGTGGCTGTTGTCTTATATCACCATTGGGTTTGTTGTAAATATTTAACCTATTTCAAAAGGGGGTATTATTTTCTATTATTCAGCAAAGAGACACATATTATTCATTTTTATGACACAACTTTTTTACAAAATATTTTTCTACATTTCTGTAGGCCTAAAATGTACCATCACCATCCCTATGAATTCACAACAGTTAAAAAGTAAATAACTGACATGTAATATTGTATATGTTGAATAAAGGATTGTATTTTTCAAATGTTGGGGCTGTATATTCTGATTTGTAGCAGATATGAATGCAATCCTCTCATTGGCCAGTAGAGGTCATCAGATTATAGACAGTGATACATGTTGTTTACAGTATAGTGCAGCTCACCTCGACAGGTTTACAGCTTAATCTGTTTTGATAGATAATTGCCTGCTGTACGTATTTCCTCATATCTAAATAACCATGAAGTCCTTTGTTAATTGCATGAAATTCACCATATTCATTAAGATCAGCATTTTTTCTCTCAGTCACGCTCACCTTACAGTGAGATGCTCAAGTTAAAATATAAATGCAATTATGTAAGACAAACCTGACTGAATGGGGACTTAACATGAATAAACATGTTAAAAAAAAAGAAGGTTCATTTATTTTTGCTGCTTTTTCTGCTCAGTAGTTAAAGTTTTAATGTTAATATAATGCTAATGCTAATGCTAATATAACCTTGCACATGTCATGTTTAATTTTGTCACTTATGAAGAAAGAATGCAAACATTCAGGATTATCCAATCTGTGAAGTTTCATTTATAACTAATCTATAGATCCTTTTTTTCTTTTTAAAAAAAAAAGAAAATTCTGACATATTTCTACATAAATCATTTTTTTCCTCAAAAACAAAACTGCTTGAAAAAATGTATGTCTGCTCTTCAGATGAGTCAAAAATGTAACCATAGCCTTACAGTTTTAGCTTTAACCTGAGCAACCATAGTGTATTAAGTTGGATTAAGTGTCAGGTTAAATTAAGATGGTTGATATCTCATTTTATATTAAAAAATATTTTTAAAAAACAAATATTTTGCTTCTCCAATGATCTGGTGGGAAAAATGTGGTCAAAGTGAAGCATGAAATTATCTAATTTGACATGCAGAACATCAGACTGTTACAAAGAATACAAAATGTCCAACAAGAATCAAAATTCTGCAAACATTTTTCCCCAAGAAAGTTGCCCAGCGGTTGGTGAAAATAATCATTTTGTCCCCTTCATGTAATGTTTTCTCTCTGTATCTGTCATGCTTGCTCTTCCTTTATCTGTTTGTGTGTGCATGTGTGTGTGAATATGTGTGCGTGTGTGTGTGTGTGTGTGTGTGTGTGTGTGTGTGTGTGTGTGTGTGTGTGTGTGTGTGTGTGTGTGTGTGTGTGTGTGTGTGTGTGTGTGTTGTCTGTCTGCCTGGTTGTTGAACAAACTCCAGAGAGATAATACTCCCTCAAAGCCCCAGTCTGTCTGGTCAGTCAGATGAAGAGCTGGTTATTTTTAACACTGTAGGGGGGTTGTTCAAGTATCAGAGAGGCCAAACTCCCTGTCTGTGAGTGCAGAGCCCATCTCACTTCTCTCTCTGCTTCCCTCCTCTGTGTATTCTTTTTCACGGTGGGATCACTCCAAATGGCTCGGCAGAGACGGAGGGATTTGTTCAGCAGACAACGCATGCTGAGGACATGTGAAGATAAATTGGACAGGGCTGATAATGGACAGATATAAAGCCACAGAGGAGACTATGCAGACACAATTAGGCTTGAGGATAGATCAGTGAGAGCGCTAGCAAGAGGACAGGCGATAAAAGCAGGGACAGATAAAGTCCCAAATGCACCTGGTTACAGCCTGACTCACCCTTTCCTGAGCTTCATTCTCAATCAGTGGCAGCTGGAAGTGTTAGTGGGGTATAGACTGGTCCCCAAGCTGAGAGAAAACCCGGAATAGATCTGGACCAAAACACCATGTACAAATTTTCAGATCTTTCTCACTAAAAACTGCAAGCAGATGTAACTTTCTCAAAAATCTCATACAGCAGCTGAAATGTAATCTTAGAAAAACTGGGACAGTAAGGAATCAAATGTCGCAGCCTATTTTTTTTATGAAGGCTGAAACCAAATTGGTCTCCCAGAATTTGATCAGGGAATATGGATGGATTGACACGTGTGCAGTACCAATCAAAAGTTTGGACACACCTTCCCATTCACTTGAATGAGAAAGTGTGTCCAAACTTTTGACTGATACTGTATTTCATAGTCTGACTAGCTTAATACTAGAGGGACAAGTGCAGGGAGGCCCAGAGTCATAAGGCCCCTGCCGCCTTCTAACCTACATCCAGAATAAGAGAAAAGGTTTAATAATCAGTCACAGTCACATTGGATTCCTCTGCCATTTGCATTAGAGGACTATGTCATGGCTGATTTCAAATGTCTACTTTGAATGTAGGCGTGGCCTACTTTTAACAAGAGTCATGAGTTTGGTGACTGACCTCAGATCATTAAATCCCTGATAACACATTTTATTGTCATAAATGTCATTAGATTATCTTCAATGTTTTAAATCATCTTTTGAAATGTCACGATTTTACCATGACATAATGTCAATTGGAATTTATGAAAACTGACTTTAACATAGTCTGACAGTCATAGACAGTAAACTGTAATAATGCTTAATTCTGCTTTTCTAATAAAATACTAACTATTATTAAATCCATGGGTCCACATTTTGAGGGAACAACAACAAAGATAGCATCAGATTATTTTCACTATTTTTTTTTTTT
This sequence comes from Thunnus maccoyii, assembly GCF_910596095.1. Classification (NCBI taxonomy): domain Eukaryota; kingdom Metazoa; phylum Chordata; class Actinopteri; order Scombriformes; family Scombridae; genus Thunnus; species Thunnus maccoyii. Next base: position 17,004,893 of record NC_056536.1, read on the forward strand.
TTTTTACCTTTTTAAACATTCAGCTGATGATTTTACATTTTCAGTAACAATAAGAGTAGAAGATGGCCAGTTAGACCCAGTAAGTTCCCTGAATATATTTTTGTTTCAAAGAGACCAATCATCAAAAGCAGTCTTAAGTAATATAGGGCTGCAACTAACAATTATTTTCATTATCGATTAATCTGTCGATTATTTTCTTGATTTCTTCTTTGGTCTATAAAATGTCAGAAAATGGTGAAAAATGTCCAAGGTGATTCCTTCAGATGTCTTCTTTTGTCTTGACCAACAGCCCACAACTCAAAGATATTCAGTTTACTATCATAGAAGACTAAAAACAGAAAATATTCACATTTGAGAAACTGGAATCAGAGACTTTGGTCTTTTTTTTAAATGACTAAAAACGATTATCAAAATTATCAAAATAGTTGGCGAATAATTTATTAGTTGGCAACTAATCCATTAACGGAGTAATAGTTGCGGCTCTAAAGTAATGACCTCAGTCAAGGTTCAAGTTTATACAACCATAAAATCACTCACAGTGCAGTACTCCCCATCCGAATAAACCAACATCAATCATATAACATAATATTTAAACGCTCATAAACTAAAACTATAAATAAACAACATGAAAAAATACTACTATATTTTCAGGAATGCATTCAGCTAAATGCAGCTGTTTAATGTGATAACCTAAAACATTAGGACACAGAGTAATACCGTAGAGATGAAGTCATAATTTACTGTTGTTGTTGTTTTTTCTAATAAAATAAACATATCGTGCGTCTATAACACTCACTCTGCCTCTTGGTTATATGAGACAGTAAGATTGTAATTCATCCGCTTTTTATTTACAACACAGCTCCTGACCTCGGCTGCAGACTTGCAGGCGGCCCTCCCCTTTAAACACGCACGCACACCCCTTTAAATACGTCACTCGCCTGGCTGGCTGGCTGGCTGGCTGGCTCGTATCTGGCGGTGTGGTGGTGTGTGCGGTCGGACTGTGGTTGTGTTTCAGGTCTGGTCGTGTTGATAACGACACACTTCGGACGCATTTCATCGCGGAGAGATGGGAATTCTGAAGAAATGGCTCTAAAACAAATTGCCCCAACGCTGCTGGCCCTGTTCGGCTTGGTGGCTGTCGCTGATGGTAAGTTTCATCTGAGCCCCTCTCCGGCTTTTGTCTCGATGTGTTTTCCTGGACCGGGCATCGCCTGTTGTCGCTCATCGTCATGGCGCTGTGTATCGGGGATTTGGCTAACCGTATCTAGCTAGCGTTGACCTCAAAACCTCGGCTCTCCCGCACCAAAAGTCAGGCTGTTTGTTAGTTTGTTATCGAGTGAGATTTTTTTGTCTTTTACCGAGTGACAAAACCTGACTTGTTGGTCGTTATTGAGCACGGAGCAAGTAGCTAAACCACAACAACAACAACATGGTGGGGCTGTTTATTTCGAAGCGCCAGCTAACGTTTGCTAGCTAACTAGATAATGAACTATATAAAGTTGAATATTGTCGATAAATATGCTTCGTTTGTGGGCTACAACACAGAAATGATATTGTGAAGCATAGACACACCGAGTAATAATGCACAGCCTGGTGTTGATATTTAAGTTAACGCTATCTCTCGGGTGGCTGTTATGCTAACATATTCACAAAACACATCTCGTGTTGGCTTGTGACTACTTATCACTGTATTTGTTTGGGTAAAACACAATGTAATGATAGCTGGCGGGTGAAATGTGTGCAATGTGATCAGTTACAGTTTGGACACATGCTGTGAGCGCTGGTTTCCACGCTGGAGAAAGGAGAAAGGAGCCTGTGAATGAAGGCCTACCCCTACTTTAGTGCATGAAATGTGTTTCTGAGAGTAAACACTGGCAGCTCTTGCATTGGTGTCTATTTGTAAGGAGTGAAAAGGGCTGCTTAGCGGCCTCCAGCAGAAAGTGAATGCTGGCATAGGGTGACAACAGCCGTGTATTCAGCCATCCCAGACAGAAGTCAGAGTTGAAGTCTGGGTTCATTGTGATGGAAATGTGGCAAGTGGGGTCTTTTGAGGCGCCAGTTATGGGGCTGCTTCAGTCTGAATCCTGTCCGTCTGCTGGAGCAGCTGATACCAGCCCATCACCACAGTCTCAAAGGGGCGTATGTTGCTCTAAACTTGTGGATGTTTGCCTCTGCAGCGGGTACTCATCTTCAACTTTGCTCCAAAGAATTATTATTTTTATACACACAAATATACATACAAAAAAGGAACACTGATGTAAATAAATTGTTACAAATAAAAACACTCAACGTACAGACTAACTCCCTCCCAAAATTTAAAAGAAGAATAAAATATAGATAGGAAAGCAGGGTGATAAAACAAAAATTAAACAGACAGTACAGAGGTTTTACAGCCACAAAATTGGAGCATTGAGCTTAAGAGCAGTGGGATTGCATGAAGACAGAAACACAAAAAACATTTTCTATTTATGACAATTTAAATACACATGCATGTCCTAGGTTGCGCAAGCCCCCCCCCTCCCCCATTTGTTTATTCGTCCTGTGTCTCCATATTTAGAAGCAGTCCTACCTTGTTGCAACTTGCCACCATGCAGATAAACAAAGCAATAAAAAGATTCAACTCTGTGTGCCAGAATAAATATGTCGACAACATTGTCATCCACTGAGTGTATGTTGTGCTTTTATGCAGGGGCCGTCACACTTTAAACGGTTGAGTCATCCTTCCAAGAAACAGGAAAATATTCCTCCCCCGCTTAGTTTAGATAAGGGTGTAGTACACAGAGGTTGATCAGTTCACATAAGTCATGCTGGGAAAACGATCACACCTGTGTGGCCAGTTTGTGTGACTGGGTTACTCCAACACTAACAGTGGTGTGTGAGGGGAGAGTGGGGGTAGGTGTGTGTGGCCTGAGCAGACAGGGGGTGATGATGGGTTTGTCCAGCTGGCAGGGTCTTTAGTGAAAGGGGCCCACAAGTCTGTCTGGAGCCATGGTTTCACACCATATAATGGATTACACCATGCAAATGCTGAAACCAGACAAACCTGAAAGTGGCTAAGCTGGAGCAGATTCCACAACTGCGGCGAGTGTAGTATGTTTATGTGGGAATACTATTTACTCACAGGTTTGATGAATCTGTCATATGTTTTTGACTTCATAAGGATTAGGAGTCACTCGTGTTATGGGCATTACATGCCTGTGTGACGCAGCCTGTGTCTGCCCGGGTGCATTGAACACAGTGGCAATGTGATATGGGCACTGTCAACCACACTGCCGTGAGGTAGGGCGCGTCCCTCTTTCTCTTTTCCTCCTGCCCTCCCCTTTTTCTCTCTCATATAAAAGGCCTGGGTGCTTTATCAGAATTTAATCTGTACTTTGTTATCTGTGGTCCCACTTCAGCTTTCACTTACTCACCGCCACCATAAGGTGCTGAGAAACCTTTAGCATGGATTGTGTTTTTTTTCCCCCTAGATTAAAGAACGGCCTTTGATTAGATGAGGTCTCGCTATCTCTTGAACTCTGCACTCACTTTTAGTAGCCCTACCACATCTCTGCCAGAGTCTTGTCATTTCCTGATGTGCCTCAGTGTAAATCAGAGACAGAGCAATTGGAAACCCAGAAAAGTCCCTACTTCTCTACTTGTTCAGGGAACTGCCTGTGCAGGGCTTAACTCTGCTACAGGTGCTGTTAAATGTCAAATTTGGTGTGAAAGAGTTCAGGTGGAGGAATCATGAGCAAGTCAGATCAGAACATGTGTACACCTGCCCATTAGATCAGAGCCAAGGGAATGTACAGAGAAAGCTTGAAACTTATTGGGTTCAAAGGTGTGTGTCTGTAAGGAGAAAAGAGTTTGGACAGGGGAGGGCGGAGACATTGTAGTATTTTCAGCTGGTTTAAGCTTGAAAAGGAGAAAGTTGTTGTTGTTTTGTTGCTCCTAAATGTGTAGCAATTTTCAAGGCCTGTTCTAATTGGGTTGATGCTTTGGCTGCTCAGTCCCTGCAGCTAAATTATAATCAAATGAAGCTGCACGTCTTCTGTATAAAATTTCTGGTTACTTCCTGTCCCAGACGCCTTCTCCTTCAGAAATCAGTGTTTACCAACAGTTTCTATAATTGGGCACTGAGCCAGTCAGGTTCAGGTCAGGTCTGGGGTGGTCTACTTTTCCCTCCATAATGACCTGTGTCGTTAATGACCTCCGTTGGCCCGGAGGCACCGAGTCCTAATTGCTATAGCAGACAGCGTAGCCTCTGACTGACCCAGCTCCGCCATTACTGATGTTGGACCACAAGGGAGTACTACCACTGCAGAACCAGCCATTTCACCTTGGGTTAGCCTCTTCTCCATGCCATTAATTTACTCAGAACACTTCTGTCTTCTTTTAAAAGGGTCTTTGTAGTGTATACGTTAGTGCTATAACTTAACTGTACTTGAAGATATAGAGTTGTTATTGTCACAATACACCCAGACAGATCCGGTAGCTATGTGAGTTCATGTCTATAGGGCTAAACTTGACACCCGTCTTCCATTACACTTCTCTTTGTAGAGGTGTTTTTGTTTTCTTGGCTGCTGTTGGAATGTAGATAAGACCTGCTCTGCCTCATAATATTCTGCCGGAAGGTGTGCAGTATACATGTCAAGTTTGCTCCAGTACTTCCTTAACAAATGATATGCTTTGATTTATGTGATCTAGGGTAGGGCAGTTGATACATATAGTTTTGATTTGCATATTATCTAACTTATATCAGGCTAGTTCTTGAAGTTCAGTTTTAAACCTGTACCTCCTGCCTGTCAGGCCTTCATGGTGACATTAGCTTGAAAAGAGTGTGCAAAACCCGTTGTGACTATCCCTGTTTCTTTCCTACATGAACACAGTGATGGGTCTGGCTGATTTGGTGATGATGATCAGAAGAAGTTGGTTTGTTGTCATAACATCTACTTATGCATTGTATGCAAAATAACATTAATCATCTTTTTTTTTTTTCTTTTTTTTTTTTTATATTGCACGACATGGCATGATAATGAGTTTTAATTGGATTTGTCTTATATTGTTAATTAAGAAAATTGCATCACATAAAAAATCTGTCATCATTCTGCAAAATGTCAGTCTTATAAAAGATGGAATTCCATAATGAGTTTCTCCTGACTGTAGTCATGACTGGGAATCTTGTGAAGATTTTCTGTGCTAGTGCCAATACGAGTTTCACAAAAAGCTTTTTTCGATGCTTCATTTGTCAAATAAAATCCTTGTTTTCACTTAAAAGTTATTAGATATTAAATGTCATGTAAACACAAGTGGTCACACAAGAACTTTGTTTAAATAAAATTAGCATTTACTTCTAAATCAGTACCTCACATATTTCGTTGTTCGGTACCAAAACTGTGTTAAAGTTTGATCCCCAGTCACAGCTGTACTCGGAGTGAAACTGTGCCAACGGCTGTAAAAAGACAGAAAATGGAGGAGTTGGTAAATTTCTGATCTGCTAATACTCAAAAGGGGTTTAAGCTCAAGTCACATGGCAGATGCATGAGCTCACAGCACTGCAACATACTGGGGCATTATAGAAGAACAATGACCAGTTTGGGAATTTGAGCACCAGCATCAAGCCCAGATTGAGTCTGTACTCACACTTGTGTGCCTTTGAACTCGTTCAGGGCAGCAGACAGTCAGACAGGATGGGATGTTGCCTGGAGGGTGGTGGTTGGTAGAGATAGTAGAGGCAGCCTCAGCCCCAGAGACTTCACTTTAGAATCAGATCAGTAATCTGACCCTGAGATGCAGACAAAGGTAATGACTTTCCTTCTTCCCCTAGCATTGATTAGGACACAGTTGTGGTGTGTGCGTATGCCTGTGTGTGTGTGTGTGTTGCACTCACACTGTCTGGTGGCGTCTGCTTGTCTTGATCAGCTCTCAGTCTGGTATCTGTATGGATCTAATTTCAGGCAGTGCATTTTGGTAATGGTGCTCTGCTCCCCATACACACACGCACATACCAACTGTCTGTCTGCGTCGCATAGCCCCCAGAAACCCACTATGTTTGTATAACCCGCCAGTCTGTGCAGAGCGTGCTTAAAGAGTATTTTCTGCAGACTTGATCATCTTTCCATTAGGGGTGCTTAAAAAAACTGATACACGTAAAAATCACGATTCTTATCTCCTACGAATCTGAATCGATTCACAAATGTCAAATCGATTTTCAAAATGTTAATAACGATGACATTGATGGGATGAAAAAGGCGCAACTCAACTACGAGGGGCAGTGCAGCACCTGGACAGTCTACAGTGTGCACACGCTAGAGTTATCTTGTAGTTCATCCTCCAAAAAAGGCCTTTTAATGCCCCTTTAATGACTTAATTTACCTTTGCAAGAGGGGAGTGAAGTATATTATGAATACTTTCTCTGCCGTGACTCAGAGACTAACATTAGCGGAGCAGCAAACTCCAGCAGTAACAAACGAGACCGGCTGACCAACACACACTGCAGCATTAAACAACTTAAACCAACTCTGAGGTGAAGAAAATAACTCGGTGCTCAGTCTGTTTCACCTTAAAAACCCTGCACCCACTCAGGGTCTTGAACAGCGATGTCTTTCCCCCGGAGCTAACGGTGCAGCAGAGAGGCTGCTCTGCACTGCTGGAGACATAACGTTAATAGCAACACAGCAGTTTGTTATTCTCATACAGGCAGGAGACTGTAAGATGCTTTTAAATTAATTCATTCATTAATGAATGCAGTTTACTTTTTAAAATAAAAAGGCTGCAGACCATTTATCTTAATTGCCAGTTATGTTTCATATTGTATTTCAGTGGACTAAGGACACCAGTTAACGGTTTGGCACACAGTATACTGGAGCAATAGACTGAAAATAGTGCCCCTTTTTCTATTCATTCAATCGAGAATTGGTTTTAAATCAAAAATTGATTCTGTATCAAATCTGCACCCAAGTATCATGATACTATGAAATCAGGAGATAAGCATATCATCCCAGACCTACTTTCCATACGAGTGAGTTCACCTTTGTTTTGACAGAGTTGCTCCGCACGAGTAGGTCTGAACAACACACACACACACACACACATATAACACGGTCAACATAGTTAATGTGTAAAGCTGTTTGGAGTGGGACTATGCTGTGGTTTTTAGTTGGGTCCAAGTTAAGGCGATGCTGGTTATGGCAACAATGTTTTATTAATCCCTTCCTCAGTATGTCTGCCATTTCCTGTCTCAACACGAACGGAATGATAGGAACTTCACACACTGGCAGCTCAAAGGAATCGCTTTTACGCTGTGTTCTCCCCTTTTTCCTTCACTGTTCCTTTTTCCTGTTATTTACTCCCTCCCGTAAGTCAAAGTCTAGACTGGGTTTTAATGACGGTCGCAGCTGGTCACTTGGGTAGACCCCAGTCGCAGCTGGGGGGCCCCGTAAGTCCAGCTCGTTACCCCCTCTGCCCCCTCCCCTCTGTATTGTCCAGCCCAATTTGGGACCACCCCCCCCTCCCCAATCTGTCTGGCCCAGAGCAGCCCCCAAACATCGGGGTTGTTACTGTTAACCCCCAGCCTGTCCCCTGCGCGCCACCCATCCCCCCTCACTGCTCCACACAGAAGTGTGCTCCCCCACTCCACTCTGCTCTTTGTTTGTGCAGGGCCAGTCCAATCCCTCCTCATGTCGTCTTAATCTCCACACAAAGGACCAGTGTAAAGACCACCAATTATGTGGATACAAGAGCAGAGTTCACTCACAAAAAAAAAAACCTACACACACCAGGCCTCTACTCAGATCCGTGTGTATTTAGGCTTGATATTATTCCTTCGAGTGTATCTTTGTGACACTTCTGCTTTGAATGCAGTGAGATATGTGGAGCACTGTGCAAACAACATGGCATTTGGGTGAATGCTAGTGGGCTCGAAATTCTTTCTCGGACATTGTGTGATCTAGTTAGACGCCCATACCCTGTCTTGGATGACATTCATTTTGAATATTTTTGAGGTCTTGGTTTCACATTTTGCCATGTTTTTTTTTTTGTGGAATAACTGTTTAGGACCGTATGATATGATGATCTACTGTTTGAACACTGTGATTCGTCAGCCGGTAGATGTTTCACTACACCATTTCTGTTGAGCTATCCGTTTAATATCTGTGGTTGTATTAGGTTGTAATGAGCAGTGCTGTAAATCAATGAGCGAGACTGATGTGGTTCACAGAATTTTTGCTTCAATGTGATGATTAACCTCTATTTTTTTTAGGTATTTATCTATAAACAGTTTCTGTCTCTTATCGATTAAACTGAATATTCTGTCATAGATTTTTTTTTTTCCCCCATACTGGTCACCCCTTATGTTGTTGCTTGTTTGTGTGAAGACTTATGGACAGTCACAAGGTAGCCCTAAATGAAAGGGAAGACTTCCCACAAACCAAAGTCTTGGTAGACCACAAACCATCCATGGTAGACTCGAGGCGGGAATGTGTGTGTTTTCCGCCATGTTCGGTTTCCTTCCTGAACTTCTGTGTACCATCTGTCTTACCACACACAGTCTCCATGATTGATGCGTCTTTTCATTTCAGATCATGATGTTCTTGTCAGCTCGCTGCTGTTGTTAATTTATTACTGTATATTGGAGCAATATGTTTCTCCTAGAGAACTTTTACAGCCTTCAGTTTGATTCTTATGAGAAAAATTAAGGGCATTAAATCTAGCTTCCAGCAGATATCCGTAATGTGTGTGCTGTGGAGAAACTCTTTCTCTCAAAAACTTTTGGTTTGTTAAAGTGTCAATCTTACTTTGAGGATGGATTGATCAAAACGACTCTTTTCTGGACTCGCTTGCTAAAAATTGATTTGTTTTACTGAGAGCCCAGTCCTACAAAAGAGGAGGCTGATGGAAGGAGGCGTTCAAGTTGTCTGAATTTGATGATAGATATCGAGTGTCGTCTAGCTTCCTAACCTACTGCTGGTAACTCCGGTCATCTGTTTTATTTAGCTAAACTATTTGCTCCATTAATGCTGCAGATTCGCGTGATGTGGCACAGGGCTTGTTTTTCTCTCTTTATCAGGCCCATCCTGCTTCACCTCTGTGTAATCTGTAGGAAATTCCATCTGCATGCGAACTGTAGTGAATTTGGACACACTCCACTAAGAGTTCCTGCCACTTTCCCGCTCACCTCCCGGAGAGCAGAAAACACACACACACGCACACAAACATTCAACAGATGAGAAATATTACTGAAACCGTACTTCCACCATTTCCAGTTAACACACAGTGAACAAGCATAGACACATCAGCAAACACGCTACATGCAAAAAATGCTCCCACACAGATTACAACCTCCCCAGAGTTCAGCTGAGTGGAAACCACTCCTATGACACCAGAGGTTGTGGTTGCGGACACTTGGATGTTAAATGCTGATGTCGCAATCGATGTATCATTCATGTTGAGTACTTTTTTTCTTTTTTTTTTATTGAACTGAACAAAAGCCTAATAGTGTCACAGCTCAGTTGGCTCATTTAAGTGTTAAAATCTGTTGACACCTTTTGACAGACACCCAAGTTGGTACAAACAGGGAAGATCAGTGAGCTCATCTGGTCAAAGAAACCCTCAGGATAAGACACAGAGGATTAGTGGAAGCTTGCCACTCTTAAAATCTTTTCTTTCCTCTGGGCCAGACATTGTCAGCGGTCCAACCGATGCTGAGCCTCTCTTTATGTAAGAGAATAAGGATTGAAATTCCTCTCTGCTTTATGTCTCCTCCTGTGTTGTTGTTGGTACGGTGGTCTTGTCTTTGCTAAGTCCACAGCGATTAGTCTTAAGTGGTCCAGCCTTTGTTCCAACCAAGGAGCCGCTCTTGGCCTGTCACGCCTCACTCACGGCCCTGTTGTCAGTCAGACAGTTCGTCATTTATCACTGGCTGGGCTTCAGTTGAGCTTAGCCGCTTCCTTGCGTTTTTCCCATGTGAAAACTAGTGCCTTAGTCTCACAACTATCCAGTCTTGCGTGGTCCTGCTTTGCACTCTGTTTGGTAGTAGGAAAACCTTGGAAGAAGCCTTTTGTGCTGACCTTAATCTAAATGAGAAGCATGTGTGCTATGACTCAAAATCACATTTCAGTCCAAATCTAATCAGTTTGCTCTCTGGGTTGCTCAACCGACACTGGTTCTGTTTTATATGTGGCAGATGTGGCGGACTTTCTGGCTCTGACCTCATTTGAGTGTGTAGATGGACCACCGTAGTTTTATTATGGCAGCGGCAGGAGTTCCATTGTGTCAGCTTTAATAGGTCCCTGCGCAGGAGTGTGCTGTGTTTAATAAAACTCCCATCTCATTAGCTTAAACAGTGGCAGCTCTCTGTGTCAGTGTGAGACAGACAGAAGAGAGGAATGGATTAGAATGCTGCATTGGGGATTTGGCAGGAGCCCTCTCCCCTTGTTGGGTTTCACTTTGTCTGTCCCACTGGGCAGGTCCGTCTCCACCCAGCATGTTTGGGTTCATCTGCAGTGAAGGATCTGATTTCAGGGCCGCCAGGGCCGTCTGGCTGCTGCTACCAACTTCAAGCTCTGTGGTTGCCTGTCACAAAATGCCCATAACTGAATGGGACACTCTTTGCATCCTGTGTTGAAACTGGGGCTAGTTTGCCCCCTGCTGGACAAAATTGCAAAGTGAAATGTGTTTAACATCATGGTTCTCTCTGATAAATCTTAACTTACTCAATTCTCTTTTTTTCCCACAGCTCTGCGTTGTAACTGCACAAACTGTGAGAAGACGGGCTATGAATGCGAGACGGATGGCGCCTGCATGGCCTCTACATATTACATCCAGGGGAAGGAGCAACATGTACGCATCTGTATCAACCGCGACAACCTGGTTCCTCCTGGACAACCCTTCTACTGTCTGAGCGCTGAAGGCCTACTCAACACACATTGCTGCTATGTAGATTACTGCAACAGTATTGACCTGAAGGTCCCAGGTGAGGCTCCATCATCAAACATCAGACAAAAATCACATCAAACAACAGATTCAGTCTGTTGACCTTAAAGTAATCACCTCTATTTCTCCATCTCTTCTGTTTTGCCCTCCTAGTTCCAACAAAAGAGGGGGACTGGTTGGGCTCAGGAAGCTCATGGGGGCCGGTGGAGCTGGTAGCGGTCATCGCAGGGCCGGTGTTCCTGCTCTGTGTGCTGCTGATGGTTGGCGTTTTCCTGTTCCAGTATCATCAGAGGGCCTACAGCCACAGGCAGAGGCTGGAAGTAGAGGACCCATCCTGTGACCATCTGTACCTGGCCAAGGACAAGACCCTGCAGGACCTCATCTATGACATGTCCACCTCTGGATCAGGCTCTGGTAAACACGTGATTTGATATGACGATGTAAAGTGAAAAAGAATGGTTTTGGTGTTGTAGGACAGGTTTTCTATGCCCTATGTTGGTGAATCAAGACAAAACATAACAAATGATTTAACATAGACAGACATGACATAACATCTGCCAAGTATTTTCTCTTTTAATACTTTGTTCTGTAAAACATTAAAAAAAAAAAAAAAGAAAGAAAGAAACTGAACTAGAATCTGCTGAGAATTCATCCGCCACTCCACATCTGGAAAACAAGTCCACAGAGAACACTAGTGAACATTTCATGTGTCGTCTGCCGCCCCCTTCAGGTTTGCCGCTGTTTGTGCAGCGAACAGTGGCCAGGACCATCGTGCTGCAGGAGATAATAGGAAAAGGTCGTTTCGGTGAGGTCTGGCGAGGAAAGTGGAGGGGAGGAGACGTGGCGGTGAAGATCTTCTCATCCAGAGAGGAGCGCTCCTGGTTCCGAGAGGCTGAGATCTACCAGACAATCATGCTGCGCCATGAAAACATCCTCGGATTCATTGCAGCAGACAATAAAGGTGAGGAAGTGTTTCTATGTGTAGACTTGGACCAATCCCTTGAAGATTTCAGAGGATTTTTTTTAGCATTGTTGGGGTCAATTCTTAGACCACCTATATTACAAGAAAGTCAAAGTAAAGTAAGTCTGTCCTTTTAAAAACAAAATGAAAGGAAGGTTGAGACAGACAGGAAGGGATCCATGTAAGAAATTCTATTTTGCACCATGAAAATGAGTGAAATTTAATATAATGTTAATATCATGACTATAATAAGACTCATTTTCTTTTGCTCTTTTGCAGATAATGGCACCTGGACTCAGCTGTGGCTGGTGTCAGACTATCATGAGCACGGCTCCCTTTTTGACTACCTGAACCGCTACTCCGTCACCATCGAGGGCATGATCAAACTGGCCCTGTCAGCTGCCAGCGGCCTGGCACACCTTCACATGGAGATCCTCGGCACTCAGGGTGAGACGATCTGTCATGTAAAACACAGCACGAAAAAATAAATTAAACGGACGAACAAACAAACACAGCAGGAACGTTAAAGCGCACACACCTTTTTCCCTTTTTGTTTGTTTTTTTTTTTACATTCAGCAATCATGTGCTATTTGTGCTAAGCTCTTGATGCAAATGTAATGATGTGTTATCTGTTTTCCCTCAGGTAAGCCTGGCATTGCTCATCGTGACCTCAAGTCTAAAAATATCCTGGTTAAGAAGAACGGCATGTGTGCCATAGCTGACCTCGGCCTGGCAGTCCGCCATGAGTCCATCACGGACACAATCGATATAGCACCTAACCAGCGCGTGGGCACTAAGAGGTAAATGTTTCCATATTCATTCACTCATAAGCACACGTTCACATTTAGACATTAGCGCTCTTGCAGGTCTTTACATTTAAGTCTGGTGACATTCTATATTTGTCTTACTGTCAACAAATCCCATGAAAAGACCAAAAATAGCAGTTGATCTTAATAACAAGTATTTTCTATGAAGCCAATCTGCCAAGTGAGCATGAACACCTTGAAGACCAAAAGACTGTCATTTCCAAACTCTTATTTGGTGCTATTAGTCATTGCTGCTCTTTGTGTCAATCCTAGGTATATGGCTCCAGAAGTCCTGGATGAAACCATCAACATGAAACACTTTGATTCCTTCAAGTGTGCCGACATCTACGCGCTGGGCCTGGTGTACTGGGAGATCGCGCGTCGCTGCAATGCAGGAGGTAAGACCACTAACGCAGGCTGATTTGAAAAGTAAACATGCTTCATGTGAAATGAATCCGTCTAGTGAACGAGAGCATGAAACCCGAGTATGTTTACTTCAGGTATCCACGAGGAGTACCAGCTGCCCTACTACGACCTCGTGCCCTCTGACCCTTCCATAGAGGAGATGAGGAAGGTGGTGTGTGACCAGAAACTGAGGCCCAATGTGCCCAACTGGTGGCAGAGCTACGAGGTATTTCACACTCTATATACACTCTACACCAACAGCTGCTCTGACTGGTTTCTAAAAATACATTCGGTGGCTGTAGAGAGGCAGTTATGCATTATCAGTTTGGCAGTACAGGATGTCCTGACTTGAGTACTTAAATATGGAGCAATAATTTGTCAATCACTGTTGTGGGGAGCATCAAATTAAATTTTATATATAGCCTATGAAAGGTCCAACAGGTTCTTTTATTTTCTTGTACTGTTTCATAACAGTGCAGGGCTCAGTTTTCACAGGCCTCATTTTCCTGATGTTTCTCCGCCGTCTGCTAGTGTGAGCGATCCCCTCAAAAACTAGGATGGTTTCACTAGTGAGCTCATTTTTCCGGCTCTTAGGCATTATGTTTTTGGGTTGTCCTTCCGTCCCTCCGTCCCATTCTGGTGAACAGGAACAGCTGGAGGGAATTTCCTCAAATTTGGCAAAACGTCCACTTGGACTCAAGGATGAACTGATTAGATTTTTTTTGTGATCAAAGGTCACTGTGACCTCACATCCGTCCCATTCTCGTGAACGCGATATCTCAAGAACGCCTGGAGGGAATTTAATTAGCCTATGTCCGGCAAAAATATGCACTTGGACTCAAGGATGAACTGATTAAAATTTGGTGATCAAAGGTCAAGGTCGCTGTGACCTCACAAAAGGCGCTTTTGGCCATAACTCAAGAATTCATACGCTAATTATGACAGTTTCACAGAAATGTCTGATAGGATAAAATGATGAAGTGATGACATCTTATATCCCAAAGGTCAATGTCACTGTGACATAATGTTCTGCAAAAACATTTTTCTGGCCATTATTCAACGCCATAACTCAGGAGCAGAAGGGGAGATTGTGATCATATTTCACATTTGAAGTGGTGACACTAATCTTGGGTTTCCATCTTGAAACTCTGGTGATTGTAAAGATCTTCTGTGCTGCCGGTTTGAAAATGTGTGTGAAGCATTAATGTTTTGTAGCTTTTTGTCAAATTTGTAGCTTCTTTGCAGCAACATCCATATCTGAAGCATCGACTACTGTCATGGCTGCAACTTTGTGTTCTATCACAATCAGCTTTATTGGAAAATACTCTTAATACCTTTTTATTAAATTCCTTCAAAGTCTTCACTACAAATATTATGAGTCTGGACAGACATGGATGTAAACTGCAACTTGTCTGGTTTGTGGAGGCATACAACCATGAGGCGGTGTTTCTAGTTACAAGCAGAAGTTAGTATCGCCACGAAAATTTTAAATCAATGTTTCCAGAGCGAGCAAACACATCAAGCTGGAAATGTTAATGAAATGATACACAAAACATTTAGAATACTTCCATTTGATTTAATATCTACATGGTCATTATTATCCCATCTTTAACTGCAGGTGTCTTTTTTTTTTTCTTTTTTTTTTTTTACTCAAATGTCTTGTTTTAGCCTAAATTTATTTTAAATCTAACCCACGTTTCCTTACCTGTGCAGTCACTGCGTGTGATGGGGAAGATCATGAGGGAGTGCTGGTACGCCAACGGAGCGGCCAGACTGACGGCCCTGCGCATAAAGAAGACTCTGTCTCAACTCAGCGTGGAGGAGGACGTCAAGATGTGAGCGGCCAGGCGGTGAAAAAAGGCGCGCTGGAGACGCACAACTAGACCACACTCCCATAGGAAACAAACACTAAAGACTGACTGCAAAATGAAAACCCTGCCAGTTTTAAAGCCACACTCCAAGTTGTGACAAGGCCTACCTCACCTTTTTAGCCAAAACTACTGAGAATCACCCACTCCTATCGACTCTCCTCCCCTCCTCCTACCTCCCCCTTTTGTTCCTCGTGTCTCCTCCCCGTCCCCCCTTCGACCTCCCCTTCTCCATGGGCCACAACACTACAGCACTACCACTGTTAATATCATCACACTCAACCTTTTTTCTTTTTCTTTTCATTTCCCATGGCAGGAATAACTATTGTACAGTGACGGGATTTTTTTTTTTTTTTTTTTTTTTTTTTGCTTGTTTGATCTTTTTTACCTCTTCGAAATCGTCCCATGACGGACTAACCTTGTCCAGAAGAGTCAAGCATGTTGTGGGTTTCAACTTCAAGAACTATAACATTTAACTTCTGTTGGCCATGCAGCTACACATTCTGTTGCTGTGAGTGTGTGAGGAGGGGGGAGGGTGGGGGAGGCTGAAGCACTGTTTCTAGTTGTGTGTAAAAGGTGTCCGGACTACTAGCATGTCTCAAAGACACCAAGATGTCCTCTGGTATAGTCTGTAGTTCATTAGACATAATCAGTTATTGGACATTTGGTAATTAAGCATACAAACAAACAGCCAGATTGTGCTTTTAATCCCTCACTTAAATATCCTACAAACAATTGTAGCTTCCTCATCACGCGCGAGACCCGCAGGTTTTGCGCACAACCGATGCGGTCCGGTCCTGGTGTTAGTTTGAAACGTTGGCAGGGATAATGTTTGGGATGGTTTTTAATTTTTTATTTATTTGTTGATAGTTTTTATTTCATATTGATGAACACTGTGAGATGAGACGTGACAAGCCGGAGTCTTGATATGAAAATTAATGTTAATGTAGTTCAGTCCAAGTCTTCACCACAGTTCAGATTTTAGGGGTTTTTTCTGCATTCATCTAATAAGATACTCAGTTAAAACATGGATGTAGCCATAACCCCCGCTGGTGACAGACGATGACATCATGCACACTGAGCAAATAAGAGGCGTATGAAATGGCAATGAAAAAATACTGTTTTTCCTTTTTTTTTGTTTTTAATGTATTTTTTTGTGTTTTGTGTAAAGACATAATGATCGGTGTTTTCTTTTGACTTTGACATTAGACACTACTGATGATGGGTACATATGATTTGTATATAAAACATGCTTCTTTTTTTTTTTTCCTTTTATGCCACAAGCTCCAGTGTGACATCTGAACAGTGATTTTTTTTTTTTTTTTTTTCTTTTTTTGCTTGAATGGTACTTTCAGATCTGTCTGCATGGTTTCTAACTGTGCCAGGAAATAACACTGTCATGTCATCTGCTGGATTTTGTTTTTCACTCGCTCCTCTCATGGCAGTTCGGTGGTACTACTGATCCCAGATCATTTTGCTGCAACTTCTGTTTTGTTTTTGTTTTGTTTTTGTTTTTTTAAATTGTTGGAATTGATTGTTGAGTTCTTTTCAGAGCTCAGTAATGCAGGTCTGTTTCTACATTATGTCCTCTGGGGTGACATCTCCTTCTCATTGACACTGGAATATTTAGGAGCGTCGTGTAACCTTGAATTCTGATACTGCCGATGGCTATTTATTCAGAAATAAACCCAACTGCTGACAGTTCACACATGTGGATTCCAGGGAAACGTACAGTTAGATGTGATAAGTAGTTCAGAGGTTTTACCTTCAAAGACTGACATGCTGTAAAAGTGAAACTGCATGTTATCGTTCTACTTTGTCGTCCGTTTGCAGACAAGGTTATGAGAGTATTACACTGACACTTGTCATCATTGGGCTCTGCACTGTTATGTCCACATGGACTTTAGTTAATGTTAGTTGTGTCATGATTATCAACACTTGATCCAGAATCCATGTGTCATGTTAGTATCCATTTTGCATGCTGTCTCAAACACTGGGTCCTCTGCACTGAGGTAGATGAACTTAAGACTTTCCCCTCTTCCTACCTGTTGTTTTCTCTTATTTTTTCGGGTCGTTGGCTGTGTACCCCAGAAATGTTGCTGCTACTGTTAACATGGGTAGAAGTTCAGCAGGCAGAGCGTAGCGGAGGAAGGGGGGCTGGGAGGGGAAAAGGGGAGACTGCTGTCAGTTGAACCAAAATTGTCATAACACTCCTGTCCATGTTTGATTTGTTGCCATGGGTATATGACCATCAGACATCCTGTTCATGAGTAATACTTCAAGATTTAAAAAAAAAAAAAAAAAAATGTTGTGCAAATCTTTTCAGAATAAGTTCAAAAAGTGTATATAGATGATATACAATAAATTCCTTTTTTTCTTATCTGTGACTTCAGCGGTGCTGCTCATTCAGGGTGTCATGCAGTGTTTTCATTGTCAACAGCTGCTTCCAGATGTAGAAAGGTCAGAAGTTCAGCAAGCATGCAGGCTGTACTAAACCTAACAAGAAAACCATATATTGGATTATACGTATATAAGGTATACAGTATTTTTAAGGTATCAAATTGCATTTTTTTTCATGGGTTTTTGTGTTAATCCTTTGAATGAATGTGTTCTTTATGAGCCTCAGCTGTGAAATCAGACAGTTGGCAGTTGTTTTAACCTGGAAGCCTTGATTTAAAAATGAAAAAATCTCATGGTTCACTTATTAGATTTATTCAGGAGCTTTTAGCTACATCTTGTGGCCTGACCAGAGTTCCACAATCAGGTCACATGGACCAGGGAAACATCACCATGACGACCTAGCAAACACTGATGAAGGCCATTAGGGGTGGCACCACGAGAAATCAGTTATGTGGGCCTTGAGTTAAGATTATTTTTTAAACTATATAAAAAAAAAAAAAAGTAAAATAAGCATGTATTTAAAATGCATTTTATTTTTCCTTTTACAAGAAACAAAAGCAGACAAAGAAATAAGATGACAGGGAAAGGGAGTGGAAAGCTGTATATAAAGAGATGCAACCTCTGGCGTCCTGAAAAAAATATGTACAATTCAAAATAATATCCATACAAAACATGCCACATACAATTAAAAATGATCATTATATTTATTCATATTCCCTAAAAGTATCTCTGCTGTACAGATGCAACATCTTTTTAAAAAGTAGGTGAGGTTAAAAAAAACCTTCAATTTTGAGCAAACTTTATTAAATTATAAGATATGCAGAGAACTTAAATTAAGATTCAGAGAAGTTAAAAATTATTCAGGCTAAAATCCAGTGAGCGGCATAATGTCTCGTTATGGTCTTCCCTTGAAATAGAAACATACCAAAAAATATATATATCACTGCTTCGGATACTTGATCAATATCTACCACTTTAGAGAAGTTCTCCGTTATACTATCAGAGTGCAATTCATTACCAGGTTAAGTATGGGATTAACTTTGAGTATTACATCATAACATACATTAGGCCAAGTAACCATTTCACAAGGTTTACCAACACATTCACTTCTATAAGGAAGATATAAAAAAGCAAAACACTAACAATATTCTAGGGAATTCAAGATTTTCCATTCAAGAGTATATTAATCCAATTGTAACCAATTAAGGGACAGGTTTTGGTAATCAACAAGCAGTAGCATAAATAAAAAGAAAAAAAAAAACACGAACAATATTACATAAATACAAATGCTATGCACCATTGTACTGTTTTATGCAAGAAGTGATTTTCATGTCTAATTAACGACTCTCCACATGAATCCTTTCGCAAACAGTTTTGTAGTTACCTCGGCTTCTCGTCGCAAAGTGATTAGAGAAGACCAGACATTTTTCTCATACCTATTTTAACAAACTTGTCTCTGAGAGCTTATAGCAAAAACACTAATAGAAAAACAGGTAAATGCAAAACACTCTGGTTCATATACATAAAGATATTAGTTTGCCATTTTACATATATTTATATTTATATACAGCTTTATCTTTGTTAAAATGATATCCAGTGGTAGATTTTTTTTTTCTTCAATTTTATTTCTCTACACTTTTTGACTTTATTGATTACAAAGGGGCTGGATAAAGAGTTGCTGTCCCCCTAATGCATATACTATATATACAGTTTGTACAATTTTGCATTTTTAAATCATGTGAGGTCTTAGGTTAGGGGAAGGAGGAAATAAAGTAGTATGGGAAGGTGGAGTTTTAGTAAAGCTCCCTTTAAAGACTTTTTTTTTTTCATTCATCTTACATAGAAATGAAAACAAATGCCCTTTTATCCAATAAGTCTTTCCCTGCCGTCAGTTCAGCCTCGAGAGGACAGTACCAGCACTAGAAAAAGCACACTACAGGGAGGAAGTAGAAACACTGCAGGCTGTACTCAGGCAGAGGAAGACTTACTACAGTAAAGTTTAACAACAGTCCACTAAATAATACAGATAGGAAGAGGCATGATTCAAAGTTTAAGGTTGAGTTGTGAAAAGATTGAGTTGTTGGGGAATAAAAAGCATCATATGGGACAGTAGTCATGCATCCACCAGCTGGTTTTTCAACGAGTGGAACTTCAATGTACGAAGCAACAAGAAAAATGTGTAGTTGGTTAATTTTGGGACTTCATAGTCTTCTTCAAAGACCAAGTAAATCCTAGAGCCATTCATTCACACCATTACTGTCTTAAGCAACTTAAAAAAGGTGGATGTTATTGTGCTTTCACACAGCTAATAGCATGGTTTTGAGACGCATAAATAAAAAGAAAAAGAAAAAAAAAAAGAAGAAGAAAAGCTACATCAATGTCCAGGATGATTTGGTGGCATACAGGACACCCGCTAAGCTTCTGATTGTGATTTTTAATGCAATATCTTATCAAAACTGTCATATATTTCCTCTGTATAAATAATTCATGAATAATAATTATGTTGGCTCATTATTGTAAATCATCATCAGCATAGAGTAGATAGAGCAAACCTGCTGCTTAAGATTCCCTGCTTGTCCGAGAAGGCTAAGCCCATAAAAACATTCCCCCTTTCCCCCCCTGTTCCACAGTAGCAGTTAACAGTTTTTTTTTTTTTTTATACAAAGCAGTCACTTCCCGCTAAATCAATGAGGTAGACTGGGTCCAACTAACCCACCTTGGGACTCCACACAGTCAGAACATCTGGTGCCTCTGGAGCCACAGATCAATAGCATCTTAAATGTTATATTAACTTTTTTTTCCATCGATCATATGCAGTTCTTACACAGAGCCACATCAAGATTGTCTAGCTAGCCAATATCCGTGTTGTCTTCATTGATGACTTGATGGGGAAAGTGCCTTTTCTGGGAGGTGAGGGGGGAGGTGTGGTTGGGTGGGACAGGAAATAGGTCCGACTTAAAACATAAAAATGCATTATTAGTTCATTCTTAGTATTTTAAAATGGCTTTTTGACGAAGCTCCAGGTTGAGCTCTGCGCTATGAGTATTGATAGAGGGTCAGAATCATTTGGTAGATGTTGAGGATTGTTTTCCAGCCACTGTAAGCTTATTGAGAACAGTCGAGGGGGGAAAGGGTTTTGGCTGAGGAAAAAGAATAGTCCAAACATGAAAAGTTAGGCCCACCATCAAGCTGCTGTTGGTGGAGGTGGTCGGGTGCTTTTATTGATTAATGCTCTTCAAACCTTTGGCTACAGGTGTCAACGCTTTAGTCTTTCAATGATGGAGGCCAGCCTTCCTCCACATCTTTCAGAACAGCTTATGCACTGGCTATGTAAGATTCAAAGGCTTTGGCGCAGGAGTGTTCTGGCACCAGTGAGAGGGGAATTATCCATTTATTTTTCTCTTTCTCCTTGTTAGTTCATCCACTTCCTGCAATTCCAGGCTCCACAATGGCAAGGGATCTTGTGCTGATCGTCCTCGAAATCAAACTGGTAGTCGTAGGTCAGCTAGAATAAAGAAACAGAGAGTTCAAGGTTTAGATTTAAAAAATGAACTTAACCGACGATTCAAAAACATACAAAAAAGTAGCAAAATTAAGAGGATATGTAAGAGTGAGTAGTTGTCAGTGTTTTAATGCACTGCACCTCTTCTCCCTTGGGGATCCTGCGACTGGAAATGATGATAATCTTGTCTTCTTTGTCAAATGTTACAACCTCTGCAACACAGTTGGGGGCACAGGAATGGTTGACGTAGCTGGAGAGGAGAGGAATAAAAGGCAAGTTAAAAAAAATAAAGTACAAACAAAACCCCCACACACATAACGGATTACTATTAGGGCAACCAATACCAAATCAGTACTTACCGAGCTGGGCCACCGGTCAGAGTGGCATCAATCACCTGCTCGTTGTTGATGCGGAACATGTAGATCCCACGGTTCTAAGTTAGAGGAAGACAACAGAAAAAGGTTAATGTATACTTAAAATTTTAATTTTTCGCAAACATAAATACCTTGTTGGTCCCAACGCTGAAAGATTTTTTCTCCTTTTGGTTTTTTTGTGCATACCTCAAGAAATGCTGCTTGTGTACTTTCTGCTTTCAAGTGTCTAATTGGCATACCTGCGACTCGTAGATCTTCTCTCTGCGATTGGCCACTTCATTGCGTATGACAGTACCGATGTACTCAATGACCATGGTGTGCTTCTCCAGATCTTTTGCAGCGTACAGACCCAGGCCCTGGATGCGGGATCGTGCCAGATACACGTTGTTCTTCCACTCAGTCTTCAGGCGCCGATACTGGGAGGACTTGGAGTGGACAAACTGCTTGCTGTATGGTGTGTTGAGCTCCCCAGTGAAGGTGCTCTGGTAGGCCTTTGACACGCTGGTGCTATTTAAGGTGTGAGGCCTGGAGAAAATGTATGTGGGTATTAGTTATGTTTTTTTTTTGCTTTTTGCTTAAGGGAGGATAGTGTGACTTTTTTTGGGAGAACAGGGGAGGGTCTCAACTTTTTTTCTCATATCAGATTTAATTTATTCTTCTCATGTGAGATTAATTGTGTTTTTATTAACAATAAAATAGTTTTTAAAAACAATTGTATTATGTTGGACATTTATATATTATATTATTATTATTATTATAATAAATAGATCATTTCGGGTGAGGAAAGTGCAGTTTTTACATAATCAAGGAGAGGGTCCAATAAAAATGTTAAAGATCCCTCCAGACATATTTTAAGATGTATATAAAATACTCTACTTTGAATAATTATTTGTGTCTAATATAGTTTTTCCACAAAAAAAGTAAAATTATCTTGTTAAAATCCTTAAAATAACATATACATCATCTCCCTCTTTAAAAATCCCAGAATATGTGAATAGCAAATATATATTTCATCTCAAAAGTTTAACTACTGGACACAAGATCCTAGTCCATTTTCAGTGTATGTGCACTGCAGGCTTCAAGTTTCCACATCACACTTGTGCAAGTTGAATATTGGACCACGATTGGCTTCCATACTATTTGTGATGTCACAAATCCTGCTTGTAGGCCCACCTCTTAAAATCAGATTTTCAGTGAGCACAGAGAAACTTTCCACTTTCAGCAGATGAAAGTGAAAACAGCTTTCTAGTTTCAAACTCTGCACATTCATCATTCGGCACAGTGAAGCTTCAACTGCAGAACAAGGAGCAGAACACATTTTTGAGTGGACGGGGACTTTAAAAAAGGTTGGGGGGAGCGTCTTACTTTTTCCAACATAATGAAATAAAAGTTTCAGCCTCCCTCCACATCCCTGTTATTTTCATACTGTGCCTTACCTCTTGCAGTGTGTGGCGACCTTGGCCTCAGAGCGAGCACAGCCAGTGGGATTGATCATCAGAGGGAGCTCCATCAGTGGGTGACGGCCGTATCGGAAAAGGTAGTTCTGGCAGTTCTCCACTCCAGGCAACTAAAACGCAACAAAGTAACACAAATCATGTTAATTGTGCACTTTGTAGACCCATTATATCATAACCAACATGTGTGGCTATGTACCCATACTTACTTTATTTTTTGTTAACAATGGAACTATTTGTATACTCATGTTTATGTTGACTATTAGAGGCAGATGTCAAGTAGTCTCACAGTTGTATGTGTGGGTATTGGCTTGTAAAAAAAAGTGACTTTTTCTTGCTGCTAATTCTTAGCAAACTCTTACCGACTCAGTGATACGCATGACAGCATGAACTGTGAGGCCATACATCTCCTCTCCCTTGACATGTTCAGTGAACAGCTTCAACATGGATGATTCATCTCGGAGTTTAGCCACCTGTTTAACAACCCGGTCCCAGATCCCTAAAGACAAAGATGGTGAATTAATTCAGTCAGTTATTATAAGTAGAAAAGTAGACCACAACTGAGAGATATCATACAACATTAGAGTAGGAGCAGTATATAAGGTCTTACCCTCTGGAGTAGTGTCACGGTACTGTAAATCCTCCATGCCATGCTCCAGAACACGCACCTCGAACAGGGGATGACTATCATCCTCACTGATGCGGCAGCGGTAGCGACACCGCTTGTTGGGCACGCGCGTGCTCCAGTAGATGCGTGTGGCCTCATACCCGACAGGGAAGATGGCAGTGGGTGAGTGGAAGTTGCTCATTTGGGAGGGAAGCAACTGGCCAACAGCGTGAAAGATGAGACCGCCAACACGGAAAAGGTGGATGCGGTCACCTCGCTGTAAGATGCTGGCAATCTGCTTCACCTCATCACGCTCAATGTAGACACGCCGTAAAACAGCAAACGTGCTGAGTTCATCTTCACTGGGGCCCTTCAGCTTATGCTGGGTGCACAACATTGTCTTGTCCTTGAAGAACATGCAGCGTGCCCGAATTGCACAGGCGAAGTGGTAGACATTTGGGCAGCGCAGTCTGTTGCAGCTGTTGGTGGCACCTGTTTTCTGGCAGTATGCACACAGAGTCCGCAATCCACGACGCAGGGCCACCTCTACGTTTATGAGGGCACCCCCCTGCGTCTCATATACCTCTGTGGACCACAGGGCACAGTTGAGGTGCACCCACAGGTCCACATCAATGTTAAGCAAGCGTGCAGGCCCATCTGTGGCTCCATCACCTTCCTCGTGGCAGAAGCAGCATTTACGTTTATCCCGAGGCAACTTGTCTGGTCGTAGAGTAATGCGCAGGCGCTCCATCAGCTCAGCCACCTCACGGCTGCTCTCTTTCTTAGACCCACCCTTACGTATTGTGATGACAATCTGAAGACGCTTCCAGCGAATCCCCTTCCATTTTTTCACTTTGGGGAGTATCACCTCCTCATCAGGGGACAGAGGCCTGCGCTGCTTGACAGCCTTAGGGGAAGATTCCATGGTGCTGGGAGAATCTCTAGGAGGTTGTGCTGGATCAGTGACCGATTCCTCCTCCTTGGCAGCAGGACTCAGATGATTTTCAGTCTGAGGAGGAGGATCAGGAACTGCAGAAGCAGTTGCTGGATCAGTGACTGTCTCTGAAGCAGCAACTTCAGACTCTGTGACATCAGTTGGTTGAACAGCATCAGTAGGAGGGTCAACGTCCTGTTCAGCCTCAGTCTTGATCTGGACATTGGCGGGACTGGAGGGTGAGGGGGATGGAGAAGCTGATTTTTTGGAAGGTTCGACGTCACTCGTTGGAACTGGGGCAGATGGGGAAGGATGTGGAGGGGACGGCGATGGGGGTGGAGATTCCTCCACTGGTATAATTGGAAGGTGGCGCACATCCAAGTCATTTACCTTGGTTGTGTAACAGTGCTGGACTGGTTTGTCTTCATTCTCTGGGAATTCCTGAGAAAAATTCACATATGAGATGAGATACAGCTTTCAAGAAATATATAACGCAAATGTATAATACATGCATAAAAAAAAAAAAAAAAAAAAAAAGAGAGATCAGTAATTCACAGTTCTCAAGAGCCTTGTAATGACTGACCTGTTTAATAAGTGCCAGAATGTCCACCTGTTTCTTCAATGTACAGCCTGGTAAAGACACATCAAATTGCCTTAGCCACTCATCCTGACTGGGTGAAGCGCCATCCTTCACACACAGAGCCCCTGAAAAACATGAACATCTTAACATTAGTCTTTATTTATGGATTAATAAAGTACATGTGTGTCCCTGGCAGTGTAGTCACTGACAGGCTTCGATCTATAAGAGGCTATAAAAGGACAAGACTATGGCCACATTCAGACCAAATCCAGTAATGTGTGAAAATGTCAGCCCTCCTATTCATTTGAATGGGAGCGTTTTCACTGCAGGAGTGGGGACAGCATAAGGCTCAGCAAAAATCTGCAGCAGCCATCCAGCAAAAAATTGAACTAGAATCAACCTTTGTCGGAACGCATCCTGATGTCAAGTTGCATTGGCCAATCACATACAAGTGCAAGCGCACACTCCTGGAGGGAAACTTTGTAACATGAATGCCATGTTTGACTGTTTACCTCTGATCATTGCAACAAAAGATAAAACAGTTGCCACTGTGATAACTTTCCAGAGTTGTAAAATCTTGTCCGTTAGTTTTACAACCCACTTTGCAGTGTTTTGCCTTCCTATCAGTCCTTAAATGCATTAATCTGTAACTCCAACTTGACTTTGATCATATTTCATTGTCTCACCGGTACCTCAAACAACACACTGACCTTTTGTTCCTTTCAATATATTTTCAAGTAGAACTGTATGATTTGGTGTGGCAGGGTGACATGAAAAATGTCCTGAGTCAAATTCATATCTTGTTGTGACCTACAGTACCAGTCAAAGGTTTGGACACACTTTCTCATTCAAGGGAATGGGAAGGTGTGTCCAAACTGGTACTGTATAAAATAAACATCCTAAATTAATTGAACAACAGATAATCCAAATTAACAGTAGTTTATAAATGCATACCTGACTGGCTGGGTCCTTTCCCAGGCCCATCCACTCCAGGCATGTCAGGGTTTGGGGGAGGGAAAGTCACCTCATAAGAACCTGGCATCCTTATCTTGAGTAGCTGGGCCATGGCCATCATCACATGGTTCAGTTTCTGGAAAAAAAAAAGTCAGTTCAAGTTTTTGTCACCTTTGGATGAAGATAAAGAAAAGTTAAACAGGGTGCGATTATATCATGGCTTAGTACCTTGGCTGCAGCGGAGGACAATGTGAAGGTAACAGACACCTCGTTACTTTTGGCCTTGTCCCAGTGGTTGGATGTGGAAACTGCCTTGCTGTCAGCTCCTTCAAATGGTTTGCTTTCTGGGAATGCTAAAAGAGAACAAAATGTGAAAATTCATCTTTATTAATGTCAGTTTCATGTCAGCAATATAAATTGATTTAATGGTAAAATTAGTTTAGACTGCAGTAGTAAAACATAACGCATCAGAATCACGTTCAGAATAGATTTCTCTTTAACATGCTCATATGTCTGAAGAATGTTGCTGTTTATAGAGAGCACATGTAAAATTATTGTAATTTTCACCTGGGATGGCAGTGCGAGGAATGAGGGGGATGATGGGGGATATTGCTCTCTCTGTATCCTCCTCTTTAGGCTCCCGCAGGTGAGGGAAGCGTGGGGTTTCATCTCCTACATTACTCTCAGGGGATGATGCCGGGATGATGCTTTCTGGGGCATCCTCATCGTCACTCTCCATCCTGTCAAAAAGACATTTCCTACGTTCATAGCCACTCAGCAACAACAAATCCATGTATTGTGGTTGACAAAGAACTCAGACACTTCTCCTGTCGTACCTGATGTCCTCGTTCTGGTTATGTGGTGGAGTGGGGAGAGCTGCTAGAATGTCTACACTCTTCACCTCTTCTGTAACAGATTCTGCAGGGGAAATTGTAGAATATTAGGAGGAACCCCAATTACTGCACAACTGCAGATAGATTTTAGACAAATATTCAGGACAAACATTAATTTCATGCCAAATCCCCCAGTGTTTACCCATTGGCGCTTCTGCTGGCTCAGTGTCTTTCTGACCCTCAGACAACTCCTCCCCAGGAGTCACTCCATTGAGCAGCTTGTGCTGTACAGAAGGCGGAGGCGTAGGTGGGAGGGAGGATGGTGGTGTTGGTGGGTTGCTGAGATTACTCTGTGAGGGCACAAAACAATATGCTCTTAAAACAACTTTGCTGTGGAAGTAGCATTGAACAACCAAATATTGTCACAGCCTGCAACAGTTAACCATGGGTACATGTTGCAGCTTAGTTATACCTTAGTGAGTAACTGAGAATAGTAGTCTGGGATATTGTCCAGCATTGCATTTCCAAAGGATCCTTTGAGTTGGGCTTTTCCATTGGCTGGGCTGCTTCCAAAAGGGGCAAAAAGATCCAGACTAGCAGTGATGGAAGGTTCCATTAGGGGCAGCAGAGAGAGACCCTGAAAGGTAAATGTCCATTAGTCTACATGATGTGGAATAATGAAACACTCTTCAAAAACCCAATGTCATATATCATTTAAGACATTATTTTTTTGCCATCCATTTACCTGTTTGAGTTGCTTTATCAGGGCTTCAGCACTTTTTCCAACTTCTTCCTTCTTATTCTTTTTCCGTGAGTTAGGCCCACGGTCTCCAGCTGCCTTATTAGTGCGCTTTGGCTTTTGTACAGGAGCCCTTTTTGTTATAGACTGCAAATCCTGTAAGAGTCGAGAAAATAAATGAGAGGTTCTTTCCCCACTTACAACATCATGATGAGGACAAAAAGAATGAATGCAGTAAAATACAACATACCTCCATGTTGCGTGGAGTCCCTTGAAGTTTTTGCTCCAGCATTGCTAGTTTGCTGTTGATGTGGCCATTAATCTCATTGTGGATGCCTTCAGAAGGCCTCTGAGCAACAACCTGAAGGTTCTTGGTTCTCAGGAGTTTCTGTAGTAGTTGCTGTCCAGTCTCAGATCTAGTGCCTTGAGTCCCAGGGTCTCCAGCCATGTTTCCAGCATTAATAAAGCAAGCGTTGTTCCCAGAAGAAACCATGTCACCTGTTACTTCTCGCTTTATAGCCCCAGAATCCTCAGAACCCTCTCCCGCACCATCACACCGAACCTCCCTTGGTTCCTGTTTAATGTTCTGTAGGGTCATCTTGCAGATATCCCCCTCTCTAGAGCCATGTTGTGTTTGAAGAACATGGCTCTCTTTAACCTGCTGTGACTGTTGCTGAACATTCAGTCCTTTCTGTGGCCCATTAGGAATAACTGAGGCTGCCTGACATGTTTCATTGCCTGAGGTCTGAGTTTCTACTTTCAGTCCTGGACAATCAATTGGACTCTTGGCTCCAGGTGACCTGAGTGGAGATGCCTTGACTTGGCTGTATGGACTCCCCCTTCCAGCCCTACTGTCAGCCATGGAAGGTGAAGAGACATGGGATGAATGGGGTGAGGCTGGGTGGGCTGGGCTCATGCCAAACGGACCTCTTGGAGAATATGCATTGGATGGGGAACCCTGCATGCGGCCTGCTGCAGCTGCCATTAGAGCTTGTTGTTGGTTCTGGTTGGGAGTGGGTGGACGCATCCCCATAGCCTGGTTAAATGCGTGCCGTTGTGGATCCCCAGGCGAGTTGGCTAATGGCTGGCGTGGAGATGTTGGCCTTACCATACGACCCTGATCCATGGGGGATCGTGGCACTGGTACTTGACCTCTCATAATATGTTGCTGCATCATCTCTCCTACTTGCGGCTGTTGTTGCCCAGGAACCATCATCCCCTGCTGTATCTGAGGAGCAACACCAGGTTGTTGGCCCAACATGACTGACTGTTGCTGAGTGCCCACTGTTCCTGGCTTCCCCATGGCTCCATACGGCATCTGTTGGCCTTCCATCCTTGGCATCTGCTGCCCAACTTGCGGCACCTGTCCAGGTGGCATGTGAGGTCTCAACTGACTGTGCTGGCCTTGACCCATTGACATCCGCAGCATCTGTCCTTGCTGGAGCTGCCTCTGGGCAATCATAGCCTGGATATGCTGTATCTGCTGGTTTGGGGGAAGATTGCGGAGCTGAGGATTCTGAGCAATAATAGCCTGGATGTTGATAGGGGTGCGGATCTGTCCAGGTGGAACGCCAGGCCTCTGTGCCATCATCCCTTGCTGCTGGGCTCGAATCATGCCCATCATGGCCTGTTGTTTTTGCTGCTGGGCCATGAGGGCTTGCTGTTGTGGACTATGGCCCATCACAACAGTCTGTGGCTGTCCAGGATGGTTCTGGCCTATGATCTGCGGCTGGATGCTGGGATCTTGTGACTGCTGCAAGGCATTCTGAACAGTTTGTTGTTGCTGCTGAACTAAGAAATCAATTGGTTTTCCTTCCTCTTTAATAGTCATCAAATTGGGCTTGTCAGCACTAAGTGAACCTTGCCTCTGGAGAGTGAGTGGAAGCTGTTGCTGCTGTTGCTGAAGAACACCAGTTTGTTGGTTTGCAACCAAACCTGATTGTTGCTCAGACTGAGGATTTGACTGTTGTTGCTGGGCCATATAAATCTGGTTTTGATGCTGCTGCTGCTGTTGTTGTAATTGCTGTCGACCCAAGTCAGTTTGATGATCATTTGCAGAGCCTAGTTGGGACAACTGATTGGGAGTGGACGGTCCACTTTGCTGTGGTGATGTTCTTGTATCTGGACTGAGAATCCCACCCTCTTTGGGGCCTGAGTTTTGGCTGTCCATAGCTCCCTGTGGCTGGGGTGTGATACTTCCTGCTGAAGGTGAGGAACCCATCTGTGGCGTAGAAGGTTGGGACAGCCGTCCTTGTTCTTGGTTGGATTGACTGATCAATTGTGTTGGTTGTCTTTGCTGTGCCATCTGCTGCTGCTGAAGGTGGGCCAAATTCTTCTGCTGTTGCTGCTGCTGCTGAGAAGCAAGCATGCGTTGGGCCAGAATGTTCTGTTGTTGTGGAGTCAACTGAGCCTGGGGACCCCTAAGGCCAGGATGACCTGGAGATCCAACCATTCCCTGCTGACCCATGATCAGCTGAGGCCTCTGTTGTTGTGGAGGTGCAACTGGCTGGTTCCCCATAATTCCTGGTTGAGCTGCCATCATGGCTTGAGCATGGTTTATGGGTTGGCCTCCTATAAGGTTCTGTGGCTGTGGACCAACAGACTGGCCTCCAACCATTCCTTGTGGAACCTGCACCATGTTCTGCTGGTTGGCCTGGTTGGCTAGCATCCCCTGTTGAGTGTTTGCTTGTTGTTGGGCAATAAGTGGGTTCCCCATCACACCAGACTGTGGCTGAGCAATTAAGGCAGACTGTTGACTTGGGTGTGGCATCGGTTGCTGGCCCATCATCACCTGCTGTTGCTGCTGCTGTTGCTGGAGCTTCGCCATCTGCATCCTATGTTGATGCTGTCTTTCTTGGAGAAGCCTGGGGTCCGCACCCTGCATTGCAGGCCCCTGTGGGAAGAATCCTGTTGGAGCTCCAGGAGGACCCGGGGCCCTGGCACCACTGGCTCCAAGAGCTGCAGGGAGCTGGGGTTGGGCTGCTCCAATAAAGGGCTGCCCTTGGGGCATTCTGACGGGCATTCCACCTTGGGGCACCATGCCAGGGTGCTGGCCCATTACTGGCGTCCCCTGTTGGCCCATCATCATCTGGCCGGGCATCTTGGGAAACATGTGAGGGGGGCCACCCTGTGCAGAATGACCTGGGGTAAGAAGTCCTGAGCCTTGCTGATGCTGCTGCTGCTTGCTTCTGTACTCTGCAATGAGATTGGTGTGCTCCTTCTGCTGCTTGCGTACCTAAAGAGAATAATTATGTACAGACATGAATTTGCATATCAAGATGCCATGTATTTTTGCTGTGGACAAGTTGGTTAACATGTCATGAAGTTTTCTGCAACTAATCAGATTCTCCAAAATCTACGCACCTGATCAAGCTGTTTCTGAATTTTGCTCTGCTCTTCTGTCACCAACTTGAGTTTCTCCGCATCTGCCTCAGCAAACTCCCTGCCAGCTTTCTTAGCAGTGCGTTGCTTAGCACACAGTGCCTTGCGTGATTTGCGATGAACTCCAATCTGTTCCTCCAAAAATTTTAACTGCATCTGGAGTAACTGCTGGGTGTGAAGAAGCCATTCTTCGTATTGGTGCTGTTCTGCGTCATCTGTAACAAAAGAGGATAACTTAAAACATCCACATGGCATGCTTAAGGGGGCAGCAATATAACATCTTCCAAATAACCAAATATATTTCCAATGAGAGTCAGCACTGGTAGAACATACTGATGATTCCTTGCACAAACTGGGGAGGATTAGGTCTTGACTGGGTGGGATCACTTGTTTCGCCCTCCTGAACACAAAAAGAAAGCATTTAAATAAATCAGCCACATAATACATTAAATTAAATTTAATGTATCACTTCTGAAAGGCAAGACCGCATACCTTTGGAGGTCCAGATGAAAGTTGACCTGGATCTGTGCCTGGAGCAGAGGCCAGCCTCTGAGCAAGCAGAGAAACTTGTTGCCTGGAGAGAGAGCGAAACATATAATGTATAACAATACCTGCAGTGTACTGAACAATCGTCTATAAGGGTATGTAATTTTGAAACCACTGTGCAAAAAAGTAGCAAATTACTATGGTGTTACCACTACCTAGCGGGTTCTTGTGATGAAATCAGACACTAGACATTACAACTGTCACACTGCTGCATACTGGCTTAACTCCTTTTGGAAGAGGAGATATGCATTTTTAAAAATAATTCCTAACATCTGCCTCAGCAAACAGTTATGCCAGTAACACTGCAGATCTTGTAGTGTCTCTCAAGTTACACAAAGTTTTCATCCAAATGTTGCTAATTTGCATTTTTGTTTGTTGATATTTTATAAAATATGTGCATGTGTCTCAATTTGTTAGTTTTATGCTTATGTTTTGAACAGCATGTAACAATGCTACAATATTAAAAGAACACCAGTGCAGTTTTTCAGGGGTGCACAACACTACATTTGCTTACTCTGTCTTGGGGAAGTGTGGCAATAATGACTCAGATAATCCTAATTTTGTAACTGAAAAAAATAGTGATTGTGTTATCAACATGTTGAGAGGAGTTGATTCAATTGAGTCATATCTTACTGGACTGCATTACACTGAAAATGCAGGCTTTGCTAATTCTGTGATTCTATGAGAAAAATATTGGAAAAGCAAGTGAAAATGAAAAGAGGTCCAAAATGATGAACTGCTGTAAGTGCATGGATGTAATGGTTACAAGTTGACCTGTCTGTATTTATACAACATAGGTGGCTAAACAGCCTGTATATGCAGAGCCTTTAACAAGGTATTGTTAGGTGGCAAAATGTATTATCACTGTGGGTGTCAACATCTACACTAAGCAAAACTTCCTGTTTTCAACATCTGCCATCATACCAAGCTACCACTAAGACATTCTTGCAAAGGTCACCAGATAACAGGGAAAGTAGTTGATCCCCAAAATCAGTACTCCAACTCTTTCAAACATTGAGCCCCTCTTCCTACAGAACTTGCTTTGTTTTCACTAATGACTTGGTAAACATTCATTTTCATGAATGACTAGCCATGTGGCATTTTTGTCAGCATCCCTCTTTTTATTTTCTGTTCTTAGTCTTATATGTGGAGTGAACATATGCTTTGCTGGGTTGCAGCAATATGCTCATGTTGTGTTTACAGATGAAGAAAGTGAATATTTTTAAACAAATTTCTGTCATTTCCATTCAGGTTTTTGTATGGATATCAAAAATGAACCAAAAATTGTTGAATAGAAAATGAAAAATTGGACACTGACTGAAATTGAAAGGAAAATGTCCAACTTATGTATAGAATCTTTACACAACAAAAAGTACCTGTTAATGCCAGGGGGACCACCCAACACTCTCTTGATACCCTTAAGTGCCACCATCTTTGCCTTGGCAATGGGATCCATGATGTCATCAGTAGCAAATTTGTCTAAATCTACGATAAAAGAATAAGACATCTGTTGATATGGTATTATTAGAACATCATTACATAGATTAATGACAAGCCACGGTGCTTACCTTTATCTGGGAAGAAATTGTTGGCCAGAGGTGACTGTTTAACCACTGGTTGTGGCTGCTGTTGATGACTGAGACCTGTATGGATCCCTGGTTGCCCCATTCTCATCATGGCTTGCTGTTGGGCCATGGCCATGTGAGGTGGGGGTGCCATTCCAGGACCCATAAGCCTTTGCTGCTGCTGCTGCTGCTGCAACATGTGTGGAGCACGGGGTACCATCCCTGGTTGAGCCATCATTCCTTGGGCAGGTGGGCGGTGGTGTGGTAGCATTATCTGCCCAGGTGCCTGCGGGTTCGGTTGTTGACTTGGGAGGCCAGGAAAATGAGGTGCCATGCCTCCCTGGTGGAGAGAGTTAAGCTGTTGCTGCTGTTGTTGCTTTTGCAGTTCCTTCTTCTCGTGCTCCAGCAGATCTTGTATTAGAAGAGGCAGTTCACCATCCAAAGAGCTCTCTACCTTTGCCAAATCTACAGCAGGCGAGTGCTGTCCCCCTACATCAGGTAGCCCCAGAGGATCATCACCAATATCTGTATGTGGAGCAGCTGTAGGAAAAGGCGATGGATCAGCTTGACTTGGCAGAGGGTATGGGATTCCCCCTAATCGAACAGAACTGAGTGAAGCTGACTGGTTTTCTGGTTGTGCAGGCTTAGCTGATGGTGTGGTCCCACCAAGAAGCATGGACACCGCTTCTCCCATTTCATCTTTCACAACAGTCTGTCCTGGCTGGAGCTGAGGGGTCAGACCTCGGTCTTCTACTTTGACTTTGGAGATATCTGCAATTTCTACCGAGGGCAGTTGGGTAGCTGACCCACCTGCAGTGGCAGGCGTTGCTGAGAGAGACTTTTGCCCTGGTTCCACCTTGGGCTTCCCTTCCACTTTAACAAGTACAGATCCAGAGGAAGATGAAGGTGTTTCACTTTCTGCTTCTACCAACCGCAGCTGATCTGAGAAGACATCTTTAGGGTCTCCTTGGTCGAGTTCAGGGTCGGTGTAAGCCAGCAAGTCAAACTCATCACTGTTAAGCAAATCATCTAGATGTGGATCATTGGTTTCAAGATTGTCTAGGTTTCCTAAGTCATCATCTCCTTTGTCTGGGTCCAAGTCAAGAGCCAAATCATCCTCATCCTCCACACCCCCATCCCCTGGGGCATCCCCAAGTCCCTCAAGGTCAGGCTCTGGCAGTTCCTCACTGTTTTCTACTGTGGCAGGCTGGGGTTCTGTGACTAGGCTTGGTTGTGGAAGTTGATGCTGCTCAGAGCTAGGAGTGTTGGGAGTCAAAGTAGCTGCCTGAGGCTGCAGGTGGTGGGGCTGTTGTGTTACTGGGCCTGCAGACTGCTGAGGCAATAAGACTGACAGTCCACCCTGCTGTAACCCCAACTGTGAGTCACTGCCCCCCTCTGCTTGAATGCCAACAGCTTGAGCTATAGGATGCTGCTGTACATAAGGTGCTGCCATCTCTTGTTGTGTGACAAAGAGACGTGGTCTGGGCTGGGGTCCACGAGGCATAAACTGGGGTCGCAGGGGTAACCTCTGTGAGTTGTGTCTCAGTTCAATGAACTGTGGTGGGGGTCCTTGACCCATTGGCTGCATAGTCTCTCCACCATGTCCCGGTATCATGGTGTGGGGGTTGGCCACACCCTCCATACCCTGGATGTTGACAGCAGGGTTGAGATTGTGCCTTACACCCATAGCTTCCATGCCAGGCTGAGGGAACCTCCTTGGACCTGGAGCTTGGCCCTGCCACTGAGGAGGGAATGGTGGACGGGCAAACATGCCCTGAGGTTTGGTGGGCCCTGACGGCCTGAAAGATAGAGAAGCATAAAAGAAAATGATTTCAATTTAAAGATCCCCTCCAGAAATGTTTGAAACATATAAAATACTTTCTTTTGAATAATGTCTGTCTTATACTGAAACTCTGCACAGTGAAACTCAACCATCCAAGTGAAGTAACAAGTAAAATTCATTTTTGAATGGAGGGAGATTTTAAATAGTGTTTATATGTTACAGTTTTTGTGGCTGTAAGGGCTGGGACTAAATTAAGGTACTAATTATTCAAACACACACAGGCACACTACCACATACAATGTCAGTGTATCCATTGCTAGCTATCTTACAGCTAACATCTATAAAGTCAGTACATTGGCCATTTGGTGTGAATTAACACAAACTGTCCAGCTGTAAAATTTGCACAAATGGCACAAGGCAAAAATTTGCTTTGCCGTCTGTCTGAACACACCTCAACAGTGGGGGGAAAATTTCTAAATGTGGAAGACGAACCAAGTAAGGGATAATGCTCGACAAGGTAACCATTATCAGGAATGAAGTTTTTCATAAGCCATAACTCAGTTTCACTGGTAACACCTGAGGGTTTGACTAATACCTGGAACAATCATTACTATCCTATAAGGTTCTTATGCAATGGAATGTTGTTCATTAGTTTAGTTTATTAACATGTTGCAATAAATTGTAAACGGAAGCTTTGACTGCGTCCCTGCTGCTATGGTTACTCATTTTAGCCAGTGAATTCATTTAGAACGGTGAACAGACAGTTTCACTGGAACTACTTAGTAGGTGTCCATTATCAGAAATTAACGGACACCCTGCAGGCAATCAGAATCAAGTATTCACCCAGACCATGGTCAAAGTTTTACTATTTCACACCAATTGTGATTCTACTAAAATTAATTGCTTACCTTAGTGCACTAGGATCCATGATGGCAGGGGTTCCTGTAGGTGGTGGGCGAATTAGCTTGTCCTCCATGCCTCCAACAGCCATGGGCATCTTCCCTACCACAGAAGCCTGAGCTCCAGCAGTAGTAACAGCAACACGATCCTAAAGGAAGTAAAAACAGCAAATAGACGTAAATGCACCATTCCTTTTATTTGTAATACTTTGTCATTTAACTTGCACTGATCATCAGAGAGATCGAACAGCATTTGTACAGTGTGAGCAATACATTACATTCATTTGGATTTTGACCAGTTTTTGTTATCTGAAAAGGTGGGTTTTTAGCCTGCAGTGGAAGATGGGCATGATTTCATTCCTCTTCTGTGGAGCCTGAGATGAGAAACTACAGGGTTCTCTGAGTGATGGGACGGTGGAGAAGCACAACAGAACAGAATGGTGCAACTGTAACTTTAATTAAGTCGTTCAGTTTCTTTTTCATCAACTCTTCAGCACATACCTGCTGGGATTTTACACTGGCCATATAAAGACATCTTCCTAATTGCTACATCACACTGTTGTCAAGATGTTGCATTTGTGAGGTTTATGTCATATCACTCAATCTGCCTCATTCACCAATATGTGCATAGAAATGTTCTTACTTGGCGCACAAAATAAGTGTGCATGCAAAATGACCATCAGATTCATGACACGTGCACATCGGCCAACTTTGTTCTTACCACCGTGCGTATGTTAATGAATCAGAATCATTCTAAATTGACAGGCCTGTTATTAGTAATTAGCATACTACCACACCCCCATTTCTCTATATAAGGAAAGCTCTGTTGGAGCAGTGCAGCAGTGGA
The DNA here is from genome assembly GCF_910596095.1 of Thunnus maccoyii. Taxonomy (NCBI): domain Eukaryota; kingdom Metazoa; phylum Chordata; class Actinopteri; order Scombriformes; family Scombridae; genus Thunnus; species Thunnus maccoyii. The sequence continues at coordinate 17,041,245 of NC_056536.1, forward strand.
GAGAGCTGTCATGCATTGTAAAGAGGGCCGTGATGATAAAAATGTACAAAAACTTCACCGCTCAGAAGTAGAAGCCAGAAAAGGCAGATTTGGCAGGTAAATATGTCATTAGTACAACCGTTTGGAGCCTGATTGTGAACACAGCCTGTATACCTGTTGCACAACTGCGTCCATAACAAAATAAAAAGTTGGTAAATGTGTAGATCTGTTGAATTGATCTAAATAAATCTCTACTGCTGCGCCAGGTGCACATCATGTTTCATCTCTGTCCACAACAGACCATGATGTAGTGAAAGCAGAGCACCCTTCCCTATGCCACTACTGAACTGTCTGTGAGGACACTGAACAGGCTGCTGGTTAACCAGCTACATATATTATGGCCAAATCTGATGGGGGAAATTAATCGCTGTCACATTGAAATATGGAAATTCCGATATATAAGCTACTGTCATCTAAAAGTGGGAACAGGACAATTTTAATATATTAATAATTTCATTACATTTATAATGATTATTTATGGATTACAATATCTTAGCCTCTAATTTTACAATTACTAAAGTAAGTGTATTATTAGCAATTTCACACTTTTAAATGTTGCATATTTAGGCCCAATCATTCTTTAAATAATTGTTGTTGTAATGTACAGTTTATATTGAATAAATAATGACTATATCAATTTTTAAGACCGTAGGATGTTCATGATTTGTGCATATGCATGGTCTACGGCAGTTCTAAATTTATTCACAGAGAAAGAACAAATTCAGGTAAGCACATATTGATGAACCCCAGGTTTGTGCTTAAAACATTCCTACACACAATTTAAGCACAGATTTGTGCGTACACACTGTTTGTGAATGAGGCCCAATGTGTGTACCTGTGGATAAGGTGGTGGTGCTCTGTGGGTCTTGTCTTGTTGAAAGGCACCCATCTCTCCTCCAGACCAGCCAGGGGACGCGCTGCCAGCAGCAGCAGCAGCCGCCTCCTTTTCTTGTCTAATGGAGTTTCTTTGCATTTGTTGTCTGATTAAGAATTCCCTTAGTTTCTGGCGCTAAAGAACACAAAAGATATTGATTAGCAAAACATCTAGAAGTTTCATAGAATGATTGTCCCTTGGCTAATACTTTGATACCTGTCTGTGCTTCTCCAGCTCAGAGGGGCTAAGGCCCACTAATGCAGGGTCCTGCACTGCTGAAATGTCAGGCATTTCTTGAGTGCCTGGCAAAGCTGGCTGATGAGGTGTTTCTGGAGGGCGGACAGCTGGTAGTTCTTGAGATCCAGAAGGAGGTGGCCCCTTAGAGCTGAAGCTGTCTGCCCCTGTAGTCTGTTGAGTTTGTGGGTGTGGTTGCTGTAGCTGACCCTGGACCATCTGACTCTGCTGTTGGGTTATCTGAAAGCCTCCCGTGCTGGGGCTGCGGCTGAAAGGAGGAGGTGCTGACAGTTTACCAGAGAGAGGATCCCCTATGGAACTGTTGGTGGGATGGGGTGGAGGTGGCTGGTTAGGATGAGGTGAGCCTTTGTAACTTGTATTTCCCTCTGGGGCAACAGAAATGGGACGAGGTGGTTTGTGGATAAAAGGGTCTCTAGATTGTGGTCTTGAAGGTGGCTGAGAACAATTGTCTGGAGACTGGAAACGAGGGGTGGCAGGAGACTGGACAGAGTAAGCATCATTGGAGAGGCCACCAGGAGTGTGGGGAGACTGAGAGCTGCCCTGGGACTGTGGGCTGGAGGGGACTCTAGGGCACAGTTCCTGTTGAGCTACAGGGTGTCTCTGGGGCCCAAGAGAACAATTATCACCTGACTGCGGTCTTGGAGTTAATGGTGACTGAGTGTGAGGGTCAGAGAAAGAGTGAGAGGGAGACTGCCTGTAGCCATCAGAGTGGTGGCTAGGGGAAGCTCCAGGATGAAGTGTCCCACCCTCCCCTTGGTGCATTCGTGGTGTCATAGGTGCCTTGAATAAACCATCCCCAGAGTCCAGCATCCCAGCAGGGGAGCCAGTGGCTAAGTCAGGTCTTCCAACTGCAGAGGAGCGAGGAGAAGGTGCACTCATATCAGCCCTGTACTGCCCTGTGCTCGCAGGTGAGGACGCCACTGCCGAGGGTGATGGGGATGAACCATATTCTGGCCGTCCCATCCCTTGCTGGGTTCTGAAAGGTTCTCCATAGTGGGAATTGTGGGGTGGCGAGAAGATAGGCGACTCCCCAAGCCCAACACCTCTTGAATGAGGACTTTCTGGAGGTCCTAGGGACTCCTGAGAGCCTTGCTGTGATTGCGGTAAATGACCCTGTTGCTGCTGCAGCTGTGATCTGAAGTAGGGGTCAACCTGCTGAGCCCGTCTAGGGGTTCCAGGAGTTCCTGGTTGCATGTCAAAGGGGCCAAGACTGGCTGGCCGTCCCTGAGGAGGACCCTGTGGGCCGGAAGCGGAATAACCTGAGGAAGAGGCCTGTAAGGGGCTGGCCCCAGCATAGGAGTAGGGTGTGGTTGGGTGGGAGTGAGAATGGGGTGACTGAGGAGGAAGCTTAGCCAAGGGATCTGTCCGGATTTCAGCTGACCCCGGGGTCTTAACAGGTCCATCTGAGAAAAAGACAGAGGATGATCCTGAATCTGGAGGGAAGGGAAATGGGCTTCCTGCAGAGCTGGGCTGGGAAGAGATGGACGTAGAGCCTGAAGGTGGAGGGATCTGGAGGTGTAAACTGGGCCGTTCTCCCTTCACACGCCCTGGCTCCGTCTTGACTGGCCTGCACACCTGACTCTCTGCCTGCTGTGAGAAGAGGGGAGTACAGAGGAAACATGAACAGCCGTGCAGGACTCTAATTTGGTACCTTTCATTCAGCTTGACAATACAAAACTCACCTTCTGTGCCTTGTTGATCCTCTGAGCTGCTCGGTTATCTTTGGCCTTTTGCTACAGAAAGAAATTAGATATTAAGATAAAAATGTCGAGAAACTGAAAAGTATTTTTTTATTTATCTGTAACAAAAAATAATCATAGTTTTGTTCAATGGCAAAAACATCATACATTGTGTAGGCTGAACCTGGATAATCCTAATGCCCAATTTCTCATTGGAGTTCTAAATAAGCAGTACCCACCAGTGATGATGTCAATGTAACAGACATTTCAAATTTGAGTTGAGTCTGAGTCAGTTTTCTGTATTTATCCATTTATCCCTTGAGGCTTTCCACATAGAGGTAAAAGTAGTAGTACCATAAGCCTCTAGGGAGAATATGACCAAACACAGAAAAACCAAAAGTACCTGCCGTCACTTACTACATTTTAGGAAATTGTGTTACAAAAGAACTGCAGGAAAGTGTGAAGTTAATATAAATCCATCTCTGGAAGACTTACAAAAAAAAAAAGAGAGAGAGAACCTACCAGATATGGAACCTTGTCAGCAGCTGACACCTTCCTCCAGATCTTCATGATTTGCTTACAGCGACTAGCCCAGTCTGACAGGGGAAACATGAAACAGCTGTTAAATATCCAACCGTGATATAAACCTATACTTTGAAAAAGCATGACTGTTTGTTCTAATAATAGGTTGGACATGTTCGTATAGTAATTCTTCCACACTCACCTGGGTAGTCCTGTTTGAGGGTGGGAAAGTTGGTATTGGCATAAAGCACAGGGGAAATGGTTGAGAGTTCTCCCAGCTCCTCATCTTTCTCCCAGCGCTGGAGACTGCGCTGGTTGTATGACAACCCATCACCCTCGGTCTCAGTGGGGGTTGGTGGGGAGGAGGGAGTTGCTGGAGTTGAGGGAGTAGCCCAGGGGCTCTCCTCACCCCCATCTGGACTGAACAGCCCTCCTCGGTCCCTGTAAACCATGTGATAGGGTACTGTCTTAACAAAGGGCTTACACGTGTCAATGTCAGGAACAACAGTCCATTTTAATTCAGAAACATTCAAAGAAAATTCTATATTAGTCCTACCGCATGTCAAAGAACGGTGACTGAGAGAGGCCAGGAAAGGCATCCATCATTCCAGCTGAGGGCAGAGACCCTGCAAGAGATTTTCCATGTAAGAATCCCAAGCTGAACTTCACTTGAATCTCACTTGCATACTTAGTCCTTACAAAATCCTCAACCATACAACAAACAGAGTTTTGAACTTCAAAAAGGTTTTCATATGATCTACAAGCATCCCCTTCTACACACCTGAGAGGAGAGCTCTCTGTGGCAAAGTGCTACGATTGAGTTCTCCCTTACTGCCCTCCAAGATGGGCTTCATGCCCCCCAAAGAGGAGCCGTCTGACACTCCCAGAACCTTTCGGAAGAACTGCTCAGAGTCCTGACTCTCCACCCCTTGTGGAAGACCTTCCATGGAAGGACAACAGCATGTAAGGCAGAATATCAGATATTAAATCTTTCCCTAACTTAATGTTGCAAACTGTATGCCAAAGTATCCTCTCAGGGGGATTACCTTCACTTTTTTCTGCATCAGAGTCGTGAAGATCATTTGATACCTGGTCCTTGAGTGATGAGGATGGTGCAGAAACTCCTAAAAGAAAATGTACTTTGAATCCAACCTGTAATTACTTAAATGCCATTACAATAAACCAGTTGCATCAGTTTCCATACAGACACTCACCTGCACCTTCTCCCTGAGCCTGGGGGGCCTCACCCCCTTCTTGCTTGACAGGAAAATTGTCTTCCACCACACAATCCTTGGCCTCAGCTAGTGAGAGAAGCACAAAGGTTATACACAATGTATTCCCCTTTTCCACACCCAGTATAACATATTATTTGCAAAGTTTTCATAATTCACAGATCAAGTTAGTGTTCTTACTCTCTGGGGAAGTAGTTTTGACCCCTGACGGTGCTGGTAATGAAGGTCGGACTAGGCATGTGCCTGGCCTCTGCCCAGGGGGTATCATCACAGCTTTCTTACTCAAGTCTATAAGTGTCTTTCCAAAGAAAGCCTCCTGCATGTGAATTACAAACATTTAAGATATGGACATTATATCACTTGATACCAGAAATTTCAAAACCATTTAAAGCATAGACTGCATAGAGAGACCACAAACCTGGAGATAAGCTGGAAACATGTCCTCAAGTTTGCTCTTCTTCCGGCCCCGACGTTTCTTGGCCTGTTCCTCACCTTCCACTGGTTTGGGATCCATAATGTTATCAATATCAGGGTGAGGTCCTATGGACATGAAACCATGAAATTTTGTTTACTTAATTCATAATATTCACAAAAAAAATAGGGCCACGCTGCCACTGGTGAAGGATGATGACTGGGCATTCAGACAGAAAACAGCCTTGCCTTAAAAAATGCAAAGGGCTCTTTTGGTGGGGGCATGTTGCTACCAGCACAAGTTCAGACAACTTCAACTCTTTTGCAAAATGACCCAGCATTTTTTTGCCTGATCCCTTTGCATTGCCACCCCCACTGTGTCAACAGAGTAGCCTCACTAAATTGAATGAGGGGGATGATTTTTCACACAAGGCTAATGTCAGTAGGGACGTGATGATTAGCTGCCAAACCACAGGGATACGTTGCTTTTTCACCGTAGTAAGAAAAAATCCATACCGTCACACCCCTAAATGTCAATCTCAAAACCTTAGGGCCTTAGAGATGAGAGACCATAAGCAGAAGGTCCCATATTCTGTAGCTGTAATTAGGGGTGTGACAGTACACAAAATTCATATTTCAGTATTTACCTCGGTTTTGGGGTCACAATTTGATGTTTTTGGTACAGCAGAAACAAAAAAAGGTAGAAAATCTTGGTCTTTTATTTTGAAATATTTAAACATCCAACAATGGCTCATTTTTCATAGCAATTAATGAAACAGTTTACTTTTGCTGCAGTGGAAAAGGAAAACAACATTTCTGTTTCTTTCAAGGATTCAGGACACCTGCTGCCAGCTCTTTTAAGCTTATTTATGGTCAACTATATGATCTACTATATATAAAGTAGTTGAAACTAGCTCCACCTCCAGCAGCTACAACAGTAACATGCTGGTTACAAACGGATGCTTCTGTATTATTAATCTAATGATGTCATATATGATAATATATCAGTCAGAGGGATCAAACCACTACTTTTACTTTCATACTTTTTAACTACATTTTTCTCTCAGAACTGGTTCTTATGACGCTGGGAGCAGGGAAACATCTAAAATATGCAAGGTAACGGTGCCCCAGGACCAGGATTGACAAACATTGCCCTAAAGCACTGAGCCCCCTCCCCACTTAGGAACCACTACTTTCTGTGATGAAAAAGATGAGAATTATGGAACAACTTTATTGTAACATTGAAATATTGGATGAAATTAATAGTCAGTGTTGTCACTAACCTTCCTCAATGGTTCTCTCTATTGGATGTCCATCTAACGTAGTCTCTCCAGCCAGCTGGGCAAAAAATTCTTTCTTCATTCGTGTGTGACACTTCCTTTGTCGCACCATGAAGCCTCCAATTCCTATTGCAATTTATTAACAAAATATTCATAAATTATTTACAAGTACTTTGGGCTTTTCTGAGTTATTTCGTGAAATTGTGGGAGCTTACCAGGCCTGTAGGGTTTCCGCTTTCTTTTTTTGCCGTCATCTGTCTCCTCTACTCCCCCTTTGAGACCCTCGCAGTCAGCCATGCCTTCGGCGCCTCCCTCTGCACCCATATCCCTCTCAACACCACCTTCTCTGTCAGGGCTCCCAGGGTTCTCCATCTTAGAGTCACAGTCCATGGGCTCCCCACAGCCTAGATATACAAGACAACATTGAGTTTGCATAAATTGTTGCATTAAAGGCCAAAACACTCCTAAAAACTGTTCATACACCAAATGGATGGGCGAACAGTGTGCCAACCTTTTCCGTCATCTCCTTCTCCTTCAACCTCCCTCAGGTCCATTCCATCAGAACCTCCTTCACAACACAAGTTGCCAAGACGGGAGCGACGCTGCCGTCTCTTATGCAGGGGAGACATGGAGATGCTGCGAAGCAGGGACATTCCTGATTCTGTCAGCCATACACCCTCCAACCGGTAGAACTGGGGTTCTGTAAAGTGACAATTGCAAATTCTAAGTGACCTACAATCAAACAAACAAAAGATAACAATGCAGAATGTGCTTATGATAAAAACTAAGAAAAAGCAAAATCCACTAACCTGGCTCTTTGATCTTTATTGAAGCCATAATGGCTGACTCTACTACTGTGAACAATGGCAAAAAGCAAGTGGAAAAAGCAAAGAAAATAATGTCATCAGTACGTACAAGAATGACCATGAATATTTTTGTAACCATAGTCTTCATGTCTTCAGTTTTAAAATAGTGTCACCCTGAGACTTACCCACAGGTTTTGGAACATATGGGGTGCAGGATGTGCATGCAAAGCCCTCATCAGAAGCTTGTTCCACCTCATCCTCTGTGTACAGACTCTCACAGACAGCATGCACCCATCTGCACAGGCACACAGAAATGCATTGATTCGCGTACTTTTCATAACAAATCACACAGCAAATCAAAGATCTTATGGAATAATTCATGATATGAAAAATACATAAATAATCCATTCCCCGCTAGTCTTCATTAGTTGCAGTCTAATGAATTCCTCAGTTTCTGTGTCTGGATTTGTGCATATGTAGTTCTAATGAGCAGCACCCACCGATCGCAGTGCTGACACTGCAGCAGCAGCTCCTCCTCCATGAAGTTCTCTCTGCATACTGGACAGGTGACGAGGCTGGCACAGGGGCCACAGTGGGTGTAGTTGTTCTGCCACTCACAGTGGAAACCCGGTGAGTTGGAACCACATTGTACGCAGCACACACACCTACACAGAAGAAGTGAAGCACACTGTAACAATTCTACAGCTAATATGCAAGATTAAAAAAATACAGATGCCGATTTGAGTGGTGTAACATCTTTTTGTTGCTACAGAAGCAAGAGGCAGAGAGATAGGCCTCTGAATTGCCAATGCAAGGCTGGGGCATGAGTGTTTTACATAATATGCAAATGTACATGTATTCATTTCCATTTGACCCCATTCAAAGTTACAAGGCTGAACGAAGCTTTGTGCTCCTTGAGTTTATCTTTTTTTTTTTTACCATTTGCACTTCCAACCACCCTTGGGTACGGTGTGCAGGGGCGGGTCCAAGCAGTAGGTGTGATAGCTGACATCACAGTCATCACACAGCAGCAGACGGGAAGGGTCAGAAGCCTTTCCACACACCTCGCACACAATACATTCCAAACAGCGCCAGCCCTTCCGGAGCATCGTCTTGGTGATCTACAAAAGAAATCAGTTTGGATTTACCTGGATTAACAAAGTACAGAGAAAAAAAAAGATCAAAGGATAAAACTGTGCTTACTTTGCTGTTCACACAGTAAGGATGGTAACACTGCGCGCACTGAGCACAAGCCAGTAACTGCCCCTCCATACCCTTTCCAAAACTGCCACACACAACACACATATCCTGAAAACAGAGAGAACGTGAGAAGGAAAAATAAAACAGAGGAAACATAAGAGTGTGTTTGCATTGTATTTAAGAGTGACAACTGTGGTTCTTGGTACAAGAAACGCCACAGGAAAACTGAAAATGTCAAACTACAACAAGAGCTATACCTGGAGCAGGACAAATTTATCAGTGTTTGAGAAAAGAACCACTGTGTTCTGCATGGTGTCATCTTCCTCATCATCTTCCTCCTTATTTATTCCAGTGTCTGTAGTCATGCTTAGCTGTGGACAAGGGAACGAACGACATAGCAAAAATATGTAATCAAATGAGAAATGGTAATTATGACCACATTAAAGTGACAGAATTACATGTCATCTGAATGGTATATAAAGTACATCTCACCAAGAAGGCATCAATGCAGGAGGCCATGGCTTTGAGGCGTGACCTCCCACCACGCCCTCTCCCTCCACCACCCCCTCGAGGTCTACGCTTCCCAGGGAAACTATTGCTTCTCCCCTACAAGCAGAGGAAAAAAACATTTTAATGTAAAGTCACATTGTGACAACGTGACATCGACATCTTAAAAGCAAAAACAAGAGTTGAACTAAAATGTCGGCTGTTGAAACATAATCACTCAAACACGTATGTTTGTACATTGTGACCTCACCTGTTTGACCCGTGAGCGGCCTGGGGATCCTCTGCGTTTCACCTTCTCTCTGTCGCTTCTGAGGGGTTCGAAGGGAAGCGAGTCATCAGTCTCAGTGAGCAGGTTATCTGTGTGTGAGCGGCCAGTAGGTATAAGGCCGAACTCCATGGAGAGCTGAGGATCGGGTTCTCCAGGAGAGCCCAGAAAGCCACTGCTGCTCTCATCTCCATGGCTCATAATGGACATCTCGTCCAGCAGCAATTCTGGCTTAACCTCTCGCTCGAGCAGTTCCTGCTTTATGTCCACAATATGCCCTTCTCCTCTCAAGTTCTCATCATCCTCTTCTTCCTCCTCCTCTTCAGAGTGAGGTAGTAGCCTCCCCTCCATGTCCACAGCAGAGAGGGCCTCTTGTGTGTCTACTGATAAAGACAGAGGAGACTGGGGGTCCTGGCATGGACTTCTCTCCTGCTGATCAGACATGGGTAGATGCTCTGTTATGACCACAGAGGCAGAAGAAGCTGGTAACTTTGGTGGAGTCTTACTGAATGGTTCTGTCATAGGCACACCGTCAGATCCACTCTTTAATAACTCTGGTGATACTTCTTGTTCCACTGAGGGAGTGGCCTCCTGCTTCTCCACCTCCATATTTTCAGGGTCCTGCTCTGACACTGGTGTTGGTTCTGCTGTAGGCTTGTTAGACTGTGTCTCTGCTATGGAGTCCTGGGATGGGGCAGCTCGGGTCACCTGGCTGACTGCCTCTTCTGCTCTCTCTTCGTCAGCAGGTAGACAAGAGGCTCCCTGTTCTGTTGTTGCACATTCTACATCTGAGAATAAGGAATGCATGGTTATTAGTGTTATCATTTACAAATCTATCATTAGTTACGGCACACCGTCATACAAATGATAAAGTACTTCTTTGTGTTCATTTTCAAATATGCATGTCCACAGTGGGTACTGAGTTTACCTGTAGACTCAAGTGGAGCAGCGGGTACCTCAGAAGTTGATTCTTCTTTTGCTACCTGTGGCTCCTCCTCCATGGTTGTGTCCCCAGTGTCTGTTGTCTCAACAACTGCAGCCTCCACCCCTGAAGCCAAAAGAAATTAACTTACAAAGGCACTCCTCAGACATAAACAAGACACTGTTTTACTAGTCCAATAAAATTCATGACTAGAATATCTTGTAAGTCTTGTCTTATGTTGTGTCTGACTCAGACTTACCCAACTCCATGGGTGTTTCTTTGTCAACCTTGGCTTCAGCCTGACCCATCACTGATGTGCCTCTCTGTCTTGATGTTACCTCAGATAAGTCTTTCTGCTCTTCTGTCATCATATCTGCATCAGTTTGGATTGTCATCTCCACCAAATGCACATGTCCTTCAGTCTCCTCAGATGCTTCTCTGGTTTGTGTCTCTGCTGTGTATGCTTGAGTGGCAGGCTGCTGCTCATGATCCTCTTTGCAAAGCAGGCAAATGCACTTGGCTTCTGGAAGCTCCCCCGGTAAAGCACACTCACTGTGCACCCACCTAAAACAGTAAAAGAAATCATCAAGATGGAATATTTTATGACAACATGAGCATCAAGCCCACATATGACAACAACTTCCAATGAATGCTATTGCGTTTGCACATTGAATTAACCTGTGGCACATGCTGCAGCACTGCAGAGCGACAGATGGGTTGGCAGCTCTGCTGCACACGCCACACATAGAGCTGCGGTGATGCTGGCAGCCCTCACACACGGCGTAGTTGTCAAACCACTGGGCCAGACCTGGCAGCACCAGTCCACGGACACCACACTCCGTACATACACGACACCTCTGGCAAAATACAGGTAATGGGGAGAAAGCGTAAACGAAATGATCAAGGCACCACATGAAGCTACCTCTCTTTTAAGTAAGAACATGTTATGATTGTCTGACAGTCTCCAAAAAGTAAGTGAACGTGTTTTCACAGTAAGTTTCCAGGGTAAGGGGATCTCTTTGTACGGACGTAAATGTCAAATGTGACTTACTCTGCATTTCCATGGGTCTGAGGGAAGAGAATCCATGGCTGGCTGGAGACAGAAGGTGTGATAGCCCTTATCACAGGCATCACATACCAACATTTTTGAGTCTTCTCCTGGTTGTCTATGAAATTGAAGAATCAAGACATTATTCTCAAAAATGGGAAACAAAGCTTGAGTAAAATAGGACAAATGTCTTTAAGACTAGGTCAAAACCTAGTAAAGGGCTGGAATGTGTATGAAATGTTTGAAGATATATGCTTAGATTTGTTTGTTTACATGTAATATAAGATGGCAACATCTTCAAGAATTTCATTTTATAAATGTAAAATTTGGCTAAAATAATAAGCAAATTGACATAAAATTAAAAAATGAGACATTGTTCGTTGTTGGAGAAATTAAAATTGTTGAATATACTAATTGTGTTCTTTAAATAAAATTTTCTTACCAAAATATATTTTAAGCTCCGACTGAAAATCAGCCCAAAACATTGTCACATGTACACACTTAATGAATACAAAAAGAGCATTTATCTTCTATATTAGGAATAAATATGATAAGCAACATGAAAGCATTTAGTGCCAATTAACTGTGCTTTAATTACAGTTCTGTGCTCATTTTGGGAGACAGGCACACTATATTTCACTATAAAATCTTCATATGAATACAGAAGCCATTCACCGATAAATAGCTGTTTTACAAGCAAAATGTTGTTAAACCAATTTTCAAAAAATAATGATTTGCTTCTGTTTGTGATATTGACATTATTCCATAAAAAAAACATCTGTGAGGAGAATAGTTGTGCTTATATAGAAGGGACCAACACATAAGAAAGTTGAAGAGTTTGATAAGAAGTTTACCGACAGCTTAAGGGCACATTATAACCTACTTTTTTTAAAACAGAAAGATTGGGATAATATTCTACATACTTTTAGAAATCATTTGATCCAGTTAATTTTGATAATATGGTTGAATGGAAAAAAGTCCAAAACATTAAGACCTCCCACTGTTAGAGACATAGACATAACCTCCTTTCTTTACCTTGTGTGGCTTATTTTTCCAAATGAAGTTAAAAAGCCTGTCTAAACACGAGGTTAAATGTTTGGTAATATCAAAGGAGGAAAAGACGTAAGAGGCTCTTGTTTTTGTATAATGGGCTGCTCAAGCGGCCCACATAACAACCGGCCCTGGCTCCCGATGACCAGTCCGACTCTGCCCCAGGAAGACGACGGACATTGACCGGCTGGTCATCTCAGGAGTCGGGCTGCTGGCAGCTGAGATGACCGGCTGGCACTCGGCCAGCAGCTGCTCACATCTTCAAAAACGTCTGCGTTATTTGGATAAACTGACCACATAATGGGAATCTAAATGGTTACTTTCTCGTCTGAAAAAATATTAAAACTTAATGAAGTGACATAAACAATCCTACAGCAAAATTTACAACAGCTTTTGACCTGGCTCCACCACTGCAGCCATTTGGTGTGAAATGCATCCTGGTATACTTCTGTGTACCAAGCTTCAGCAAACCAATGGTGTAACTTCATCACTCAACTACTCACTTAGTCAGTCATGGACAATTGCGCTTATAGGGCTGGCTCCGCTGTTGCGGTCCAGCCAAAAAAGAAATGCAAATGTCATGCAAAATGTTAAGCACTCTAAATCTCTTGCGTAGGGTGCAGTTTAACTCACAACGGTGAACTCACCTGCAAGTCTGGCACACTTTACACTCTGGGCACTGCCATCCTGCCCGCTGAATGGGCGTGGCACCAATCTCCAGGCAGGCGGCATGATAATGTTGGCCACAACCCGTACAGAACAGCAAGTCTGTGAGCTCCCCCGCTGAGTCACACACTGCACACCAAGCCTCTTCACCCGCTTTAAAAAATAAAAATAAAATCACATTAGGATGGTTTTTGTTCTTTTTAGTTCAACTTAAAAGTCAACAGGGAATAGCTAGATGGCTAGTAGACACTTTTTAAAAAAGTTGCCTATTGTATTGCTAAGCAAAGTGGAGCATTGTCTACATTTGAAAACATTTAAACTTTTTAGAGACAAAAGATATTCCTTTGATTGCTATTTTCTAACTTTCAAGCAATGCAGACAGCTGATATTTTATGACAACAAAGAGCATAAAAATGTTCAAGGCCTTGGCAGAACAGCCCAAAGCTGATCAGTATGGAGCAGTCCTGGTTGTCTTACAGGAATTTTCAGTATGAGTTACAGCTTTGGACAATGCTGTTTGTTGACAATGACAGTTGATCATTATCTATGTAATGTTTAATTAAGAATAAAAAGTAAAGCATTACACTGTGAGCATGCCCTAAATAATAACATTGTTGAGTTAAAGAACATTGTGATCAAACAAAAACAAAAAGGGGGGACTTGGGTGTGTGCAGCCAAAGTCAAGTCTGAAGAACGCATAGCTGAAATGTCTGTGCATTTTTTCACCCTGTGCTCAAGTTTGACAGAGAAAACTAAATAAAAAGGAACAATCTAACTGATTGCTTTGATTTAAAGTAAGTAATAACATCAAAATTTTGATAAAGATGCCTGGTTTTCTTACCCAACTCCTCTGCCTTGTCTATGTGCTCTGGACAGAGGAGGACCAACTGTTTCATGGACTGGAAAGATCCACTTGCTGCCGCGCAGGGGAAGTGGTAGAACCGTGAGCAGCCCTCAGCATGGCATTGAATGGTTGCACCCAGCCTTTTGCAGTGTTCGCAAAGCTGAAACAAACCAATGGTTACAAGTAAGATTGTGTGAAGGAAGCCCCTGTTAATCCCTATATTCTCATTTGATACCATCTAATCCACATTTATAGACAGGGCACTTACCCGCTGTGTCCCTGAGATAACAGCCTTATCCACGTTCTCCAGCTCCTCATTCTCCATCCGCTTCACTCCCTCTGACCACACCGCACACCAATGATGAACCCAACAACCCCCTGTTCATTATAAAGCCCAAATCAGTAACATCTCTGACCAAATTTCAATTATACATCCCTGCGCTGTATTTCTAGTAGATGAAGCCTTGAATATAATTCATTTGTAGAAGTAATTACATAATGTACATTAATAGAATATAATGTTATAATGTTTTGAGGTTAACCTGAGTCGTCAAAGAGCGCCGCCAGACAGGGAGAGTCAGAAAATCCAATGGAAGACAGGTCATCATTCCCGGGCTGTGGCAGTGGGGAAGCTGATGGCTTGAGGGTCGGCCGTTCATAAGTTGGCCCAAAGTGTCTCAGTTCCCGCTGTCCATGCAGGCTGCGCTCCACGCAGTTACAAAGCGCGCATGCTCGAACACTCTCTCTGTATAGTCACAAACAATCGTTCAAGACAAGCAAATATTCAGTTTTAGATGTTGCCAACAATGAGCAGCTTCTTGGAAGAAAGACTGCAGCAGTGTGAATGAAGGACTTACACAGGTGTGCTGGAAGAGGCTGCAGTAACACCAGACACGTCTTCAGCAGCAGGAAGGGCTTTAGACTCCCCCTCAGAGGAGACAAACTGCTTTGTAGGGGCATTGTCATCAGCTAAAAATAAGAAAGAGAAAATATTTATAGAAGAAAAATAAAACGTTGCATTTTAAAAACAACTAATGAAGGAAAAAATGAAGAATTGATGGCTTTCACAAAACACATATTGACATGACATATCTGTCATGGGGATATAACATTCAAATGAATTCAGTTCTCCTGTCATCGCCTCTAATAATTTACATTTACAAATCTCTGTTGTGGTGAAACTGAAAGTCTGATTTTGTTCTCATCCGTGTGCGTTTCTCTTCAAAATCTGAGAGAATTAAGACCTTTTTGTTTACATCAAAGCACAAGCACACTGTGATAACTTCAGCTCATAATGGATGAAGTTTAGAGATGAAGAAAATTCAAACACATTACCTGTTGGTTCAGAGTCACTTTCTTCGCAGTTTGATTTCTGCTCGTCCATCCCCCGTGCTGATTTTGACCTCCTTGACAGAGATCTACAATTTAAAAACATAAGTAGAATCAACTTGTGAATGTTAATCAGAAGATGTATATTGCAAGAAAATCTTTCACAGCATGCAAACACTCTGTGGACATTTTGTTGGGTCACTCAGGCTATAACGTGAACATTAGGCCTGTTATCACTGCATAAGTAATGGATTGCAGAGAACATATTTGATAATATTTTTAAAAAAACACTAAATACACCTCCAACATACATTAGATTTAGGCTTGTTCACATAAAAAAATAACAGATAACAAGTGTGCAGGTCTCAATTAGCAAAACAGAAAATGTTTATTAACCAACATATGTTAATCAATATAATTAAAGAAACCCTTTAAAAATGCATCTTCCTTTGCCACACCACAGTTCGCACTGACCTCCCTACCCATCCAAAAGCACTTTTTACATGTAAGGACCTATAACCTACAATGCAAACAATTACATAGAAATGTTATGTCCTGTCTTTAGCCGATTTCATTGTGTTAATCTGACTAACGTTAGCACTAATGCAACCGAGCTTTCTCGCAACTAATGAAAATAGCGCGAGGGTTACAGAAACAAGATCGATCGGAAACCGCTTTAACATTTCAAATACTCATTTACCCAACAATGCATAATCCAAACCGGTGAAACTGCTGCGGGAAAAGGCACAAAATATGAAAGATAAAATTGTGTTTTCCTAAATAAAACAACCATAAATCGGGATACACAAAGAAAACACAACTTCCGTATGCAGAACTTCCTGTTGCAGCGGTGCTCCTTTCGTGCAGAACCTTTGTCGCTCACATCATAGTTCCGCTGTGAGATTCACGCCATTGACAAAAATATTGTAAAACAAACTATGCAGGACTAGACGGGCTCACCATTCTTTCATCCACACAACTAATAATAGGATGCCATATCGTGTTTCTGACGTTTAAATGCCATTAACAGACGAATACATTGAAAGGGGCCGATCGGCTTAGGAGTTCGCATGCTGGTGTATTTTACTTATGGTGTATGGCAGCTTCAGCAATATTTGCTCATATGATCCTTAATCTCCCCCAAAAAATAGACAACCAAGAGAACAATCTGTGATATGATGCTGTACGCCCTGATCTAAAGGGTTCAAAAGAAAAGAAATGTGAGTGTGGCTTCGAAATTGTTTGATCCAGCCGAGAGTCTCGCAGTGTTTCATCAGTTTCAACACAAACAAAAAAAAGGTTTTTAACTGAGACTGAGAAAATCATCCCGTGAGCTACTGTTATCACACTCACATTCACACACACAAACATAATGTTCCTTTTTTATTCCTACTAAGGCAGATGTGTCGTTTTTCTGGTGTTTTTTTAATGCAGAGGAGCAGAAATGATCTTAATCTAAGATCGGAGTCTACTGAATTATAACGTAAAACCAATAACAATGTAGATTATATGCATCTCTGACGAAATTATTTGAGAGTGTTTTGAAGCTTGAGCAGATTGTAACATTACAGTCAAAACTGCCCAAATAAAATTCAAGATATATGCACTTCAACCTAATCTACACACAAGATGTAATAAACGCTGTTTATCAAATAGCAAACATGCTTTTAACAGCAGAATGTAATATATCTTATGGACAACATGAATCTCCTTTTGTAACGTTACATGTTCGTAATAAACGTATTATGTGACAACAGTGAACACGCACCCTCTTTTCGATAAAGTGACTAACCAGCCCTACAAAAACCAAACTGGTGTTATATACAGTTAGCTAACGAACAAACTAATTACGCGTTGTCTCTAAAATTAAGTTGTCCACAGCAAAAAGTGATGACATGACGGCCAAGTTAACGTTAACGTCTTAACGTCCTGGCTAGCTAAGTTAACGTTACAAGGGTTAACGTTACAAATTAACTTTCACCGTATTTGTTCTCATTTTGTAATGTTGACCAACACCTGCTACTATTTGTTGCTATGCCAAGGGGAAAAGCTATTGAGATTTTATAGTTGAATAATTGCAACGCTAAGCACTATTTCTCAATGTAAACACCGACTTCAAAAGGGTTGGTTGTATTCCAGCAACT
The DNA here is from genome assembly GCF_910596095.1 of Thunnus maccoyii. NCBI lineage: Eukaryota > Metazoa > Chordata > Actinopteri > Scombriformes > Scombridae > Thunnus > Thunnus maccoyii. Next base: position 17,058,318 of record NC_056536.1, read on the forward strand.
AGTCTTATCCAGTCACACTGGCGACAGTTTGATACGGAAAAGGTAACAACTATCGATGGTGACGTAGCAGCAAAGTGTCCCGAAGAGGTACAACTACGAGAAATACATCAAATGTCATGCACAGGAACACATACTTGTAAAAATGTCAACCGGTTACTCTGTGGGAAAGACCTCTGACAGAGCAACCGTACAGCACTATTCAACCTGAAGTTAGCACTCAGGTAACATGGCTAGTCCTCCAGCAAATAGACAGATCCATCTGTGGAAGCTAACAGCTACATATTACCGACAGCGGAGCTAACGTTACCCGGTCTAAGGTCAGGGTTGGTGTGTCTCTGGGTATGTCTGTTGCAAGAAGTTCAAAGAAGCCACAATTAAAAAGAGCTCACCTCACAAAAACAATATCGTCTCCTCATACATCAGCAAAATCCAAACAGCCACACAGCTTCCCAAAACGCTGATGGTCGCTTCATTTTATGTACCGGACTAACGCTGCGGCGAGCCGGCTGGAGGGAGAGTGGGGGAAGTGCACGTCGGCGGAAGGCAGGCTGTGCGGTGCTACTAGCTAGCTCTTCGACTAGATGGATAATGCTACGGTTAGCAAGCTAACCAGCAACTTGAGCTTTGTGTCGAGTGGTCGTACACTACCGGGGGGACTACTACACACCGAGACAAGTCTTCAACCGGTCCCGAAAAGTGTTTCCCAGCTTCATGCAGTGAACCCAAAAACTACCTATCCGGGCTGGCTTCTTAACACCAGCTAGCTCTTCTACTCTGTGCTGGAATCTCGCAAGTTTGCACAAAATAGTGCATCCGAAAATCACAGCCCTAAACTTTTCTCACACGCCAGTACGTGTGTAATTTTTTTCTTTAAGTTTTAGTCGACTGCAGACATTCATCTACCTAAATTTGCAGCACAACTTTGCATGGGTACCCTTGTATGGGTCACTAGCATCTGTTCACTTCGCTGAACTGCGTTGCGTCTGCACACGGCTGTTCCGCCAAGCGGCTAGCAGTGCTAGCTAATAACAACTACGTCAAAAAATAATACATGCAAAAATTGTTATGTTGTTACTCATTATTGGTATATTGTGTTACAGCATGAGAACAGTCATTAAAAGCTGTGCAAGGCTGGTCTTTTAACGCATAGCACGGGGTTTTAATGAGGAGAGCACGGACCACTTGGAATATGGTGGATATTAGCGTTAGATATTAGGTCATTAGATTTTCGGATCCAGGGAAGCCATTTTTCATTAGATTGTTATGATTGTAAAACCAAAGCTACTTTGACATGCCTACGGATTCATGCATATGTTGTGTTCAATGATGTGACTGAATTCGTTTAGGTGCATTGTTCTTGGCGCTGATTATAACTAATGTGTATGGTGGCTAATTTCTTAATCTTTATCTGTCTCTTCTATACTGTTTTGCATTGCGCATTAGGCTGGAGAGACTGAGAACGACTGAGAAGTGTAATCGATGACTTGATTTTTGCCGTGTAGTGAAATAATTTTCCGCCAGTTTTTTTTAGCAGGTTCACTGATGATGACTTAAATGAGCCAGTCCATTTGGAGATGGTTTATGGTCTCATTGTTTTGCCTTTCCTGGATAATTACCATAAGTGATATTTGTATGTATTTGTATTGTATTTGTAAGTGACATAGGGATAAATATTTAAAATAACATGACTGCATTGAATTTAAATAATGCTATACTGTGTTAAAAAGGCTGATAATATACCCTATCAACCCTCCACTAGACAAGTAGGCTGCACCTTTCTACCCTTTTATCCTCTGACACTGAATCAGCTGACAGATCTGTGCGTTTCCATTTAAAAAAAAATATGAATAATTATTTGCTAATGCAATGCAGAGTTAAATCTGGTTTTCGATTTGAGTAATCATAATGTATGCTGTGGGTGAACATAACACAGATCGTGTGGGGGATGGGATTGGGAGGTAGGTCTTTCTTATCATTTGGTTGCCTTATCACTTAAAGAAAATCACAGTGGCATGGATGACCTAGGACATGGGTTCAAGAAAGTTGTTTTGAGAACTCATCACTTCCTTTACTATTTTGAGTTGAACTCTCACTGAAAATGCCGCTCAGTTGTCATGTTAAAATCCTAATATACCTTCGAACCAGCCTAATATACCTTCCAATTGCTATGCAGATAAGGGCAGACATAAATGTGAGAAACACATGTTTGTTTGTTTTTTAAAAAGTGTGTCCCAGCCCAAGTTCTTGCAATACTTTTATATGTGTTTACTCTTCTAAAGTCAAGACCCATTCCTTCACATGCATTTCATGGGCCACACTGCGAACAAGAAGTCTGACAGTACATGCAGTAAAAGTTTGGATGTCACTGGAATGATCCTGTGAACTAACAGAAAATTAGGTTGGGTAACCGTCTGTAAAATAGAGGGAAGGTCACAGGTTTAATCCACATCAGTGACTGTATATCTCCCGTCATGCCCCAGAACAAAATACTGAACTGTTACAGGTAAGTAGCTTACTGAGGTTATAACTCAACACTTACAAGTAACTGCAGAGTGGAGCATCTGCTAAATGTCTCAAATGTAAAGGTAATGTTAGTGATTACAGATGACCGCCTGACAGCTCGTGTGTTCTGCAGGCAATGAACAAGCACCTGCTGCGGTGGTTGATCTGCAGCTGATCCTGCACTGAAACTCATGTAGTAATGCATGTGTGCAGAGGCCTCTTTGTAGTTCATGCATTTTTACAAGAATTATTTTTTAACACGATGAGTACACGTGTATCCTCAAGACCCTTGCAACTAGATGAATGAAACAAACATATTTATCAGTATCTTTTATAGTTTTAAGTTTAATTTTCTTTCACCATGGTGTGGGTGAGATCAGCATTTTTTTCCCCCCATAATTATCACTAGATCCTATTTGCACACATAGTAAGTTATGGAAGTTGACAAGAGGTCTTAAAGAAGCCAGATGTGAAAACAATGCTTTTTAGAACCATGACTGTTTAAAGTAGCAGCAACCTCTTAATGGGCATTTGACAGAATAGTTAGTGGTTTAATTTATAGGAAAGTTATATGGTTGTTGATAATTATTCACTGGTTAAATCAGACCAAAAAGAATTGACTGATAAGATGTTAAATCAATTGAAAACTCTTTTTACAAAGACAGTTGCCACTGAAGGCCTATGTTTCAATTTCACATGGACTCAAATGCTCCACTATCAGCAATACCCAACTGGTCCAGGTGTGTCTAAAAAAAGTATTTGATATACAGCAGTTCATGACTTATTTTACAAACAGAAATATTTGTTAAGGGAATATGTGAGATTGTTAGGGCTTGAATGAGGGGTGTGCAGGCTTTCATTTTGAGAATAGGTTATTACTGGTCCCCCTGACAGGATTAGTTAACTCCCCATTCAGCTTTAGCAAGATTGGATTAGATTTTGGGGGGCTGAGACTAGTTGGAAGGTAGTGACTGATTGGCCAATGGATGTAAATAGAGGGTGGTATTAGGAGATCAGGCTTCTCCTATTGGCTAGTCAGCGGAGCCGGTGCTTTCCCATCTGCCTCCTGCATCTCAAGGATAATCCCCTAGAATACTGTACCTCCACAGATGTTTACAACAGAACATAAACTGGAAGAAGAGAATTCAATTTGGATTTTCCAAGTGCAATTTTTCACAGTTAAGTTTAAAGAGCACTGGAAAAAACACAGTAGGATAGTTTTACAGGATGCAGTTAGGTCTTTTTGTGGATTGTTTTCTTCATATCGTGTCTGTTTTGAGTCCAAAGTTTAGATATCATAGTGTTGTGTACTACATTCAAATATTTTTTGTATTTTCCATGCTATAAAAATGCATTCCTTGACAAAATTAATGTCTCATTGTACACAGATGGTTACCAATATACTACTGTATTATAATACAAATCAAGGTTTGTTGAATTCAAGTTTATTATTCAGCGTAGATATTACATGTATTAAGACATTAACAGGAAATTATATGAAATCAAATTCACAGGCAGGATACCAGTTCCTCCACAAGGGGGTGTATAACCCTAGACTACTTGTCCTGAATATAGCCGTACACATCATTATGAACCTTTGTCAAGTTGTTAGTAGATGTTCAGTAGGATGTGGCAAACCACAGTCACAATTTACAGTACAGATGGGTACAAGTCAAGAGCGTAGATGGGGTTTGACAAAATACAAAGGGGTGTAACTAATGTACTGTACCACACCATCAACAGATCCAATACTTGTGACCCAAAGTTATCAATGAACACTAATAAAGCTGTCTCCTCTAAGCTTCTAAGAAACCTGATAACTCCTTTGAAGGAGCTAAGTGATAAAGGCTATAATAAAGTCAAGGTGGTGGCACAGTGTGGGGAATATTAAGTACATCTGGGCTTTTCATTAACCCGTCAGCCTGTTAGACTAGATTTCCACAGAGAGCCTGAATACTGTAACACACATAATGCTCAACTACGAGCCCTAGAAATCATATTTTGCATATTCCTCAGGTTCACCATGCAAAGTGACTCATTTTTGCTGAAGAAGCAAGTGATAAATCCGCGTAATCTGCAACATTTATCCCAGAGCTGAAGGAAAAACAATGTCCCTTAATAAAATGACATTTTAATTTTTTTTTTTTATGACATAACAAGTGAGAACGTACAATACAGTAGCAGAATTAATTATAATAAAATGAAACATTTATATATTATGATTCAGAAAGTACAAAAATAAAGATTCTATTGTGGTAAAATTCATTCCTATTCCCTTAGAATAATACATCTCTTACATATATATTTGAAATAATTAAAAACAAATAACATGATGTACAAATAGACTATGACACAGTCATTATAGCATGACCATTTTTATATGAACCTGCACAATTTGCCATCAAATTCAGTCTCTGATAAAATATCACTTAAGTATTAGCATGTATTGTATATCATTATGACAGATTATAACGCAAACAATGGTGACAAAAGCAAGCAAGCCATTCCATTGCCTTTAATTTATTGAAGAAAAGAACAGGAAGTGTTAGTGTAAATGTATCAAAGTTGTAATGTTGAACAGCACGATATGTATGGAGTCTATACTTTTAGGATTTTAGGGATGAAATGAGTTGGAGTCTAAGAAGATAGATCCAAAACTGTACAGTAATTTAGCATACCAGTGCACATTTGATGTCTGTCTTTGCAAGGAGCGTTTCTCTTTAATTTCCATTCTTAGAGGTCTACTCAGATTGTCTTGTTTGTTAAGAGTGATACTATTCACATCTACACCTGCTCTGTCCTTTGTGACCAAAGTGCTACTTTGCAATGGAGTCTTAGTGCAAGTTGTTTCGCTGTCAGTGGCCTGCTGTTCTTTTGTTGGATCCCCCCAAAGTAGCTGGTCGAATGAGTAGAGGAGTCGCAGAGGTCCAAACGCCCAGTGTGCCAGTCTGTGGTCCTCCACCAGTGCATAGCTGGATGCCAGCACCCCATCAACAAACAAAGTTCCATCTTCTGTCAAGGGGGCATACACTCCTACACTTTCCTCTACTGAGACTGAGCTGATTCGAGATGGACGGACTTGACCCTCTGCTATGTGGATAAGAACACAGTCCCCTGTTCTGGCTCTGCTGGCAAACTGAGCCTGGTACTCACTGCTGTCAAGTCTGCAATGGTGGGCTAAAAACACCAAATGATGTGGAGTAAGGGCCAATCTATGGCCATCTTCTGTCTCCAGAGACAGAAAAGTAGACCAGCTGTCTTGGTCATGGTGCAGAAACAAGAGGACTTGGCTGAACACTACTTGGCCTGTCTCAGACAGAGCCATGACCCGGTCCCCAGGAGCCAGTGATGACAGGGTCTTCTGCCCCCCTCCAGCAACAGTCACCCGGGCCCAGCCAGGGAAACAGCCACCTTTTTCCACTGCGACAGAGTGATCTACAGGAAGATCAGCAGAAAAAGCCAGGATGACTAAACAGATTATGTTCCTTTTTTGTCTTTATACATCATACAGTGAATGAAATTTGACAGTACACTCTAAAGAAAGCTATGAAAGCTCCTTCCTTAAACTTACCAGCTTTTACTGAGCAGTGGATATGATATTTGGATTCATAGTGGACCCAGTCAAAGCCGGCCTCCACAGCCAGCTGGGCGAGGAGACCATACTTCTCTGTTTCTCTGTCATCAGTGGTTATGTCCACAGCCCGGCCTTCATAGTGCAGAGAGCCGGGAGGATGGTGACCGTCCTCATCCCAGGCTTCTGTCACACGTAAGTGTACCCCTGGCCACTGGTTCATCACTGCTATCGCCAGCCTGTTCAGACAGTCCTTACACCGCTAGAATCAGAATGAGACAGGGGGGAAGGATTCAGTTTGGAGTAGTATTAACTCGAGCCCAATCAATAAACCAGCCTATATATCAGCTGATATTAGCTTATCACAGACATACGTTGGTCGATAATGAACACGAAATTGCAGTGCAGAAATGCCAAAGATATGTTTGAAGTCATTTAGAGAGAAACAGTGTCTCCATTACTGTAAAATGTCTCGATTTATATAATGTAGTAACATTATTCTAAAGCAAAGTGCAGTTATGTGCAGGGTTGGGATCCAATGGCTAGTTTCATTTTGGTAAAATACATACACTCATTATACCAAGAGTCTAACAAATCTCTTAATGAATATTTTATCCTCTTCCTCTTTTCTAATAGCAATAAATAATGTACAAAACATTCAGGTAGTCATTTAGCTTAATAGCAAAAATCTAATATAAACATGGGTATTAGAATGCACTAAGTTTGAGCGGCGGATCAATCTTTGAGTTTTAGTTCTTAAATAACAAAAGCAGAACCTAAATAGATTCAATAAGGGATTTGAAAGGATTGAGTCATAACTGTTTCAATGACATATTGGAGTAACTTAAAACTTGCTTCATGCGTCCAAATAAAGTTCTTGTAAAAGAATATGTGGAGCTGTGTGAATGTTATTTCTATGTGTATGTCTGAATACTCTCTTATTGAAATCCCTATAATAGTATATTATTTTGACTTTTAAATTTACTGATGTAACCTGTTGGGGAAGGAGGGAAGGGTTGGGGCAGTGGGATAGTTTTCAGAGTGTAGATGTTTTGTGAGAGTGTTCTCTTGTATTTTCAGATATTTTTGTTTATAACTTGAAAACTTAAATTAAGAGAATATAAAAGATGATTCTTAGTTTAAGACAATAATTACACTTGGTCCGTAGGCTGTACCGTGTACAGTGAAAGGCATGTCTGAACTCCACTAAACTTCAGTAGAAATGACAGACACTTGTAATCATTTATTAACAGGGGGAAACAGCACAGCCTAAGAATACAGGAGGTATGAACAGTATGCGACTGTACTGTACACCTCATTGCACAGCCTGATTTCAGTGCAAGTCAGACGAGAGCGATTCCAGTATTTCAACACCTCACGTCTCTGGCTCCCAGGTTATAATTATTTGTCTGTTGGCATCATCTCACAATTCCTCCTCTACCCTGCTAAAAGGCCATCTCAACCTTGCTCAAACAATCGGAGAATAAGAACAAAGCTACTGTAGCCAGTTTGGCACATTCCTTGGCCTTTTCGACAGGGTGACAGAATAATCAAGGCCATTCTCTGCCTTCCTCGATTGTGCCAGGCATGAGTCTCTCGGTTTCACCCCTGAGACATTTGATCAGAAATGAGCACAGTGACTCTTAACACCCCCGTGGGCCATAATGTTACAGACTGTGTCAGCATTGTCACAAAATAGCAGGCTGAAAAATGATGACGTCAGCATATGAGGTGATACACTCATTATCATCTCCTGAAAGCCTATTCACTTGGGACTTGTGAAGTGACAAGTCTTGTGGCCTGTAATTTGAATGAATAAAGTTTAACTTGCAACAGAATTTTTAAAAAAAAAGCAGGGTTGGGAGAGTGAGAGATGAGAGTGTAAGCGGGAGAGATGGAGGAGGAAAAAAAAGTTGGGTGAGAAGAAAGCAGTGCAACGGCGAGACGACTAAAGAGAGAGGGCAGAGGGGAAGAATGTATGGGCACACACTTGGGAATGTGACAGCAAGAGTGATAAAGAGAGAGGGACAGAAAACAAACTGGGTACATTTTTCTCGCAATGCCATTGAAGAGAGGCGTTTCATTGTCGGAACTACAATAGTCGCTTTTCCAACGGTGCCATTACTTCAGCAGGCGGGAATTTTGTATAGGCGACCCCTCTGAGTCTCCAAATGACGCACAAAGAGTGTCTTTCACATCTGGGCATAAGAGGGGCAACACGCACACATACACACACACTCAAAATGGGCATCAGAAGGGCACACATATACGACCGCAGATTTCCATCACATAAAATCACTCAGGGAGGGGAAGGAACACAGATTCATATCCTAAACAATCACAGAAAGCCGCGGCATCCAAAACGGGCTGAGTATAAAGAAACTGTGTGTTCATATTCAGAAGAGTGGGATTAAATGTGTTTCATCAAAAAGCTGCCCATCTCCTGGCCAAGATTTTCAATCCTCTAGGCCACCAATAGTCTTTTCACAGCTGAATTTGAGATATGAATTTGGATACCTATCCCTGTTAAACAATCAGTAATTCACATTTAAATGCCATGCCTGGATATTTCTCCTCGTAGGGCGTCTGAGAAACCTGTCATAGGAATAGTTTTATTTCCAATAACAAAGACTTTGGTTAAAGATTAAAAGGAAGTGTTCCTGAAGGGGAACTCAGTCTCTTAAAGGGTAGTGTTGAATTACATCCTGATCTTCTTATCTCAAGAAAAGGGAGGGGATGTTTAGTTAAAACTTACACACTCTGTGTTGAGCATTTGTTTGTGTCAGGAGCCTGGCAAGGGCAGGAATAGCTTAAGAGTACAGCAAACAATGAATGAGGTTATAGATTTGATTTGAAGGTGCCATGCCGGGTTGGCAGAGTATGAGGTATGAGTATGAGAGTATGTAGTTAATCAGTCATTCAGCATAGGGATTGTCTTGAAAAGGTTCAAGAGACACCAGTGAGAGCATCCTTTCTGTCAATCTGCAGCTGATTTTCTGCACTGTCTGTATATTTCATAATGCCTACTGCATAGTCATCACATTTCACCGAGGTGAACGGAAACAAGTGACCCAGTGAATCATTCAATTCGAAGAAGATTACTGAACTCGACTAAGCGTTACACCCCAGTCTCACCTTAGTCATGAAGCGGTCTGCATTGGTGTTCTCCTCATCTTTGAAGATAATGTCTGGGTTGTAGTTGCACACAAGTTCATTGAAGCGCTCAGAGTTGCGTGTGATCTTGCCCTCTGCTCTCCCGCTGGCCCCGAGGTTGTTTTCTGAGAAGTTGGGGAAAAACTGCTTGTAGTGCATGGCTGTGAGTTTCCTGTGCTTGCAGCGGGGAGAGCCGAACCCCTGGCCCGGTCCGCATCCCTGGACCAGCCATATACAAGTCCACACAGCAAGCAGGCCAATCTGTGCCAGGCGGGCCCACCACGACTGCTTCATTGGGGAGGGTTGTGGCTCCCAGGAGTCAGTGGCTCACAGTGCCTGCAGTGATAGCCTAGTTCCAGGTGTGTGATAACATGTGAGAGTCAAATCTTGGTCCATTGCAACTCATGGAGTATTAGTGCTGATATTTTTTATCACTAAAACTTACCAGCTGATGCGACAAAGATACCTCTTTTTTAAATTTCATTCACTCTTGATCCTAAAAGAGTTTAAAAGTACAGAGTCAGTTGTTCTGACTTATGTTTGTACTCTTTTGATGATTGCTCTGACCAAAAACTAGAGCACAATGAATGGTCTGATTGGTTCAAATCAAAAGTTTTTTGGAAGTTTGGCATCAGCTATTAAAAACAAGAAGACATACAAGCTTTCAAATGTTTCTGTCCAAATGTTTCACCAAATATCAGCAGATTTTTAAGCGTCCTGCGAGCTGAACGTCATCTTCATACGTCCTTCGCAGGTACCTTGTCTTGACGCAGGTGTTTTTCGTTGGGTTCTGCTCACTTACCGCTTCTCTCCTCTCCTCTCCACGCAGCTCCTTTGACGAGACACACAAACTCCCCTGCAATTCCTACGGACGCTCCTGTGGCGCTCTCATCCTCTCTGTCCATCCAGAAATGCTTCTCTTGAGATTTTTTTTTTCTCCTTCGTCTCTCCTTCGTCCACCGTCTTCTGTCGCGTTTCAGCGCTCCTGGCCACCTTGCACCAGCCATTGGGTCTTATTAGCGTCCGGACAAGATTGCCCTCCCTTCCTTTGCGCGCTCCCACTGCGACAGCACACGCCTCCAATTCAACCTTACAAAGGACATATGATTGGCCTACTGTGTTAACACAATGACTCCCCCTTCACCTCATTAAATATTTAAAGGTATTTAATTTAAAGGTACATAAGATACTAATAGATTATACTGTTTTGGCCACATTTTAAACCAATAAGAAATCAAACTTTTAAAGCTTTTAAGACACATGATAATTTAGGTATCAACTGTATTTATGAGGCATTATAATAAATTTACAGTACAGATACAGCCCCAAACTCTCATGTCAGTTGAATATATTTAAACCAACATGCCTTTGCATCTGTTTGCCATCCCACCTACCACAGAGGAGGTCAGCTGTTAACTCTCACTGTGATGACTTGTGTTATTAATAGACAGAGTTGAAGGAGAAGGTCTTAGAGAGAAAACAAGTGTCCAGCCTTGACACCCCTTGACTGTGACTTACAGTGTTGCCTTCCTGTGTTTGGGGAACCAACGTGACCCCTGAACCCAGTGCACCCAAGACCTCTCCATTGGAAACACCCTCTGGCCACATCAACATATTATTTTTATCCATCTCAGAACAATAGCTGGGAGAAGTCATAAAATGTGTCAGATAATGCTCGAGAGGGAGCAGAAAAGAAAGGAATCATTGTGTCTCAGGGGTCTGACATCTGTAATCACATACGGAAGCTGAAATTAATGGCGGATTAAAGGTCGAAGTGTGTCACCATCCTATCTCCAGCTTCCTGGAACACTTGAGGACTCAATGCATCATGGCCAGTTTCTTCACTGTGAGTTTGCGTCAAAGAATCTTTGGCCCACTCACAACAGAGTGGGTTGCTCAGTGGTTTCTGGATTTCATGTTTTTTGCGTCAGAGTATATCTTGATGATATTCCTAATTGAATGATAAAGATTGCTCGAGATTAAGTCACTATAAAGACACTCATAATGTTGAAAGAGGACTGCACACCTGATTACCCTTTGAATTTATCATACTGTGCCTGATCTGCGCAGCACTTAAAATTTGCTTTTGCATATTGTTAAGGCAAAAGGTCACCGAGCTCCACAGTGACCATGGAAAGGCATCCTTGTTAGGGAAGGGTCCAAAAGATCCCAGGATGTTGAAGGGAGGGGTGGCAAGGCGAAGCTGCATCTTCCTGTCCTAATGATAAACACAGAGGAATGCTCAAGTTTGGCCTGAGCAATGCAGATGAGAGACATCAGCCTTTTTGACAAATGCAGGGAATGACTCAATCAAAAAAAAGCAACAAACACTTTCATATCTACAATTACCCACACCGGTGCTTCTCATCAAAGCGATACAAGAAAGGAGATTTCCATCTGACATGAAAGGGAAAGGAAGGAAGCAAACATCTGCGGGTTGGAGATGGAAATAAAGTCATTATTATTAGTTTTTTTATTTTGGTGCCCCAGTCCTTCTGCCTCCCTCCTGCCTCCTTCTGGCTCTTAACGTTTACTCCCCCATTTCAGGATGGGAGTACATGGCTGAGTGAATGGTTGAGTTTCCTGCAAAGCCACAGAACTGAAAATGACATCTTTCCTGCCTGGGTTAGCCTACCCTGCTTTGTTCTTTCCAAATGGACGCTTATGCTTGCACCCGGGCATGTGGTTACATACCTGCAAGCCAGGTTTTCCTTCATCTGTGGAGTTCTCTACAGGAACAATAAAAACAGGCTCATAATTGGCAAATACTTGACAACTGCAAATGCAGCCAAGGATAAAATTAGGATTAAGCTGTGTCTTTATGGATACATTCATTATAAAATAGAATGTAGGGTGTGCAACATTACTGGCTTTGACATTTCAAGTGTTTGTCTTGTCTCGTGGAGCTGAATAGACACTCTGCAGGATCCACTTCCTTAGATGGAGGCCGTTAGGAGGGTTGAGGGGGGGAAAGGAAAGTCAAGGAACTGACACCTAACCACCTTCCTCCCCTCTCCCAAACACACACACACACACACACACACACACACACACGTCCTTTCTCTACCCACAACTGCACCAACCATTCCACTGTCTCTCACCGTGTTATCAGTGCAGGAAGAGGCAGGGTGGTACATTCTGATGTGGCTGCACACACTGGATGATTCTTGGCTTATGTATTGTAACTTTGTGCTCATGATTACCCACCGTAGTAAGAATATACTTAGAAGCACATGTGATGAGTTCAGGTGTACCACACACTGTGATGTAATGTGTGTAATATAAACATGTAAAGTCCAGGGTTTAAGTTGCTTTGCTCAGCCTTGATATGGCGTTTGAAAGAGAGCACCAGTAAGCTGAGGTTGAGGCGATGCTGCACTGAAGTGGACAATAGACTGAGAAGGGTGGAACTTCCTGGCCCCAGACAAGCAGGTCAAAGGTCAGATATGATGCTATACCTTGTATTTTGAACCTGACCCTTTAAATCTGTTTGACATTGTATAGATACTGTATGCTTACAGAGTACACTTTTGTCACAAATTTTACACGTTTCTCCCTAAAATCTATGTCACACCATTCATCCACAATTACCCAACATCACAAATGCCTGTGCCAGTCCACTGTGTGAAGCAAGTGTGCCGTGAGTGTGCACGCAGGATGGCGGGCAAACAGACAGTGTGACCCATTATCAGTTGATTAGCGAGCAAGTCTCGCCTTTTCCTGTGAGTGGTTCTGTATTTGCAAGCGTACAAACGAGGGAATAACAGCCCCTAATGCACTTTGGCATGAACTTCAAACGGCCGACTGTCAGGAAAGCTAATCTTTGTCTTTTTCCCCCCTTCATTCTTATGTTTTGACAATAAAGATAGCCTATCTCATCCCATTACAAGCTGCCCGTCTCCCGCCTTGTCCCCGATATGCCCGACAACCAGTCCAATGGAGTGTGTTACCCAATGGGACTGCTGGGACACTTTGATTGCATAGCTATCAACCGTTAATATTTTGCTGCAGGGATAGGCGCTATTCTAATGTTTGCCCAACTAAATCCAAGGTTAAGATTGATAATGTAGGGTAGTTGGTGTGTTTAATGTGCTGTGATAGACAAAAATAATTAAATTCACTTTACTATTGTTCTCTAATAGGCCGAAAAGGCTTAAAGCACCATTGACAGAAATTGTACACCATTTCTCAAAAGTGTAACACATTGTGGAGTCCAGACAGACTTTCAATGGCACAGTTGTGGCATTGTTTGTTTAAATTCAAGGAGAATTCCAATGCAAAAACATACATGAAACCTGTTTATTTCACTACAGCAACGGTTTATATTCACTTCGCTTTATGCGGCAATGCCTTAATTTTGTCCAACACTTGCTTCCCAAGTCACGTCCCAAGACATTTAGTTAATAACTTGACAGCAAATTGCATTACTTGAGTTGTTGTTGGCCCTCTGAATCACCACTTAACCCCACTAGTGACAGCTTTGGTCTGAGTTTGTTCAAACATTAATCACATTGAACAAATTCTTTAAAGACATGATGATAATGCAATAACCTTTCTCTCAAACACACCTTATGTCTGGCTCATGTGTCACTTCCTCAGAGCTTAACCAGTCTCCAGCTGTGCAAGTAATGTTACGGCGACATTTGGGTTCATTTCCTTTTAGAAAAGGAAACGCAATGCAAAACAAAACCTAAACCAAATAAGCTTAATTAAAACATCCAACAAAACAAAACAAGAAATGCAAACAAAAATCAAGAGGGAGAAATTAATCAGAGCTGGGGTTTTCTTGAACTGACTTCAGAAAAATGAGATGAGGAAATGAACAATAGGCAAGGAAAAAGGATGGAAGAAAGGAGGTGGGTGGGTAGTGGGGACGTGAAGGAGTGAATGTGACTGAACGTCGGTTCTCCCCCTGATTTGCAGGATTTTTATCTGGCACTTGCATCGGAGCGGGGAAAGCGTGGGCTATGGCTGTAGTGGCGTCGTGGCTGGACACCGCTGACAGACAGCCCAAAATATGTCTTTCTTCTGCTGCTGATTAAAGAAGTGCAACAAAAGGGTGGAGGGATGTAGAGGACAGACACCCACACACCAGTCACATACACCCACCACAGGCCACATCAGATCAGTCACGATGTCTTCACATTTCGTAAAATGTAACAACATCAAACGAACGGTTTACTGTAAAAGTCACCTTGATGTGTATCCAAAAAGAAGACACAAAGTTAAAAACATGAGACAATTTTATTGCTTTCTGCTCATAAAACAATGATGGTTAAAAATTCAGTTTTAAGAAAATCTGAAACACTAGAGCATCTTAAAAGTAAACAATCAACACTATTTTTTTTTAATCTTTGAGAACAACTCTAAAGATTTGTCTCAACTGTATCACATTCAACATTTTTAACAACTGTTCAAATCCTTTAAGTAATGACTCGACATGTGAAGTATAGATCCCGAAATGCCCATAAATAATGATAAAAAAAACAATACATTATAAACTTTTTGTTCCCAAAAACCAAAAGAAAATTCCCAGAAAAAGTGAAATGAGTAAACCTCAGAGTGCTCCATACATAATATCTATATAATAACTAACCAGAGAGAGGGACCCCCACACAACACCGAGGCTGATGTTGGGTTTGAGAGACACTGTCCCCTGCTGGTCAAACTAACATCTAATAACCTGCTGATACAGCAGCAAAGGCAAAAGGTGACACAGGATCACCAACACACTGAGAATGATGAGATACAGCTGATAAAACAATAAAATGTACGTTATCAGAAAAAAAAAAAATTAAAAAAAGGGACACCAGAAAAGATTGCATGAATTGATGTCACATTTGCTTTTTGAAAATATTCCAAAATTATTCTAAACATTCACCAAGACAATAGGGCGGAGATGAAAAATACTTGACAGAAATTGAAACATTACCAAAAGCAGAAATTACTTTCAGTGAAGTTAAAAGGTTAAAAGTTTTACTTATAACATATTGCACTTTCCCCACACAAATTCTTAATAATTCACAGTTTGATTGGTCTAAGGCACGAGTTTCTCCTAGTGAGTGTCACATGGCATTCAAAGGTCTTGCATAAGACAAAGTGTAAAGCTTTCTTTTTAGTGTATTTTTCAAAATCAAAGAGTAATACTGTGACTCAGTAAGCTTACTGTCATCAAAAGTACAAAAGTAAAACCCTGCTCAGTGACAAACCACCACAGAAAATGCGTTTTATTCTACAACTGTAAGTAGCCCAGACTATTACTTCAACCTCATATTCTCTGTGTAACCTGTGGATCCATAGATAGAAAAAGTACTTTGTGTCCTAGTTACTCCCAATAACAACTTCCTCTCATTTACTGACATTGGTACAGACTGGACCACCAAACACATGGAAGTAAGATTCCCAATCTTAAAATAGTGGTACAACCTAGGAGAGGAAAGCGTGGGGAAGCCACTGAGAAAGAGTGAACACTCAAATCGACCTAGAGCAGGAAGAGGAAATTATGTCACAGCTACAGCATAATATTTCAAAATAACTCTGCTGACTTTCACATGTGTCATCAGAGTAACGGCTATCCAATAGATCCTCTATGGGGGGATTGTTTTGTCAGTGTCCACCATGGCAGCACTGCCGATATGGCTTTAATCCCTGTTCCCCGTGTTCCAGTCATAACCATGACTCAGCTAGCCGCTTGTACCAGTAGCTGTCCTTGCAGTCAAATACCTACAAAAAAAAAAATTGGACCCTGATATATTGGTCATGAAACACAACTTCAAGCAAAGCTCCCACTGGACACAGTGCGGACAGACTTGTCTCCTTCAAGTCTCTTCACACAGGCCGACCTAACCCTTGTACCAGCTGGCAAAGGGACTGAATTGCAAATGCCTTTAATCCAATAGGTACACATTTGAAGTGGCTCACTTTCTAAAGGTTAAGAGAGGCAGTGGTGAGGAGAAAAAAAAGTCACTGGATTTTAGACAGTCCACTGGCCAGGAGGAGTCTGAAGGGGACGGTGGAGCGTGACACAGTTAAGGGCAGTCTGTGGAGACCTGCGAAAAAAAGAAAACAAGACCATAAGATCACGCACAATCACAAAGTAGGGCACAAAAACTTGCAAAGATAGAAAAAATAATGATTTAGGTGAAAAGAAAGTCTATTAATCACAGAACAAAAGTGAGTTGGGAGGCAATGGGAAAGTGCAGGAGAGCTGCCACAGTGCAGAGATGCTATCTGTACTATGAGGAAGGGAACTGCTTGTATGTGTGTGTGTGTTTGGCGTGTCCATGCTCTGAGTGCTTGTTTGTGTTGGGTGGAGGGTTAGAGGGTGTGTGTGCTGCGAGGGGTCTAGGGCGGTGTGCCTGAAGGTCCCCAAGGGGACCTGACTCTCCTCTTGTCCCTTTACACTTTCCTGAAAGAATTGTATTCTTTCTATCTGAGGAAAAGAGACCAGCCCATAGGGAAATGAGGCCAAACGGGGGAAAACATATGACACAACTATGTGTAATGAATTTCAGCTCAGCACAACCCCACACAGACACAAAAACATATGCATGCACAGTACTTTCGTTTTGCTTCATATGATAAAAACAAAAGACTGACCAAAGGCACGGATGAGCTCTCTCTGTACTGCCCAGGTGACAGTCTTGATCAGGGAGGCAGAGGTGAGACCAGCAAACATCATGTTGTACATAAAGACGATGTAGAAGTTCCCAAGCCAGTTATACCGACCAAAGTCTCCCAGTAGATCGAAACGGGTGATCCCTGACACAATGGAAGCAAATAACAATGTTCCACTGGTGAATCAACTGCTCAAGCAGGGCCTCGCTGGCAGCTACGGGATTAATAGCATACAAATGCCCTCTGGTGGGCATTATTAAAACTACAAGTAAAATTCTATTACAGTAACACTTGATATTACATGCAGTCTTTGAGAAGTGTTTTTATGGTATGTCCTTACCAAGTGTGCGTGAAAAGACTGGAAGTGCTGAGCTCAGGATAAGAAGTGAAACACAGTTTGCAATTATCTGAAAGGAACAGAAATGTAGAAGTTACTGTAAGGAGTAAATGTGGTGCATCAGCAGTTAATGGTAATATCTCACTTTAACATAAAGCCCTTTTCAGACATGGAATATGTAACATTGCAGGCTTCATCAAGCTGTTCATGTTATTCAGACATAGGTGACTTTAACGTTAATGTTCCTTATGGCTTTCTTCAGACATGACATTTACGGAAAGAGACGATGCTCACGCAATAGTTGGCATCTAATGCCTGAGAGGGAGCAGAGAGCATTGAGAGAGTGGTGAGTTTAAAATGTTGTGATAACAAGGAAGAAGATGTTTTCCTGTTCTGTCACAGGTTGCATCAGTGATGGATTTTAAAACTTATTTTGCTGTTGAATCCTTTTTCCCCCCCATGTTCAATTCTGTTTCAGATTTGCTTTATTTGTCATTCTAGCCTTATGTATATATAAAATCTTTGAATGACAGGACATTAAGTCGGTACTCTGACTTAATTCCTATTTGTATGTAAAGCATTTTGCTGGGGTTTCATTCATTCAACAGTTGGCATGAATGAAAATTGAAAATATAGAGAGAGGTCGTGCTGGTTATTACTGTGGTTGTACGAAGATTTTTAACTCTTCTGCTCCAGTCGCACTGCAAAGGGAAACATCGTTCTAATAGACTGATCTGATATGAGAAGATCAATCTCCTCAAGCCTAGTTGGTTCTTTCACAGTGTTTTCTAATTTATAAAAGTGATTTGTGCATAAGACATGATGATTGAGATTTTTAAAATTCATTACAGTGATGTTACAAGGCATGTTTTCCCTTAATCTGCTGCAGCATTTATGTTAATCTGACAACATTCAAGTCAGACTTGTGCTGTGCTGAAAATGACAGTGAAATGTTACTGGGTCCGACCTAGTTAGATTGCAGTCATAACTTTTATGTAAAAGTGACCAGGGTGCCTATTCAGACATGAGACCAACTTGTTAAATTGTCATCAGATTAATGACATGTCTGAGAGGGGCTTCACATACATGTAAAGACTAACTGTCACATACCTGTGTGAGGTTGGTGTCCTGTGCACGAGGCAGCAGGCTAGTGAACAGAGGAGAGCTATAGAAACCCACCACTGAGGACACCATCAGGTAGCTGAGAGTCATTTTAAGGACAACACAGGAAAGGAGAATGTTACACTCACACAGATAGTAAACAACAACATCCAGAATATAAAGGATCAATTTTTAAACGTATGAATGTGACAGCATGAGTCAGCTTCACACACAGTCTGCTCAATCAAGGACTGTCTGTTAGTGGCTGAGTCAGAGCCAAATGGACATGACGAGTTAACACTGTGCAAACAATCATAGCTGAATGGGATAAAAGGATACAGGATAAGGACTACTTGAACTGCAGCGCCCAGTGAGCCGAACATGGAGAAAGAGGCCATCCCCAGGTGAGGGTCCTAAAACACACACAAAAAACAGCAATCATCAGTGTGCACAGACAACTAGTTGTTGCACATCAAGCGTGACATGTTCATAATTTCTTTCCTCACCTCCATTCCTCTGGGCATAGCCGTCTCATCGAGGAGCAACTCCAACACATTGAAACAGACCATCAGTACACACATCACCTGAAGGGACATAAACAGCAATTATAAATAGAAACAGCTGGCTCAATAAATGGGAGTAAAAACAGCCTGTGAGAAGAAATGAATAAAAAAAAAAGAAGAAAAAAAAGAGAGAGAGTACCGTCAGTGCTAGGAGCACAAGCATGGCCAGTGGATAACCCAGGTTTCGCTGCCATGGGGACGCTTTCCTACGCATCTCTGTGGGGAAAACAAGAAGGAAAAAAAAAAAAAGAGAAGAGCGACAACAACAAATGAGTCTACAGCAACAAATGACTATACACTCTATTCACTGTGAGAGAAACCAAGCAGAGAGCAGTCTGTTCACTCAATCTTACCCAGGGCGATGCGCTTGCTCCGGGCTGTCTGGTACTCTTTTTTCATCACCTCCATGTTCAGCTTGACCCAGCATGACGTACCGCCACCTTCAATCAGGCAACACATGATAGAGGCAAAAAGTCAATCAGTCAGCTTTAAAGTGAATAATCAGATGATGCAAACAAGTGTGTTCATGGCGACCAACTCACATTTCAGTTTCCTGGAGAGATAGTCTTCTTCAAATGAGGTGCAGCTCAGAGTGTCTTCTACATCTTCCAACAGCTGAGGGGGATAAATCAATTAGAAAAACAGACACAAGACAAATGCAAAGGATACGCTATGTAAAGTGGGCATTTTTATGGCTCTCAATGATTATGTAATTTGTCCAAAACTGTGGTTAATTACTTAATATTTGCAAAACTGGTGACATTCCAAACATCCTGACTTTAGTGCTGATTAGCAAATGTTAGCATGTTAACACTGAACAAAGATGTGTTAACATTTAGCTCAAAGCACCACTGTGCCCAAGTACAGCCTCACAGAGCCGCCAGCATCAAATCAAATCAAGTCTATTTATATAGCAAGTATAAAAACAACCAGAGTTGACCAAAGGGCTGTACAAATTATAGCAAAAGGCACAACAGTCACGAGTGAAAGGACATCAGGAGTAGAAAGGTACAAATATAGCAAAAAGGCACAAACAACAACGAATGGCAATGATAAAATGCAAGGCAATATCAAAACATGTGCACAAATGTAAAACCGAAAACAGAATAAAACTTGTAAGACCAATTCATTAAAAAATAATAGATTATAAAATAAAATATACTAAAACCACTAAGAGCAACCAAAGGCCACTGAGAACATGTACGTCTTGAGTTTTGTCCTGAAAGTGTCAGTGGAGGGGGAACATTTAATTTAATTTAATTTAATTGAAAGCAGAAGACTATTTCACTTTCTATTATTTTACTATCCCACCAGCCTCGATCGAGGAACAGTTAAAAGCAGAATCTAAGAGGCCTTGAGTTGGAGTAGGGGCAGAGAAGTTCTGAAATGTACAGGGGTGCTGACCCATGTACGGCTTTAATAAACAAATAAAAGAACCTTGAATTCAGTCATGTATTTGACAGGAAGCCAGTGCAGGGATGCTAGTACAGATGTAATGTTGTCTTTTTTTTCTGGTACCAGTTAGGAGTCTGCCTGCAACATTCTGCACCAGCTGCAGGCGAGACAAAGAGGACTGGCCAACACCCAGGTACAGTGAGTTGCAGTAATCCATGGCATAGCTGTAGACTCTACTTTTGTTTTGTTTTTTAAATTTTACATATTAGGTTTGTCACTCACCCGGGGTTTGACCAATAAGCTGCCAGTTACACTGAACATCCGGGACAACCCAAAAGGAGTGCACACTGAGAAGACAAAAACACAGATTTAATGATGTGTCAAGTGTCAAGTTTTTTGCCTCTGAAGTAATTGTGATTAAGATAGACTTACACAAAAGCAGCAACACTCCAAACAGAGAGATGCCTGAGTACAAGTAGGGAAGGTAATACTCCCACAGGTCTGAAAATCAGAGGAGAACAGACTGAGCATCCATATTGAAAAAAACTGTGAAACCAGTTGTCACTAAAAGATCTTCAGGTATAATGAAGGTGTCTCACCGTAGAGACTCTTCCTGGCCATGTTGTCATGGAGGAGCGCTGATGCCACCCACACGATGCCCAGCACAAGCAGAGCCAGCAGCAACAGCAGCACGACTGCTTCATACACTCGTGCCATCACCCCCTAGACACACAAAACAGATTTTCTGTTATCGACAAGTTCAAACACAGATGCTGTCAAATTAATTTGTTTTTGGGACACCTAAGCTGGTACCTTTTTGGACCCTGCGAATCCCTCAGACTCCGTGAAGAAGTAGGCAAAGGGCATGAGGAAGACCAGGGACAAATTGGAGAAGAGGAAAACTAGGTTCCACAAGCCTGACAGAGAGGAAGAGGTACATTTTCGAAATATTAATTTTTCACTGCAAACATTTATTAGGGTTAAATTGCAGCAAAGCATTTTGGCAGTACTACAGTAAACCATGGAGCGGCAAAGTTCCTGCCAAGTAGTATGACAACACTGGCTACCTTGTCTAATGTGTTAATCAACAAGTTGTTGCAATAGCTCAAAATTAATACAAAAAAAATGGGAAATGCTGCTATAACTCACTTCTCAGGCATTACAGGCCTGATTGATTTGAGGGCTTTATTTTACATCTCGGTCGATTAAAAAAACATTGGCAGTGGAGTTGGAGAGCTTGACTGAGATATTTGTAAACAGTTGGACCATTTTTTCCTCAAACAATACACCCAGTCAGATCGCAGCCACTCTATCCATAATAATTAGCTGTTTGGACACAAGCCTGTGTAGTATTGATTTACCAGTGGATCCTAATTAAATCTGATCCTGTTTTAAACAGCAATGTCCTCTTTTATGTGACAAAATTCTACAATTATCTGCTGTTGCTCTGGTGTTGTAGACTGATAAATGTGATAAGATGTACCGTGGATGAGAGATCCATTGAGCCACTGCATGTAGTAGCTTTGTGGGAAGGTGAGCAGCACCTCGTTGGACAGAATTGAGATGGGGAGAAGGAGCACAGCACACACTGCGACAGACAGGGTGAACGTACACAACCACAGCCTAGGAGAAGGGGAAAAAAAAGACAGGCTATAAGTGTGTGTTTGTATTTAGCCTCAGCCTTGCAGTACAGCCTAGGTGAAAGGCTAGGCTGGATAAGGTAATACAGTGCCAGCGTGTAGGGACAAAGGGCGGAGAGACGTTGGAGTGTCCCAACCCAGCCAGCAACCACATCAACACACAGGCAGGCACACACGACACAGGGCAATAAATCTACAGTCATAGGGCCTCAGGCCACTACACATGTCACGTTGACTAAGGCATCTGCTCAACCATTCACACTGACTGTAATCAGAGTGACTGAGAACAGATTGCTGTGGGTCAGTTAATCATTACAGGTTTATACTTACGCAATTTTGTTGACGGTGGCATCTTCAATATCATCTGAAAGATAACAGAGAAACAAGGATTACATCTATTACAAAAAAAGTGACTGACTGCTGATTAGATCCTCTATTAATTATTAATTTGACAGACTTATTTTGCAACTTTGGTAATCGTAGAAAGTTTAAACACATTCTAAGTGCGATCGGATGAAGTGCTGAAGTGTTAATAGACAGCAAGTCTGTGTTGTCACTGCAAAGGTAAAAGCTGTCATGGGGGGAGGGTGTGTACTGTGGTATATACACACACACACATGTATAGGGGAAAACTGTAGTAGAGGCTGTCCATATGAGAAAGAAAAAAGCAGCAGCTTCATTGGCCTCAGAGTGGGGAGTGAGTGGGGGGAGAGCATGTTAGGAACATTCTGTTCAAGCAAGGCCAAGAGTCTCCTGTAAAAACTACATTACAAATGCAAAAGAACTGCAAAGACTGGCATAATAAGAACATTGTGTATGCCCAAAATACTCTGTAAAACCCTAAAAACCTGTTTAATATCATGCAACATCGTATAGATGTCTAAAACTATACTGTAAGAACTGCTGTACTTTGCTAATTAATGTACACCACTGCACACTGTACCTTAACTCCTTCCTGAGCAAATGTTGACATAGATATTTAACACTGAGGTAAAGCTTGAGGAGCAAAAAATAAATAAATAAAAGGTTCTTGTCTCCTTAACGTCAAAAACAACTCTGTCGAATGGTATTGCACAATCGTCATTTAGCTGCAGGGCACAACAGCTCTACTGCTGTTGACACACAGACAACAGTTACAACGGTGAGCTAATGCATAGCAGGTTTCTTTAAAGAAACAAAACAAAAAAAATTCTGGCTATCCCCCAGATTCCAACCCGCCCAGCCGCAGCGGAGCAGAGAGACCTGCCTAGTTGGACATCCTACATCTGCTTCCAATAGTGGCAAGTTATTGGATTTATTATGTAACTGACAGACTCGTAACCCCAAAGAACTTTAAACAGGATTTTTTTTTGTTTTAATAATAGAGAACGAACTGTTGATCCAAGTACATTAGGAATATTTGTTACACTCATACTAATGTAAATGTTTGTTTGTAGGGCTGCAATTAACGATTAGCCTACATCATTATCGATTAATCTTCAGATTATTTTCCTCAATAACTGCCTTGTCTATAAAATGCCAGAAAACGGCAAAAAAATGCAAGATATAATCTCCAAAAACCCAAAGTCATGTCTTCAAATGTCTTATTTTATTCGACCAACAGTCCAAAACTCAAAACTACTAAAACGATTTTTCTATTATCACAACAGTTACTGATCAACTAATTGATTAATTGAGACATCCTTGCAGCTCTACTTGTATCTAAACTACGGTGGCATTGTCAATACTGTGTGGACCAGAACATATTTTTCTATATTGCTCCTGTCTACTTTATTAAACAATACAAACCAAACCAAGTTTCATGATGTTGGCTGTATATGTTTGCTGAAAGGATCCAGTGTGAGATGTTTTCGTCTATGTAGAGGGGCCTTAAGCTCCGACTCAAGAAGTACTGGTCTGTGTTTATCTTGTAGCAACATTCTTCGCTGCCCCCCCACCATCCTGATCCACAGGAATATCGCCTGAACAGGTGGTTGCTTGTTGCATAACACTCCTACACCTCTGGGCTGCTCCAGCCAACGTCCAGAGCCACGGGTAGTGTTTTGCAATCATGGCAGTGTATAAACTCAGGTCATGTTTACATGTACGTAAACATGGAAAAATATTCAAATGTAAAAATATGTACACATAAATGTATAGATGAATACAACTTAGACTTTTATGCAATAAAGAATTCTTTAAAAGTGCGATTACATTAAGAACATTATGTTTATAAAAGGAGTAACATTTATGAAATAGGTAACATTCCTTTTTTTTTTTTTATATTTGTCTGAGCTTTCTTATGAAACAAATGAGGCTAAAACGAGACCCTGTTGCCTCCTGCACTCATCTACCCCCCCCACAGACTATAAATAAAAGTCTATTTACTCAAAATAGAAAGGACAACATGTGCTTGCTTGAAAAGTGTGGCCTTCATACTCAAAAAACCAAAACAATCCATAACATATAATCAGTCAGCTTGTCAACACCATCAAATCTCCCCCCGGCAATTCTCTACAAGCCTTTGATGGAAGTCTTTCTCACAGTGCAGCGTTAATGTGGTGCATCTATTAAAATCCAGGAAGAAGAGTGACTTTAAAACTCACCTGTGATAAACTCTGCAGTCTTCTTGAAGTGGGTAAGTATGAGGTAGGACACCATGTAAAGGCATGAAAACAGGAGCACACAGATCTGCAAAAGAGACAGGAAGGAATTTTATTTGTCTCATTTTCACTTTGTACAGTCCATGTTTGAGAACATGACTAAAAACTGAGATAGTGTTATTTCTTTTACTTGTTTAAGCTGATAATCACTAACAAAATGAAGCGCTGTAAACAAATTGTCCTGTTCTGTCCGGCACAACTGATGAGCAACATATTTATTTAGGTTGGCTCAAATATCTGATCTATGCGTTCTGAAAGGTCTTAAAAAGTGGGGGTGGATATGTGGCACAGATACCAAGAACATGATCCGGTAGAGACAGAGCAGAAAGCTACAGTGAGGGGAAAAGAGACAGCAAACATACAGTCACAGCTATGATACATGTTTCTCATAGAATATTTTGTTTTATACAGATTAACAGAAAGAAGTACAGAAAACCCGCTGAGTATAGCTGCAAATATCTTTTTACCAAGGCCAAGACAGACAGATGGAGCCTGAAGATTACCACTGTATTCAAACAAAGAATGAAATGGGAGACAGTGATATACTGGGAGGGATTAAAGGAGAGAACGAAAAGAGGGTTAATACCAGTGACAGATAGCCCCCCCATGCAAAGATCATCGTCTGACATAACCCTAAATCTACCAACAAATTTAGGCTAAACCTATATTCACTCAGCAATCTGTTGTCTGGTGAAGCCCTCAACATTTCACCCCCAACACTGTGGTTAATCGTTTGCAGGATCATTATGCAAAAATATGAAAGAACAGTTACTAATAAAAGAACCACACCTAAGCATTTTAGATGGACTCTTAATTCAGTCTAGTACAATCTGTAAACACCTAAGTGTTGCTCAGACACACACTCAAACGAACAAATTGAATTTTTGGACATCGAGTTCAGAGACACATACCAAACATATCTCTGTACGCTAAACTTGTGTCTCAAGGACACAGTAAAACCATTGTGTGGGAGAGGATGCATGCACTCCTCTCTGCTGCATATCAGTCAGTAAAGGTTCCTGTGCAAAGAAGAAATTAAACCTCAACACAAGTTCCTCTCTTAGACAAACAAGACATCTACGTAACTACTATCCACGATTAAAAGTCTACAGCCGTGTTTGCTGTCCCTTTGAAGCTGTCATGCTCTTTTCACACTACAAAACAAAGCTTTTCTATGGACATAAATTTGATAACTTTGCTATTCTTAGATCATAATGACTACTGGGAAAAAAAATGTAAAGTTTGGCCTGAAGGTAACATCAGAGAAAAGGCCATGTTATTATCTAAATCAAATCTCTGCACAGTGGTTATTTTAGGATACCTCACACAAGTCTGGCTCAGCTCTTCATTGTCATGCCATGTTCAAGTCACACAGGAGTTACAGTAATTATGACATTCTGACTAGTAACTTGAATTCACTTCGACATCCAGCTCGTAATTACGACTGGGTGATTCACTTTTTAGAAAACTTATCAAGATATTTCTGACTTGGTACCTCATAATATAGAAGTGCCTGAAAATCAAGCACATAGGGACACCGCGCATTGTATGAGGTTACAAAACCCACATTTACTGGATAAAGTACTGTATCATATATCATCAATGTACTGTTTTTTAACCCTCACTAACTCTGTCTTGAGTTGTCCTGTAACATGAACAATATCGAGTTGTAAAAATGGGAGTCTTTCCCATCTCTGCCATTCATCCCATTTGACATGAAAACGATATCAGCTTTGTTAGCGTGTTAAGATATTAGTTACAGATAATTAGGTAGTTACAGATAATAATCTGTAATATCTGTATGCACATGTTATATAACAGATATGCAAATATTATTTCAGTGTGTGAATTAGAGCTGCAATTAATCGATTGATTGGTTAGTGGATCAAGAGAAAATTGATCGGCAACTATCTTGATAATTAAATAATTGTTTAAGTAATTGTTTAAGCAAAAATGCCAAACATTCCCTTGTTCACGGCTCTCAAATGTGAGAGTTTGTTGCTTTTCTTGGTCTTACATTACCGTAAATTTTAAATTTTGGGATTTTGGATTGTTGTTTGGACAAAATAAGACATTTGAGGACGTCACCTTGGACTCCAGGATGTTGTGATGGGTGTTTTTTCACCATTTTCTGATGTTTTCTTGACCAAATGATTGACTGACTAATCGTGAAAAATCTTGCGAGTCATAACCAATGAAAACTCACAGGATCACCAACATCATTAGGATCAGTCCTTTTGGGGCCGAACGTGGCTGAAATAAATTTTGTATCAAGTGGAGAAATTTCACTCTGCAACAACATGTTGGACTGACAGATGCACATGACTGATGTTGCCATATCAGAGGGAGTTCAGTAAAGTTAACAGGATGTAGAAATTCGTCCCTGAGGTAAAAGCAGCAGCAAACAAAAACAGAGAGGCTTTCTGAAGAATAGCAGAAACGTAACAACATGCCCACAGGTGTAAAACAAGTTTCTTAAAATGATACAAACATGAACATAATGAGTTCCCAGGAACAAGAACAAAGAGGCTATTAATGAATCTTATTAAGCGTTAGGTTACAGTGGTATAATCCAATACATGCACTGTGGATGATAAAGGGACACATCAAACCTATTGAGACTGTGTATATTTACATCGACGTATTTATTAATTTAAATTCATGACAAAGACCATTCTATAATGTATCACTGGGGCATATGGTACAGTAACAAATCAGGCTGGGGTATAACCATGAACCCCTCCTCTGACTGCAGGAGTTGCAAGAGGTTGACCCACTTTAGAACGGAGACTAAATCTTGTAAAAAGAAAACAAAAACACAAGCTGTTGTCTCATTTGTGCAGATCAGTGTTAACAAGCACCATGAGACAAGTTCAACTGATATCAGAAACCTTCTCTGCTTTATTGCGTCTATTATATTCTCAGCTACCACCTCCCTGGCTGAGTCCAAAAATTCTAAAACAGGGACAAGCAATTATGCAAGTCAAACATATCTTGTTGTCACACTGTACTTCGACCTGCTTGACAAGACTGCATCATGCCTTAAATGCCACATAAAGCTATAAAACTTTCCAAACTAAACAGAAGTCTGTTGAGAAATACACCACAGCGTTTTTAACTGTGAAAGTAGGAATGATCATTGGTTACACATTAGCTGCATCATACAAACAACAATGGACCATGCATAACAACTAATCAGCTCAGTCTGCAAAATTGTTCAATAATGCCGTCTAATTTGGCAAGGAGCTTGCTGCGGTTAATCCAACAAAAGAAAAGCAGGGAACAACGGATGGGTATTGGGTGAGAAATAGGTGGAGGGGCAGAATAAACACCCTGTGGTCCACGTTTGTGCGGACACGTGCTGATTGGTGTTGTTGAGATCTGGCAGCACATGGCAGGCCACTAAGAAAAGCATTAAAGAGAAATTCAGCAGCCACAGGAACATCTTTGTGTTGAAGACAAAGTTCCAGGGCTCAGAGTTCACGCAGAGCTTTTTAAAATGCACAGAGTGACCTAAACATCTTTTGTGCTGATACAAGCACAAACAATGAAGCACAAATGTTTTCACATCTTGCCTAAGCTTGTAGTCCCCTGTAGAAACTCAAAGGAGCAGAAGGCTGGCAGTGGCACAGCACGTCTTAGCAAAATGTCAAGTGGACTCCTTCAGCGTGTGTTATTTCAGAGGCGCCTATCCTCTTGCCCAGCTCAACGCATTCAAGCAAAGCCTGATGGCCTTTGTTTATAAGTAAGAGGATAGATTAGGCAAGACCCATTCAAGATTTATTAAACAGCCAGAAATAACAAAATACTAATCCTCAAGAAGGTGAGCAGTTATGTTGTGCCTAGAGTTTTGATCACTTTACTGGGATGTGTCATCCAATATTTGACAGTTTAGTAGCAATGTACTCAAAAAAACATCATTTATGTCCCTCTGCCTTCTCTCAAAACTACAGAGAGTGTTTCCTAATAAACAACACATATGAAGTGGAGCATTAAAATTGCAATCAACCATGTTCTTTTATTATTAATAACACGGTACAAAACCTTTTCTCATGGTGACTAGATATCCTAGATGCCGGGTGTCACATTTTTCTACTGCAGGATCTTATGGTGACCTTCTATCCTGCTGA
This sequence comes from Thunnus maccoyii, assembly GCF_910596095.1. Taxonomy (NCBI): domain Eukaryota; kingdom Metazoa; phylum Chordata; class Actinopteri; order Scombriformes; family Scombridae; genus Thunnus; species Thunnus maccoyii. The sequence continues at coordinate 17,086,969 of NC_056536.1, forward strand.
TCATCGATCGTTCTTGATCCCTCTAGGCTCAGATGCGGGCTGTGGGTGTGTACTCCTGGCTCTACTGTTGAGTGTTTTATCACCTCACATAAATAATTTCTTTAATCTACACTTAGTAGATTCACCAGAATGATTTACAATGTTGCATCAAATCAAGAAGACAAACATTTGGCTGCAATCAAATCTTCCCAAGGTTATATTTTGTCTTAATCATCTATTTGAAGAGGACTTGGTGAGCCACACTGTACAGTATACATATTGCAACATGTTCACTTTATTTATAATTAGGAAAGATTGGCTGTTGACTTGCAGGAATGTGGCACCAGTTAGTGCTGCTGCAAAGTATCTGACTAAAGTCACTTCACATCTATACTGCTCTTTTTTCCCCCTTTTTCTGCAATTCAAGCTCAGATTTTTACCATTTGACTGTCCTTCCACAATTTATTGCTTAAGTACTATTATTATGTCAATTTCTATGTCTAGCTCACGACAGCTGGTACTTACATTTCTGCCACATGTTCATCTTTTTAAAAATCAGCTGAGATAAGCTTAGCCTAAAGCCATTAATAACTAGAGATGCAGGGGCAGCTGACCGGCCTGAGAGGGAGCACTGTGAAGGGATGGTAAGCTGGAGTCTTGAGTCCAGCCAGTGGCTTAAGAAGGGGGTGTCAACTAATAGCATTAGGTCTTTAGGTGAAAGGGACAAGGGCAAAATCAAGGCATTAGAATACAATGGGCACTGCATTTATTGCTCATATAAAGCTAATTTGATGATAGCGATTGACTACACAATTTAAAATATGTGTCTGCTAGTAAAACAAGACGTCCGTAAGACTATAAAAAGGAGTTTGTGATTGTCAAGAGGTTCTGCCTGTGACACCGAACATAGGCGGACTTAATCTGGTCGCCAATTACTTCATGATGAAATATCATAGCCAACCACTTGAAAACAGAAAAAGAGAAAGACAACACTAATGGTGTTGTGGAGCCTTGACAGTTTAAAAAAACATTTCGGACTGCCTCAGATTTTTTTTTTTTTTTTTTTTTGCTTGATATTTTTTACAATTGTAAGCAAAATACCTTTTTCACAGCGGACATCTGACTTGTCATAGAAGGAAGAGCACAGCTGTAACTAATAACACTAACATGAAGTGTCCCAGTAAACCCTTCCAACTGAGTGAGCATGGACAGTATCAGAGCCATGAAACTGGGAGTCCTTACTAATGTTATTAGTTACACCCATGTTTTTTTCTGCAGTGAAAAGGTTTATTGGCTTCACTGAGATTGAGTCATTGCAAATAAAACAAAATAAATGCAAATAGAAATAAAGTACTAGTATAATTTACTTTTCATTATCTATTTACAGTAGATAAGCTATCTGATATCGTCCTTCATTGTACACTGTATCAGTCATATCTCCAATCTGAGGAAATTAACTGCTCATAAGATCAGACTGTACATTTTTTAGGGTTAAAGGTCAGTGTCTGTGTGCCCTGCTGTAACTGTACTGATCTGTCTGGCAAGTCTGAAGTTCAACAGAGACTGTTACACAAACCAGAGCCAGTCCTGACCAGAGAGAGACCAGCACAGGGGGAAAAATGCATTATTAACAGCAGAGTAAAGCTGAAAATATGAAGCAGGCTGATAATGCATGACAGAAAGGAAGATTTGGGAAGAGGCCCAGGTCGTTAGAAAAACAATGGAGGGGCCGCAGATGCTGAATAGGCTCCTTGCTGTTTCCTGTGCCACACCGCTGCCTTAATGACCAGCTGCATCCATGCAATATTCAACGTCAGTAGAGTTAAAGCAAGCACTACGAAACAAGCCTTTTTTTTAAACATTAAAGTGGCTTAAAAACTCCCGCTGAACTCACTATCACACATATACTGCTGCTCAATGCTGAAATATGAGACAAAGCCACGACCATTTACCGCTTGGAGTCGTACAAATCAAAGAAAGTAAAGCGACTTAGCTTGGTAGCAATGATTAGGTGGCAGCTCGTATTGTTAGTGGTGACCCCTCATATGCATATTAACCGACGCTTGCATTAACGTTAGCTCAGTACTTACTATGGTCTCCCGGACACGGTTGTGGAAAAGTTGCTCCCTAACCGACACGTCGTCCGTTTCCATTCTCCGCCACCATAACAGTGTCCTCAGGCTCAGAGGCACTGGGGGGAAGTAGCTAAAAAGTTAAAAGACGGGGCATCTTCTTGGTAATGCCGTGGATGTTTGGCTGGTTAGCCCGGATGCAAGTGAGCTAGCCCTGCTGCTGCACTCAGCTATGATAAAAAACCAAGCAAGGAGGGGTCCACATGGGGCGGGGCTTCGGAGAGGGGAGGGGGGCGGGGGGGGCACCACAGGTAGCTGTCAATCATCATTATAATTAATAGTCTCAGCCTCATCATCACTTTTATGTACAAAGGTATGTGTATAGCCTACGTACTACCTTATAATCACTATTAATTGATCAAATTTATGATAGTTTCCAATCATAAACGCTATGGCTTCAAAAAACATGTTCTCTGACAAATGGAGAGACACAGTTCAACAAATATATCAGATGGAATATTTAACTTATAAAATCAGGGGGAACTTGAATTTATTTGAAAAAAAATCAAGTCCAAGTGGTCAAGTTACTATAATATGGTAAAAAAAAAACAACAACAAAAAAACAATGAATTGAAGCTACTGGATTGTGGTTTAAACATTTTAGGTCTGTCAGTCAACTAGGGAAGCATTACGTGTCCCTTACTTTGAGTAAAGACTTGTATTCTCTCTCTCTCTCTCTCTCTTTGGTTTTGTTCTCCTTTTGCCTTTATCTGTGACTCAGCTTTTCGTTGTTGTTTGTTCTCCTTCCTCTTTTAAGTAAGAAGGTGGGAAATGTAGAATATAAGAATAAACTAGGGATTTATAGAACACTGCAGGCAGATTATAAAATATGAAATAGGATCAAAGATGTTTTTCTATGAATTCAGAATTACTATAACATTGTATAATTTAAATCTGTACCGTAAATATTGTCTTATTTATTTGTTATCTTAATTTATTGTATGATTTATTGTATGACATATCACTGGGTGACACACTTACCCACATCATTTATGTATGTCATAAAAAATATAAAAAAATGTTGTCTTCACTACATAGATTATATAAGAGGTATATGGGTAAGATGTATGAAATGCCATGATGACAATAAAATAAAAAAGTATTTAAAAAAAAGGGGGGGGGGGGGGGGGGGGGCACTAGGGTATTGGGGGTTATTGTTTTATTGGGTGAAGCACTTTACATTATGTTTTGTTTGTATGAAAAGTGCTATACAAAAAAGTCTGATTGATTGATTGACTGATTGATTGATTCTGTTTTACTTTAATCATTAAATATGCCCTTTTTTGTATTGCTCTCATATGCCCTCGCCTGCTACTTATAATACTATTTGACTTATTTTATTTATGAGTTGGCTCTGAGTCTAAGAATTTCATTACGAGTCATCACGTTGCATCCTTACAAGTATTTGGCAATAAACTTGAAACTACCACACATACCAAGTCAAATCAAACACTAAAGGATTGGTTCACAATTTTTCAACTCAGTCTTAACACACTGGTCAGGTGCTCAAATGAACACTGTTTTCTTCCTGTAATCATTCCTCCTGTTCATACTGACCATTAGAGGATCACCTCCAAATGAGTTTATAATGTAAGTGATGGGGGAAAAATCCACAGTCCTCATTTTGAGGAAAATGTTTTTAAAAGTTTTTTTTCTGATGATCACATGATGGTTTCAGTCATCTGATTTAGTCAAATATAGTGGATATTTTCCATATTTATAGCATTTTTTTTAGTTAAAAAAGAATCCCAGTGTTTTCTTGTTCTGGCACTAAAAAGACAGTAACCTAGAAAGATATTGACTACATTTGACTAATTTGGATGGCTGAGGCTTCATATTAGCTTCAATAAACTTCTAAATACATTTTGTACAGAAGGAAGACTGTGGATTTTGTCCCCATCACTACCGACATTGGCCTACATGTGGGTAGTGATGGCCTACATTGAAAGTGCATTATGAAGGGATCTCCTCATGGTCAGTAGGAACAGGAGGAATGATTACAGCAACAAAAAAAAAGTGTTCATTTGGGCACTTGACTGTTGTTTTAGAACAAACTTAAACATCTGTAAACCTTTAAAATGTTCAACTACTTGAGGATGTGCACATGGATTTCACTCCATATTAATGCTGAATAATGGATAATGAATATACTGTATGTAGTGACATCTGTTGGTGAAATCGTGGCCTACATGCTTAAAAGATTAACTCTCAAAGTAATGTCAACTATATTTTCTTAATGTTTTCTGCTTAAGCGCAGATGTTTTCATCAGTAGTGGAAATACAATACTGTACTTGAGGGTACTTCTGTGCTATATCTACTGAACTTTATCTCCATTTTTATCACTTTATATTTCTACTTCACTAGGAGATTGAGACGATTGAGAAATAGTTGTACTTTTCACTCTATTACATTCATTTGACAGGTGTTTTCTTTGCAAATCATAATTTTAAACATATATACCGGGCAAATGAAATATGACATAGTGTTATACAGTAAGATGGACTACACCATAATTAAAATGAGCTCCATGACCACATAAAATGCTGTTAACTCATTAATACACCAGTGTTAATAATTAATTATTATACCTAATATACAAAAAAATAGCACTAATAATAATAATGAGCACTTTTACTTTTGATACTTCAGGTACATTTTACTGATAATACTTACGTACTTTTAGTCTTGTACCTGTAAAATTATATTTTTGCACTATGTTGATACTTTTACTAACTGTAAATAAAGAACTTGAATACTTCTTCCAGCACTAGTTTTCATATCTTTTTCCAATAATACATTAGGGATATATATATGTTTTTTGTCATTGTAGCAGATAGGAATTTGATAAGGTGATTTAAGGTTCGTCATTTGTGTTTACAGTAGCTCTGTGTTTGCAATGCATCTATTACATTAAAGGTTGACAGAACAAGTCGGCGCTGCTTGAATCATCTCTCAGAATGGCACATCTGTGGCCCATATCTCTCACAAAGATCCTCTTTAGACTTTAGACCTAATCAGTTCAGATGATCAAGGGACCTAAATGTTGATACATATCATGTGTTGAGGCCGCAGTGCCAGTTTTATGTCAAGATCCAAAGTCCAACTGTTGCAACAACATACACCAACTTTAACTACGGAAGGGACTGAAAAGGATTTTTTGGGACGAGGACTTGAAATTATGGGCTCAGTAAGTAACCTTGTCTTTATTAGACAAAACTTAAGAGAACATAAATGTATAAAAAAGTAAAGTAAATTAGTTGAATGCTCAGCCTGGTACAGCTGTTGGATCAACTGAGGATTTGCTACAGAGATAAGTCGGTGCCTAACGTCTGACTTTTTGTATTACAGTGTGATGTGTTTTCTCTGAAAACTGTCATGTAATAACATGGACAATTATAGAATATTATGTTTTGTAATGACTTAAAATGTTGACATGGCAATGCCCATCATGAACTAAATCCCTCTTACATAATAACTTTATTTAACCAGGGGAGTAGATAGCAGAGATTAAAAAAAAATCTCTTTTACAGGAGTGTCCTGGAAACACACAGTATAACTCAGACTTATAACTCAGGTAAAATGTTTAGAGAGCGATTTGAGCAGATGTGATCAAAACATTTGCTGTGATGTGAAAACAGACATGCGAAAAATAGTTTTCAATCATATAAAATCGAAGCATAAAATAGATGAAATAATAAAACAGATAACAGATAATAAACCATAAATGCTACAATTCCTACCAAATAAAACCCTGACAGCTAGATTGACTCACCTCTAAATCAATGTTAGAATTGTTATAGACTGTAGTTTTGTGAAGGACAAGTTTAGACTTGAAGATAAGACTAAACCTTTGTGTCACTTCATTTCAGGACCATATCAAGGATGTTTAATACTCACCCATGCAGGGACTGAGCCACGGAGTCCACAGGATGGTAAAAAGCGTCATGGTAGCCTATGCCCTGTGGGCAGTAGGTGGACCTGTGGGCCTTCACCATTTATATTTAGGGAGAGACAGCCATGCCCTGTTATGGATGCTAACCCTGGGAGGATTTGGGTTCGGCTGGGTCAGAGAGTTCATACGTATTCCTGCATATGTTAGTGAGGCCAATCAAGATGCAGACAAAGAAAGAAAAAGACCCCCCATGGTCCCTCCATCTATAGGCCCTGTCAGATTCGCTGGACAGGTGTGTGTTGGGATCTACTTTGGCACTGTGGCTCTGATAGGACTGAACTCCCTCCGTTTCTTCTACTTGATCGTTCTGCCGTTATGTGTGGGCGCAGGGGTGCATCTGGTGTCCAGTGTCGGCCAGCAGACCTCCGATCTCCAAAAAACTTTGACTGCTTGTCTCATAACTTCCCCAATATTCTATGGCAGCACTTTATCACCTCTTCCCATCAGCCTGGCCGCCAGTGTCACGGCTGCACAGCACCGCAGGTTCAAACGGACACCTGCGAGCACACAGGAACTAGGTGAGATATTGTTATAGGTGAGATATTAATAACATATTTGAATCATTTTATGTAGTAAAATAAAAAAATTCTCTGTATTTTGTCCAGGCCCACGGCTTTACAGACTGGGTCTTGCTTGGCTGGCCTTCTCTGCTCCACTGGGTTACTGTATTTTTCATAACACTACAGCCACACTGTACTACCTGTCTGACTGTGTGGCAGCACTGCTGGATATTTTCTGGTTTCTGCCTTGGCTCAGAAATGTGTTTGAGTACATTCTTTTGATGCCATATCGAATCTTGTGTGCCCTGACTGGAGGGGGGTACTATGAGGAGGCTTGGAGGAAAATGCTGGAAATACTGCTCAAAGAGTACACTGTGAGGGAAAGAGAGGCACTGCAGGTGAGACTATAAATGATAAGATAGTTATAGTTAAGTGTTTATGTCATTCTGTACATTTTTAGTGAGTTAAGAAATTACTCCGGCATAGTCGTGGTTTCCAAACTTGTACAGTATCTGGACTTATCTATGTTGCAGATATTATCCTTGGAAGCGGAGGCCTCTCTTGAAGAGATAACTCGGAGCTACAGGGAGCTGGCCAAGACATGGCATCCAGACCACAACCCGGGCAAGGATGCTGAGGCAATGTTTGTCAAGATCAACGAGGCTTATGAGGTCCTTCTCCAGCGACACAGGCCCCATCGATTCAAATAGTTGCCCTTCATTTCCTTCATGACTGGCATGCATAGTTGCACAGGGATGTGACACTCTTGATTGCATTGTTTTTCTGTCATTATTTTATACTGTTCACTGGAAGGTGAATAGGAAGGATGCACAGAGACTGGCATTGTGTTGGCATCATCACCTGTTACTTCCACTTGACAAACAGCATTTCACAGCTGTGTGATTGGTTACTTGGCAGAGTTGGTGTCTCACAGAATAAAAAACAGCAGTTTGCTGCCACCCTGTGGCGCTGCATGTGTAATATCACCATTAAACTATTTCACCACAACAATTTTAGTTGTTTTCTCGTGTGCTTGCTTGATATTAAATGCTCAATTACCATTGTCATGCACATATTCTTTAATTTCACAGAGAGAATGCTATAAATATGTTATTAAGTCATGTAATAATAATGTTATAAAGGTATATAAACTGGAATACACAGACACAAAAAGACAAGAAATAGTAAAATAACCCGCCTACGCCACTCTCCATGAGCATTTCCGGGAGAGGCCTTGATCATAAACAGCGTCTGAGCATTCAAAGAATCATTTTACTAAATCTATCAGGCTTTCTGGCCAGCTAAGCTGTAAATGTCTCACTACAGATAATCATGCACTGCAGCTCAGTCTTCTGCTGAGCCTGTGGGTTCTTCTAATAGCATCATTTTCATCACATGCAGCTGACATGCATCGATGCATTCGACAATCACTGGATCAAGAGCTCTGTTGTACAATTATTCGGTCTGTATCCCAACATGGGCCCGGAAGTTGTTTGGGATTCCCAGGTAAAAAAAAAAAATCCCGGAGATGCTGTCGTCGCCTGGGAAAACAAACAGCTATCCAGACAATTAAAAAGGAAAACACCGATCGGTCGCCAGGTAAGGAAGAGGCATGTGGACTTCACCGCGGCGCTTGGTAAGACCATCCATCAGTTTTCATTCGGAAGTACGGCATGTTTTTGAGTAGTTGGTGGGGTAAATGCCATTTGTCGTGTGGTCGGGTGCCATAGCAACGGCTCATGAGAAACACTGTATAGCCCAGGCCAGTTTGACGTGCTCGATGTTAGATGACAGCTGCGTTCATGCGGACAATTTGGTCGCAACTCCTGCAACAAATTGCCGTCGCGTCTCGCCGCTGTCTCGACCGTCCATGAGCTGATTGGTGTCATAACGGACCAAATCCACCGAGCTGCTACAATAAGTAGAGCTCACAGATATGTGGAGAGAGGCGTGATAGTTATTTGAGAATGTATACGTTTTACTGCACAGGCGCCCATCTCGGGCAGACACAGGATTGACAGACAAGGGTCGGCGCTGGTGCGCGTCCCTTTTTTTTAATCGCCGTGCCCCGGTGCGCGTCTCCCGGCTGCATCTCCTGTTGCTCTCCATGCGCGGCCAGTGCCAGGATATTAATTTTCCCTGCGATGTGTTGTCTCCGCCCCCCCCCCCCCCCCCTCCCCTCGCTCCACAGTCTCCTCTGTCCACTGTTGTCATCCATTTGAGCAAAAGGTGCAGCATTTTACATCTGGCTCTTTTGTGTCTTTTGGATTTTCAACGTCAAATTAAATAGAGCATTACCTTAAAGTCTGGTCACACAAAATTAACATACCGTATGTCTGAAAATGTTGTAACTCAGCACCGAAAATTTCGAAAATTGGGATAATGTAGATGTATTTATTCCAAATATGACCTACTGTATGTCTGGGTTACTATGCCACTTTAAACTGGATTATATGAAATATATGTATATAGAAACATACTTTGATTTTTAAACATCTGCACATGCTAATATATACACTTTATATTGCTGTGTGTGTATATCTATATATATATATACATAGATAGATAGATAGATAGATAGATAGATAGATAGATAGATATGCACACAGACACACACACACACACACACACACACACACACACACATATATATATATATATATATATACACACACACAAACACACATATATGATCATATCTTACCTTCATATTGATTCTTGAAAGCTTCAAGTCAAGGTTGTAGTTTGTGGTACTGTACAGGATTGCTTTACATTGTAGGTGTTCCTGCTATTTTCTCCACCCTCTGTAGTTTCAACTCCTCCTTCAACACTCTTGGCCATTAGCGTTATATAAATGTGGAGGCTCTCATATTCATTTGCTGGCCACAGTGCAGAAGAATCTAGGTGATACAGAAATAGCACAGCAGGACCTAAGTTTACTCGATTAGTTTATTACAGTGAACTTATTAGACACGTGGAACTGAAGGCGTAAAGCTAACTGTTTCCTAGCCTTATTCTTGTACCGCTTGTACAGCTACAGCTGCTAAGTATATTTTATATGGTTAGTATCCACTTTTTTATTTGACATTTATGTGACTACAACTCGGAAAATTGGATCTTTTCAAAAATGGTCATTATGAACGGGAAAAAAATCATATCTAATATCTGTTTTTTTTATCGCTTTTCTCCAGGCATCTGGTGAAAGAATGAATGCTGATGACTGCAATGGACGCTCATATGCACCAGGCAAGTATATAGAAAAAGAGAAAACTACTGTACTTTTGTTTGTACAGTCTCCAGACATTAATGTTTACTTTAATAACGTGGGCATATTTGTGTTTCAGGCAATGGAGGAGAGTCATCAACGGAACAGGATTTTTATGGCGGGTTGCAGGGCCCTTCAGCGAGATCTCCAAACAGTCAGCAGTCCTCGCCACATCGCTCCCTTAGTGGTCAGTTATGATTCCTATGTTGCACTGTGGCCACATGGTCTATATAGGCTTCATCATTAAAAGTACGTAAAGAAATAAGTGTATTTTTCCCGCATCCTCTCTCTACACAGCAAACTCCATCAAGGTTGAGCTTTGCAGTGATGATGAGTCACCAGTGGCTCCACAGCCAGAGAACACAGAAGCTGTAAGAGACAACAGCAAGACGGATGACAGAGGGGACTCCGTGGAAGAGGGGAGCACTGAGTACGCTGGGACTGGTAGAGACAGAGCGAATATTTACAATGAGATGGCCAGTCCGAATGCTGCTTCACCAGGACCTATCCGGCTGCCCAGTGGGAAGCTCCAGTGTGAGGTGTGCGGGATGATCTGCATTGGACCAAACGTGCTGATGGTGCACAAGCGTAGCCACACAGGTGTGAACAAACCAGCAAAACAAGGAACACAAATACATTTTATGGATAAAAATCTAACCCTAAACCTAACCCATAACCCTGAATGGAACTAAAATCTACAATAAATAAAGGTAATCATTTAAACGTATCATGTCTGAAAGCCTTCATCCATCCATGTGTTCTCAGGTGAGAGGCCGTTCCAGTGTAACCAGTGTGGAGCTTCCTTCACACAGAAGGGGAACTTGTTACGCCACATCAAGCTGCATTCGGGAGAGAAGCCTTTCAAGTGTCCCATCTGCAACTACGCTTGCCGTCGGAGAGATGCCCTGGCTGGACATCTACGCACACATGCAGGTAAATGAGTGAGCTTTGAATGTAATACAACAGAATTTAACACATGAAACATATTCCCTAAAAAGATTTTTCATGAATGCACTTATTTAGTTATTGAACTTGACTGATGCAGTTGTTCCATAACAATATTATTCCTTATTGTGATGAGTGATTGTTATGATGTATGGAACAATGTTAAGCGGTAACAGTGGGGATTCATTAGAATGGTCCGTTTCCCCCTTCTGTGCAGCTCAGAGGAAATAGGTATCTACTTCTGTAAAGCACATGACAAAATATGACATTTAAAAGTTCATGAAAACAGGAAATCCTGCTGGTGCTTTCAATTTGTGAGCGAACACTCCCCAGATGTTGACATGAGTTTTTTTTTTTTTTTGGTGTAGTGGATCTCCACAGGTTCATTTTCAAAGAGAAAATTCTTGTAAAATGGATTTCAGCGAATTGACGTCAGCGTTTCCGATTACTGAGACGGAACGTTGCGGTGTAGAGGTTAGGCGTTTTTCTGTCGTCATTGGCGGGCAACGTAGAACAATTTCAGGAATCTCCAACAATGGGGAAATCCACTCTCTCAAACCTAGCCAATAATAGGTTATTTTTAATTTAAAAAATCCCCCTACATAAACATATAAATAAACAACGTTATTATAATAATTTATATACTATTGGCCTCACCTTCGATTTGGTTATCCATCATCTGGAGTGAAATTTTGGCCTTGTCTTGTCTGTTGCAGAAGAAATACCTTCAATATTTTTTTCTGAATTGCAGTTTCTTCGCCAACGGTGGGAAAACCTTTCAAGTGCAGCTACTGTAGTCGCAGCTACAAACAACAGAGCACCCTGGAGGAACATCTGGAGCGCTGCCATAGTTACCTGAAGAGTCTGGACCACCAAACAGCAGTCAACACACAGACAGCACAGGGTAACACATCACACGATCATAAAACGTACTAACTTTTACATACAATAAATAAGCCTGTAAGTTCCTGCATGATTGTAAATGCAAATATATTCAATTAAGCTATTTTAACATATTTATACACACAATTAGTTAGTCAGATTGATGTTTTACTAGGCTTTTTGTTTGCAGGTGAAGAGTCAGTAAATATTGAGACAATGTCTAAACCTGTGCTCCAGCCATCCAACGAAAAAATCCAATTTGTGGATAGACTGGCAGTTAGCATCACCAAACGCAAGAGGTCAACACCACAGAAGTTTTTGGGTGAGTCTTTAAAAATAAAACAAAGTTATTCATATTTATTGAGAGTGCAAAAATATATTTATAACACGTACGCATTCTATTTTGTTCCAATTTCAATTATATGATAACTGATATATTTTCAGCTTGATACTTGACTGATAAAGTACAGAAATAATAAGAACTTGGTCTAACATTATCAACTGCCATTCAAATAACATGCTATTGCCAGTTTGGAATCACTTCATGTTGCATCAGGGAAATGAGCAAGATTGAGCAGATGAAGCCAGTCCATTGATCCTTATTAATCACTGATATGTCCTTTTCATAGCTGAAAAACACATGCATCTTGATCTACCTGAAGCACCTTATGAATTGTCCTCTGGCTCTGAGAAGGAAGGGGACCTCATGAGCTCTCAGCCTGCCGGAGACTCGGCTAGGTTTGGGGCTACACATTTCCAAGGTGCCAGGGGTAAAGGGGAGAACCATGAGCAGCCTGCACTGTCTCAGCTCCATCCTGCCTTCCTGTCGGAGCTCCGCACAGTTATGGGCTCCATCAACAGCAACATGACTCCTCAGCGCTCCCGAGCCCATGGTGGAGGTGGGCTGGCTGCGATATCTCTCGGCCTGGCTGGGCGGGAGGAAGGTGAAGGCCGTGATGATCAACCCTCAGCCAATAGCCACACCACCTCGCCCAACGGCTGTCCCGACTCTACAGACACAGAGAGCACAGCAGAAGAGCAGAGCACAAGGGCTACAGCCCCGACAAGTACCTCCAACAACCACCACCTCCACTACCAAACCCCAGCACTGCCCCGCAGCCATCCCACTTCCAGCCCCAGCCAGGCCAAAGACTTAGACCCAGAGTGGGAGAGAGCATGTCCTGTGCCCCCCACCATATTAAAGAAGCGCCCTGGCTCGCCCCTTTCTTCCAGGGAGACAGTGCAGGTGTTGGACAGAGACGGCCGGCCTGTGCGCTCCTTCCACTGCCGGCACTGCCGCATCCTCTTCCTGGACCATGTCATGTTCACCATCCACATGGGTTGTCACGGCTTCCGCCAACCCTTCGAGTGCAACATCTGCGGCCACCGCAGCCAGGACCGCTACGAGTTCTCCTCTCACATCAGCCGAGGAGAGCACCAGGTGGGCTGAGGAAAGGAGAACAGCGGTCGGATGAGGACAGGTGACTGTAAAGTTGTGGGCTCACGTTTGTTCTGCACCAGATCAGTTGCTTTAAATCCCTAGTGTAACTTAAAAGATTTGTGGTTTTATTGTTGAGAATATTTATTAAACTAAAGCAGGCGCGAGTGAAGAATCTTTTCAACGCAGCATTTAAAGTTTAGTGGAGGCAAATTACACTCTATGATTGATTGCACTCCCATTTCAAATCATGTGGCAAAACTACTGGTTTTGCTTCAAAAGTGCCTTCTTGGGGGATTTCCTCTTAACTAAAAAAACTGAGGGGGGTGGGGGGGACTGGTGCTCAAAAATCTTGACTAGCCATCTTTTCTTAAGTGATTTAGTTAGCATTTTTGAGAGGTCATGTGCACAGGCAGTTAAAAAAAGCATGGTATGTACATTTTAAGAATTATATTTGGTATGCTCAGTATGCACTAAGAGCTGTGTTTTTATGGTTGAGGGTATTTTGTGTAGTGTGTCAGGTAAGCTTAATATGCACTGAGAGCTTTGTGCCTCTGGGTTTGGGAGGAGCTTTTGTCACAGACGAAGCACAGAAATGGATTGCCTTAACTCCTACAGCAGCGTACTGCTGTAGGAATACATATTGTTTACAGCGTGGTTCGACAGCGTGTGAAGTCAAGCGAGAATATTTGCAGCTGCACAGTGAGAAGACTGTCAGACGAAGCAAAATCATGAAGGAAATGAACTTGAAAACATTCACCTGAGGGTGAAACGGGCATTCAGGGCTCAGATGTAAAATAAGTTTTTTTGGATTTTAAAGTGAGCCTTAGAATACTGGTGCAGATCAGACCATGAGCCATGTGGTGTACAGTAAGATCCTGACTGAGATGGCCCAGGGTGCTATACCTATACATGATTGCACTTTTAGGGTCCCTGCTTATATATGAACATCTTTGCCGAGGCACTTGATGGCTTTACTATTTTTTTCTGTGATTGTTCTACTGCACTGATAAATTGCATAATACTCACAATAATTGATGATCTAATTTACAACACCAGTGTGTTTTTAACGGAGCCGGCCTTCCACAGAATCCCACAGCGTTGCACTGGTTACTACACTCAAGTTTGCTGCAATGTGTGACTGAGAATTAAATATCATTTCAACTAAAATCATTCTTTTGTGGTTTTACACTCAGCGATTGAAGCTGAGATTTTTTCTGACAATTTACATAATGGAATTGAATTAATATTGAATTATTTAAAAATTAATTGATGAATCAGTTGGGATCTATTAAGTTATCACTTGTGATTATCTATTTAGTGTTGTTTGTTTCAGCCTTGGTGTATTTAATCAGCTATATTCCAAATCTTATCCAGCATATTCCTCAAGTCCATGAAATGTTACCTCCTGCTTCTTTATAGCACCCAAATACCTTATTGCTACAGTACGGTGAGTTATCTGATAATGTTAATTTTGGGAACATGAATGAGACCAAACTCAGTATTCTTACTTGTTATTGTGGGTTTGCTGCTTCATAGTTAACTTGATTTCCTTTAATTGCAGGCAAAAATGTACTTGAAACTGTTTGAGAAAAAAAAAGAAATCTAAAAATGCACTTGGTTTGATAAGTAAAGAAGTGTGTGTGAATGGAATATAGCATGTGTGCTTGTCATTTTCTGCTTTTACCTGAATTGTGAATTATTTTTTGAAATGTGAAGTAATTTGAAAAAGTGAAAATGAGGCAGAGGTTTTTGTCTCCTTGTGTGAACTTTCAATGTTATATGATATTTTGTGAATGATGTAACATGACAAAACACTTTACCTCAAAGTTAAAGATGTACAACTGCCTCATTACTTCAAAAAGTCATGTTGCTTTCCGAGATGTTATTGCAGTTACAAATGCGTGCCCCTCGATATTCTCAAGACTTTTTACTGTCAATAAAGTTAAGTTTATTGTAAAAGTGATTTTCCCTCGTTTTCATTATGATGGCATCCACGTCTTTTTGCTTTTTAGCCACTGAAAATACATTACGGGTTTCTCGCCGTCTCCAGTGTGACAATACAGAAAACAAGAAGATTAGAGTTGAGAAATTAAAATATTTATTTCACAAAAATAACAATTTATGCCACATTATACAGGCTTCGCAGAGAAGATATACTGTTTAGACACTATTCCTTTAACTTTTACTGCTACGAAGAAACTGCAGAATCTTTCAATTAACAGTTACAGTTGAGTAGAAATAAAATATTTACACCAGCCCTTTAGATTTTTAATTTATACTGCTGTGTCTATCAGTCCATATCAGAATTGACAATCATGATCTGGGTAGCTGCCTGTAATCTATATATTATGTTTAGTTAACAATTAGAGAAAAGTTGACATAGAATATTACTAACATGCCTGTAGAAACCGCTGGAGAGTAAAAACCATCACAACAAATATTCAGTGATTATTTAATGTGATTCAACAAAAGGTGCAGAAACTCTGAGCTTCCAGTATCTGCTATCTATACAATTTCAACATTTTAGCTTAACAATAATAATTTATGGGTATGTGACGGGAACCCTGTGATTCATCATAGCTTAACTTAAATATCTGCAGTAGTCAGCAAATTCACACGTTATGCCGAGCAGATCTTCGGCACACTGCCACAAGTTTTGATCATTACTTGATCATTAAATTACTTATTCAAAATTATAGTAATTCTGTTTAAACTGGCAAAAACTGATTAATTCACAGAGAATTTCAGAGAAATTCATTTATCTGTATTGTAGATTATAGGAACTACATTCTGTCTTTTCCAGTATCTATAAAGACAGACTCCAGTGTATGGCTTATTGGATATAATGGAAGTCTTTCTTTTAACTTGACTCTTGATGAACTAGAGACCAGAGCCAACCATAAGTAACCTTCTCATTCAGCCTTATGTTCAAATTAATAAGATAAAAAATGTTGATTTTTTTAAAAATTATTCCAACGTCCTAATTTAGTCTCACAGAAAACACAGTACACTCTACGACTCTGTTTAAAAAAGAATTAAATGATTTCATTTTAAATTTTTATAAACAGTAACTTAACTTTTTTTGCCTTTCATAAGGCATGTTAAGACTTCAAGAGAAAAGCAGCGAATTTCCTCAGAGAAACATAAGTCTTCACTATGAAAGGGGGTTACCTGAAACTTTGCTTCATGTTCGCATGACCTTTTGGCGTATTTGAAAAAGCTTGATGTGTCAGGGCCAGGTTAGTTTTAACCTTTTTTATCTTCTGCGGTGGGAACTCAGCTTTTGGCTGCTTCTACATCCAGAATATAGGTGCAATTCAAAAAATATACGAATAAAGTCAATCCTGTAGTGGACAACAATCACAAAATGCGTCACAATCACTGTATGTGTAATTTATAAACTAAATAATCAGTGCGGAAGACTTAATTTATTGAAGTTAAATTAAGTTTTGAATAGATAATAGGTCCTTAATGGTGTGTCGAGCGTCAGAAGTGATGTTATTGTTTGTGCTTCTTCTGAAGACGGTAGACAGCTGTTTTAGTGGTTTATCAGATCCATTACTTGCAATTCTGACATTTGTTACAGCTGCGTTTTTTAAAGGATAAGGCTGGTGTTATTCTATATTATTCAATTTGTAAAAATCCTATAAGAAGACCTTAACCAGCAAGTCTGTCTCTTTCAATACCTTCCGACTTCCCTCCCATGGCCGTGGCTCTCAGTCCATAAATCTTTAAAATGGGTCACTAATACATAGTTTCATTTTCAGAAATTAATTATTGTATTTAATAGTGACTGATCTAATTAACCACAGTGAATAAAGACATCATTTGTCCTAAAAGCAAAATCTGTCAGTACAAGTTCATTTTTTTTTAAAAGTGTTCTCTAATCATTGACTACATGTGCAGTTAAACACTACTTCTTAGTGCAGACATCACTACTTATGATTTTCTTTCACGTGCAGCATTTGATGTGAACAGCTCACGGAAATACCACACTGACATCCCCACCCAACGCACACTGTCTGTCTGTTTTTCTGACTGTCTGTCACTGCCTGTAAAAACTGTTCTTATTACAAATGTCTTCTTTACCATTTTGATAGGATGAAAGCAGTCTACTGTGAAACAATGAAATGCATACAAGACACAGCATTTTAATGGTTGCAGCTAATTTGAGGATTTGGCACAACTTGAGAAGCGTGCACACTTCTGGTATGTGCAGCTTTTACAATTCTGAGGAAATAATCTGCTCGCAATCTCTGTGTGAATATGCTGAGTGTTAGATGTGAATTTACAGTTACAGAGAATTGCCTACCACCTGTGTTCAACAGGAAGCGTTCAGAAGGCATGCTCCTCTGATTGATTCTCTAATTTGTTAGTTTTTGCATGATTTACTCAATTTACTATACATCATTAATACATAACAGTTGACTGTTTTAAAAGCATAACTTTTTCCCCCCACTATTTTCACTGTAGCCACTTTCAATTTATTTCTGTATGGCATGAAAATCAACCCTTGGATACTCGACACTTGCTTGATCTAGGTTGTCCATCACAGTGAACTATAAATCATGTTTATTCTTTGTCACAGCTGCCTTCATGTTGTTTGACACTGCAGTTGAAAGCAAAGACTGCTTTGAAAAGCCTTCCGTCCGGTGCACTCAAGTGCTAGTGGGAAGCTCAGACATCTGAGAATTCAAGTTGGTTGCCAAACAGCATTCCAAAGCCATGTTGTTGGAAATCTAACCCAGCAGGAAAACAAGAAATCCTGGACATGAGTAAAAGGATGATGCAAAAAATTCAGGTTGCTTGTATTAAAATAGCATATTCACATTTGGGATTACAGAATTTCCCCCTACACTTGAATACAACTACGCAGAAACTCAGCAACAATAAAATACCACATAGTGACAATTACTCTGATTAGAGGACATTACCTGTGATAGATTACCTATCAAGCAAATTAAAGTAGAGCTTTAACGATTAGTCAATTAGACAACAGAAATTTAATCAATAATTTCGATAATCAGTTTGTCATGTCAAACTTTCCCAGTCTGCTCTTGTCAAATGTTTGGATTTGCTGCTCTTCTCTGTTTTACGTCATTGTAAATTTAATATCTTTGGTTTTCTGACTGCTGGTCACACAAAACAAGCAGTCTGAAGATGTCGTCTTGGGCATCTTTTGTAAATTGTAATGAGCCTCACTATTTTCTGATATTTTATAGCGTAGTCGATCAATCAAATGATCCCAAAAAAAATTGATGGATTAATAGTAAAATGTACTTCTCAGCAAAATTACTTTTATAATATACAGCTGTGACCAGATGGGTGCCTGAAAGGTGCATATTAAAAATCTAGAAATCAATGATATTGTCTGGAGGAAAAATATGTGCCAGCAGTGTAAAAACTGTGTATGATTTCTATTTAATGAGCTAAACTTGCAAAATAAAAGCAAAATGGTCATTCTATCTCTAAACTTAACTTGTGAAAGTTAAGAAGTTTAGTTTTGATCTTCATTTCTGATCAATTACAGATCAATTACAGATGATCAGTCATGAGTAAAAGAAGCTAACCTTGTTCTAATCTACAGAATATCTGTCTGTGTTATCCACTGAAGACGCACTGTGGTCAGGTGTTTCTCTTGAGGACATAGTCCATATCCACAACACAGGAAAAGCTCAGTTTCATTTGACTAGTCTGGCCTATGATCCATCTTCCATAGTGCTGGGTTGCAACTCCCTGGCCTCAGTCAATTAATCACCCGATATCGTCACTATATTAGCTGTTATACCAATAACACTGACTGCACGACTAAGACCGTCAAACCAGGCCATCTAAGTATAAGAATATGTTGAGGTACTTACTTGTTCTATCCTTTTCCTCCATTTTTTCTGCTTTATTGTGGTTGGCAAACAGAGAAAGTGCATTACCGCCATCACCTGGTATGAAGATGGGATCATAACAGCCGCACAATCAACTTCCAAACGTGGTCGAATAAGTGACTGTATTTTAATAAGCTTATATTTACAGGAGCAGTTCCACGCCATATAGACCCGCTCTGGTCTGGTTTAAACTGTATATATGATTAGAAAGGTAAGTTATATATACTTTTACGCCATTAAATTAATTGAAAGCATATTGGCTTAGTAGTTAATTCAATACACACTTTGTGTGTTTAAATAAGATTTCATTTCTCCAAAGATTAGTTCTGCACTTTTATAACACATCCACCACGTTCAGTTAACAAAAAATGATAAGAATATCTTCTTTTTAGGCAGTCTTCTACCTTGTCAAACCTGGCGCCTACATTACCCACAATGCAACTCGACTCGCCTCACGCTACTGTACTGCACTGTACGGATTGATTCGGTTGTGATGGGCTCATGGATGGATAGCCTCGAGCATATAGCCGCAGAAATGAGGAGCGGGCTACAGAGTTCTGGTAAATTCACTTCTCTTCTACTCCTCATTTTCAAACAGAAGAAAACTGAAGACACGAGAGGCTTTAGACAACTTTTTCACACATGCATTAGTACTTCTTAAGACCCATAAACAGACTTTGATGTGTGAAATCGATGGAGTTCCCCTTGTGATTTGAATCTTATTCCACTAGATGGCAGCAGTGTACAATTTCCAAGTCAGCGCTACTCCTGTAGGCACTGACACTGTTTGTAAGGTGAATAGTGTCACAGTGCCCTCAACGCTGTCTTAAGGCAGCACTATACAATATATCAGTGTGGATGTACAGACGGGTGACAAATTAAAGGAAAAACCCGAATAAATAGGTGGAGAAACATAAAGAATGCAGACACTTCCACACAGGTGCGCTGCATGGTACAATTAAGCAATTAGCATCCAATCATGCTCTGTGGCATGTATAAAAATGCTGAGCAGGCCCAGTTGATTGTGATTTTGTATCAAGGTGGTAAGAGGAAAAGATCTATGACTTTGAAAGAGGGTTCATTGTTGGAGCATGAATGGCAGGAGCTTCAGTCACAAAGACTGCTCAAGTAGCTTGTGTTTCAATGGGGACAGTGACTAAAGTGACATCTGCATTTAAATCTATGGGAAAGACGGTTGGAAACTGTGGTTGAAAGCACACATTTGTTGACCTTCACACTTGTGCATTAGTGTGATATAAAAGGAAAAACAGAAGAGCAACTCTTCCTCAGGTGACTGAGAATGTCAATGCAGGACGTGATCAGACTGTGTCAGCAAGAGCAGTCTGTCGACAATTACATAGAGAGGGATATTATAGTAGGGTTGCAGTGCATAAACCCCTCATTACAAAGATGAATACACATTTCAGAGTTCAGTGGTGCAAAAACCATAGGCACTAGTCTACAGAGATGTGGAAAAAAGTGATATGGTCAGATGAGTCATCCTTCACCATATTCTCGACAAGTGGATGAGTGCATGTGTGGCGTACACCAAGAGAACGGTGCAGGCCTGAATGTTTGACCCCGGTGGCTCTGTTATGCTGTGGAAGGCATTTTGCTGGCATGGTTTGGATCCACTTGTCCCCTTAGAGGGAAGGGTCACTGCGAATTAATACAAAGTTGTTCTGAATGATCACCTTTATCCTATGATGAAACATTTCTATCCTGATGGGAGTTGCCAACCATCATCAAAACACCAAAACGAGGGAATATCTTTTGTAAGAATGGTGTTCATCCCTCCAGAAGAGTTCAGAGACTTGTAGATTCAATGCCAAGGCGCATTGAAGCTGTTCTGGCGGCACGCGGTGGCCCAACACTTTACTAAGACACTTTATGTTGGTTTTATGGTACAGTAATGAAACACATAAAGACCGACACACAAGGCCACATATGTGTTTAGCGTATAGTTATTGTAAGTCTTGCTTTATTTTCTCACACTCCACATGTGAAGTGATTTAAAACATTGGGAGCGAAGTGCAGGCCAACAGAATGTGTTTAGTAATCACATTTGCTAATATCTGGCATTAAAACTTGAAATTCTCAGTTTTGAAAGAGTTGACTGCAACTTTTGTGTGGAAAGGTATAGTGGCTCATTTGCACTACTGTCTTAAGAAAGTCTTGATTTAAAAATCCTGCAGAGCTGACTGAAGTGTGTTTGTGTGCACCATTTCCTCAGAACTAGCTCTTAAACAGTAAGAAAGGTCAAAAACAAGTGGAATTAACATCTCTGATCATTATCATCCCTTCTCCAGAGTCTCAGGGGAGAAAGACCAGCTGTTGTGAAACGTTGAGAATGAAGACGAGGAAGGAAGGATATCTAGGGACACAAGCCCACTTTTAACAAGGCAAGAGACACTCTAAAGAAATCTTTGGGCAAATGCAGAGAAAATACAGGTGAGCACTAGCATACATTTATACCTGGATTAATTTATGTAAAAACAATGCACAGTCCTCCTGACTTACATCTGCCCACCACTCACAGTTCTTCGTTAGCCATCTTGTCTTGTCTATCTTGCAAAAATTGAAACAAGCTGTTATCAGACCATCCTCCCAGTGGAGTTATGATGGAAACTTTATGGCTGCTAAACAAATGTGCAGCTGGTAGCCTATCAAAATCAAAACAATTATTCTATCAAGCTAACACACCCAGTCGTCTTCTAGATGATCTAGATGCCAAAAAACTTCATAAGTAACAGCCAAGCAAAACAAAGATGCCTCTCCACATGCTTGCTGTTTAGAGAAGCTGCTCACTGCAGCTGTTCTCTTGATGGGCTTCAATATGCACGTGGTATTAATTAATGCTCCTATTGGGCCATTTCAATTATACAAAGAATGTGTTTATTTTTCAGGAGCTGAGTGTCAACCGAGGACATATTCAGGTGCACTCAGGTTGCAATTAAACTTTCTACATTCTCCTCTGCAAGGCAATGCTTAGGGATCAGTGCCCTTTGAGCATTTGTTGAAAGCTGTAGCATCCCAAATGATGACATTTACTGAGCAATTTTCATGATTTAACTTTGCACTTTG
Organism: Thunnus maccoyii; assembly: GCF_910596095.1. NCBI lineage: Eukaryota > Metazoa > Chordata > Actinopteri > Scombriformes > Scombridae > Thunnus > Thunnus maccoyii. The sequence goes on from NC_056536.1 coordinate 17,109,029, forward strand.
GACAATGGCTATGTCATCAACACGCATCATTTAAAGTAACAAAATTAAACACATTTGTACATAAAATCGATGCAATGTATCTCCACCCGCCCATGTATTACACTCACACAATATTCATTTAAGGGCCAGATTGAACTTCTTAGAGTGCAAAATGTATTGAAAGGCTTCTGGCAGAGTTTGTAGGATTGCTCTGGCTCTGGAAGCGATTAGCCCTCAAAGCTTGGGTGAGTATATTGCAGAGAGACAAGAGCGGGTGGGAGCAGTATCGTTGGTGTGTGTGTGTGTGTGTGTGTGTGTGTGTGTGTGTAAGTGTGAGTGGGACACAAAGCAAAATGTGTGTGTTTTGAGAGAGAACGAGAAAAGGAGACTGGGGCGGTTCTGTTATGCAAGCAGTTCTCAGTATGCATGTAGATTGGAAGATGTGTGGCTCCTGTGGTTGGCTGTCCCCTGTGTCACTGCCTTTAAAAAACTGTTGCCAAGAGAAATGTCTTCTTTACAGGCTTTGGCTGCCAGATGCCGGGGATAATGGATAGGACTGCAGAGGGAAAGATGGAGAGGTGTGTGCAGCCAGCCACACACACATGCAAGCACGTATACACACACACACACACACATGCACATTTGCACACTTTGTGGGCAGGGATCCCCATAATGCTGAAAAGTAAGGCATGAATAATTCATCTTCAAGTCACAGTTGTACAACTGCCACACACACACTGTGACACACAAGGGAAGTATTAGACCTAGTAAGTCATGTCACACTAAGTCGCCATGAATGAGCATACAATTTGGGTATGCTTACAGATTCCAGAGGTGCCACATTTAGTGGATGTGTGCAGGACAAGTTAAGAGGAAATAGTTGTGTATGTCTGTGCAGCTGTGAACCAACACATGGGGCGCCAGTGTGTGAACGCAATAGTGTGTCTGCAAGCGGGAGAGCCAGTGACACAGGAATGTGTCATAGTTCCTGCAAGCCACTCAGCTCCTAAACTGCAGCAAATAAACATTCCTCTACTGCTGTGTCAGTGCTGAGCCCTCGCCCACTGTCGCTGTAAAACACAGCTTGTAATTAAAACCAAAAACTGAGCATTTCTCCTTTTGTTTCCAGCAACAGCCTTTACCAGATTAGAGATAATGACCCCATGCCTTCAGAAATTTCTCAGTGCTGTTTATTGACTCAATGATGGCATGTTGTGGTATGTCAAGATAGTCCAACTGCAAGTAAAACGATAAGAATGCAATTTAATGGTGAAGATACTGTGATTATGATTTGCTGATGTCACATCTAGACAAGTAAGCAATATATAGTACTATACAAAAACCTCACACACTCAAATCAGTGTTCGTTTCACAAAGATGCATTTGGATGACGAGATGTATTAACATTCGATATAGCCAGACACATATTGCTGCAATTTACCACTGACTGGTGTGATTGATTTGAATAAATGCAAGCTTCATCCCCGCTGACAGGTGAAATGATGCACAGGCTGTGTCACATGGGTTCCACCACAGTTTGTGCTCATATTTCATGTGGATCTCAGAGTTGAAATATTGCTGTGCTGTACCCATACATTGTCAGATGTCTGTAAACATATTCCACTGTCGCTGTCCTAGCTCCAAAGTCTTTCCCTGTCATTACAGCTCTGTTTACAGGAGGACTTACAGTGTCTGCAAGCATATGATATCCCCTAGAATATACAGCGGTTTAAAGTCACACTCTGACGCACAGTTTTCCACCTAAAACACTTAATCCCAGTGGAACCAATTTTGACGTGTCACTTTATCTGTTTGTCGTTGCTAACCATTCACAGATGTGTGATTGGGGAGTTGGGGACTGTCACCAAACTGTTGCCTGTGCATTGCAAATCTTTTGGCAAATGGTACCTAAAGTTGACCGTTCAGAGTTTGTAATGGACAAAAAATAGGCCAAGCGGCCATCAAGTCAAGACAATCAAGAGCTGTATATGTGCAGACAGTGAGCATGTTGATAACTCAAAATATATAATCACACCAAGCAGATTCACTCACACTTGTGTGCGTTAGAGTGCTTGCATATCACGAGCACACACACGCATACACACACAAACACCGCAAAGTTATATCCCTCCCACCTTAAGTGCAGGACTCGCTCTCCATCTCGCTCCACAGGGTCACAGAGCCTGACCACAGACATCATACTGATTGCTCACCGTGGTCGAGTGGTCTGTCCGCATTCCCACCCTGATTCACTATGTGCAGAAAACCCAACAACGGAAAACTGTGGTTTGAGAGTGTCTGGAGGTTTTCGGACCGCAGTGAGTGCCTGCTGTGCCTCTCCTAAATCTATCCTCCTCTCATCCCTTCGACTGCCCTGCTCGCATACCCCAGGAAAACATGGGAGCAGTCGAACACAGACCCAAACTGATGTGTGTGGAATGTTTTTGGACTTGAAGCAAGAGGATAAAAAAAGGAGAGGACACTTGAGTGCGTATATTCATGCGCTCATACGCTGGGATGAATGTAACCTTTTCTCTCTCTCTCTCTCTCCTGTGTGATAGGTTGTGGCAGGCCGGTAGATGATGAAGTGATGGAGATGTTAGGAGGCCACGGCCATTGTGATGCTGGGTGGCTGTTACCCTGGAACTGCCATCTGCCGAAAAGGTCAGTTGCTAGGGGACGATTCTCCTGGACCGTGTCTGCCTCCCAGCTGCCATCCACACACCCACACACCCACACACACACACCCACACACACACACACAAACACACACACAAACACACACACACACACACACACTGGCTTGCACGCAAACTCACACACATATGTACACATAGGCACACTCTTTTCATTGTTTCCTAGAAAACCTAGAATTGAATTTAAGTAAATGTGACCCACATGGAATGATCACTATTAATTTACTCGGTAGTTTTCTGTAACTTTAGGTTAGGTTGAGTTAATTATAATTATTTGTGTAGTATGTACAGTATGTGATGAGGCTGTAAATGCTCATCTTATTACATAATAGCCCTGTGGTCACTTAATGGCAGCAAACAAATGCTTTTGATTATTACATGAGCAGTGTAAGGGTGTTCTTGACATAACGATAGCCTAATTAATTGGAACTTGGCCCATAATCGACTGCTAGGATCACAATGAAATGCTGGGGCAGCACGGAAATCGAATCAGCATCGTGCGCCAGGTCCAAGCCACGCCACATTGTCCATCACAACCGCTGTGAGCAGCCTATCATTCAGTGCGGTGACCCAAACCCAATTCTAAATTCTTTATCATACGCCCTTCAAATTAGAGCCCACTCCACCCAACGGGCAAACATTTTTTCCACAATTTAGCAGGAATTTTAATATGAAGCTGCTGTGCCTTCATTATGCTGTATCATCTTCTCCGTAAAAAGAAAAAAAAAATGGTGATTGACATGATTGCTTATTGTGAGGAGCAAAATTAGGGCAAGTAGAAACAGTTTCTTCGCTCAAGCTTAAATCATGAACACCTTTATTTTTTAAAAAAGAGTGACACTGACACTTTCAGGTCAAATGATTTGGCAAAACAGTTTTGAATATTTTGATCTTTTACCGTTGTTTTGTTGCTTCTGACGTTAAGGACCATATATAGATATTGGCAGTCATCAGCGTTCAGGACAGAATTCAAACCAAATATAGGACTAACCCTTACAATTTTGTGCCATTTCAATTTCTCTTTTTGTATCCTCTCTGTCACTCTTTCCTGTTCTCCCTCCTTTTTTTCCCTCCTCACACCCTCACCTCCAGCCTGCCCTTCTCCACTGCCCTTCCAGAGACAGTGACTTTTGTGTAGTGGAGCTGTTGTTTTTGTTTGTGCCCTTCTCACCATGGCTGCCTGCTCGCCGCCTGGCAGCCCCGTGTGTCAAAGGTGGCTGCAGCAGAACAGACTGTGGGAACAGCCGGTTAGCCTCCCCTGGTCCCCTGCTCCCCAACCAGAGGGGCAGCCATCAATCCAGCGCTCCCCCTGCCCCTTGCACACACACTGAAGCACAAACACACAAATGCCCAACCAAACACACACTCACACAAAAAGCCTACAACGCTCACACCCTCTCCCAATAATCCTCGGAAGCAATTTCATCTCGACTCGGGTGGCGGCCCATTGTCGCCAGCCCCTTCAATCTTTCCTTATTAACTCTCGCTTTGTCCCGCATCCGAGCTTCTGGACTCATCTCTCCTACATTCCGATCGGTGCTGCTCCCAGCACTCCCAGGCAACCTCCATTCGCTAATCCCACTGCCTCCCCCACCAGCCGCCCCACCCCAAGGAACTCTTACTGCTTTTTTTTTTCCCAACCTGCCGATCACCTACTTACAGAGTAAGGTAGGGGCATTAACTCCATGGGTTTTCTGAAGGCAGAGTGTGAAGGCGGGGTGGGTGAAGGAGGAGGCGGCCACAAAGTGACTCCAGCCCAGACAATTAGAACAATGAGCTGGGCCTGTAGGGGGCTAACTCGCTGCGTCACGCCTGGACGGTGGGGTATTTTGTCAGTTTAATGAATTGTCCATCAGGCCAGGGCCACATCGCAGGCTGCGCAGGGAGAGGCCAGCAGGGACCCAGACACTAAGTCGGTATTTATTACACTGCCTTTGTCACTAATTGAGCTAATTATCACTGACTCCTCAGCACTCCCACAGGCAGCACCCCCTCCACTCACTTTCGCTACCAACTCACTCTCACGCCTGGGATTTGAACCCTGCTTTCCCTTTTCTTTTTTAAAATCTGTCAGCCACTTTCTCTCTTTCTTTTGTTTCTTTCTGTGTATCCATGATAGCAGATCATTTCTGCCTCAGGTCACCTTTGTATCAGTTTCACATTTGTGAGCTTTCCAACTCTCCTAACCCTGACTTTTTTTCTCTATTTTTGTCAGATTATACTGTAAACTAAATCCTGTTTTTAAGTGTGTTCACCCCTTTTATCCCTATAATCCAGGGATATGAGACAGTTTTGTAGTGATCAGATGTATTATTCTCTGATCAATATTAATTTTCAAGCTCTCATCTTTCTGTTTTGGTAGAACATCTACCTCATATGCCCCCCTAAATTGTAGTATTTGTTCTTTGTATCCTCTTAATCCCTCCAGGTCTAGAGATTTAAACTCTCTATTTACTTACTTTTCCCCACTCCTCACAGCTACACCTTTGTTGCTCTGTTATTGGGACCTTTGGATTTTTGGGTGTGTGCTGGTGGCCTTACTGTGCCTCTGCTGTGGTCTATCTGGGTGACCCTGGCTGCTCCTGCGCTGTGGTAGGCTAAGCAGAAAGTGCAAAGCTTTCCAAACTCCTGTGGTCAGTCAGGTTGCCAGGGTTCGGGGGAGACTCTGGGTTTTCATTATTTTTCATATTATTTCTTTATTTCTTTCCGACATTAAGCAAAGGTAGCAAAACAGTCAATGCGGTAAAACCCTACACTGTATAAAATAAGGTATGTGGCTGGATAAGTAGGGGCCATCCCTGTGGTTGAGAGCACAGATGCAGGGATGTTTTGTGAGCTGGAGAAAGAGGCTGCTTTGGTGGTGGTAATAGGATTAAGCAAAGGACACCCAGGGACAGGCTTATATGTTCACTTGGTTGGTTGTCAAAACTATCTCAAACACAGAAACTACAACAGACATAATAGCATCTTTGGACACATTCAGGAGGGCAACTTAATTGAAAATATAGACTTTATTGTTCTATCATACAATACAAAACCAACTGGCACCTAAATCTTTTGATTCTCTAAAAAAAAAAAAAAGTCTTCTCTTACATCTCTCTATAACAGTATAAAAAAATCCTCAGAAATAAATATTTTGTATTTACACTCATAAAAAATGCTAAATATTCAGTGCATGACCAAACACAAGTGTTTTTTTTTTACAGGAAACAAGCAAAGAAGTGATAATGTTCTGTTTCTAAGAGTTGGTTTTGTGTCAGCTACATTACACCAAAGTAGAAAAGACATCAAATCAAAACATCCCCCGACTCCACACTAATGATAGCATATTCTCCAGCCACTGACAGGTGCATAAATCATTCAGCAAACTTACAAATGACATCATAATAAATATATTCATATATTTTAATATTTACAGCATTTTGGTTCTCTTAGCTGATATACAGTATGATTTCTTCTGCAGAGGCTGTATTCTTCTAAATAAAATGTTTATCTGAGACTTAACTACTTTTTACAGCCTAGCTTGAAGTGATACACCATTTGCCTACTTTAAACTTGGACCAGTTTAACACTACAAACATGTATTAACAGGAATTTTGTGTCTTTTTTTGCATTGTGCATCTCAGAATGGCATTGGTTTTCATTTTAGGAGCATGCTGAGTTTCTGCAGGTCACATTTCATTTATTTATTTAATGTTGACTCCTCAGATTTGCCAAACTACATCTTGTCATGCCATGATATTCAGTGTATTGATAATACATTCAAATCACTTTGCCTCAGTAAGATTTGATCAGTCAGTTTCTGTTTTCCTTGGCGGGTACTGGTCCCAGTCGTGTAACATCAGGACCATCTTGCGGTAAGTCAGGCAGGGTTGAGGTGTATTCAACTCCAGAGAAATCTAAATAAAAAGGGCAAATGTGGTGAGGAAATTATAAGTGGTTGGGCTGCACCCAGGGCCCAAGTACACAAGTTAGGAACAGCCCATCCCAGGAGATAAACTTCACACAGTTTCATGTGAGAGAAGCCAAAGTTCAGTAAAAGAAAACAAAACACAGATTTTTTTTTTTAAATAACTTCCCTGTTGTTAGAGGTCTTCACCAGTTTATGAGAGGACATGTTTGTGGCTCTCTGGCCACAGAAACATCTGTGAAACATTGTGTCCAGTTTCTGCCCTCACTGGGGGAGAGGAAGGTTCTAGTAGTACCTGCTTACAGCAATCGATTCGCCACCACATCATTTTGTCCCTTTATTTCAATTTCTGTTTATCCACAGTGTAAACACTTGAGGAATGTGGATGATATCCATTCTACATGGATGGTTTTAGTGTTTAAATACCCTCTTAATACTGGTAAGCATCAAAAGCAAGGAGCAAGCACATACACTCCCTCTATACCCTGTTCATATATTTGTGCTTTTCTCCATCTCCTACTTTCAGAAACACTGATTGAATTTTTGTGTGAGAAAGTTCCCTGTATCCGTTTACCCGCCTTGAAGCTTTTCTAGCTCCTATCTAATATCTCAAACCACCTGTTTGCTTGTGGCTTTCTCAGCCATCTACCTGTTTCCTAAGAAGTTCTCCTTTGCTCCTCACGTATGCCTATATTCACACAGTTGTCCACCGATCATCATAGACACTGGTGTAAAGTTCGTGTACTGGTGCAGTTCAGACAGATGACATGACAGCACCAGTGGAATGTGCAGTGGCACCGTTCGGTCACGCTCTCGGTCCGAGTCTTAAACCCACGTCCACAGCAGAGCAGCTCACATCCGTCCAGGCCTGGAGAAGAGCTGTTACATGTTCTTCCAGAAGTTCCCAAAGTGCCGGTTTTTCCATTGTAGGAGCAGAAGTTTGGTGATTTCTCAAAATAGACCAGGTCCATGGCAGACGGTGGTTTGTGGGCTGGGTTTTCAGGTTCCAGATGGCGGGGGTCAGCTCGGTGAGAAGCTCGGTTACTGCCTTTGTTGGCATAAACAACTCTGGATGCACCGTCAAAGCGGTCCTTTAAGAAGTCTCCGACTGTGCGGAAGCTAGGTAGGCGCATCCAACAGGTACGCACGGTGCAGGAGCCTGACATGCCATGGCACTTGCACTCCTGACGCATCTCTGATGACACAGTCTGCAGAGAGGAAGACCAAATGCTACTGATGAAATCACAAATACATTTGAAGAATGTCTAAATTCTGACAAAAACACAGAACCAGCACATTTCAGTATCAAATCCTTACCATTCTGCCGGCTTCATTATTGTGTAGGTTGGTGAGGTAGCGCAGATCTCTGCCCCTCTCGCTTGAGTCCACAAACTCACGGCTGAACATCCGGCCAAAGTCCACATTGTCACTGCAGCCCCCCCAGTGCCAGTCTGGCCCTCCAGGACCTCTACGGCGGTAATCGCATGTGCATGACTCAATGGCCCCTTCTGAACAGGAGCGAGCCACAGCATGGGTCACCCCTGCGCTGGTAATGGCAAATACAAATGCTGTCTCTCGGCAACCTGAAGAAACAACATCAACACTTCCCATTAGGACCTGACCCAGCCTTTTAGACTTGAATTTGCCCCCCCTCCCCCAAATTTGAAAAAAAAATTAGAGAAAAAAGCCTGTACAAGAGATTCCATTACATCCTGGCCAAAATTGCCCAAATATTGCCTGATGAGAAAGACAAGAGAGGCTCACCACGATTGACAATTTTGCCAAATATTGCTGGGCTGTGGGTGGTCGGGCAGTTCCAGCGACGGTTGCGGAACTGCCACTTGCACTCCTTTATGGCAGTGTGCAGCCCAGCGGCAATGGCATGCAAGATGCCAGGATTCTGCCGAATCAGCCGGCGCTGGCGACGACTCAGTAGAGCCAGGCTTGGGTCCAGGACCAACTGCACATTCTTGGAATTGGTGAGGAGGTTGGATGAGGAGGCCACATTGACAATACCCCTGGCACAATACAAAGACAAGGGAAATCAGAGTCAAGGAGCTGGCAGTTTTATGCTTGTAACTCCTTCTGTGACCTTCTGAACTCTTAAACTGATGTGTCTTGGCACGTCATAAGAGTTGTGCCTTTAAAATTACAGTTTTCATTATGTACTATAATAATAAACAGTGACACATGCTGATCCAAGACCACGAGGAGACTGTAAGTCTCTGAGCTAAAAAGCAGGTTTCAGGCTTGGCAAATAGCATAAACCTGTATTATTATTTTTACCTCTTTATAAATCACTTGGACCTGAACCAGATACATTGCAAAATGTTCAATATCTGTATTGCTCTCATCAGAATAAATACAGTGAGATGCACAGGCTAAGTGGAATACCAAACATAATCCTTCATTCACATAATTGCATGTTTGTTGTACTACACGACACAGTCATACTGTTGTACTATACTATGTACTACTATACTATATACTATATATATACATATATTGCTAAAATATAAAAGGGTAATGCTATAATGCTATGTAATGTCATACTATACTATACAAAATAACAGAATTTACTCATTTTCTTTTTGCTGTCCCACATTAACAACCAAAAGCTGAAAAGAAGTGATTATCATGCACTGTCTAGACATCAGACTGACCTCATCCTTAGAGATCATTGAAGTCTAATCTCACCTATCAAGAAAATTACAGTAGGCCTCCCTGTTCACACATTAGGCAAAGTGCTTTCTGCCAAATATTTAAATTATTATATTCAGTATATTATATGTCATGAGTAACAAAAAAAAGAATGCTGCTCTGATAACTTTTCTATTATATTAATAACTCAATGTGCATGCCACATAATACCAGGAAATATTTTGTTATTAGGGGGTTTTTAAAGTATCATGTTCATATCTGTGTCCAAACATGGCACCTGTGCTTCTTCAGTTTGACACACACAAATATTGAATCACAAAACAGCAGTGATTTTGGTGGTCAGATTTCAGAACATTACTTGTTTAAGCGTTTCAGTGCACATGATGTATAATTTTCCACTTTATCTGCTGGCAATTTCTGTGAGATGTTCGTGTCAACATTTTTTGATTCATGTGTAGTGTAATGGCTGTGTCTCCTGCTCAGCATTACTATCCGGATAAGCGGACGAGTCTCGGCCTGTTAAGAGGACTGACCCAGACTGAAGTGTGGTGAGGCCTGGGAACATTAATAATATTCTCGTCTATTTGGATGTTTTCTTCATTCCAAAAAAACTCCGCGGAGTTTTTATTCCTTATTTCTTGTTGCTCTCTTGGATTTCAGCTGACATTCTAAATATTTGAAAACGCACTGACGTTGTGCGCAAATGCTGACCATCTAATGACACCGCAAAAATCTTTCGTTAAATCATTACCTCAACAAACCCAACCCACAGTTTATAGGATTTTAAACAAGCAACACAATATGATGTAAAAACTACCCAGATCCAATTTTATTTGTGTGTTCTATAACAAAATATTGTGCAGTTGGCAGTTTCAGTTTTAGGTTCCTGTATAGAGAGAGAGGAATGTACAGTATTAGATTAACACGACCTCGTATGGGATTCCTTTCAGCCGAGAAATAAATCCATATTTAATTTATCCCACATTGGACTGAAAATTTTTGTCTCGTGTTCAAACCACACTGTCCAAATGACAGGGAGGCAGAAAGAGAGAGAGAGAGAGAGTGAGAGAGAGAGAGAGGGAGAGAGAGAGAGAGAGAGAGAGAGAGAGAGAGAGAAGATTTAATCTACTGCAGATAAAAAGCAAAACTGTAATTATAATAAATATAATTCGGTTGCTATTAAATAGATCATTTGTTGTAGGCCTAGATATTTTCAGTCAAAGGACAATAAATTAAAAAAAAAAGTGAAATAACCTAGTTTATAGCTGAGCTCACGTGGAGCAATTTGGAAACGACAACTAAAATCCCTCAAGCTTTAATATCATGTGGTTGCTCTTTTTTTCAAAGGCTGAACAGAAGTTGTAACCGGTGCCAAAACTAACACATTATTTCGAGCATGCAGCTTGAAATGTGGTAGCCCAATAAAACACTATTCGCACGGTAGCGCGACAAGGTCTTCCCCGCTCAAACCGGCGTTAAAAGGGAGTTTGTTTGGTTTTTTTTCCTGAATGAAAGCATCATCACATACTGTAGTTATCTGATGTTAACTACTCACCACCACCGGCCGCTGTTGTTGACGGCCCCTGTGCCCGAGAGCGAAGACACCAGCAGGATGCAAGCGGCTTTCACCCCTAACAGCAGCGCCAGACTCCTCATCGTGTCTTCGGTTCAAAAAAAAAAAAAAAAATGTGGGGAGGAAAATGTCAAATTTCAGCTTTGATTATTTTGCCAGGGATTTTACTCAAAGTTATAGCCTAGATCCAAATATCTCTGATTGTAATTCTTAAATTGTTGCAAATTATAACAATGAAAAATTGCCTCAAAATAAACAATCAGTCTAAAAACAAGAAATAAATAAACACAAGTCTGGCATTGCTTGTTTCCCTACATCGCGCTCTCTTACAAAACATGATTTGTGATCATACTTTATGTTCTGTTGAATTATGATCAAAATCACCACGGTGCAAGGTGTATGTATATATATAGGTATATATATACTCACTACGCCGCAGTCCAGTGCGAGGACTTGAAAGGTGAGAGAAGCAGGCAGCCCTAATTGACTTAAATGGATCTTGAGTGGAGACAGGTTGCTAAATGATGTGAAGTGTCCAGGCAGGATGCTACTGCTGCTGCAGTCCTCTTCACTCTGTCTCTCTCAGTGATGCTCTGCACGGCGCATTGAACGCGTGGGACAGTCCCGAAGACTTGATCCCCTCGGTGACTGATAGGCAACACATTCTTCTCTTATTGAGCGCTACGAGGGGAATAAAAAAGGGATTTGCTGCTCTCATCTCCCTCTGTTTTTTTCGGAGCCTTTTCAATAGGATTGGAGGGAGGGATAGTTAATGCTCTTCATAGGGCGCACAATGAATAAGGAAACACAACTGGGCAGAAAGGAGAAAGGGAGAGGAAAAAAAAAATAGGGCAATCCACAGTGTTGCGCATATTACTTGCGGAATCTCACGGTCATCACAGAATCTATTTCCCTGTAAACGTGTGCAGCTCAGAGTATTTTTTCCCAGTGGCCGTGCGCTTGTTTCCACATCCAGTCTTGCAGAGAGAAGAGAAGTGCCCTGGAGCAGTGATGTGTTGGTACAGATGCTGTGGGTGCGTCCGGTTTGGTGCTCCGCCGCTGCTCAAAGCTGGTGTCACGGTGCAATACAGTTACAGCGGAATATGAGCCATCTAAAACTGCCCTTTTTACCCTGTGGTTGGATTAGCCTACTCCCTAACCGCATCTCCTCCTCCTTTCTCCAAATGCGCTCTCAAAATGTGCACTAGGACATTTCTGTACATTCGGTTTCCTTTTTACTATAATCCTTTCACAAGTACATCTATTTAATCTTTAATAGGATTTTTCACAAACGTGCATTTGAGGAGGGTATTTTTATATATTCATATTAGGCCAAGAAACAAAACTATTATCACCTATTTATTATAGCCCAAGTACGCGCGCGCGCACGCACAACGAAACTTGCACGTAGAAAAAAGTAATAATAAGCTCTTGGTTGTCATATAACTCACACTGCCTGCTGGGCTGTTTAAATATTTTTTCGAGCGCGGGAGAGATGAAATGCGGTCACCAATCAGAAGTTTGATGTATGATGAACCAGGAAAAGAGGGGGACGAGTATAGGAATAAAAACCATTCCAAACATCTGGCCTGCAGACCTCCCTCGACGCACATGTAGCCCAGTGTAATCACAGTTTGAGCCACTTTGCGGCATCTCCATCTAACCCCAGACTAGATCAGGCTTAAATGTCCCCAAACTTCTCCATGTTGGTTCATGAGTGAATGTTTCATTATGTGACATTTATCTGCTAATTTGCATGTTTGTTCCACATTAGTCACTGCCGCGGTTGTAACTTGAATAATCTCTCTCTCTCTCTCTCTCCCCCTCTCGCTGCCTCTCCCTCACTCTTTCCTTGGGATGACAGTAAAAGGAAGTGGGCTTTTGTAAAAAAAAAAAAAAAAAAAAAAAAAAAAAAAAAAAAAGGCTTTAATGACAGCCATCCTACGTTTATACTCCAGCCTTATATGAAGGTGCTCAAACGGGTTTCCTGGAGCAGTCATGCGACACCGAGCAGATTAGAGCTTCAATCCGGATAAAGGGGGCCTTTTATATACAAATCAACTTCAAATCACTTTTTAAGCCACTTAGATATACACGCCAAGGCAGAATGCTAATGCACTTTTCATTGCTGCAGCTTAGGGAATGGAAGGAGATTAGATGAATTGGTGTCACTATGCGAACCGTGTTCGAGGGGGGTTTTAACTTAATTTTATGAAAGTAACCCACATGCACATTCTCGTTTCCAACAGCAGCGTCTGTTACTGTTTAAGTCTGGTCGAGAAAACGTTTTTTTAATTTGTGAGATAATTAGCAGTCTCACTAACTGTGTGATTGACCTGTTGATTCGGTAGCAGCGTTTGATATGCGTAATTTGAATCAATATGGTTGATTGATGTGATGCCGAGCTGCCACATCACCCTAACCGAGTCCTCACAGAAGGCCTGTGCGTCTGGTTTCGTAGGCCTAGTCATTATCAAGCATGGGACATGAATGTGAATAGATAATTGAGATGCTGTTTGGTAGTCTTCAATATGCATAAAATATGTTTAAAAGTAGCGAAGGCCCTGTTTTCTATAACGCATCACATATCCATTTTAATTAATCCATAAGTGTCATTGTGCCATAATGCCATACTGTGATAAATAATCACAGAAATCCAACCTGTCACTCCTGTAATTTATGCATATAATGTTATACTCTGAAATAAAGACTTTGCAGTGACAAAGTGAAGTTGTTTCAAACACAACAATGAAGAACAGCCGCTCTGATGGAGGTGGGAGGAAGGGGGGGGGACCACATGACTAAAAACAGTATTGTTGGAGGGTCTGTTAGCGGAGCCGCCTGCCTGCTGCTGCCTCCCTGTCGTACAGTGGAACCAGCAGCTCTCCCCTCCCCCCATCCATCATTTAAACTAACTCACCCCTTCATGAACAAAATCTTCTCCATATTTCATTTTACTGAGTGTTTCTTTGTTCTTCCTCTCTCTCTCTAAAAAAAATGGGCCATGCCTGATGAGCATCTGCCGACCCACTACCAAAAAAAATAAAGAATAAGTACGTTCATATTTTTACATCCCATTAAATATGTTTATAGTGTCCAGTATTTTAGATTGCCTGCTATAACTTGGGGCAGTTGTGCGCAGGGCTGGGAAAGCAGTGCCTGTGCGTAAAAATTTGAAGACGTCGTTTTACGCTTGGACGAATGATCATATTCTCAAATAATAAAACGATCAACTGGTGATCCAACTTTCATATTGGCCAATATTTTGCAAACAGTCGCCTGTAGAGGCATCTCCTCCCCTCCCCTCTTTCTCTCCCCCTCCCGTTTACTCTCGCCCCCGAGCTCCTCTGTTCTCCGTCTTCACTCTTCGGTCGTTTGGCGGTGCATCGATAATACTCCACTCTTCTTCAATTCTTATTGAACACGGGACTTCATTACCAGTGTTTTAATGTCACGTCGCGAAAGACGCTTAACAAAATGGAGCTATCAAACAAACTCCGTTGGGACCAATTCCTGATTTTGGCAGCAGCACTTATGTCACCTGCATTAACGTAAGTGCACTTGAGAGCGCCAGGAGAGTTGATGTTACATGCGGTTTCGGCTACATGGGATTCCGCAAGAGTTGTGGGAAGTTACTGGGTGTATAGATTTAAACAAATATTTTTTGCATATTCAGTGAAAAAGTGAAACATCTGCCTCTGGTTTCTCATGTTGATTTTGTGTAATACTGAAACACTGAAATCAAATTTTATCCTTTTTTTTGCCTTTAACGAGTCTGAACTTGTTTTACATAACGAATTCAATATGAATCCCACTGTTTTTGATGGTGTTTGGCAATTTACTCTCTGCTTTTAGGACCTCTCAGCTGGATGACCAGTTCAGTTATATTTTTCTCTGCTTTAAGCAGTGGGGAGACTAGTCAATACTTGTGCAATTGATTAACACATTTTATTTGCAAGGTCTGTTCAGTAAATCCCTTGAAGTAGAGTTAGATTTAATATTATATCCTTCTTGAATCTTTCCTTTTTTGTATTTTTCAGATTTTCTTAACTATTCGAAACATCTCACAACTGCCACATATTGCTGTAGATTTGACTAATGAACTCCTGACCAGCTCTAATGACCCCTGCACCCCCCTGCCCCCCCCCCCCCCCCCCTTTCTCTCTTTCTCTGCTTCTCTCTCTGTCTCTCTCCCTCTCTCTCTCTTTCTCTGCAGGGTGCTGTGCAATGATATCCTCAGCCTGAAGATGGCAGGAGATCCAGTGCTAACCCCTAACTCGGTGTGCCTGAGGCTGGCAGGCCTCAGTAAGCGTCAGATGCGGATGTGTGTGCGGAGCCCCGACGTGACAGCCTCTGCTCTGCAGGGCATCCAGGTGGCCATCCACGAATGCCAGCACCAGCTCCGCGACCAGCGCTGGAACTGCTCCTCACTGGAGGGCCTCGGCAAGCTGCCCCACCACAGCACCATCCTCAACAGGGGTGAGAGTCGGAGGCAAGCTAATGATAGTCTAAATGTGACCTGGGGTTTATGGGAGGAAGGTATGGGCAGGACATGTTTAGAGCTACACTGTTTGTCATTTCCCAACTCTGAGTGTGCATCTTCTGCTCCCAGGTTTTCGCGAGAGTGCCTTCTCCCTGGCCTTGCTGGCAGCGGGTGTGGCTCACTCTGTGGCCTCGGCCTGCAGCATGGGCAAGCTGCGGGGGTGTGGCTGTGAGGCCAAGCGTCGCCAGGACGATGACAAGATCCGGCTGAAACTCACACAGCTGCAGCTGCAGACCCTGCAGAAGGGTGGGGTAGGAATCGGTATGACACGGTCATTACCCTCGGAGCTGAACGGTCACCATGGTGACCTGCCCGCTAACCTGCACTCCACCCACCCCTCTGCCCTCCTCAAGCCTTTACCAGATGAGCTGAGCTCCATGCAGGAGACCTGGGAGTGGGGAGGCTGCAGTCATGACGTCCGTTTTGGGGACCGTTTCTCCAGGGACTGGCTTGACTCCCGAGGGTCTCCAAGAGACATCCACGCTCGCATGAGGATACATAATAACCGGATGGGACGACAGGTGAATAACGAGTTCCATTGTTTTCTTACTGTTCTTCAGAGAGCAGTCTGGCTCTTCAATGGCATTCATCGTCATAAAAGGTTATCACTGCATTTCTGATTTGTTTACATTATTTACCTTTTTCCACACAGATAGTGGCTGACAACATGAAGAGGAAGTGCAAATGTCATGGCACATCAGGGAGCTGTCAGTTTAAGACCTGCTGGCATGTGTCACCAGAGTTCCGGCATGTAGGTTCACTACTAAAGGAAAAGTTCCTGTCAGCCATCTTTGTCAACTCCCAGAACAAGAACAATGGGGTTTTCAACCCCCGAACTGGAAACGGCGCCAGTGGGAGCACAGGAGGACTCAACGGAGGTCGTCGTCGAAGCATGTCTAGAGAGCTGGTGTACTTTGAGAAGTCTCCTGACTTTTGTGAGCGTGACATGTCTGTCGACTCTCCGGGTACGCAGGGACGCATCTGCAACAAAACCAGCTACAGCACAGACAGCTGCGGCTCGCTGTGCTGCGGCCGTGGACACAATATACTGAAACAGACACGCAGCGAACGCTGCAATTGCAGATTTCACTGGTGCTGCTACGTGCTGTGCGAGGAGTGTCGTGTCACAGAGTGGGTCAATGTGTGCAAGTAGTTCCCATTTCCTCCAGTCCCAGCTGCCTTTACCCATCCAGGACTCAAGATGGCGAGCCTGTCCCTTCGCCCACTCCTGTTGTTCAAGCATTTGTTTTGCTCTTTGTGTAACTCTCCCAGAGAATCTGTTTACCCCCCCTTTCCTTTCCATCATCTGGGATCTATTTTCTCTTTGTAGCCGCTGTTATTCTCAAAATGCCAAGTCAGAGATTGAAGAGGTGACTCATATCATTTGTCTTGCCATGGTCTGTTTAGACGTTGCCCTCTCAGCCATGAAAACGGCCTATACCCCATCTTTTCTATCCCACAAAACAAAGACAAGCAACAACAGAAAAACATTTCTATGTAAATGTCTACATGCTGACTTATTGTATAGTAGCTATGTATTTTAATGTGTACATGTATATTTGTAAATCTATTTTTATTAATATTATTATTGTGTTGGAGCCTGCCTTTTTGGTTGTAGTTAATGACAGTCTCGTGCCGGGTGAGTGGCTCAAGGTGTTGAACCAATGCTGTTTGACATCACAGTCTCATTGCAATTTATCTTACATGTTACTGGGCTCTTCTAATGATCTCCAAGATGTTTACACATAATATTTGAATATTTTGCACCTGTGACTCAGACAAGACACATAGACAGAGCAATGAAACTTTTTAGTCAGTCTCAAAATCAGTCTACACAGGGTTTTACGATAAATGACAAAACAAGACAGAGGACAGTAGTTTTTCAAAAGCTTTCTCACAGAAGCAACAAGACAGAAAACACATGGACACAGGACTTTTATAAGCTTATCAAAGCTTGTATACTTGGGAAAGTTGATACGACATCAGTTTTGGAGACAAATTAAGTCTTTAAAATTCTTTATACGGAACAACTAATCATTCAGATTTATTTATACCATTGTAACAATAGTAATCTCTTCATTAGAGTGGTCGCTAGTGATCATGTTTTTCATGAATTCATATCAATATGACAGAAATATGCTTCCCTTTGATATAACTGTGATGTGATGTGTGTCCCTTTCCTATGAAATCATGACTGAGCTCTTGTTATTCTGTACTTGCTTTTGTCCATTTCATCAGTCTGAGTACGCCTTAGATTCTTCCCACATGTAGTACATGTCAAAGTGAGAGATGGACCTGCTTTAGTCTTGAACTGATGCTGAAGTGTGTGTGTATGTTTGAGTGTGTCTGTGTCTGTTGCTGTGTAAATGGGGGGTACGCTCTGTGCGCTACAGATTTGGGAGGTGAGAGCCTTTTTTTATGGCCACTTCATGCTGAGAGAAGGACTTTTTATGGCTGCAGGATATTGTTTCCTTAAAGTATGACTTTTATTACTGGAGAGAAGCATCAAGAGAGCAGAGAGTGGGGGTGATTATACCAGTCTTTGCTGTGCGAGCATCTGAGGGGATCATCTGTCCAGAGTTCATAGCCAAAGAAGGGACTCGCTGTACCACGTGCTGCTGGGACGCTGTGTCCTTGTTACCTGGGAGACAGACTACACAAACAATAACACACACATGCATTCATGTATAAAGACACTTACATGCAGACATACCGATGCACAATGAAAAACATGCATGCTGGTGTGCACAGAACTCCTGGTGACCCGAGTGATTTGCACCCTCTTTCTAGTTGCACCGCAGATTTAGCAAAAACGCTAATGTCAACACCTGACTGGATTTACGATGGCAGCATTCCTAGATATCTTAGATGATCCAAATTGTCTCCATATCCAGTCTGCTGGGAAAACCTCCTGTGCCATAGGATTTAATGCCAATTAAGTCTTGTTTGTATGAACTTAGGTAAATATCCTTTGACTCTCAAGGAATGGCAGTGCTAGTGGCTGAATCGACTCTTCTGTCTGTTTGGTATTTAGTGAGGGAATAAAAGGGAGACAGTGACTGGTATGGAATGATAAGGGACTGGATTTCTGGTTTGCATTTCTTCATTCCTTTATCATTTCACCCTGGAGCTGCTGCGAAAGGGAATTTCCTGTCACTGTTTCTCCCATGTGTGAGACAGAGGTTGGTGGACAGCCTGGGATTGCTTTCTCTCCCTCTCTGCGCTTTTTCCCATTCTCCCCCTCATTGCTGCAGACATAGACACATGCATAGCAACACATCGACTGCCCCCCGAGTAATGACAACCAGACTGGGCTGAAATTAAAGAGAGGCAGGCCGAGAGAGGAAGTAAGGAGAGATAAAAGTTACCCACTTTGATTGACATCATGATTATATGTATAAAGTAAGGCGATTTAGTGTGTTTAGTTGGATACAAAGATAGGGAGATAGATCCTTGCTTGTACAGCGCAAATGCAGAAGCAAAGGACACATGGGGTATGGAGAAGGGGGTGAATAAAGTGTACTCTGTATAAATACATGCCTCAAAACATCTGCTTCTCAACTCCCCTTTCATTTTTGATGTGGGACAGGCAGAGAAGGAGAGCGGGAGAGAAAACACAAGGAGCCAGCTACCCAGAACATCAAAGCCCCTGCCCTCAACGCGCAGGCCCTCATTAGTTCAGCTAGCAGAACCAACGAGACTTGTGATTGTGTTTGCTGGGGTGTACGCTGGCAGACACTTCAGAGGAAAGGCTCCTTTAAGTCATAACTCCCCACCCCACCTCTCCTGCCACCACCCGAGCCCCTGTAACCCTCTCGAAACTCTCCGCTCACACAAACTCTGCAGGCTCCCTCACAATCCACTCCACCCCATAATCTGGTCTGCAGCTGCAAACATCTGCTCCCCTCTTTATTCCTCTGCCTTCACCACTGAATTGATAAACACATCTATCACCGGACCGCTGACTGACACGCAACAGAGAGGAAGAAGGAGACAAATTGGATTCACTGGTTCTTAACCTATGGATGTGGGGCTGGTCTCGGGCATGTCAAAAGTTGAACTGTATGTTTTTTCACCTGTAAAACCACATTACATGTAATGTCACTCATTGAAATACTTTATATCCTAACAAAATCAGGCTTAGTAAGCTGCTATAATATTGATTCATTCTATGTTTTGTTGCCTCCTGTCAGCTCATTATGTGTGACACACAGAAGGCTGCTGCCAGGAAGTATCACTTGGCATCCTATTACAGTCAGCCATTTACTTATTCATTAAGACGATTCCTGTGTTAATTATTCAAGCATGTTTGCCTGCAGACTCTCTGTTACATTTTATATTGGTTTAGCTGTTGGTTCCCTGCTGTAAGTGCACACAAATAACATTTAATGCCTATTTGTCAGAAAGGATATCGTGTGTATAATCGTGTTATTAAAAGCTGGACACAGCCTGCAATTTCAGGCAAGCAAAGTGAAAGTCAAAGCAGGTTGATGCTGACGTTTTACACTATTGTTTTAGAAAGAGACAGTTGCCCTCCGGCATTTGCTACTGGCTTGTTACAAGTCATTGGGGATGACAAACCAATCAAACTACCGCGAGATTACACAGTATCAC
The DNA here is from genome assembly GCF_910596095.1 of Thunnus maccoyii. Taxonomy (NCBI): domain Eukaryota; kingdom Metazoa; phylum Chordata; class Actinopteri; order Scombriformes; family Scombridae; genus Thunnus; species Thunnus maccoyii. The sequence continues at coordinate 17,129,005 of NC_056536.1, forward strand.
AGCCGTAGCTCATCTCATCGCGAGACTACCATCCAGTCCTTTGCCTGGATCCAGCTGGTAGCCTGCCTGCCTGCCTGCCGTTGACGGGTAAGTGTGAATGAGATGCAAAAGGTGAAAATGCGCATTGATGTATACAAGTATTAAAGGTGACTGCAGCATATTTGTCGCTGTTTTGACGCCTTTTGAGGCTTCTCGGTAAATGAACGGCCGTTAATCGACGACATGAGGCCGCCTGGTGCGTTAGTCGTGACTGTACGAGGGGATTACAGCACACAAATTGACCCGGAGATTTTTTTTTTTAATAATACCAAAGACATTAGCTAATATCGTTGCTAGCTAACTACGTCCGAGTATTTATCGTGTCAAGCTGCAAAGGCGAAATGTGTCGCATTTAAATTCACAGCCTGCTCGGACTGCAGCATCAGTCGTCTTCTCCTCGCATTATGACAGATGTACATGGATGTGCGGGCACTGCAGCTGTAACAGCCTATGCTAGCAGATAACGCCTGTGCATTTGATAGAAATGAATGGATACGTAGCTAGTCAGCGTGTAGCATCAGCAACAAGCGCTGAGATTGAGAAAATTATATATTTTTTTTAAAAAAATGAAGGTTGAAAAAAAGGATGTTCCGTCTGCCCGCACAGTAGAGTGTGGATGCATTTTTGTTTTCTAATTTTAGAATATAACACATGCAGCTCAGGTAGAAAAAAATGTGAGCCCAAGTTGATAGCAGAGTTGGCCTGTTAAAGGGCCCATACTGAGAAATACGTCTCACCTCTTATTATAGGCTGTATGCACCACACATTCTCACCACCTCAGGTTATGTGTCATAGAATATAATATGAATTGATTGTTACATTTGCATGTATTCAAGTGCCAGCAGCAAACAGCATAAAAGGGGATTTACTCTGCACCACATGAAAGCTGATCCACATAACAGTGATCCAGTATGGCGGCTGGTTTCCCCAGCGAGCTGTCAAAGTGTAAAGCAACAGCCTTTCAGTCAGGTCAGCCGCCTGCCGAGGTGTGAAGTATGCTTTTTACTGGCTCTCCTCTGAGGTGGCTTCAAGCCGTAATGAGGTGGTAATGTTGGGAGTCGCTTTTGAAGAGCTACTGTGTCTCACCACTTGATTCTTTGTGTTTTGTGTGGTTTTGACTTTCTAAAAATGTGGTTCACGGTTTGTTTTGGCTGCTTTGTTGCTATGTATGGAAAGTGGTCTTCTCAGTTCCCTGTGTAACAGTTCTGTTGCAGTTGAGGTGAGAGCCGCCAGTCATCATGGGAAACATCTTCGGCAACTTGTTGAAGAGCCTCATAGGGAAAAAGGAGATGAGGATTCTCATGGTGGGGCTGGACGCTGCTGGGAAAACCACCATCCTCTACAAGCTGAAGCTGGGGGAGATCGTCACCACCATCCCCACAATTGGTGTGTGAGGAAAGAATTCATCACAGCTTTAGAAAAGACATCTGTCACTGAGTCGGTCCAGTTTATGTAACTCATTTTGGTTTGCTTTTTGTTTTAGGTTTCAATGTAGAGACAGTGGAGTACAAGAACATCAGCTTCACCGTGTGGGACGTGGGCGGCCAGGACAAAATCCGTCCCCTGTGGAGGCACTACTTCCAGAACACCCAGGGTGAGCCGCACCAGCAGCCTCTTAGATGATAAAGTAGTCGGGCATGTTGGAATTTAAAAAGGCCTCCTCAGTCCTGTGGTAGAGCCGCTCGCCCCCAGCACCTGAGGGCATATCTGACTAATGCTTTAGATGAGTTCATTTGCATACAGCCTACAGCTGTTTCAAATTATTTTCATCTTAGTCATGTTGAAAGCACTGATGATGAATAAACATGGTTTAGCAATGATATGATGTCAGCGTACTGTTGGAAAGTGGGATGAAATTGATTTTGGCATTGTAGAGCTGATGGTTTTGTTTTGTTCAACCCTCAATAAAACTCACTGCCTTGAGCATTTATGTCTCCCATCAGGTTTGATCTTTGTGGTGGACAGCAATGACCGAGAGCGGGTGAATGAAGCTCGGGAGGAACTCATGAGGATGCTGGCTGAGGACGAGCTGCGGGATGCTGTTCTTCTTGTCTTTGCCAACAAACAGGTATATTCCTCTTTGCATCTCCTTCTTTCTGCTCTTTTCCACCTGTTACCATCCGAGGTCTCCTGACTGACGCGCCTGATGTCATTTTGTTCAGGATCTGCCCAACGCCATGAACGCTGCAGAGATCACAGACAAGCTGGGCCTGCACTCCCTCCGCCACCGCAACTGGTACATTCAGGCCACCTGCGCCACCAGTGGAGACGGCCTCTACGAGGGCCTGGACTGGCTGGCCAATCAGCTGAAGAACAAAAAGTGAAGAGTCCAGTCAGTAGAGCGGGGAAGAGCCTGGGTGCCAGCTCCAGGTAGTGGTTATAGTGGATCCATTGTGTTTACATGGAGAGGCAGTGCTGAAAAGCTCCCGGGGGTGACTCTCAATGGCTTTCTCCCCTGAAAACTTTTCTCTTATTTCTTTACTTTAATCAATTTAATTTCTTTGGATCTGCGGTGAACATTTTAAATTATTTATGAACCAACGGTGTCGAAGTTGACCTAAATGACATACACTCTATACGCTGAATACATAAAATATTGGGATGTGATAGTATAACGTTACTGTAAAGACATATGTATTTCCCCTACTTTGCAGTCTCCATGATCTTTGACCTCCATGACCTTTTAATTTGCTCAGAAAAAGTGATGAATCTAGACTCATGATGGCAGAGCGAATTTGTATAACTGTACTTTCCCTCAGATACTTGATGTAAATTATAAAGAATGTCATAATAGTATAGTGGGAGTACTTTTACTATCTCAGAATACTATCACCTTGTTAAAAATCAGTATATTCATACAGGCTCAGATAAATGTAAACTTGTCATTTTCTGTCCAAATCAATGTTTTACCTCCTCCAAATGATGCGCTTTAGAGCTCAGTTTGTATTTTATTTAAAAAATAAGTTAGTTTAGATTTCATTTAAATGTATTTATTTATTCATTATGATTTTATTTATTTTATTAACATCTGTTGACACACTGGATAGTCTTAAACATTTACGTTTTTGTCAGCATTTATTCATTCATTTATTTATTTATTCCTAAGCTGATTTATTGATTTAATTTTCCAAATGCATCATATGGTTTCTCCCCTTTATTGCAATGTGCACTTACTGCTTTGCAGTGGAAAAAAAAAAAGACCCAGTAGTACTGCATATTACTACTTCCCAATCTGCATGGAGATATCCCAGAAGTGGCTCGTGGGCTTGTAGGAGCTTGTGAATTACCGCAGGCTGCTGCTGTAAATAAAGATTTGTTCTTAGTCGACTTGCCTGGTTCAATAAGGGTTAAAACAATTTGTCTGGCGTCAGCGAGGTGTGATAGCTGAACTGATACAGATGACAGATCAGGCACACTGTACCGGCTCTGTGGCTTAGAAAAGAAAAAAAACAAAAAACGCTGCGATTGGCCTGCCCTGTGGAGAGTGATGCAGCAGAGCATGTGATTGGCAATATTAGAGAGCTTACATGGTTTTTTTTCAAACGTTTATTTTTTAAGTCAGTTTGTGCGAGCAGCTGCACTATATCTGTCAAAGGAACTCACGTTGCTTGTCACCCTGGTTTATTCATCCCTAATTGGCGTAACACTAAGTGTGTTTCTTATGTTAACCGTAGCTCTGTGTACCATATTGCACAAAATAACTCTAGATGCATTATTGTTGTACAAATGTAACGTCTGTTTTTTCTTGTATTTTTGGATGGAGTATTTATTTATTTTGGACCAAAAGGCAAGTGTTGATTTTAGTGTTGTTTTTTTTTTTTCTTTCTTTCTTTGCTAACTAGATCAGACAGTTGTCTTTTTGAGTGTTCACACAAATCACATAATTTGAAAAAATAGGAGAGAGGATGATAGTAATACTGCATCATAAGGCATGTTAATACTGTACAAGATCTGTAATAAAAGTGAATCATAATAGCCTGTTTCCTCAGACTATATTTGTTAGTCTAAATTACTGCTGCTGGTTGGAACAATGCTGTACTGATAGATGTTATGGATTTAGTGTAAAGTTTACCGAACAACCTTCTAATATGCAAAAGCATGCTTTTCTATGTCAGCGCAATTGTATATATGTTTATGTAACGAGAAAAGTATACCATGGTATTCACAGTCAAATTGAAAGTGTTGTTGATACACCTGTAGATATTGGGGTCAGTGTGTTGGCAGATATGTATAACTGACAGCAGCTTGTGTGTGTGATGTGCCCTCTATTACGTTCAGTTTGGTGTGAACATTGTTTTTTGTGGCCTTACATTGCCAGTGGTTAATTTCTCTTTGATAACAGGTTTGTATGTAGGAATGTCCAACATTCAGATATCTCACTTATGATCTGTAACACTGATGCACTCGCGGTACTGTCGTGGCTAAACATTCTTCTTTCAATGACTATTGGCAGAGTTTTAACTATAAAAATGAAGAATAATAAGACTGCAGAACATTCCAAGTGATAATGTGTATTTAAAAAGTGAACAAACAGAAAAAAAAAGATTTTATTTAACTTATAGTGGAATATTATTAAGAAGATACAATGAAAACAACACAAACTGGTGCAAGTGTTGAATGATTTAATGAATCCTGGCACTACATTGATCAATCAATAAAAAGACCAAACCACAAATTTGCTTTGTTGTACTCATTTTTCTTCCTTGTTATCGTTCACTGTTGCACACTTAGGTTATGATTTGGCTGATTGCGCTAATTCATCTGTTTGTTTGTTGAGATCTCAGCCCTTTCCCCTACTTTTGATCAAACACATTTTAAAGAAACCAATCCAAACATGTTTCAAGAAATAAAAATGCTCTGCTTTGAATAATAATGTGTGTCTGATGTGGGTGGGTCCCCCCCCCCCCCCCCCCTCCCCCTCCAACTAACTCGTTTGGACTTCTTTAAATGACATCTCCTCCTCCCACGTTGAAAAATCCAGAATATATGAGTGTGCAAATATTGTTCATTTTAAATGTTCAACTACCAGACAGATGTCACCTACTTTACTGTGTTTTACTGTAAAATTACATATTAGGCCACGATTGGCTCCAAACTTGTTGTGATCCTTTTACATATATGACTTAATTTAAGATGAGCACAAAGAAACTTTCTTCATTCAGCAACAGCTTTTTATTACCAAACATCAAGTGAGGTAAAAATAAGCAAAATACATTTTGGAGAGGGACCCAGCAACTTACCAGTTGTCAACTAATACTAAGCCACATTAATTAACAGCACATATTACGAGTTTGATTATTAAAAATGTAGTGGTGGACAGGGGCAGGGAAAGAACAGGTCAAATAGGTGAGAAGGACATGGATCTCTGTCGCCTTTCTCTTTTAGCCTTTCCCAACTGCTGTCATCAAGAGAAGTTTGGCACAATCAGGTAGTTTCACTGTGGAATTGCTGCCCTTCACAGAGAGTCATTTTGTCGGAGCCAATCAGAGGTCCATGTCGGGGAGAGTGCTGCTGTGTCTCCAGGGGTGTGACAGCAGTATGTGGGTCAGAGCTGCTCCCGGGGCCACCAGCTCCCAGGGCCCCCTGCAGGACAGCTACAATAGTAGCCCCAGGGCGGGTGCCATAGCTGGGATTCCCACCCGTAACCGGGACGCCTTCACCCAGGGCACAGACACACTGGCAGCAGCCCCACAATCAATTCATCAATCTCTGAAGGGAGTGGCAACTGCAAAAAGCCACAGCAGTCACCCCCACATCTCGCCTCGGACGGGGACAGGGCCACCGGGGCTGACACTCAGGCTGACACCATGGTGGCGTTGTGAAAAAGTGCCAGAAACCACGGACTCATCAACCTTTATAGAGGCCTCTCAGTTTGACCTGACAACAGGGAAATCTGAAAGAAAATCATATAGTTTCATTTCCACTGTGATATTTTCACTTTAGACTGTTTTACTGAGCACGGGGGAAAAATTCTCACTGACTGCCCTTTAAATAACTACACAACTGGCTCAAGTTGTGAAGATTTCTTCCAACTCGTTTAATAATGTTGCTCTGTAAAGTTTTCCATCATTAAATTGGCAAGCGGATAAATTGCAGCTAATCAGTTTATTATAACTGATTAGAGGTTGCACCAAAACTTATTGGTTTAAAGAATATTATGCTTTTTAGGTGCAAAAACTGGCTGAGAGTCCACCTCCCACATCAGGCCCTGCGGCTCTATTTTCACAGCGCAAATCTTCAGACTCTGTCTCCTCCTGCTGGATGGAGAACTGCTAGTTTGATAGTAAGAAGCTGATGCACAAACAAGGCAATAATTCATGAGCACTTAAGTCACGTTCCAATAAAAAAAGTATTTTTTTGTGACTGCTTTTGATGACTTTATTTTCTCCATTTCTATTGGTGAACACATCAGATTAAGATATTAGACATCAGTCAACATAAGACAACATTATAGATACAATTTCCATTGAAAATTGATGATAATAATGCCAATTGAACAGTCTCACTTTTAGAAGTTGCACAGAATGATCATTTCAAACAAACAGGGGAATGCTCACTCATACAAAAATAAGATTAACTGCACATCTATCAGAAACAGCTACTGCTATACACCCATTAATGAGTTGTTCCCTTTTCATTCACAGCTTCATGTTCAGGAATCTTGACTGCTTTGAGGCCACTTTCTCAAATTAAGCATGTTCTTGTTTTGGGTTCAGAAGTCACTTGACCATCTGACAATGTGTCCATTGTGACAGTCTGCTCCATACGCATCAAAGAGGTGATTAACCAGTTGACAGGGCTGCGGGGACAATACTGCTCTTTACGGGGGGAAAACAGTGCAGCCACTCACAGCACTGGGACTGCAGCACTGCTTCTACATGCAGCAGCTGACAACATGAAACCAATAAAAAAGGATGTATAGGGGACATGGTGTTCATACTGATGCAGGTTTAGATCATTTACATTTGTTTGCCATATTAGAAGCTGCACATTTTGACTTGATAACACCAGTATTAATAATGTACAGTGTTTACATCATGTGTCAGTCTGATGAGTCATTGATTTAAATGTTATTCAGCTTTATCCTTTCCATGTAATGTGTATGGCATTGGTGTTTGTAAAGTGGCAGGCATTTGTGGAACAATACAAAGAATAAATAAGAAAACAAAAACAACTCTAGTCCTTATCTCTTATTAAATATTCCGCAGAAATATAGCAGGATTTTATCTGTATTGTATGTTCACTGCAACCATTGAACCCGCAGCTCGCAAAAAGAAGAAGAAAAAAAAAGACGGACCAACCTCTGATTGGTGAGTAAATCGGGCTCCTGGCCAATCACATGTCACTCTCAGGGAGGGAAGTCGCAGCGTCAAAATAAACTGCCACTTGTTGACCGTTTCCAGTGTCGCAATTGGCGCGTTTTATCTGCTCGTACTACTTATGTTTTGTGCGAAGTTTTGAAGAAGGATTTGGATTCCTCCTTCACTTAATAATTGTTGGATGTGATATATTTTTACTTTTTAAAAAAAAAACAAAAAACATCCATACTTTCCTTACACATCTTCGGCTGCCCAGACGTGTATGATATGGTGATATCTCACTAAATAGATTCGACATCAACATGAACCAGTGGCGAGTCATATTACTGAGTGTGACATTATTGTGGAGTCTACAAACAGCATTATCACAAACCCATGAAGGTAAGGGATTTATATTTCCATATCATATGTCTAGCTTGTTTTGGTCACCATAATTTAATTAAGTCTGCAACTGTTAGAGATATTAAACTTTTAATTTGGTAAATATAGTGATGTACATAATTATTGTTTTCTGTCATCCTCTCACACTTTTTCTGCTGCTTGAATTCACCTGTTTACATTTATTCTTCAGTATTATCTACCTCCCTAGACATGACACAGCTAGAATAGAGGAGAATAATTCATATATCATAAATGCTTGAGACTTGTCAGAGGTTAAAGTGGTTCAATTCTACAAACTATTAACCTTCATCTCTCACACTGCTCTCTGTGTTCTCGTTGACAGCTGTTTTACTATTATTACCAAGCTGTAATCAAGTCCCTTAATGGATTAATCCATTAATCACCACTTTATATACTGCTAGTGATGAATGACTTCAATGTTATTGCCCTGGTGGAGATTAAATTGCCTGTATGGCAAAGGCCCCAGTTGTAAAATGCTGCTGAGGACAACTGGTCTTGTTAATGTTTTTTGTGCAGTCTGCAGATGATTGTTTTTGTTTAATGACAATCACTCATTTGCTATTCGAATGTTTTTTTAGTTGTTTGGATCATGTGGGGGGTGAGCTTGTGCATGCATGTGTGTTTAAAATGATCTTATAGTCAAAATGATCATGCATGTTTACTCAAGAGAACCACGCATAAATTAATAAGTGCTTGAGGATATGGATTATGCTGCAATCAGTTCCTTTTACAGTCTGTCGTTATCCAACATTTTCCATAAAAACACATGAGATATATGCGTTTATGGCGATAATGAACTTTAGTTGAGTGTAGCTGGATATTTTATCACTGCTCATGTTTATTATGAAGACAGGAAATGTGACTTTGACCTCAATGTGTTGTTGACTGCTGCAGGTGTCTAATGTTTGCACATAAAGTGGCAGTGCCACTGTTTTTGTTGGTCAGTAAGAGATGGTGTGTATGTCCCCTTCCGTCCACGATATTTCCCTTCCCTCTGCCAGAATGTCCCACTCACACATGGCCCATTGTCTTTTGGTTATGATCTCAGCAACGCAGACCCCTCGGACACACACATACGCACATGCACACACACAGAAGCACTGTCTGTCACTGCATCACCCTTCACTCACTGAGACACACTGTCCACATTTATAGTTTTATTACAATAAGCACTTTGTGTGAGAGAAGCTCTTTCCCCCCCGACCCTCGGCCTCCACTCCATCAGCCCCGGGCCTGGACTGCTCCATGTACCAGGGTTACAGCCTGCCTGCTTTACTCTGCTTCACATCAAACTCTCCAGCCGAGACAGCAGCAGCCACAACATCAGGACGACTCACCAAACCCATAAATACCACAGAAACAATATAAGCCGTGTCAGTCAAACACTCACTATTTGTTCTCCTTAAAGGGCCATATCAGGGTTAATGCATGTTTGAGCTCCTCAGCAGCAAATTATATTTACTTATCATTTAATCCATTGAATCATTTTAAAACGCATTCTATAAGATTTTATATCTTTTTATGTGTTTTTTGTGCCTTTCAAAGCCACCATTATTTTTCATTCATAAGGCTCTTAAAACTTTTTTTTGTCACATTATAATTGCATGGTAATCAGTGAAAGCATTGATTTGCATTACCCTGCAATGTAACACTGACAAAATAATAAAGCAGGCTTGATGTTAAATATGATGGATTACACAACTAAAAAAGTTTCAACATGTTGCTAATTGATTTTCATACCATATAAAGACAGATGGGAACAGGTGGAAAATGAGAAATTTAAATCACAACAGTGTTATTTGCAAAATAATCAGTTGGTAAAGTATACATCATCTGTAGTAAATGGACTAAAATGTGTGAAACCACCGTTAGGAAGTAAAAGTGATGTATTGACCCAAAGTTTATGATCTAGTTGAAGGAGGTTCTGCGCCTTCAGTAATTTGTTCCTTCCCTTTATATCAGCCCTTAAATCACCTAGTTCTCCTCACACTTAGTGTAATGTGTCTTTTCATCTGTGTGTGTGTCAGTGGTGTGTCATGGTACCCAGAACGGACTGAGCTCCACAGGCTCTCAGGAAAATCAATACAACCTGATTAAGGATCGGTATGATGGCTGTGAGATCGTCATGGGAAACCTTGAAATCACTCAGATTGAGAGTAACTGGGATTTCTCTTTCCTCAAGGTACAACTCATCTTTCTGTATTGCCTTGTCTTTCAACTGATTTGTATGTACAACATGTAGAAGTGTTCTGCGCTGCTTGCCAGCATTCTCCTTGCCAGAGGCATACAGTAAACCTCGCACTGTTAGCCCTGTCAGTTTTCTTTATTCAAGATACAACAGAGGCAGAGTAGATCAAACTATTTCCTTTCTACATATGTCAGTCTGTCTGTTGTTTCCTATGTTGATGATCCTCTTCTTCTCCTTTACTCCAGACAATCCGCGAGGTAACTGGCTACGTCCTCATTGCTATGAACCACTTTCAGGAGATTCCTTTAGGGCAACTGCGGGTCATCAGAGGAAACAGCCTTTATGAAAGACGCTTTGCCCTCTCTGTCCTCTTAAACTATCCCAAGGACGGCTCCAACGGCCTGCGGCAGCTGGGCCTTGCAAACCTGACAGGTACTTAAAGGGTTAATGGGAGAGAAGATGTTAAAGACAGGAAAAAAGATGCATGGACACAAAATGTCTCATAAAACAACGACTGTTGAGCCTAAAAATGAGTAAACTTCATTCAAGTTTGTGGTGGAAAGAAACAGAAAATGTACGATTTTGTGGCTAGAAAAAGACAGAAAGTGAATGTTACAGTTGGCAGTTACTCATTCTTTCAAAGAGTCTAATTGGTTTTGGTCTCCCCTCCTTCATTTTCCAAATGTCTAACATCTACGATCACAGTTAGATCAATTTAATTATGAAGCTAAAAAACTTCACTCGTAATCTGACAGTTGGAAAATATTGTGTCCTCCCACCCTCAAAGATGAAAATACATGAGGTCATGTATGTTTATGTACAGTATAAGACAAATACACTAGTGTAACACAAAGTTCTTTGTACTTGATCTAATCCAAACCTTTGCCAAATACTTGTAAATTATGTTGGTAAGATTGTGACTCAACACTAAGCCATGTTTGTTTTAGCAGGTGTGTATTTAAGTAAGACTGAAAAATATATTATATACTGTAACTATATAAAACTAATTGATATAATGAACCTTCAAGCTCAAAGACTGAAACTGTTCATAAAAATATGAATGTTTAGATATGTCATCAGAGGCTTTTTCAGTGTGTTTGCATCATGCCTCTCCCATTTCTCCCCATCTCACAGAGATTCTGGAGGGAGGAGTGCAGATTATCAACAACAAGTACCTGAGTTATGGCCCCTGGATCTTCTGGCAAGATATAATCAGAGACAACAGTGCTCCTATTGACATCCAGTACAACGGAGAGAGGGGTTGGTCCAATTTCACAAATCCCTAAGTTATTTCTAGAGTGTTTCTTTCTTACATGAACTCTCTGAATTTCTGTCTGTCTGACTGTCTCTCTCTCTCTCTCTCAGGCCCGTGCCACAAATCTTGTGGGGATTACTGCTGGGGGCCAAATAAGAACCAATGTCAGATCTGTGAGTGCCCGATTGTTCAGTTTTCCTTTTTCTCTCTGTGTTTCTTTCTTTCCTCCTTCTTTCTCTTCCCTGAATGTCTCTCTTTATAGACACAGAGAAATACGCAGAGACAGAGATGCACACACAAAGACACTTCACACACACAAACACACACACACATGCATGTTGGTGACCTCTCTTCAACCCGTCTCTCCTGTGTGTCTCAGTGACTAAGACGGTGTGCGCTCCACAGTGTAATGGCCGCTGTTTTGGGACGAGCCCCAGGGACTGCTGTCACATAGAGTGTGCAGCAGGATGTAAAGGCCCTCTGGACGTGGACTGTTTTGTAAGTGCACCATCTTTGTCTCTTTACAGGAATATATCAGGAAGAGAAAAGCAGGCCATATTGTAGGTTAATCATTCTTCACCTTAGTGGTTTATTTTTTCCACATTTTTTCTTGTTATAAACAATTAATTACTTTCATTATTGACTAATCTGCCAATTATTTTCGCAATTCATTAATTAATCGTTTAGTGAACAAAACATAAAGACACTGTGAAAAATATCCATTACAATATCCTACAGCACAAGGTGATGTCATCAAACTTCTTATTTTGTCAGTCTAAAATACAAAAATTTCCAATTCACTATGATGTAAGACCACAAAAAGCAGCGTATTCTTACACTAGAGAACCTCGATGAGGTCAAATGTTTGGTGTTTTTGATTGAAAAAACAACTTGGACGATTAATCAGTTGTCAAAAGAGTCGCTGATTAATTTGCTTTCAACTGACTAACCACAGCTCTATAACAAATAATGCACACTCTTAAGAATTATTTCCCACTTTCCAGTAAGTCATTGTTTGTTTGTTCATTGTTACAGTAATTTGAATGCGGTGTGGAAATCCCCTTGAAGACACTTTAAACTTGCTCACTTGCATTCAGTATTTGGAAGTTGGTTGCCAAACAGCCACATATTTATTCTTTAGCTTATTTTTTCTCATCTGGGTTTGATTTTCTAACGACTTATCTTGTGAATATAATAGTTTGTGGCAGCTGACTTTAAAATCCTGGAGGGTATAACGTAAACGTAAAAAGTAATTTATTGTCAAAAGCAGTCAGCAGTCGTGTGAACTAGAAATGACTTTTTTACTTAGTTACTCATAGTGGACTTCAATAGTAGCCATAATTTTGGAAAAGTCACCGTTTTCAAATGGATATCTCATTCAAAGAAACTACTTGTGTGTACCTGTGTAGGCATGTCGTCATTTCAACGACTCCGGAGCCTGCGTGCCCCAGTGTCCCCAGACTCTGATCTACAACAAGCAGACGTTTCAAATGGAGACCAACCCTAATGCCAAATATCAGTACGGATGCATCTGTGTCTCTCAGTGCCCCAGTGAGTAGCCTATACTCAGCATGTTTTCTTGTTACTTTTTGTGCAATGTGAAACACACTTTAACTGCTTCTTTAAGGTCGGTGCAACTATTAATTCTGCAACCTTGTGTCATATTGGTCTTAGCACTGTAACGCAAGGAAAGATGGTGGCAAGCCAAAGATGATGCTGGTTCTCAAAGATTTCCACTGGTTCTTTTGTCTTTTCTAAAGCTTATATATCCTGTGTCTTTCTTCTCTTTCTCCCTGTAGCCCATTTTGTGGTGGACGGTAGCTCCTGTGTGAGCGCCTGTCCTCCAGACAAGATGGAGGTGGAGAGAGAAGGCCAGAGGCAGTGTGAGCTCTGCAGCGGACTCTGCCCAAAAGGTTGACATCAATAAATACTTGATACATCTCACACTTACTTGTCAGTCATCTGTATGAGAAAAGCTAATGATGGTGTTTGCTCATCCCTACAGTTTGTGAAGGCACTGGTGCTGAACACAGGCAGACTGTGGACTCCAGCAACATCGACAGCTTCATCAACTGCACCAAGATCCAAGGCAGCCTTCATTTCCTGGTCACAGGGATTCTTGGGTAATTTTCTGTCCTGCCTGAAGAATCTTGGAGCACAGTGCCGTACAGACAACATGTTCATACCGTGTCTTTGTCTGTCTCAGAGATGACTTTAAAAACATCCCACCCCTGGATGCCAAAAAGCTGGAAGTGTTCCGCACCGTCAGAGAAATAACAGGTTTGTATATAAAGTGTGTTGATTATAATAATGCTTATTAAAAGACATTACCTGTGGTTCTGCAGGGTTTAGCCCATTACCTGAAAATACATACAGAATACTGTACTGTACTATGTTTTCTTTTTCAAAGGTATTTCAATAGATTACTGATTTTGCTATTTTTCGAGCAACCATTGGTATCTGCAGAGTCAAAATGTAAATTTGCTTCAGATAGTTGATTTGCTCAATTTACTTCTTAAAGCAGTATCATCACATAAACAGACATTTATAAAGACAAGTTTGTTCACATCATTACCTTTACCTGATGATGACGATCATTTTTGGTCGAAACAAAACGATGAACTCTTGTAACGGCCGTATTTGTTCTGAGTCTGTCAAACCTGGAAGACACAAAAAACACGTTTATCCATCTAATAACCTGCAAAAGTGTAATTTGTCATTAATGGCATAAAACAACAAAAAACAACCGGTAGGGTCCTTTAGTTGTGTTTTAATATCATCACTGTGTTTTATATTCAGATTTTCTTAACATCCAGTCATGGCCCAGTGAGCTGAATGATTTGTCCGTTTTTTCGAGCCTCACTACCATTCAAGGGAGGTCGCTCTTCAAGTAAGGCTTGTTTACATGATGTTTGTATGTGTGTCAAATAAGAGGATTTTTTTTTTTTTTTTTTTTTTGCGTCACAAAGCAGGAGTTGATTTATGCTCCCTGAAATTCAATCAGAGAGTAAATCAATCTGGTAAAACTAATAATCTGTTACGAAATAGATTGTAAACATGACTAAAATCAGTATAATTTAATATTTAAATTAAAAAGAAAAATGAACAGAGGGCAAATCTTGTTTGAGGTCCCCTAAGTAGCCTCTTTATGCTTTCAGCAGGCTCTGATGTTGGTATCCTTTCCCTGAACTAATATCCATCTGTGTTGCATGTTACTGTAAGTGTGTTGCATAACCATGTGTCATCGCCGCTCTCTCGCACACTTTCCACCCTCTTATCTGTCTGCTCAGTAAGTGCTTTCTGTGTTAACACATCATGAAGAGCCCCCTGTGCATTGTGTTGACACGTTCTAACCTCTTTCCTCTCTCTGGCTGTTTTTTACAGCTGTGAACAGGTATGAATTGTGTGTCTGTGTGTGGAACCTAAACTGCTGCATGCCATTTGGTTTAGAACTAAAATATAATCTGAAGATACAAACCGGTGTTGGAAAGTTTGTGGCATTTGCTTCAAATATTTCCCCAGCACACATAAATGTTTGTTTCTTTTTTTCTGCATCCTCCTCTGTTTTCCGGCCCTCTCACCAAAGGCGTTTTTCTCTGATGGTGATGCACATCTCCACCCTTACCTCACTGGGTCTGCGGTCTCTCCGAGAGATCAGTGATGGCAGTGTGTACGTCAGCCAGAACGCCAACCTCTGTTACCACCACACTGTAAACTGGGCGCAGCTGTTCAGAGGCCGCAGAGTTCGAGTCAACAACATTAACAACAACAGGCCACTGGCAGAGTGTGGTAAGGGCCACATTGACTTTGTTAAGATCTGTTTCAGCTGAATAAACTATATACCCATAGTAGCTGAGGGCAGCGTTAAGCAATCAAGGACTTTTATAAATCTATATATTGATAACATATATAATGGTCAGAAAATTCTTCATCGTCTGCTTGTATCTTGGAGCTTAATTAGTGTGAATGTGATATATATTATTGTATTACAGCAGCAGATACCTGATTCTTTTCTTACATTGTTTTGTGTGCAGTTGCAGAAGGTCATGTGTGTGACCCGCTGTGTTCAGACTCCGGTTGCTGGGGCCCAGGACCCGACCAGTGTCTTTCCTGTAGGAACTACAGCCGAGATGGCACATGTGTTGGCAGCTGTAATTTTTATACTGGGTCAGTAGATATGCGTTGATATTCTTGTGCCTGGTGTTGTTTGTGTTGTTATATTGAATTTATTCATTTTATCTTACTGTATATTTTTTTGATATTGTGTCCACAGAGCTCCAAAGGAATTTGCGGGGCCTGATGGAGAGTGCGTCGCCTGTCATCCAGAGTGCAAGTCTCAGAATGGAGAGCCCAGCTGCACTGGACCGGTAATCACTTCTGAACAGAGACATTTTGGCTCAGTGCCTTTGTCTGATCTCTCTCATGCATTTGACTCTCTACTGGAAATATTTATGGGTGAATGTCTAAACCTGTAAAATAAGATGGTAAATATGTTGAACGTTATCTAAACATCAGCATATCATTGGGAGCATGCTGACGTTAGCATTTACAGTACCAGTACAGTCAAAAGTTTGGACACACTTTCTTATTCAAGGGAATGGGAATATGAGTCCAAACTTTTGACTGGTACTGTAGCTCAGAGAACCTCAATGTCTACTGTATAAGTACAGCCTCACAGAGCCACTAGCATGGCCGTAGTCTTGTTACATTCATAAAACTATAATACAGTGCAAGGGAGTAAACACTACTGGGGACACAACTATTACAGTTTCAGTTTGATTTTCTGACTAACATCTTTCCAAGCAGAGTCCCCTTACTGTCCAGCTGCTAAAATCTTCATGAGAAAACAACCTCTCATGAAGCTCTCATCAAGCCCAAAACAACTTCTGAACATAAAAAAGATACTTCATGGATACAGTAATATAAATACTGTCTAGATATGGTTTGCATTAAAAGAAAATTGTTAATTATACAATGATGATCATCTCAATTACTGAAAAATATGATTGTATTTGATCAAAATTTTAACGTATCTCTCAAACAACTTTAAACCTTTGATGTCCTTTGGATACTAATGTACAATTTGTAACAAACCTCAACAAAATACTGGTGAAGCCGCCTGCGATTATTGTTCTGGCCTGGAAACAAACTGTAATTCAATACAAAGGCAATTTCTTGTATTATGTGTTGGTTCATTGCTGGTTCAGAGCCTCTTTCAGTGGAGTTTTATATCATCTCTTTTATCGGTCTCAATTCCTCCTGTATTTTTTCCTTTTCTTCCTTCGTTAGGGTGCAGATGAGTGTGTGGCGTGCGCCAACCTTCGAGATGGTCCTTACTGCATGGCCTCTTGCCCCACTGGAGTAACCGATGGACAGAAGGGGCTGATCTTTAAATATCCCAACAGAGATGGTCACTGTGAACCATGTCACCACAACTGCACACAAGGGTGAGACTGAACTCAAATTGCGTGTGTGTGTGTGTTTTCATATGGGTTCATCTTTAGATGGGTCACAGTTATATCATCTATGAATATTGAGGATTTTGATGTGTTTGTCTGTTACAGATGCTCAGGTCCAGGATTGAATGATTGTTTAGAAACAGTCATACTGGCAGTTAGTAGGTGAGTGTTTCCCCCTGCTGGTGAATATCAAATGCTACACTGTAATATTCTGTATGTCATCCGTCCACAACTCTCTGTGATAAACGGGGTAGTGTTGCCAACTGAAGAACTAATATTGACAACATTATAAGAACAATGCTGCTTCTCTTAACTTCACAAACTGCACACCTGAACCACTCATTTTGGTCAGAGACATTATGTTTAATCAGATATTTCATGAGGATACTGGGACTGGAAAGTTAAGTGGAAAAACTAAGACATAATTCAGATAATATCAAGAAAATTACCCTTTTGCTTCTGTCCATCTCTTCCCTCTGCTATGCCTGACAGAGAAGCGTAATAAACTCAACTTCTTCCTTGCTTGTTTCTACAATTTTTAGTTTTTTCTAATGTAAAATTCTAATGTAAAACAAAAAAATGATGTAACATTACTATTCTTTGCATATGACACAATTCACATATCTCATTTGAGTGCTGCCATATGGTATGCTTTTCTATGCCTATGACTTCTAAAATTATTATAGAGAAGTTTTTTTCCTCCTATCCATATCATTCATATGCTTCAGTAGACTAAGCATTGGACAAATAAAATGTTACCCTGTAAGACATACAGTATATTTCACACCAACCACTTCTTGAACTTGCACAGTATGCTTTTTTGGTTATGTTGGTGTGAGTAATTATGGAGGTCAGAAAATTTGGTTCACTCTCTCTTTAGCTCAGTATAATTGGTCTGCTGCTGTCTGCGCATGATACCCACAAGAATATATTCCATGCTGGTATGCTGGCTAGTATGTCATCAACTGGAACAACCAGTTGACCTGACAGAAACCTTGAAGAAGCATTTGCAGGAACCAAAGCATAGTCTCAACATGACGTCATATCTAACTTTACTTAGCCCTGTTTCTGAGCTTTTTAACCTTTTATCCCACATTTGTATTTCTCTCTGCTTCTCTCTGCAGTGGTCAGATTACAGGCATAGCTTTAGGTGTGCCAGCTGGCTTGATTTTCTGCCTGGTGTTGTTTTTCTTGGGTGTGCTGTACCACCGAGGTCTGGCCATCCGCCGCAAGAGAGCCATGAGGAGGTACCTGGAGAGCGGAGAGGTGAGTCTCTTTGGGAATGATTCAACACCATGAGATGCCGTAAACTGCCTTTGCTTTGACTGACTACATGTGTTTGTTTACACTGAGAAAACAGTCATCTGGGAATTATCCTTGTTTTTTGGCAGAGCTTTGAGCCACTGGGTCCCGGAGAGAAAGGTACCAAGGTTCATGCTCGCATCCTTAGGCCCTCAGAGCTGAAAAAAATCAAAGCCCTTGGCTCTGGAGTATTTGGCATAGTGCACAAGGTATTCATTAACCTTTTTAATGTTTGTCTTTTGGACATCCACTGATTGCCCATTAATTTATGTACAGTAAGAGTTTCAGTCTTATATGGGTTTCACAGACTCATATGAACTAATTTGACTGCAGTTGTATATTTAATTTATGTTTAAGGGCTTTTGGACTCCAGAGGGAGAGTCAGTGAAGATCCCTGTGGCCATTAAGACCATCCAAGATAGCTCCGGCCGACAGACCTTCACTGAGATCACAGACGTGAGAATCAGACTTGCTTGACAAAAGTTAAAACATCTCAGATATAGCAATTTATGTGACATATACAGTAATATAGAATATGTTGAGAAGGAAAGAACAAATATTAAAGGGATGTTTTTGTTATTTTTTCATACATATAACATTTTGTCATCATGCTCTTTGTGTAGCACATGTTGTCCATGGGCAGCCTAGACCACCCCTACATCGTTAGACTCCTGGGCATCTGTCCAGGTGCCAGTCTGCAACTGGTGACCCAGCTCAGTTCACAGGGGTCCTTAGTGGAGCACCTCAGACACCACAAGAACAGCCTGGACCCCCAGCGTCTGCTCAACTGGTGTGTGCAGATTGCTAAAGTGAGTGCAGCTAGACTGACAGACTTTTTTAAGGAGACACTACATCATGAATTGGCTTTCAGTGACATGTTTGTGTCTCAGGGTATGTACTACCTGGAGGAGCACTGCATGGTGCATAGGAACCTGGCTGCCCGCAACATCCTACTGAAGAATGACTACCAGGTCCAGATCTCTGACTACGGTGTAGCAGACCTCCTTTATCCCGATGACAAGAAATACGTCTACACTGACACCAAGGTTGTTATGACTCATTCAGTTTGTGATACACCTTGAATTGTTAAGTCACAGTTAAGAGTTTTTCACTGTTTCTTTCAGTAATTGAATCAAACCAAATCTGAACAACCTGTCTGCAATTTGTCTCCTAACCCAGACACCTATAAAATGGATGGCCCTCGAAAGCATCTTGTTTCGAAGATACAGTCATCAAAGTGATGTTTGGAGTTATGGTAAGAGGCGGAGTATTTTGGCTCTGTGTGTATTTAGTGGTACACAGTATGTACCAATAAATCAACTTTCCACTTGAAAGCTGCTGTCTGTGAATTTCGGCAGGGAGAACTTAAATGTGGCATCTCTCTTCCCGGACAGGCGTGACAGTGTGGGAGATGATGTCATTTGGGGCAGAGCCCTATGCGTCCGTACAGCCTCAGGAGGTCCCGAGTCTGCTGGAGAAGGGCGAACGTCTGTCACAACCCCATATCTGCACTATAGACGTCTACATGGTCATGGTTAAATGTGAGTGCCATAAAACATTGCACCAGTTTACACAAACACACAAAGTCATATACACCTGATCTGAATTATGTTTGCTGCTTCTGTTCAGGCTGGATGATTGATGAAAATATAAGGCCGACCTTCAAAGAGCTGGCCAGTGACTTTACTCGCATGGCAAGAGACCCACCTCGATACCTCGTCATCAAGGTGATGCCATCATCATCATTCCTTTTACAGCTTAGTCCACTGACTGTTGACTGAGACCTTAAATCCTGTACCTCCGTGTTAATCTATAGTTGGAAGGAGAAGAAGCTGCCTCAGAACGGATCCATCGAAGAGAATCAGAGCGAGGGCTTCTAGACGCAGATTTGGAGGACCAAGACGAAGAGGGATTGGAGGACGGTTTGGCTACTCCTCCTCTTCAACACTCTCCATCTTGGAGTCTGTCTCGTTCAAGGATTAATTCTTACAGGGTAATTATAAAAGTCTTAGATTTGATAGATAGACTCTTTAAGGACTGGTTGAGAGCCAAAGAAACCAGCACACAACATTTTTTTCTTCCGTAATTTGTAGAGTGGCACTTCTCAGACCGGACCAGTTGGATACCTGCCAATGACCCCGAGCCCTGTAGACAGCATCCGCCAGGTGGGACAGACACACACGTTCGCACAAATGCATGCAAACAAACACTTTCCCACCCTGTTAAACTATTGACCCTTGCTACTGATGCTTGCATTACAAGTGATGAAATAGATCCATTTAGCTGTAACAACTTTGCTTTAATCAGCACATTACTACACTTTGCCAAGCGGTGTATCAAATCAATATTATGACCCGGCACAGTAGCCAGTACCTCAGGAAGTGAGACACATCAAAAGGTGTCATAATAGGATTAATTTTCATTAGCTATAACATCAATCCATGTCTCTGCTTTTCTGTCTCCAGCTGTGGTTTCAGAGGTCTCGTCTGAGCTCAGTGCGAACTCTGCCTGAGAGGTCAGAGGTCAGGGGGAGTGGCAGGGAGACAGAGCTGCGTGAGGAAGGTTTAAGGACGGGGAGTCTTCACAGGGCCCGGTTTGGATCCGAAAGGGGCAATCCACATGTCAGCCGGCACAGGAAGCTCTCGACAGCATCAAGTCCATCTTCATATAAAGTGTGGACAGCAGAGGAAGAGGAGGAGGTGGACCGTTATGGCTATGTCCTTCCTGGGTCACCTGTCACTCCAGAGAGAGGTAAGTTATCAGAACTAAGATGAGAGCATTATGGGAGCTCATTTATAGTATTTGCTTGACTGTTTTCCTTGACTGATCTTCTTCCTTTTACACATTCTGTCTACAGTCTGTAGAGTCTCTCATTCTGGACGAAGAAACTCAAGATCGACCAAGAATAATCCGTCTCTTGTGGTGATAAATCCCTCCCACGGTTACGAGGTCATGAGCAAAGAGCCTGGTGCTCCTCCTTGCTCGACCGGAGGCAACTCATCACAGGTTGCACTTTGTCGTAAAACCTCACCTTTACCTTCTCCAACCTTTATGGCTCCATTACCTGCAGAGGACACAACACATGTGGAAAGCCTGACACCAATCTCAGCTGTAAGAAGTAGGCAAGTAAATGAGGACTGTGAGGGAACCGTAGCAGAGCGAAGAGACTCCGCAAAGAAACATCAGCTCACTGTGGACTCTGAGAGTGAGATCAAAGCTGCTGACGAACAAGGACAGGCAGTCCAAGGGACAGGCAGGTATGAATACATGGACATCAGACGCTCTGACTCTACGGAGGGCGAGGATCCAGCACGGGAGAGGCGCGGGCGTCAAACATCTGCTAAGAGTGCAGCAGAGACACAGGAAACAGACGGGGCAGAGGAGAGCCAAATAGTGGAGGTGTTGAAAAAAGAGCAAAAGGAAGAGGAGGAAGAAGAGAAGAACCACTGCACAAATAAACAACCCACACTTGAGGGGGATCTCAGCAGTATGGTCATGCCCAGGCCAGATGTGCTCACAGCTGGAGGAGAAAAGGTAGAGGAGTATGAGGATATGACCGGACTTGGAGTGGTATCTAGTGGGTGGGAGCAGCCAGACTACCAGAACCTCCCAGTGAAGGGGAGGGCTGTTTCTGAGGAGATGGGCGGTGGCAGGTGTACCGGGATCGGGGGATACATCAAGGTGTGTGCTGGCATGGGGGAGTCTGGCAGCAACACATCATTTGACAACCCAGACTACTGGCACAGCAGACTGTTTCTCAAACCAGATGCTGTACGCACCTAATAATGTGGACTGGGACAGAGATACGGTAACTGCTGCGGTTACTTTAGGTCAACATTTGTTTTTGTTTTTATATCTTTTACAAGATTTTTTCTTTGAGTTCCAGCATCCAATGGGCATTGAAAGATAAAAGTAATAATATAGATTTGAATCTCATTGCACAGTTTTATAATAAATAAAGGTTTATGAAACCAGCTGTGAGTTGGTACAGAACCACAAAATAAAGATTATAGCAGACAAAATGTAGTGTGTGACAATGGACTCCGAAGTGGTGAGCAACAGTAGACATATAAAGTTTACCTTGCAACATATGAATGCCTTATTGTTATAATAATCCTGTATTTTGCAGCTGTAAGATGAGGTGTTCATCTCCCATTTCTGTAGAGCAGTCTTTTGTACAATTTATTATGACATGAATTATTAAATACGTTAATAAATATGATTATTTTTCAAATATCCAACCATGTGTGTCATTGATTTGTGTGGAGAAGTCTTTTTTTTACATTGTCTTGCAGTGTGTTTATTAAATAAAACGATAAAATACCAAAGTCTTGAAAACACTAATTCATTTGTTTCACTTGTTACATTTTCAAAAGTATATTAAAATGTGAATCATCAAATAAATCAAACAACTATTTTTTAAGCTCCAGCTCGCATTTGGTGACACTGAGCAGCACTGAATGAGATGGAGGTAAGTGAACGCACCGGTGACGCATGCACGCGTCAGAGGTCAGAGGCAGATCAGAGATGATCGGACACGTGAGAGATTCACTTCAGCGCTCTTCCTTTCTCGTTCGAGTCCAGTTTATGGGCTAATGAGTTTACCTCAAAATCATTGTGTTTTAAAATAGTTCTTCATTAAACTTTAAATTTAGCGGTTGTTTTTAAAATTGCACCAAATTAAATTACATTTAAAGTAATTTAATGAAAGCGATGAAATTTAAATGAAAGTAATGTGAACTGGTAATGTTAATTATTCATTTTATGATAGACTACTGGTTGGAACATTTCATATCCACATTTCCATATTTTCCAAATCTTCCCTAAAACTTCTCAAAGGTCCTTATTTCTGACAGTTATTTTGTTCTCAACAGACCCTCTCACACATATAAACAAACAAGTAACTAGCTATTTCAGAATGCATCTGCTTACTGTCGCCTTTATTTTAGTTTATCTACCAGCCATTTTGGCTTCTGCAAGCCTTGATGTGTGATTTTTTCCCAAATAAATTTAATAAAGAAAGAATGCTATCCTGTTGATGGACAGAAAGGATAGCTTAGGAGTTGCCCCTACTACATTTGACAACATCTGATAAGTTGCACTAAAAACTGAGGATGAACATGTTACTAACTGAACTGAGCCAAAGAATTGCTCACAGTGTTTTGAGAACCATTATTTTCACTCAAAGATTGCGCCAGATTAACTAAAAAAAAAAAGATTGGCAAAAGCACTAGGTCAGGAGATAAGGGGGAGACATTTACATTTGATTCAAAATAGAGTGGGTCATGTGAGAAACAGGGGAGGAAACAGAAAAGAGGAGGTAAGAATAGGATACAGCAATCTATGCAGAACACTTAATATTATAGGGAAGCATCCAACTGGTCTTTGTGAACACTGTCAATAACCACTGCGGGAAAACTGTGTTCATCAGCTGCAATATCAGAGATGAAGGACATGATGGAGAAAATGGAAAGATTAGGGCTAACAGGAGTAGGATTAAAGAGCCTACTGGAATGTGGTCAGGGCAGAAGATGCTTTATCAAGGGGAACAGGACTGTTGGAAAAAGTGTGAACAATCCAAACACTGTAGGAGTAAACTAACTCCAGAGGATGGCATCAATGCAACGCTATGGATGCCAGCTGCCGTTAAACCCCAAAGAAGAAACAGAAGGCCGTGAACTATCTTGACTGCAGAGCGTGTCTTTGGCAGCGGGCGGGATCTAGTGATCGTTGGCTCCCGGCTGAAAGTCGGGCGGGCGGGTGGGTGCAGAGCAGAGACAGCGTGGTCCTTCCTCTGACTGACTGACTGACTGACTGACACCCGCCGGGGAAAAAAAGTTACTCTGAGTTCGCGGACACACTGCCAACATGTCTGGAGATGAAGAGACACAGGAGCAGACCGTCGCCGACGACTTGGTGGTCACCAAGTACAAGATGGGCGCCGAGATTGCGAATCGTGAGTGAAATGCAGCGATAACGAGCCGTTACACTCAACAGCCCACATTTATCCGTCACTGTTAGCTAGCAGTGTCAGCTAGTCACAACCAGGCAGCAGCTGTGCCATGTGCCGCAGCAGTAGCAACGGCGGGTCATGTTAGAGAGAGGGTCTTAAGAGGTCTTAAAACAAATAAAACATGGTTGTGGATAAATATTCAGGCAGAGCTTTTCTTTATATACGGCGCGTATTTGTTTAACGTCACGCTGCTGTCACATTAGCCTGGTGAGCTAGGTAGCTACAGCTATCTTACTAGCAGGCGTTAGCTATAGCTGCAACTGCTAACGTAACAGATAACAATGACAAGTAGAAATTGAGTGACGATATGGGGGTTGTTACAGACCGTGAAAGGAGGACATTTAAATGTATACAACAAATGAGAACCGAGACTAAAAAAATCTCACGTTAGGTACTTGGCTGAAGATCTGGTTGTTTTAAATGGTGTAATTTAAAGTCATAATCAGAGTTAAGTAGAAGCCAGTCAACGCACCCAACACGCTGCTCTGTTAAATTACGCCAAAAGGTCATTTACTAGACTTAACATGATGAGACACAGTCACAAACTCAACCTGTCTGTGTCGTCATAAATCTTAAACTTTATATGCTGTTATCAATTATTACATTTAAAGCCTACAATCACTGCACACATTATTAGTGTGATGTCATAACTAGTTATTTTTTCAATATAACATATATTCAAATATAAATGTAACATTCCTAAAACTTATGAACTTGTACTTTAACTATATTAATAATATTTCAAAATTACTGCATTCTCAATACATAACCATATGTAATTGTGATTCATCCAGGAAACATTTTCCAAGCACTTTAAACAGTGCCCACGTTCACACTAAGAAGTTACACTTGCACCAGTGAGTTTCCCAGTTCAACCACAGTCTACTGGTTTGACTGTAATTTTTCTGCTAGTTTGGAGATTGAACAAGTGACCTTCCTGCCATATAAAGTTTAAATTCAGATAGTAAAACCAAAATAACACAAAATAACTACCACAGTTTACTTGAACAAGTTGGGTTTTTTAAAATTATGTGGTAAAATTTCCAGTGTTTGGTTGTTTTTCATTCCTAGTTCATCGCTTTACGCCTGCCAAGCTGCGAAGACGACCTCATGTTCAACACAGGGTTCAATGACACTGTGTGTCCTTGTGATTTTTGTATTGTAGCTTATCAAGGCTGATCTACTTATTTTGAATCAAGCCATCTAATTAACTACTATCATTACACTGTCAAGCTGACACGCAGCTGTCAGACAATCTGTCAAATATTTATCTCTAAGCGAACGTAGCATCAGCTCAGTCAAAGTCACATGAGTTGCTCAGTTGCATTGAGCTACCGATTGAGCCCTGAACAATAAGCAACAGTCATTCTTGATATTAACACTGACCAAACTATCTATCTGCAGTGGTGGCAGCCTGGTGCCTGACTTTAATCAGACTTATGAGTGCTGAAATGGTCAGACATTGATTCAGTTGCCATTTTTCACTATTTTCTGACATTTTATGGACCAAAATGATTAATCCACCAACCGAGAAAATAATAAATTAACTGAAAATAACCATTAGTTGCAGCCCAAACCTGTATACACTCTGTCATTGACATGCCATTTTAACCGCATCATGTTTTTTTTTTTAATCTTGTGTCCTGCAGAGGCTCTGAAGACGGTGGTTGGAGCAGCTACAGCTGGAGTTTCTGTGCTCAGCCTCTGTGAAAAGGGAGATGCCTTCATCATGGCAGAAACTGGGAAAATCTTCAAGAAGGAAAAAGAGATGAAGAAAGGTATGTTTTTGTTGCAGTTAATTAGTCACCATCAATGTCTTTGACTCAGCGCTTCCTCACTCACCCACTCTTTCTCTCTTTCTCAGGTATCGCTTTTCCTACTTGTGTGTCAGTTAACAACTGCGTATGCCATCACTCCCCCCTGAAGAGTGACCCTGATGTCATACTAAAGGATGGGGACCTTGTCAAAATGTAAGCTGCAGCATTGATAACTGTCCATCCTTTATGCTACATAAATTACGGTTGGCGTTTTATTAGTTTGTACATTCCTCACCTCACGTTTACCTTTTGTGTCTGTGTGCAGTGACCTGGGTGTGCACGTTGATGGCTTCATCTCGAATGTAGCTCACAGCTTTGTTGTTGGAGTGACAAAGGTATGTCATGTGCTTGTAATGTAATTTACTTGATTACCACTGATTCTCACATCATAAACAGCAAGTAATACTTAATTTCATCCCTTGTCATTCTTTAACTTGCCTCCTGCGTCACTTCAGGACAACCCGCTGACAGGGCGGAAGGCTGATGTTATGAAAGCAGCTCACCTCTGTGCTGAGGCTGCTCTGCGTCTTGTCAAGCCAGGAAACCAGGTAAAATTCTCCCACCGTGGCGACTGATTTGACCAACAGCATCATTGTTTACGCCCCATCTAATAATTGTCACTGTGTCGTCCTTCTGTCAGAATACACAGGTCACAGAAGCCTGGAACAAGATTGCAAAGTCATTCAAGTGCTCCCCTATTGAGGGTAGGTGTTTGTGAATATTTGCCACTTTCATGCTCTGTGATCTCGATGGTATACATTTGCTGGATGTAATTTGACATGCTCAGTTTATTCCTTTAATGTGTGCAGGCATGCTGTCCCATCAGCTCAAACAACACGTGATTGACGGGGAGAAAACTATCATCCAAAACCCAACGGACCAGCAAAAGTGGGTTCACTCAGCAAGTGTTTATTGTCACTGACCTTATGAGTGTCCCCCCTTCACCAGTTGATGAACTTGTCACTTTGTTTATGTAGGAAGGACCATGAGAAGGCTGAGTTTGAGGTGCATGAGGTATATGCAGTGGATGTGCTTATCAGCACTGGAGAGGGGAAGGTGAGAGGAAATTTGGTTCGATTTTTTTTTTTTTTTTTTTTTTCCACTTAAGTTTGAAAATTACAAAAAGGTAACAATATATATGTTTTGTTTTTTGCAATTCAGGCAAAGGATGGAGGTCAGAGGACCACCGTTTACAAACGAGACCCCAACAAGGTGTACGGCTTGAAGATGAAGACATCTCGGACGTTCTTCAGTGAGATGGAGAGACGCTTCGATACAATGCCTTTCACTCTGAGGTAGCATTTTTAAGTTGATCAAATATTTCACTTAAAAAAAGAGGGAAAAAAAGTTATCTTTTATCAAAATCATCTCCTAAGTTTCATCCTCTTATTTCTCTTTTCTTCTCTGTTTGTCATCCCAGAGCGTTTGAGGATGAAGGCAAGGCCAGGTTGGGTGTGGTGGAGTGTGCCAAACATGAGCTGCTGCAGCCATTCAGTGTGCTGCATGAGAAAGAGGGTGAGTAGAACAATGAGGGACGTAACTAAGGCCTTTGTGACATGACGTTTTTGTAAGGTTTGTTGTTATGTGAACAAAATGAAGCGAGGTCTGGAAGTTTCTCTCTGTTGTTGGAAAGTTTCACGTCTACTTGAATTTTTTTTAGAAAAATATCGCATCCAGTTGGTAACAAGAAATGTCCGTTACATCTGTAACAGTACACATACCTCAGTTAGTAATAACAATGGGTGATATATCCCACATTTATCTTCTCTGAATGGAGTTTTATCATTTACTGGTCCCATAGCTGAGACAATTTTCTTCCTGCCCCATGGAACATAATGTAATCATTTCTTCTCCTGTTAATTTTGTCATGTTTCTCTAATAAAAACAAACACCAGACTTGTGACTTGTGCACTGAGCACGCTAGAGCCCCGTAGGACTCTCAAAACTATCTGCCATTTGTGAGTGACAGTCATTTGTGAAATGTAACGTTGCAACCATTTGCGATCTATGTGTAAGCAGTGATTGCTCGCAGATCGTTTTTCTGAAACAAGCTCCTCGGGAGCGTCCTGATAGCGGAATGGTTACAGCGCATGACACATAACCGCAACATCCCAGGTTTGACTCCGGCTAGGGACCTTTTTTTTGCATGTCATGCTGCTCGCTGATGAGCTCCTTGCTCAGCATTTGCTGGGACGCAGCATCATCTGGTAATGCTTTGTGCTGGCCAGTCAAATGCGTCTAACTGTGCTTACTCAGTAAAGTTACATTGTCTACTGTCGAAAGAGGATAAAACGATTCTATTAAAATCTGAATAATTTACCCGATGAGTTAACGGTACTATAATATCTACACTTGTTTGTACTCTGTTAGCTGAAACATTTCCAGATTGTATACCCTGTTGGACCGTCGGATGTAATTTCCAACTCTGTCTGTGTCCAGGTGAATTTGTAGCCCAGTTCAAGTTCACCGTGCTGCTCATGGCCAACGGACCTCTGCGAATCACAAACAGCCTCTTCGAGCCAGAACTCTACAAGTCTGAGCACGAGGTGGAAGACGCCGAGCTGAAGGTAAAAATGAGTTTGATGAATGGGATATTACATCCTCTGCCTGAGAAAAAAGGATGAGACTAATGAGCCGCTGTAGCATGCTGTTAGCTGACTTGGCATTTTCAAAGCTATTATGTGTTGATGTATTGTGTGCTGCAGCTCATGAGGTTACAAAATTCAGTTTTTGTCTTTTGTTCTTTTTTCCTGTAAAGGCTTTGCTTCAAAGCTCAGCCAGCCGTAAGACGCAGAAGAAAAAGAAAAAGAAGGTGAGTTACAGAGCCGTTTGATACTGCTTGACATAAACAAGAATGCATGTTCTGGTTTCCTCTAATTTAATTTTCTTTTATCAAGGCCTCAAAGACTGTTGAGAGCGCAACAGGACAGGCGATGGAGACCGAAGCTGCAGAATAGATTCTATATCCAAGAAAGACATCTGATGACCCAAAGAACAGACGTCATGAATCCTTCTGTCCCAGCTGTCTGAGGCACTAGTGGCATAGCCGCTGTGAATACCTCCGAATCTAACTGATGTCAGTCTGGGATGATGCTGCTCCTAAATTCTGTCACTCCACCTAAAACACACACACACATGTCCCTAAAAAAAATCTCACTGTCCTTGAGACAGCCTTATACCCTAACAGTGGACACAATTCTACAACAGAGGATTTTTTTTTTTTTTTTTTTTTTTTTTTTTGCAAAGACATATTCTCACTGGAACATTTAACCATTTGACTGACCTTGAGCCTTCGTCCCTTTATTCCACAGTAACTGTAGTGAAAGTTATGGTCAAATAAAATGGGTTTGACAGAGCAGCCAAGGATAATGAATGCACAGTACTGTGTCAGTGTAATTGTGTGGCATATAGATAATTTCCTTGACCTGAAGCCATGGCTTTGAAATGAATGTTAACTTGTCGTAGGCAGAAATGTGCAACATCTTAGTCACACAAGTTATAGGCATGACATCATTAGTCATTACTTTTGAATTCAGCATAATTACTGCATTTATACTGCTCCTGCTTAGGTCTGTCTACTAGTGCATTGTGTCTACTTCTAGGCATCTAGGTAACTCAGCTAACAATTTCTAAAACTGACATGTAAGACCTACCAGTTGTGTAATTTAACAGGTAAAAAAAAATGAATTTCTTTTCTCAGTTGTGGATGGTTTAACTCCTGCCAAGGGTTCAGCGTTCAGTCTTCTGGTGCCACCACTGAGTCTGACAGTCTGTGTTTACATAAGAATTCCATACCTGTTAAATATATGGATGCTTTTGTAAAACAAATCCCAGTTTCAGAGACTATTTTTGGAAACATTAAAAAACCACCTGACATCATTTGTTTGCACGTGTTTTTGGACTTTGTGTGTATTCAGCTGATTGTCCTGATGGGTGTTTGTGTGTTTTTCATGATTTTGAAAAGAATAATGAATCCCTGTTTCCCTAGTTATTTTACTCTCTTTGCATTTTGTTTGTCCAAAGCCAAACAAGTGACTTGTGTGAGAACACTGAGTTTTCTTTGGGGAATGTAGGTGATGAACAATAAACTCCAAAGAAATGCAAAGTTACATTCAATGAGATAAATCTTATTTTTAGCACCTTTGACAAAGTAAATGTCATGGGCTGTAGTAAGGCGCATTTCTTGTTGACCTAAAAGTAGTTGAATTTAAGCATATTGTATCTAAGAATATACAACTTCTACTCAAAATATACATAAAAGAAATAAAAAAACATGACCTCAGTGTCCATAATGGTAGCCAAGCTCCTGAGTACAGAGAGAATATGAATCAAGCAATATAATTAGTTATTAACTTTTTGAATATATATAAAACATAATGAAACATAGGACCACTTCCTACAGTAAATCAATGAAAAATAAGTAACGGAACAAACAGAAGAAAACAAAATAAGTCTGGGCAAACAATTGGCTACAAGTACAGGAAGAAAAAACAGTAAACTATGGAGACAAATGAATAAAAAAAATAAGGGGGTACCATGTATCAATGGGATATTACATCCTCTGCCTGGTAGCACATTTTCCTAAAAAAAAAAAAAAAAAAAAGATTCCCTCCTTTATGTACATCAGAAAATTGACCAAGCTTAATAAAACTTTCCCTATGTTATTATTAGTCCTTGCGATTAGACATTCAATAGAGTCTGTCTTCAATTTTAACCTTTCAGCAAAACCTGGCTTTGTCTGGCTCTTCCAATTAATCAGGCAATATAGTTATTCAAAATCACGTATATAATTTACTGTATATGGTGAAATTATTTAATATAGTCAAAAACATCTGGTGCACACGTGTGATGAATAACTGGATTAATGAACCTTTAAAAGCACGTAAAAAGTTGCAACACTGGTTTAATATACGAGCTTTTTCTGTAAACGCTTTAGTAGACTCAATTTCCCATGTTGCACTACGATTCAAGGGATATAAATACGAAGTCGCAGGAATGTGACGTCCTTCAGGGAGACGATTCTGCAGCGGCTGGTACGTTGAAACCTATCTGTCGATGTCAGAATCCAAGCTAATCAACTTCTTTTAAATCCATCGAGCTAATCTTTCATGTTTCTCCTTCTGTTTTCAGACTGCCCTCGTCGACATGAGAGCTAAGGTTTGTGTTTAATGTCTGGATGATCATATAATTATGTTCTCCTGTTGTGCTAACACTTGCTAGCTTACAGGCTCGAGTTGGTCGAAGGGCTCACGCAGCACGTTCATTAGTGTTCAACTGTAAAATGTTAGCTTTTCAACTTGTGTCTTAGTTGAGTGTAACGTTAATTGTGTGTCGCCATATGTGCGTGAATAAATAGAAAAACAATAATGAACGCTTGTCTTTCTCTTACAGTGGAGAAAGAAGCGCATGCGCAGGTAAGATAAGGTTCAGCGCACGTTTTTACAGTCATGCGGTAGTCAAGTCCAACTCTACACCGTGTTTGAGTATTTATTTTCCTCTAACTGACCGTTGTGATCACGTTATAGGCTGAAGCGTAAAAGGAGAAAGATGAGGCAGAGGTCCAAGTAAACGGTCCCCTCCGCCATGGCTGTGACATCACATGCTGCCCACAAACAGGCTGGTGAACACAGCTGGAGACCCAGGTCCCCTCCGCATGTCAAGGCTTGAGGCCAGTGGCGTCCATATCGACCAGAGGCCGGGGAGCATCAGCAGCTGATTGATGCTGGAGAGCTGATTCAAGTCCTGCTGGATGACGGGCTGTTCCTCTGGGACATTTGGGACTCTCTGTTTTTAATTCCTCAACTTTTGTCATTTGTTTTTGTTTATACTGTGATTAAAGGTTTTGGTTTATAAAAATTATTTACATGTCTTGTTTTTTTTTTACACAACAAATTGACTTTCATTGCCCAAGTATTTCCATTGGTGGTGATTTTGAAACACTAATGTCCTGAGGAAGCGGCTTATCTGTCCTCTTCTAGGTGAGATGTTCAGGCAGCCTGAGTCAAAAGGCCTTTTTTTTTTTTTTTTTTTTTTTTTTTTTTCCTTATACAAAAGTCATAGTAGGAAAAACACTTCGAGGTCAACAGAGCCACAGTTAGATTAGTATTTACTGTGCGTTTCCTATTTTAACAGGTCAGAGTGCTGTTAGTTACTAAATCAGGTGACTGCCCTGAGTGGTGGATTTATTAAGGTCCTATATTCAAGAATAATTGTATGGCATTGTAAAAACACTCCATTGTGAGTAAAAGTCTTTCATTCAAAAATTTCATTTGGAAACAAATATTCTCAAAATGTACTTGGGTATAAAAAGCAAGCAGAGGCCTAACAGAAATACTCAAGTTAAAGTAGTGCAAAATTGTACCTCAGTATAGTACATGGGTAAATGTACTTAATTACTTTATACTACTGCACTAACTAATAACACCGCCTGGTATAATAGAAGGAAAACGTGTTTCTTCATTCCCTGCTATAGAAACAATGTAATTTAAATAATCTTTGCCGTACTTGCACATGAAAATAAATGATTATATAAATACGTGATTAGATTCACGTTAGTTAAAAAGCAACAGGCTTGTTACGACTCGAGATTCATCCGCTGTGCATTGACCTTTCTGTTCATTCTGATTCAGCCATGACAGTATTTCTCAAATGCTTCATGTGAGATGCCCAGGAGAAATGCATATTTGGAGGCAAGTGTCACATTTAATTAGATCATTTCAGATTCTATCCACCAACCCATGACTTGAGTGTGCGAATGCTGTAACCTTTGTAAAGAGCTCAACCCCCACAAACAACTCAGTATATCTTGTTTTTACCCCTGAAGACAGTCTAGTAATTCATTTTGTCCTGAAGGTGAATAATAATCAGGCTGTTGCTAAATATTAAAGAGGATAATGTCTTTGTTGTTCCCTTTGACAATCTAATGTTCTTTTCCATTTGCAGTTAATACCAAAGCTAAAGCTGTAACGAGAATTCTGCTCTCAATATTATTGTATATTTAGTATCTATTACAACCTTTGGCACCATAAGAAATCCTCCCCTATTCAAAGCACGAGTAAGAATTATGGCACAAGAAAACATAATATAAACTTACACAATATACTTTCTGAACAGGGGACAAAAATGTGACTAGACACATTACAAGAAGCCCTGCTGGACTTTGATGATAGTTCCTTGTTTACCTTTGTCTCTAGAATGGTTCAGACAAAACTCCAGCCAGTAATAGAACAGCTTTAATGTACCCAGATAAGAAATGACTAATGTGTCTATGCATAGTAACATTGAACATTTACACATCAGGCTACAACATAAAAACAAGAGACAAATTCAAACTTCAATTTTAGCATTATCAGCATTTCTTGCTGCTCTAAATAAATATAATTCAATGAAGTATTGACAAAGTCAAACTGGCACCTGACTGACACCAGCCTCTCTTATGCTGAGTTTGATCTTTGACCCTTCTCGCATGACTTGGCCTATATCATTTCAACATCACAGATAGGACTCACAATCCTGTGACCGCTATACTTCTGCTTCTTCTTCTTCCTAAGAAATTGTTAAGAAGAAGTAGAAGTATTGCATCTTAGTTAACTTGTAATAACAAGTTAAATAAGATGCAATAATGTGGTTGTTTACTTAAATGCGCTTGTTCCTCAACACTGACAAGCGCTGTAGACATGTGAACGAATTTGTTTGCAGTGTGTGGGCTTGGAGACATTTTGGAGATCAGCACAATGAAGCCATTGTTTTATATGTAAGATTTTACAGCAGAGAATGGAAACTAATAATCTGTAAATATTTTAGAGCATCTTATCAACCTGTTTCTTCATGAAAATTTGTTTAGTGATAAAAAAAAAATCTGTAATGACTGGTTTTGTTCAATACTTTGAGTTGATTACTTGTATGTCAGTTGTAAACAATACTGCTGTCACATTTTCTTTCCTTGCAAGCTTGTCAGATGTATAATAGGGTCAGAAGGAGAGGCTACTCATTTTCTTTCTTGCAGGGAAACTTCAGTGTTTTCATGAGCACAGTCAATTGCAAACCAGAGAGGCAAAAAATTGTAATACCAGTTTGGAGGTTTGTTATATCAACTGACTGGTATACGACAAGCTCCTTTACAATCTGAATAACGTTGTCAAAATTCAGAACTGAAATGACTTCTTTACTGTTTAAACAGCAATTTGAGTATCAGATCAAATGATGTTTGAGATTTCAGAGAGTTTTGTCGTCCTCAGTAACACTGCAGTTGCGTCTCCACTGAGGTGCAAAGTAATTCAGAAATATACAAATGACTGTATAAAAATGCCAGATATACAATATGAAATAACAATATAAAAGAATCAAATGTACAATAACAGGAAAGACTGAATTGAAAGAAGGAAATACCATTTGGTATGAATATCAAAATATCAATATAAAATGTGGGTAAAGAGAGATGTGTAGCAATAGAATGGTTATAAGAATAGATATGGAAATGTGGTATAATGAAAACTTAATGCACTTGGGCTCTATGCATATTAGTTTTTATGTACATCGTTTTTATATTGCACATTCTGGGCCTAATTGTATTGAATCAAACATTTGAGAAAATGTATTTAAGGCCATTTCCTGTGACTCATAGGTTTATTGTTGACTCATAGCACTACATGTTTGTGACCTCATGTTGATTGTCTACAATAGTTCATGAACAGAGTTTAAATCTGCGTGACTTTTTACAGGTCTTTTGATGTTGAGACGGTCTGTTTACATAAAGGGTTGTCAAACTATACACCCTCCGAGCAAATATAACTGTATCCAGGCAACCAGGGAGCCATTAAACCTTGCCTGGCACAAAAACGCACCTGAATGACAAATTCTACATGAGGCTGGGCTCTAAATGTTAAGATTACACTTTAGGCTACTGGTGCGTAAACATGGCATTAGGGACATTTGGCGCATATCCTGGTTTTGTCACGATAACAGGGGGGAGATTATGAGCACCACGGCAGCTGGTAGCAACTCGATAAAGCAGCAAAGGCTGGCTAATACACCCCTCTTTCAGTGAATCTTCTGGTGCCGTCATGCTCAAGTTGAGGAAAGCTGCTGCAGTGGAAATGAGCGCTTGCGCATGCAGGACATGATCCGGTTATGTAAGAAAGATAACGGGTTGAGCAGCCCGAGCATTATTATTACCTGTAATGTGTCGGGTGTAGAAGATCATCTCGTTTAAATGATGATGATGTTTATCTGATATAACGTGTCCTCTTGTGTGTTTGGTATAAATAAACATTCGTCCACTTTGCATATCCTATAGGCCGTAATACGCTCCGCCCGTGACAGCGCATGACGCTAAAAGTTAATTCTAGGGTTTAGGTTTCTACTGGATTTCATGTGAAGGAGGGCTTGAAGCAGAGCCCGCCCTCAAGGGGTCTAGGTCTGTTCTTGCCCAGCTTGGCGTGAGCAGCTTACACGTAAATGAAACACGGAATAGACAGTTCTGGTGCCTTGCGGAACTGAGGAGGCGCGCAGCGGAGAGAAGCTCCGATCATGATTTAACCCACCGAAACACGCAGTCGATCGGTGATCTCTCGATGGTTTTTGAAATAAAATTTTGGTAACTCTTCAGTGGAGCTTGACACTCAGTCGCAGAAGCAAAGAAGCTGAAGGGCAGGTCAAGCCAGTGAAGTCAAACGGATCTTGCGATGTTACCCGCGGATGTAGAACCGGTCATCAGAAGAAGTACGGCGGGTGCAGCCCCGGCCTTACCGAGCCAGCCTCCCAGTGAACGGGCAGTGAGTGTGCTGTGGTCCTTTGGAAAATGCCTGGGTGCGCTTCTACCGGTGTACCTGGCCGGATATTATGGCTTCAGCATCAGTGTGATCCTGTTCGGTCTGATGATCTACATGGGATGGAAACACGGTCGACAGGAGAAAATGATGAGGCACAAGTCTGCAATGTATCTTCTGGAGAACGAGAGGGAATTTACTACTGCAACGGTTTTCAGAACCAAAAGCGATTTACCTCCCTGGGTAAGAACCTGTATCCACACTCCAAACTGGCTCACCACCTGCCATGGTCATGCTCTGCAGTTTGTATCACATGTCACATCTGTCACATCTGTCAGGTTGAACCTAAGCTGCATCTCAGCTACTCTGCATCACAGTGATAGGCTGGTATCTGCATGTTACCCATTAGTAGATCCTTGTTATATGTTTAGAAATCTTGCAACTTCTTAGAATGAACACATTCCCCAGTTTTTTCCTCCTGTCCCTGACCAGCCCCATATTTAGACATTTCTAATGTGCAGTGCCTGGGGAATTAGTCTGAACTGCTGCCACACTGAGGAATGTGAATTAACATGTCAGATGAGATCTTTGTGGTGGTAAGGTGGAAAGAATTACACTGATGTTGAAGAGAGCGTCCCTTGAGTAGACAGTAAAATGCAGGTCTAGCTACTGAAAAAATAATTTATCTAGCATTAGGAGAGATTCTCTCTGCGTGTGTGTTTATTCTTCCAGTTTCACTACAATGGAACTGCCGTTGACCTTATCTGGCTCCAAAAACATGATGACATATAAACATCTTTCAGAGCAGTGGCAGTGACTAGAACCACCATATCTGGATAGAGAGCGAGAGAGGAGAAACCGTGTGTGTGTGTGTGTGTGTGTGTGTGTGTGCATGCATGCATGTGTGTGTGTGTGTGCGAATGGCTGTGTTAGTGGGTGTTTTTATGGCAGATAGGCCCAATCTCAAGATCTCATGGTTTGGAGGAAAAGCTGATGTGCAACATTTGCGTGACGGTTTCCTGAAATTTCACCACTGACCAGATTAGCCTCATTTGTTAGGCCTGTATTCACTCTCTACTTTTTATTGAAGTATGTTGGCAGATTGTATATTTGTTGAGATATTGTGTTCAAGTGGAAGTACTGCCTTGCAAAACTAAGTTAATACATGTTAAGAATACATGGAAATGACTTGGTTGAAATAAAAGTGCCCCATTGGAACATTACTCAGGTATCTAGTACAGTATGTTACATATGCTCAGAAAAATGTGACTAAAATAATCTGCTCAAGTATTTTAACTACTCTGCTAAATGTTGTAGACCATTTTACACTACTCCGTCATATTTGAGTTCATGCCTGACCGATATTACTTGTCCACAGGTCAACTTTCCAGATGTGGAAAAAGTGGAGTGGCTGAATAAGGTATGTGTTTTTCCTATCAGACTTTGCATACGGTATGTGGTGCTGTATATTTTTACATTAATAACTCATATTTTTTAAAAATCTTCTATTTTAACATGCTGCAACTCGTATGATGGCGAGCTGCTCTGCGTAATTCAGCTGAACTTGTTGCAAAGCACAGGAAACAACAAATCATTTCCAGATAAAGTGCTCATGATTAACTTGAGTAGCTCGAACGCAGCTCTATTGCCTCACATTTAATATTAAGACTTTAAGTGACCCGGCTCACGTTGCAGACTCCCCATCAGAGCAGATTATCTACTGGTGTTGTTAAGAGGCAGGGAAAGCGGCTCAGATCATATCTCTGCCACTCTGTCTCTGTCAGTGCAGTAACCTCACATCGGCGCAGGGCAGGTGTTGATGTGAATACTAATAATACAAATCACCCTTCTGGTGGAAAAAAACATAAAGAACTTGGTGACAGAAGCCCAGATTGTGGGATGGCAATTTGCTGGACTCATCTTTCACCAGCCCACGTCTTTGCCCTAGGCTTCCTGATATGTGATCAGGCCACTCACACTTATCCTCCTCATGTGCGGCCGCAAACAAACATGCATCAGCCCTTGTATTATATTTGACAACCTGTAGAATGAGTTTGTGCGGAGAGAAGGGTCGGGTGTTGTCTGTGAGTAATGAATGTGAAATAAGCTGTGAGGAGTCGTACCTTTAGAGACTGCATCGTGTCCATAAGTGTGTCATTAATAATGTAGCCTAAAGGACACTCCTGTAGCTATAGCCTGTGAGCATCGCCATCCTCATGAGGACTTTGGAGATGGAGGTCAGAGGATTGGTAAATAGTAGCTGGCAGGACTTTTTTTTACACCTCACACTGAAATGCTGAAGTTAACACCAGTGTGAAGGTGTGTGGAGTGATTCCTAACCCTTCATCACAAAGAATCAATGAGAATTGCTGTAGTATATCAAGTGAAACAGCCTTGATTATTTGGTAACACTTTACTTTATGGAGCCATAATGTCCTAACAATTTAATTGGAACAACCATAATTTGATACTTATTATTGGAAAATAAGAATTTACTTGAAAGACAGCGCTCAAATTAAAACTTATTTATTCATTATTTATTTAATATTAGAAACTTTATTCTCCATATATGCTGAATTATATTCTTTACTGTAGACAAATTCCACATGTGCACTGACTAAAAGACACGATGTGTTACACTGGTAATTAATTGAAATTAATTAATTAAAAGTGCACTAATTGAATGAACACTGTATTTTCGCTATAATTAGATTCAAATTACATAGTTCTTTTTATGGACCCACGAAGCATTACCGATTATTTATTTTTAATTTTACTAGATCTGCAGTGATTAGTCGATCGACAAAATATTAATCACCAACCATTTTGATAATCGATTAAACATTTTGAGTAGTCTTTTAAAGAAAAAATGACAAATTTCTCTGATTTCACCTTCTCAAATATGAATATTTTCTGGTTTATTTAGTCTTCTATGATAGTAAAGTAAATATCTTTGGGTTGTGGACTGTTGGTCGGGACAAAAGAAGACATTTGAAGACGTCACCTTTGGTTTTGGGAAACATTGATCGACATTTTATAGACCAAATGATTAATTGATTAATCGAGAAAATTATTGACAGACTAATCTCTAATGAAAATAATCATTTGTTGCAGCCCTAAATTATACTTTAGAATGATGTGCTCCAAAATAAATAACTGAGTTATTAATGGTTGAGCTATTATTCACATTTCAATTGTGTCTTCTGTTAGTTGAGTTTTTGCTGAACCTACCGTGAAAAACCTTTTAGCCACAAGACAAACAGTCTGTGGTCGCGGTTTTATCAAGAGTGTTTTTGTCTATGTTTGTTCATGGTTCTTGGTTATATCCTGTCTTGTTCTGGCAACCACCCTTTTTATTAACAGGATGTGCTTTGCTGTGACTTAACATCTGCAAGATTATAATGCACAGTTACACATAATATATCACTATTGCAAACATGAACGACATTTATTACTTGTATTTATTTATGACTTCACTGTATCTAATGTGTGTACTGTGTAATAAAACATTGGACCATGGTTTTCTGTATTCAATGGCCATATGTTCTCTCATGTAGATCCTGCAGCAGGCTTGGCCTTTTATAGGCCAGTATCTGGAGAAGTTGCTGGTAGAGACCGTTGCTCCTGCCATCCGCACTTCCAGCATTCACCTGCAGACTCTCAGCTTCACCAAGGTCAACATAGGAGACAAGGTATGTGAACTGACTGTCAGAAAAGCAGCAATTCATCCTGTAAATGTGCCGCGACCGAGAAAATACCCAGTGTATTAATGTGGATAATATATACTGTATATAAGACAAGTAATACAGAGCTGTTCTCACAAGTCTGTTCGTTACAAGCAGAAAGATTGATAATTTAATCATAGTCTTCATGTGCATCTTCGCTAATGTGATTTCATAAAGACTCATCAGTCTTGTTTGCTTTGTGTAATAGCAGTTGTTGTGTTCACAGGCTTTGAAGGTGGCTGGTGTAAAGGCTCACACAGAACAAGATAAGAGACAAGTTATGTTGGATTTGTACCTGAGGTAATGCATCACTTTTATTAGTTCATTATTTCATGTTGTTTCATGTTGTGTATGAGCAATTAGAGAAGAATTGCTTATACACATAACAAATTGCTTACAAGAAATTCTTTATCATGAAATGTCCTGCACTAGTTTGTCCTTGTTTGTAACCGCAGATCTTTGTTTACTTAATACAAAAAAGAAAGCAGTCTATCATAACTGAAATCAGCCGCTTCCTTTGGTTAAACATGTATCTTTTCTATCTGCAGCTACGCCGGCGATGTAGAGATCAATGTGGAAATCAAAAAGTACTTCTGCAAAGCTGGAGTTAAAGGAGTCCAAGTATAAGAACAAATATCAAGATATTCCTG
The DNA here is from genome assembly GCF_910596095.1 of Thunnus maccoyii. NCBI lineage: Eukaryota > Metazoa > Chordata > Actinopteri > Scombriformes > Scombridae > Thunnus > Thunnus maccoyii. The sequence goes on from NC_056536.1 coordinate 17,168,941, forward strand.
CGTTAGTGGTCACAGTTAAGTGTCCTAAAAGCATCCTATCAGTATGCTTACATTACATTTTTCTCTTTAGCTCCATGGGAAGCTACGTGTGATCCTCGAGCCTCTAATCGGAGATGTGCCACTGGTTGGAGCCGTCACCATGTTCTTCATCCGCAGGCCTGTGAGTGTAGCACCAGTGAACCAGATCTGAGTACTTTTCAGTTTTGCACTGCACTGTATTCATATGTCATTACTTTCATCTGTGTCATAGAAACTGGACATCAACTGGACCGGGCTGACCAATCTGTTGGATATCCCTGGGCTGAAGTGAGTTGATGATAGTAGAGCACTGGGTAGATCTCTTAGGGTGCAGCCGCACTGATCTGTTGTCTGTCCATCTGGTATTCATTTTTAATTGTGTTTTAATGAGGAGTGCCTGCTTATGTTTATTTTGCTACCAGAATCAAATACGGTTTTACCTGGAATTCAAAGGAGCTCCAAAACAAACAGACAGACAGCAACACCTCTGTTCACTGACAGATCTGTGTGGTTAAATCCTTAAAGGATAAGGGTGGCGATATCTTATATTTTGTTATGGTTGACAAATCTCATGACAAGACCAAAACCAACAATGAGCTGATCCTACTAACAAGTTTTGCCTGTGCATCCAAAACCCGCTATAGCTATTTCTCTGCACCATAGAGCCACAAACGTAGCTGTTAAGCCTTTGAATTTCATGCCCATTCAAGCCATGTAACTTCCTCAACTGTCAGTCACCTTACATTGTCTACAGAGAAAATAAATGGTTCCTCCTAATAGTTCCTCCAACTTAACAACTTGATAGAGCAGTGAATGTGTATTTATCCTTGGCTGAAACTAGTCCCCAACAACTGCACTATTTATTTACTCCTGTTTGCCTGCCACAGACAAGATAGGGAAGTCAAAAGTATTGAGAAATGTTGTATGTTTTGTTCCTTTCATGCGGTTTGTTGATAGCAACATACTGAACAATGCCACCCTTGTCCTTTAAGTTGTTAGAAATTTATGCCATATTGGTGGTCGTATATTTATTCACCTTGTTATATTATGACTCCATGCTTTTATATTCAGGTAGTTTTTAAGGCATATTATATAATGTCAGAATGTGGACAGTATAGAATCAACTACAGTACAATTAAATAGAATATGAACATAAACTAATAGTCTGAAAAGTTTCAGTCATACTCAGTGTAATTGTATGGTGGCCGATTCTATACTGTTTGTGTTATGATTTTATATAATGTACTTTTGTGAAAATACAATTAAAGCATTGTCAGAGGCGTAAAATTGATCACTTCCCTCTGGCAATGCTTTCAATGACAGTTTGTCATTCTTTTGTAATTGTATTCCTCCTGTAAATGGCATAAGCCAACATGATTTCACAGAAAGCTGTCCTCACATTTAGCCAATGGGTGCTTCCTATTGGTTGTGTAACCTGGATATCATGTTATTTATGCATGCTCACATGGTCGGCAGTAGTATAGCCTCTGTCTGTTTGTCTGTGTGTCCCTCCCCTTTGTGTCGCCAACATCGTCCTTGCATTCATTTGCAGTTCCATATCGGACACTATGATAATGGATGCAATAGCCTCCTACCTGGTGCTCCCCAACCGTCTCACTGTTCCCCTGGTGGCCGACCTGCACATTGCGCAGCTCCGCTCCCCTCTCCCAAGGGTAACTGTCTCAATAATGAATGACCTGGAGCAACATGGACCCACACAGACTGAAGCAGATCTGCCTCAGCATATTATTTGCAAACAAACACATAGCCTGAAAGTCATGCAGCAAAATTCACATTGTAAATGAGAAACATGGACCAGTGATTTGTGAGGAAGCTTTTTCTTTGTGTATTGATGTGTTTTCCTGCATATATGCACATGCTAGGGAGTCGTGCGTATCCACCTGCTGGAGGCTGAGGACCTGACTGCCAAGGATACAGTTATCAGGGGCTTAATTGACGGGAAGTCCGACCCGTATGCCGTGCTGCGCGTGGGAACCCAGATCTTCACCTCTCATCACGTGGACAGCAACCTGAACCCCCAGTGGAGGGAGATGTATGAGGTGAGAGGGGTTGGGAGGGCAGAAAATACACCTGAAACATGAGATATACTGTATGGCTTTGCCTTGATATTCAGGTGCTGCATTTCCCACCAACTTGTGCGCTTATAGTTAAAGCTTGGTGTTGGTGTCCTTGCTTCATAACGATTGCACTGAGTCTTTGGTAATAAATAGGTGGCACTTTAGAGATAAACAGTTTTGTGGAGATTTTATCTACTGTTTTGGTAACAGGAAGCTGCTATTTCCGAGATAAGAAAGTCTTACGAAAACTGCTGTCTCAGGGACATATTTGTTGTTTTTGAGACACAAATTTGAGCCAAACTAAATTTGAGCCAAACACTGAATAGATTTTAAATTACTAACATCTATCTAGCGCAATGGTTAAAAGTTCTTGCCATTGTGATTCTGTTCGTATGTCCTTGTGTTATTGTGTCATGTGTGGCTGTATCTATATTTGTATATTTGTTGTGCGTGTGGCGTATTTGTCCATTTATGTGTATGTGTGTGTGTGTGTGTGTGTGTGTGTCAGGTGATTGTCCATGAAGTACCTGGTCAGGAGTTGGAAGTGGAAGTATTTGACAAAGACCCAGACCAGGATGACTTCCTGGGGAGGTAGCTTATTCATTCTCATCCATTTACTCTGTCTCTATAGTATGTGCTTCTCATGTCATTTCCATCTCTGCATGTTGGGCCATGATTCTGGCGACATTTGAGCACCTTTGTCTCTTTGATTCATTGCTTCATTGATTATCTATCTCTCTCTATCTGTCTCTCTTTCAGGGTCAAGGTGGATCTTGATATTGTAAAGAAGGCCAGAGTTGTGGATGATGTAAGTAGTAGTTGCTTATGTTTAACCTTTGGAGGTTTTAGACAAAATCCAGTATATCACTACATGTACTTGTTTTCTCACTCAGATCAAATAATAAACAGCAAATACAAGAATACAGTCATCACATTGTCTTGCCCTGGAAAACATCTATTGCAGTAATCCTGTTAGCATGTGACACTAAACTCCATGTGCCTCCTTGTGACCTGCTCTGATTGCACCATATTTAATCCTGCCGTCCTGTCCAGGCTGAAAGATCTCCTCTGGATGAGAGAAATGTGCGTTTAATGAATCCTCTGTTTTTGTAAACAGTGGTTCAATCTGAGGGACGTCCCATCCGGCAGTGTTCACCTCCGGCTGGAATGGCTCTCTCTGCTGTCCTCTGCTGACAGACTGAGTGAGGTGAGTCTACAACAGCCTAATGCTACGCAATAGATTTTTTTTTGACCAACGAACTGCATAACTTTGGGTAGAAATGTGGACAAAATTGAAACACTAATAATTAGTAGTTAGTATTTTTTTATATGCCATATACCATATATTTATTTATTTGTGGCATTTTTCCTAGATTTGACAGTATGACAGTGTAGAGAGACAGCAAACACAAGGAGAGAGGGTGATGACAGAATTTAACTGGGAACTTTGTGATCACGTTACATGTCTTAAAACACACAACCACCAGGATGCCCTGTCTCATGATTATTTACTAAGTGAGTTTGAAAAGTCAAACTCATCACATGACCTTATAATTGTCAAACATCATTTGTTCTTGAGTACTTGTTTTCTCACGGTGTGACAGACTTTTTGTAAAAAATTAACTTTATGTAACCAGAAAAGCCTTGCTGAGATTTAAAAAAAATCTAATTTTCACATGTCCTGGCCAAGACAGGCAACAATAAAAATGAGGTACAGATTGACAACGTAGAACAGATAACACAAAATATGCCACATGTAATAATTAAACAAAAATGTAATTGCAATATTATTTGTAAAATTCTCATAAAGAATCATGTAAAAGATTACATCCTAGAAAGAATATAAGTGGCACCTTTGGGTTGGAAAAAGATGGTGGACGTATGTTATGTTATGCTGTCACCTGATGTCCAGTGTTGTATGTTGGATTGATTTTAGCATTTTCAGCATGTTTTATATATTTTCATTATATGTTTTATGTATTTTATGTTTAAGTGTGTGTGTGTTTCACCTGATTGCAAGACAAAGTTAAGACCATTGGTAAAAATAAATAAAATCAATTTAACAATGTCAAACAATAAATCAGTTAGAATAACATATTCTTCATCAGTTTGTTAAGAAGGTATGAAAATAGTAAAATTATATGTTGTTTGCTCAATCCAAATGTAAGGATGTAATGAACATCGCTGTCTCTAGGGGCCACTAATGAGACTTTTAGATCATTTTCTTCACATCCTTTTGCTTTCTGTCTGTTATTCTTCCTCCAGGTGATCCAGATGAACCAGAACCTGACCAGTAAGACAGCTGATCCTCCATCTGCCGCCATCCTAGCTATCTATCTTGATCAAGCTTCTCAGCTCCCGGTAAGGTTAACACTACTTGAGGCTCCGTCATGTGGTGTGCTTTGAATTTTCATCTGTTACCCACATCCATGTATTTCATTTGTTTTAGATGAGAAAAGGTAATAAGGACCCAAGCCCGATGGTGCAAATTTCCGTTCAGGATACAACTAAAGAGAGCAAGGTAAGTTTAAATATAACTTTTTGTTAGTACATTAAACCAAACTGTAAATATAATGAATGTTTTCCTCTTTCTACTGCAGACTTCTTATGGGACCAACAACCCTGTGTGGGAGGATGCCTTTACCTTCTTCATTCAGGATCCTCGCAAACAAGACATTGACATTCAAGTAAGTCATTCGATGAGTAATGATTGAACACACCAATTAAGCTAACTGTAAAACCTGTATATATTGCTGCTCCACTCAACTCATTGTCGAGGTGATTAGTTCACTAAATTAGAGCTGAACGATATATCAAAAATTAAAAAGATTGTTGTGGGAATGGTAATTTTTGCATTTCATTTTCACTGAAAAAATATAAAAATGATGATGATGTGATTTTTGTGGGGGTCTGTGCCAAACAAGCATGTTCCTTTACATCTAGAGAGTATGATTTGTAGGCTGGGGCGTCTCTGTAGCACCACAGTGCTTCATTTATAATGGTATGTTGTGACACATTTTACCTTTTTCAAAAAATTGCAGCTCTTTTGATTTGGATATTGCGCTTGGTCATACTGCGATTTCGATAATATTTCTATTAATTGTTCAGCCCTAAACTAAATACATTCTTGATTTTCTCTCTGGTTTTATAAATGTTTCCACTTATTCTCTCTAATTTCTGTAAACTGCAGGCCCATGGTCTTAACCTTTTATGTCCCTCTTCCCATCATGATATTTGCCTTCCCCAATTTTCATCCCAACTTCACAACTTCTTTTCCTGTGTTTTTAAATCAGGTGAAAGATGATGATCGTGCTTTCTCCCTGGGCAGTCTGACCATCCCTCTGAGCCGTGTTCTGGCAACCCATGAACTCACCATGGACCAGTGGTTCCAGCTGGAGAATTCTGGTTCTGCCAGCCGCATCTACATCAAAATTGTGCTACGGGTTGGTATTTCACATATAGACTCTTTTTCTTTTTGCACACACTCACATGTGTGGTGCGGTGTAGTAAATAAGGAATGTGAACTTCAGCTGAAGGAGCTGAATTCAAAGCCCTGTGGGTGTCTGTGGGGAAGACTTTGAAATCCTATCAGCTCCCAAAGCAGTGCTCTGGCCAAGGGAACAATCACCAGGCAGATCATACTCACAACTACCCTTTCAAAACATGAGACAAAGATCTCAAATTTAAACTTTGCTTTGTTTGTGTTATCCACAGAGATTGTGGTGGATAAGAATTTGAAGAGGCTATAAAGTACACTAGCACATGCGTACAAACATTTACATTACTAGGCTGAAGATAATGATCTTCAACACATGAATTCCTAAACAGTAACTTTTCCCCAGTACATGCCTGAACTTAACACTAAAATTTAAGCCTAAAGTAGTCTTACTGCCTCACCTCTCTGTCCTTGTGGGAGCATGTGGTCACCGTAAGCACAGAAACACAAAAAAACTCACACAGAAACATGCATTTGCTCTTCTGTGTTTATCCTGATGTGAATCTCCTGGTTTCTAAAAGAGCAAGTCTCATGTGACTGTTTGAAGTAGGAAGGAGCTTCTTCTCAGACATGAAAGAGTGTTCAGTATTTTACTGCTTGACATTTTCTCTCCATAACCTCTTATTTGTTTTCTACTAGGTTTTATGGCTGAGCGACAATACCTCTCCTACAACTCCGTCTCCTCGCCCTTCACCCTCTGAGCCCGGGACGGGTCATGGGGGAATCACATCAGAACTGGACCCTGTGGGGCCTGGTGGGGTAACTAAACCTCAACCAACACGACCGCAACACACCACACCCGACCCTGACTTTGCATCTGAGGTAAAAGAAAAACAGTTGCCAAGAGACGAACAGCAGCAGTCTCGCACAAACACACTACAATCACATTTCCTGTCCTTGGTGTGCCCACAGGGAGTGCTGCGAATCCATCTGGTGGAGGCCCAAAACTTGATAGCCAAGGACAACTTCATGGGGGGCATGGTGAAGGGGAAGAGCGACCCCTATGTTAAGATCCGTGTGGCTGGTATCACCTTCCGCAGCCACACCATCAAAGAGAACCTCAATCCCACCTGGAATGAGCTCTATGAGGTATGGCTGATATGTAGAGTAGATTTCTTCTTCACATCTGGTGGATTTATCGAGTTTTAGATGAGATTTTATATAATATGTATGTGATTTTAGGTGATTTTGACCCAGCTTCCTGGTCAGGAGATCCAGTTTGAGTTGTTTGACAAGGACATCGATCAGGATGACTTCCTCGGAAGGTGCGTCCAGACATTAAAAACCTTCACTAAATATCTTGCTTTTAAATGAATATATGTAAATGAGAAAGGAGGATAAAGTATTGATTGAGTCCTCTCTTTGCAGGTTCAAGCTTAACATACGCGATATCATCAGTGCACAATTCACTGATACGGTGCGTGACATGTAGCTGAAATTAGTTGAACAGTTTTTGTACAAATCAGGTATATTTTTATGTCATAACCTGGTTGTTTCTATGCCACTCTTATTACAGTGGTATACTCTGAATGATGTGAAGTCAGGCCGAGTTCATCTGGTGCTGGAGTGGCTATCCAGAGTGTCTGACCTACCCAGACTGGAGCAGGTTAGATTCTTAAGACTTTGCCTCTTGTACTCTGTAGCCCTGAGGGCTTGTTTTATAGCATTACTGATGTTTGAATATTGTTTGACTGTGAGGGACTTGAGTTTAGAGAGTGATTTATGCCTGTAAGCATGCAGTGGAGAAGTGGAGAATGAGCTTATCTTTGCAGATGCCATAGATTAGTTTATTTATGTTAATATATCCGTCTGTGTTGTTCAGACAGGCAGGGAATTTAAACCACAACTTTCTTATTGCACAATAAGTCTTAATAAAACGCCCTTGTTTCCCTGCTCCCACAGATCCTGCAGTACCAGTCTCAGAAGTCATACCAGAACAAGGTTGTGCCATCATCAGCTGTGCTGTTTGTGTATGTGGAGCGTGCCCACGGCCTGCCAGTAAGATCATATCTATGAGCCCTTGGGGCTGTCTTTGTTGTTTACTATGATGTGTTTTTTCCTCACTAAAAGGAGTGGAGGAGTACAATATTTGCTACAATTACAGCTACATGTGTGTTTTATACGTGATATCACTGCTGATGTAATGTGTGTTGTAGTTTTAGTGGAAGCTGCTGATAACATTGTTGTATTACATTATTCTTTGTGTGTAATTTCAGCTGAAGAAAAGTGGAAAGGAGCCAAAAGTTGGAGCTGAGATAACCCACAAAGGCGTATCACACCGAACCAAGGTAGCATCATGATGTCTGAGCTGAGTGTGTGTATGCAGCAAAAGAAAACTGTTATTTGACAAGAATCATGATTTTCTCCTGTTCGATTGTTCTTTCTCAAGGTCTGTGAGCGCTCCACATCTCCTCGATGGGATGAAGCCTTTCACTATTTGGTCCGTGATCCCAGAGATGAAACACTCACAGTCAAGGTGAGAGTCATTAACAGCATCTGTAATTTACACTTTTTGCCTGACCTACGCGGCTGCAAGGCAGATAAAATTGTTGCACCATTTATTAGGTTGCAAAAGCCACTTTGTGTCAGAGCTGGCGTTTTATACAGATATGATAAAAACCCAGTTTGTAAAAAGGTTTGTGTATCTATGTGTGTGTGTAGCTCTCCCACAGCTGGGGCCAGGCTCTTGGATCATTGACACTTCCTCTCAGAGAGGTGCTGGCTGAGCCGGGGTTGGTGCTGGACCGTTGGCTCACTCTCGATGGAGCTCTGCCAGAGAGCCAGATACTTATGAGGGCCACGCTCAAGGTACTGGCAATACATCCTGATTATTGTTTCTATGCCATGTTAGCAATGGGGGGGCGGGGAGGGGGGGGGCTAATAGCTTTTTAAAATGAGTCATAGACTCAGCTGATCTGATGCTGAGGGGGAGTTTTCCACAATGTTGTAGAAGATCACAGATTGATACTATATTACAATGTACCAGCATCCGACTGTGTATTTCCCCTTCAAGAGCTCACAATAGCAGCTGTTTAATTTTCTCAAAGCTTCAAGTTTGGCTCCACAGCAAGTCTGTAGAATTGACTCATTTTTCAGACGTGAGATACAAGATTGTTATGCAGCACCGATGTCGTGCGATATCTCAATTCTGTGTGTCTTGCAGATCTTGGACACTCAGCTGGCGGTGTGTCGTAAGCCTCCAGGAGACGGAGGTAATGACGGCAGCGTAGAAGAAGTCATCCCCAAGTGGGATCCTTCTCATCTAGACCTCAGACACAGAGGTGGATTCGCCTTGTGAGTCACACACACTATCATCAATGCTCCATTGTGCAGTCACTGCCGCCACTGTTGAGATAGTTGTCTGGGTTTTCTTTAGTAGGCTTTTTTCAAGTTTATTTCATCCTATTAAAACACCAATTCGTAATGCCTACTGCTGGTTTATGTCTGTTATGCTAAATATTCAAAGACATTATAATGTCAATAACCATATTTTCTACGCTGTGTCTTTTAGAGGCAGTGATAACGCAAGCGCAGCAGGTCAGGTGAAGCTTACCGTCGCCTATTCCACAGACGAAAACAGGCTTTTCATCACCGTTCATGCCTGCAGGTCTTTATATGTCACACATTGCCCTTTTATCATCATATTCCTGACCTGGAGCAGTCGGTACAATCATATGTTGTAAATGTGATCTCCGTGTACTCACAGAGCCCTGGCAGCCTGCTCCAAGGACGGTGCAGACCCTTATGTTTCCTTCATCCTGCTGCCTGACAAAAAGGCTACCACCAAGAGGAGAACTGCCACCAAGAAGAGAGACCTCAACCCAGAATTCAACGAGAGGTAAGACCAACAAATAGTGATAGTGAACGAGGCATGATGATGCTACATTTCTCATCTCTCCCACGTTTCTCTTTCCTTCTTGTCTGTAGGTTTGACTTTGATTTCTCTCTGGAGGAGTCCATGCAGAGAAGACTGGATCTGTCCGTGAAGAACAATGTCTCCTTCATGAGCAGAGAGAGGGAGCTTATCGGCAAGGTATATATATGATTTATCACATCTGAAATGCACTTACTAGTTATCGCCTAAGTCCACATACGTTTCATAGTGATTATCACCAGACACCACAGATACAGAAATGTGAGACATGATTTTTTGCTTTTCCTTGTTGTCCTCAGTTGCTGCTGGACCTGGACCAAATTGACCTCAAGACTGGTGTCACACAGTGGTAATGATTTAAACTTCTACTGAGCATTGTGTTATAATGGAGTTGTATCAAAAAATATTAAAAACTTGACTTTATTCAATGTTATATAAACAAATCATATCCTTTCTCTTTTTTCCAGGTACGATTTGGTTGCAGAGGCCAACTAGAAGAATCAATGCTGATCTTCACCACTATATAGCATTAAGTGTTGCTTCTGTGATCTGTGATTTCTGTGTTTGTATATTCAGCTTAAATGAAAACTTCCACCATCACTGAAGAAAAAAAAAAGAAGACAACATATCCACTGCACAAAAAACACGTTCCATCAGTATTTATGAGAGGAAACTTTACATGTAGCTTATCATCCATAAAGTGTTCACTGTGCTGAATCCAGATTCTTCAGTAGAATATTTTGGCTGAATAGATATTTGATAATAATGCAGCTATGTTGCACAACCTACCAAGTTTATATATGTTCAAAAGCATGTAAAAGTCCTATTTGAGTTTTATTTACAAAAGGGCTCATGCTGTGGTTAATATCCAAATGTAATGACAATGTTTTACAGATTTACAGCATCCAACAAAACTGAAAGAGATTCCTTTGAATTTTAATTTTTTTACAATCTTCAAACAATTCCCAATATTAACTTTGTTTATATGCGTTTATATTATTGCCTTAAGTATTACAAAACTGTGCACAGTTTGTCAGTGTTTATGGATTATGTTTCAAATGAAGTTTTATATGTTTTAACCAGAGAAAAAGTTGCTTTTGTAAATCAAAGTATTAAAAACCTAGACCCTCACTCTTACCACTGAAAACAGAGGTATGATACTGTAAGCAGAGTCTAAATCACTGTGCTTTTATGAAGAGAAAACTTTGTAGATATGGAAAACTCATGGCTAGTGTTTTAACACCCATGCTTCTTTGTGTTTGTACGTGTTTGTAGCGCTAAATGCAACAGGCTGACACTGTCGGCCGTTATACTTTATTTTTCAAGCAAAACAATTATGATCTTATGAGAAGTTAGCAAATATTGTATGTAAGCAGTGGGAAAGCCTCCAGGCTTCCACTACTGTCACCTCACCACAAAGACTTGGACACTGATTTGTGGTCATGGAATAGAAAATAGTGTTTAGTGTCAAAACTAAAGAAGAAAACTGCTGAGCTTTGACATTATTTGAACATATCATCATGTATCAGCTTTTGAAGTTGTTGATTAAAGTTTGCACTCTCATGAATCAAACCAGTTTCTTGGCATTTTTTCTTGCAGAGGTTTGAATTTTCAACATACTTCATTTGCTTGGGTGTTTTGATGAAATGTCATAGTCACATCTTGCCACCAGGTTGTGATAAAGCGCTGACAAAACCTCACTTTCTGTCCAGCTGCATGTGGAATGACTGCTTGCAGATGTGAGGGGCGGGGCACCAGACTATGAGGTGATTGACAGGTTGTTTGAGCCAACAGGAGCGCCTCCACCCCCGCTCAGGGGAGGGCAGAGAGAGGAAAACCTGCCCTCTGAGTGGAGGCAACAGCAAAGAAGCTTAATCAGGATCACACAACAATAATGAATGGAAACACGTCGTAGCCAAGAAAGTTGAGCACCAACTAAGTAACTATTGGTCGGCATTTGAAAGTTATCCGTCGCAGGAGGAAATCTTTTTGTAAGTAATGGATTGGCCAGGCAAATCAGAAAGTACTTTCTGGATCAGAAAGCAGCTGTACTTGTATTGTTACTTTTGAAAGTAAGTTTTGTAGGGCAACTACAGTGGAATACACTGTAAACCTAAACGTCTGAATAAGTGTAAATGGCATTTTGGGACATTAATACGAGACTACTGCACTGTCTGCGTTTTATCACGGTTTGGAAAAGTGGATTATTTGGATTCATCCGTTAATGAAATTGTTGGAATACTTTTTTCTGGATTATTATCACTGAAAAAAGGAAGGATTGCAAGGTTTCAAGTGACCAAGAGGATACAGTTCTTCTCGGGGGGAAAAATGGGTAATATAGAAAGTGTGGATGGCCAATCGGAGATGAAGCATCACATCATGCCTCTGAAGGTGCCCATGCCTGACCCCACCGAGCTGGAGGAGAAATTTGCCATTGTTTTGGTAAGTTATAATTATCTCAGATTGTCATGATGTTGGTCAAGAGACGCCTCACAAATGTCTAAATATGTTGAGTTATTTCACATTGGCCTGCTGGTGGTTGTATTTGTTTATTTTATCTAGGCCTACTTGTTTTGACTCCCATTTGCTTATAAGTGCATCATAAACACCACTCAGATGAGAGCAGTGACACAAGAGAGGTGACAAAAGAGTTGATTTGTGCTTTTTTTGTTGGCATAACTGAGATGAAAGTGTATGTGTATTTACATGTCTACCCCTTTATCGTCTATTATGAGCTGCTGGTATTTTAAATGAACCGACCTGTGCTGTCCCGCCCCTCTCTCTCTCTGCCTGCTGTCCCCCCCTCTCCCCTCCTCTCCTCTCCTCTCTCTCTCCTGCGGTTCTTTTGTCTCCCCTAAAGTCAGACAACTCAGCGTTTGGCTGAAGTGGCAAACACTGAGCACAGCATGGTGAGAGTGGGAGGAGGAGGGGAGGTGTGGGGGTATTTTTTTTTTCAACAGTGGGGAAGGACATTACTGTATATCCTTGACAGAACACATTACTGCATTCTCCGTCTGTGTTTATTTAAAGTTTTCTTGCTGCAGGCTAACCATCTGAAAACAACATTTTCTGAATTCCCCCAAAACTCCCACACCCGAAGAGCCCCCCCCCCCCCCCCCCCCCCCCCCCCCCCTCCTTCCTCCTCTCTCCTCTCTCCTCTCTCTACACTCCACATCAGGCCGTCTGAACGCTTTGTAATAATGAGCACACAGTCAACACCCACTTTTACCTTTTATCAACACACTCAGGTTAGTCATCCTGCATCAAGGGAACATTTCATTTTTTGTCACATGACACAAGGGGACTTCACAAGTTTCCTCTTTTTTGGGAAAAACCATGTGGAGTTTTCCTTCGAATAACTTCTGTCAGGCTGTTCCAGGGGTGGGAACTAATTTGTAAATCTATACAACTGTTAGTCCATTGACAGAAATTTAATCAGCAACTATTTTGATGATGAATCATTTAAGTCATTGCTTGAAAGCAAGAATGCCAAGCATTCACAATGTGAGGATTTGCTGCTCTTCATTATCTTATGTGACAGCAAACTAAATACTTTGGGGGTTTTGGATTGTTGGTCACACATTTGAAGATCTGAGAAACATCTAATAGACATTTTTCACCATGTTCTGACAATTTATAGATTAAATGTTCAATTGACAAATCTTTTACTCAAGGAGATCTTGGATCAAGTATAGTATTCAGTTCTTTTACAAAGTATAGCCTATAGCAGTACTTCCTGACATGAGCAGATAAATCTGAGGGTCCACCAGTTGATTAAAGGGATAAAGTTAAAAAAAAACATTTATTTTTTCTTAGTTCTCTTTAATTAGATACTTTCAGGGCCTGTAAAAATCTTTCTCATGAGACAATCCCTAGAAGGAGAAGTCACTCTTCTTTAGTTGAACTTCTTTCAACCCACAGCGAGGTCATAACCTGTAATGAGGGGTCATAAGTAAACATTGTGTCATTTCAAAGGCACACAAGGTTGAGAGCCATGTAATGCAGTAATGACTCAATTTAGATTATCACCACATTTCTGGTTTTCTGAGAAACCTTTCCTATTGCCATTTGGAAGAGCATCACTGAAGAGAACTGGACTGGACTAGAGCACTGGGGCTGTATTCACGTGTCTTATCTCACCATTAGGACTTACTTGTTGCTCTAAAATGATTTGGGAATTATTCCTACTGAAAGGGGCTTTAGACCAAAAACTTAGAAATCCTTAAGTTAGGACTGTTGTGTCCCTTATTTTTAGGAGATTCTCCAAACTCAGTTAGGAGCTACTTTTAGCCTCACACTGTTATGGCCACTTTTAGTAACATCCGGATCTGTAACTGGTAGAAAAGTCTTCAAAAAAGCTTCTTTTTTACATTTACTTGAGTAATATTTCAGTCATGTAGTTTTATTTTGTTTGAGTTACATGTTCAAGGACTGTTTCCACCCCTGATCAGCTCCACATACACCCAAACAGAAGACAGAAAGCTCAGTAACATCCCTCCAACTTGTTGCTCTGTTACAGTGTGAGTGATCCAGGCCTCTTGCAACACGTGTCATAGCAGCATAAAATATACAAAGATTCAGAAAGATTTGAATGTAGAAAATACACTACCTATCTGTTTATTTTTTGTTAAACACTAGTATGAGGGTTTCTCACAGGTGCTGATTTTGTGCTCCTCACTCCAAATTTCAGCATAACCACACCCAGCCTTTATTTTCATCTGTTTAAGACTTTAATTACAGTATCAAACAGCAGAGAACTGCAATCTTCACAGCATTACTCAGATAGTCTCATTCTTGAACACTGTGGACCCTCTATGTTTCTGGAATGAAGCCATTATTTGCTTGCCAAAGCTATCAACAGCTACACAGTAAAACCCTCATATGAAGAGGCTAGCGCAGCAAGAAGCCATTCAGGGCCCTGCTTGTTGACTGCTGTGCAAAGTCTCAGCTATTGTGACAACTACACACTGTACTACGCTGTAGGCGCTATTATGACAGCTCAAGTCACGTCTTTGTCATGCAGATGACTCACTGCTTGGCTAAGTGTTTGGTTTTGAACAGACATTTTAGATGCATGTAAAGTTTTTCCAAATGACTGATGGTTGATGATTTGTAGACGTCACGTTTCCCATAAAGAAAGCCTAGAAAAGATTTTTTTTTTTTTTTAATCAACATACTGCTTATCCTGCCTGGAGACTGGAACAGTTGTTCTGACTGCCCTGCAGCACAAAGTCAATAACTGTTATTATGTTCAGCCGTGCAGAGCAGATGATTTCTATGCAAGGGCCAGTAGACTCAACATTTCAGTTGTGTTTTTGACTGGGAAAAGTTTTTCAAGCTCTCTAACCCCAACCCCGCCCTACCCTATAGTACAGTAGCTCCAGATTTCCTTTACTTTGTGGGAAAGAACAACACACTTGTATATTTTAGTCTTCTTATCAGTCCTCTTGTCCCTGCACTACTTGCCTCTTGTTTCGAGATAAAGGTACATCAAAAGCTTTTGTCTTAGTGGTTGGTGCTCTTCAGGAAGACGAGGCCATGGCTTTGTCATCTGGCAGTGGCTATATATCTGAGTGCTTTTTTCACATATGCCAAAAAATACTTTGGAAAACTTCTGCTAAATTGAGCAGATTTCTTTCTTTAGTATTTCTCAGCAGAGACGTAACTGGCATCATAGCAGCCTCGATAAATAACACACTCTCCATAAATGGGTATTTGGACATGGGTTTTTTCCCCTCTTTGGATCACTGCGTTTCTTGCTGCATGATGGCATGCTGCTGCTTGCTGCTGGATGGATGTGTCTGCATCTGCGCGGTGGGACTGCCCTCTCCTCCCAGACACGGCACGCAGACGTCCCACTGGAATGACAGCAGCCCATAATGATGTCATGGGTGCAGCAGCCTTCGCCAGCGTAGTAATATCCCTGGGCTAATGACTTTAACAGCAGCTCTCTACTGTAAATGGTGGAGGGCAGTGGTGGAGGAGGGGGCGAGTGAGACCCCAGGGTTAGCTTAGACTACTTCATGCGGTCTGCTAATAAAATGCCTGGGTCAGGTCTAACCGGGAGCATGTGCTAAAGGCATCGCCTCGCTCCTTCTCGGTCTCTTTTGTCCAGCATCCTCAGAAACAGCTTCAGCTCTGTCTTTTGTGGCTGGAAACAGTTGCCTGGCATTTTCCTTTCTTCATTTAACAGGGGAAGTTGCATTGTAGCCAATGATGGTTGGTTCGCTTTACAATGAGAACTGTGTTCCTGCAGGCTGCTTCTGGTGTATATCATGTCATTAATTCAGATTGTGATATAGATCTACCTAGACCTCACTCATAGACAAGTGTAGATCCACAACATAGAAGCCACATCTATAAAATTATATCTTGGTCATTGGCAGCGTTCCTTTAATAGTTTTGGCTCTTTTTCCATCTCTTTGTCCTTGGTAACTCTTACTTATCCTTGGACCGTACAACTTTGTGTGGTTCCAAAATGGAAATGGAATCTCTCATTCATTCAACCAGTCAGTGTTTCCTACTTTCCCATTCCCTGAATTCACTCTCACTGTGGGTCTGGCCTCTAAAATAACCTTCTCCATATGACTCTGTTCTTATGAAAACGATGTGAGATGAATGAGTGGCATTTTCAAAGGTGTACGTCTGGCCTGAGATCCTCTTTCAAAGTGCCCGAGCACCAATCTGCCGCTGGATTCCTGTGGTCTGGTCGAGACCGAGGCCGCAGGAGAACTCAGAGAGGGAAAATTCCCTTTGAACTGGCTGTCTGCCACCGTTCTCGGTTGTAATGACTTTACCAACATTTTTAAACAGTGCACACATATTTAAGAGCTGTTATGGGAGAAGCACAGGATTATTTTCACTACTTGATTGCATTGGAAACAATCCTAACCGATTTGTCTGCCTCCGCTCAACTCCCGGCATCTTTTATGCGCTGACATCCAGTTGCATCATGCAAAGAAGTGCAATCACAGCTTTTTATTTGAGGTTTGATTGTTCACAAAAGGAAGTCTCAAGATTAAGTCGCAGCAAATGTTGGGAAAAATACAGAAGGAGAGGTTAGCGTTGAGTCAGTAGTAGTGAAATCAGACATGCTGACAATGCGACTCCAGCACCCTGTCTGACATCACTGTTTTCTTGATGGTTGGAGTCTAAAGAAAGCTGCAATGTCTGATAGATGCCACTCAAGCGGAACTAATAGAGTCAAGCTGTGCGATGTGTTTTTGGACATGAAACCTAAATCATTTCTCTTTGTTTAATGGCTGTGGCGTTTTATTTATGTGCCTAACCCTCCTGTTCTCACACACATCACCACCACCTTCCTCTTTTCTAAAAAAGAGAAAAAAAATGTGTTTGTTACGTCACTTAAGTTGGAAGAGAGTGTACATCTGGCTCAGCTACCCACCACCGTGTCCCAGGAAGAGGGGGATTATGGGAGTCGAGTGCACACAGTTAACTCAGTTTTAGAGCAGCGGTGCAGGCAGCACAAGGCTGTCCACCTGGCTTTCTCTGCCCTCGGGCTGCAATTCTCCCAATCTGGGCCGGGCTTTATGGGGAGTTTTAGTGCTTCTCTGCCTCTTTCCTTGCAGCTATTTTGGAAAGCAAAGGTCAAGTTAAAGACCATGACTGAGCAGATATAACATGTCCACATTCAACATAGATCGTGTACATCAGATCCACCTTAGTGATTGATTCTGTTAAGCCAGATAGCCAAGAAAGCTAAAGCACATGTAGTTGTTGTCGTTTGATTGAACTTTCACAGATTATCTGTGGGTTTGGATTTATTCATACATGCAAAAAACCACTGCATGTGTTTGTCATTTATATGCATATGCGTGTGTGTGTGTGTGTGTGTGTTGGTGGTGGGGGGGGTGTTGTGGGGGTTTGCATGCTGCTCCAATGCAGCTGCACCAAGGCTGTAGGTTGGAGAAGTGGTTTCCTCCTCAATACAATGGGGACTCTGTCAGTCGGTGTTGTTTTAGAAAGGGGGCCTCATCCCCTGGTGCCTTTTGTGCAGCTACACTCTTTTTTACGTGGACGCTGAGAGGAACTGCTGTAAGCCTGTTTAAAGAGCCAGTGGATTACAGCTTGATGCTACCTCTAGTATACACTAGTGACGTGATGTAATTATTTCCCAGGCCTTCCTTAAATGACTTAAAGGACTTTCTTTATCTTCTCATTTCTCACATTTTACTTCTGCCTTTTTACAGTGACACTTGGAGTGAATTATCTAGAAATAAAGGGGGACTTTTTATGATGTACGACTAACAACATAATTCAGCAGTTGTCATGTGTCTTGATTTTTTTTTCTTTTGGTTTTACTTTTTGTTCCCTTTATTATTTTATCACTGTTTCTCCTTCCAACTCTGACTTCCTCTAAGGAGACAAATGCTTAGAAAGATTATTTGATTCAAAACTTTTATTCCCACTCAGCTCAGGCTCAGATTTGTTGCCCTTTCTCTTTGGCCGACCTTCATCTCTTTAACTGGGCAGTGTGTCAAAAGGCCTGGCCCGGCATGAGTTATTGAGGCATTCATGTACCTGCATTCCTGACATTCCCTGTGAATATCGTCTGTTGGCTGGGGCTTCCCTGGGTCCTGCATGGACGCACAGAGAAGAACAAACAGGATGTTCGCAACACAGGAATGAACGAATACCTCTGATTCATGACCAATTGTAGTATTTATTTATAACTCAGTGCTAGCTCTACATGTGTATCTTTGTTTGTGTTCACACT
The DNA here is from genome assembly GCF_910596095.1 of Thunnus maccoyii. Classification (NCBI taxonomy): domain Eukaryota; kingdom Metazoa; phylum Chordata; class Actinopteri; order Scombriformes; family Scombridae; genus Thunnus; species Thunnus maccoyii. The sequence continues at coordinate 17,187,144 of NC_056536.1, forward strand.
TCCTAGATTTGTTAAAAAAAAACAAACGAACTAGACAATGTGGTTGGTGCAAAATTTTGCCAGGTGGGATATCTGTAAAAGTTTGACGTCACTGTTATTTTGGACGCTTGTATCGGATAAAAACAACTTCCTAGATAAGGACATGTAAACAAGAGTGCATTTCAAGTTCGCTCACATTTGAAGCTCGAGGAACATCTGGCTCCAGAAGGACCTTGAGCTCCGGACATTTGCGTCTTTATCTTAGGCAGTGGCCGTTAGTTTGGCTTCAAAGACGCCTGTGATGATAATGGCTAGCTTGGACACAGCTATCACTGCTGTCGATCACTGCTACGTCACCGAGTAAATAAATGGATTAGCAAATGCGTTCTGGGAGGCGGTTCTTGATTTATCAACTGAAAACGGCATTGCACCAACTTCCTGTTGCTTTGACTGGCTGTGGAATGTACATTTGGGTTGAGTGTTGTAAAGAACGGACTGGAGGGAAAGTTATTCTCTCAACACAGTGACTTAGAGGTCACAGACTCGAAGACGCAAGTTCATGGGAGAAGAGAGGGAGCTAGAAGCCATTCAGGCTGGAGAGGGGAAGGTAGTGGACCGGCATGAAATGCTAAAGAAGGCCTGAAACTGAAACCACAGCTGTAAACTGTGTCTCATTTAACTCCTGATTTAATGGGGATTTAACACTTCATGAAATGAGTTGCAAACCTCCCTTAGGGAAAGTTTCAGCCAACCACTGTTTCTGTTCACTGTTACAGATAGTAGTTTTGATTAATCAAGTAGTCTATCAACAGAAAATAAACAGACAGCAATTCCCATAATCGATTAAGTCATCTATCAAGCAGAAATTCCAAACAATCACTTGTTCTAGCTTCTCTGATACAAGGATTTGCTGCTTTTCTTAATTATAAATTGAGTATATTTGGGTCAGACAGAACTAGTAAATTGGACTGCAGGAATTGTGAATTTAATATTTAATAAGAAAAGCAGCAACTCCTCATGTTTATGGAGCTGAAATCAAAGAATGTTTGGCTTTTTTGCTTGAAAGTTGACTGAAATGATGAATTGATTATCAAAATAGCTGCTGATATGTTATCCCCTGATGGACTGATCGATTAATCGTTCTACAACATGTAATTGATTAACCTGGAAATTTTATTTCCAATGATTTATCAATGAGTCATTATTTGCAGCCATAATACATGTCTTGCTATAAAACTACATCAACTGATGTCAAGATAACAAGGGTTTATTTTTTTGTATAACACAGAATTTTCAAGCACTTAATGTTTGGTGTGTTACAGAGTTTTCACTAACCACATGCTTTAGGTCTCACATGTCAGGAATGTGGTTTTCCTGCTGACAGTAGATTTGCATGTAAATGAGGTGCTTGCGCTTACCTGTTATGTTAATATCTTAATAAACAAGTTCTTAACTGAGTCTGTTTATGTTTTCTTTGCAAACAAGAAACAGCATCAGTAGGAGTAGACAGGGAAACTTTTACTTCTCCGCCTGTTAGAAAAACATCTTCCCCTCTGCTTTCTGTCCCTCCCACCTCCAGTCTCTGTCTTTTGGAGAACTGGTAGCATTTGCTCTGTTGGCCTCACAGTCTTCCAGCATCTTTGTGCAAGACCCATGCTTTGTTGTGATTGCCTAGTTCGGGTTACCTCGCGAAAGAGCGATAGGACGATCAGATGTCTGTTCAGAGAAAGGGGGGCAGTGTTTTCTCACACTCTGCTCTGTTGCTTTCAATTCAGTGGGCCTTACCTGGAAGCTGGAAAAACACCTAGAGTTCTTTCATGCATAAACACATTGTCAGAGTGGATGTGCAAAAACACACACACACAAACACACACACGCACGCTTGTGTTACACATAGCAGCCTCAGAACAAATCTAACATTACTCAGAGCCGTTTTTGATTTCCTGGCGAGTAGAGGAAGTCCCTGCAGCCCTGTGACGACAAGAGCTGAGGCTCTCATCCTGTCTCCTCTCATTGTGTTCCAACATTGAGGAAAAGGAGAAAGCCAAACAATAGCACTGACAGCAACATTCATTAATAAAAAGCTAATGTAATAAATATATCTTTGGATGCTGTCACAGAATGATTCACTATTAAGTTTGCCGTATAAGACGTCATTCTATCAGGTCATCTGTTCTACTGAACCCCACCTCGTGTAATCTGTTGCAAGTCTACGTGACCTGTACATGACACCCTTCCTGTCCTTTGCATCTATGAGGGTGTAGACACTTATTTATTTCTCTCCTTTTGTTTTTTTCTGAGCTACACATTTATCTTGACCTATATCCATCCACCTCTGGCATAGGAACTGCTGCATCACTTTCTTCTCTTGTTGTGAGGGCAACATATGCTCAGTTAATATGCTTAAAGAAAACATCCCAGGTCCCATATTCATTGTGTTTTCTTTGCCTCCTTCTTGGCTCCACTTCCTGACAGGGATCAGTGGCCTGGCTTTTTCCACCCTCCTCAGACAGTAACCTTCATTAAAGAGCTACAGGTCTTATCTTTCCCCTCACTGGCTGGTCTGGTATTTTCCTTTGTTACTGGATTATTGAAGTATTTTCTGAAGAGTGTTGCTTTTTCATTTATAGCCAAGCGGCTTTGAAACTATATATGCTAGTGCCTTAACTGTTTGTGGAGAAAAGAGAAGAAGCAGCCAATAACATTTCTCTGAGATTATTAACAATAACATTAGCAATGTGCATGTTCTGTTTGCTGGTTTGTTGTTCTTGAAAAGTAAGAATCAGGCCAAATATCTGAGTGTTATCATGAAAGATCTAAAATCGAAATTTTAAGCCGCCATGTCCGATATGTTGCAACATCAGCCTTTCATCCTCTGTAAAATAAAGCAGTCAGGGGGAGTAATGTCCAAACAGGATCTGGAAAAGCTGATCCATGCTTTTTTCTCAGTAGATTAAATTAATGTAACTGTTTCTTTTCAGGCTTCAGCTGCTCAGAGTCAAAACAAAAAGATTACTCTATTAAAGGGTCAGATGTTAAATGATAAATACAAATAAGTGGCTGGGTTAGGACATTGTTATTTTATGATTTATAGTTCTAATATTCTGATTTCCAAATATGAATTATGTTTTAACCTTTTCTGTTGTTTTCTATTATTAATCTTTTAATTTAATCTGGTTGTGTTCTTCTTTATATATGAAATGTGCTGTACAGTACATGAACAACTAAATTACCTCGCCTTTGTCTCAAATGCGTTTTAAGCTCAGTTCATTGTTGTCTTTGGCTGTTACCCTCAGTTATGTTGGCTGGGCAGCTTCCAGTTGAGTCGTGCCATAGGTCCCTTCTTCCTGGACCCCACCCTGATGAGCAGACACTCAGACTTGTTGGGGGTAAAAGAGGGCCGTCTGGGCCTCTGACTGAACTGCCACAGGCTCTGTCCAGCTTAGTAAGCTGTTCAGCCGCCCACTCTTTTCCCTCTGAACTGATGACAACTAGGTCTGGCCTGTGTAAACCTATCAAAGTAGATAAAAAGACAGATTCTGCATTTCCAACCCAATGATAAAGCACCAAAGAGAGAATCACACTGGATGCATTTCCTTAGTAGACCACATAAATGGGATAAGGAAAAGCATAATACCTTTCTAAATGAATGAAGAATAAAGTTTTTTAGTATTATGTCATGTATGGGCTTATAAGATACCAGATATTAATATTCATATTTCCAAACAATATTGCAAAAAGTCCAAAGATTAAGAAAATCAGTTCAAATCTTTTTCACAATCACCTTTTCAGAATTTGACTGGTCAATATATCACTAAAAAAACCTTACCATATAATACTGGAGACATCAGAGTAAATACTACTTAAATAGCTCTTATTACCCTCCATTCCAGGCTTTTGAGACAAAGTTAGCAAACTTAACCACATTTAAATGAAACAACCAGTCCATTTTTTGATGATATTTACACCAGATTATTTCAGGGTTTCATTGGGCCATCACAAGGCAAGTTAACATCAGAGTGTGTACAATACAAAAGAAAATATAGTTAAAATATAACCAAAGAGATCTTGCAGAATAAAACTCTGTTGCAAGCCTGGCAACAACCTTGGAAGCAACTTGGGCAACACAGAGCCATTCTGCAACAGTCTCAAATGAAGAGTCATTTAGTTTTGGTGCATGTTGGTTTTATATCTTATCCCGGCTCAAAGTGTGAAGCTGTGAGAAAGATCGGGGGGGGGGGGAACATCCTGTCGCTCTTTTCCATTTGTTTCTCTGGGAGCCTTTGGCCGGAGTTGCAGGTCATAAACTCAACTCAAGGCTAATTGTAAATCAGCTCGGATTAGGAAGCTGTCCAGTTGAGGGCAGATGGAGTTGCCCTGTCGACTGTGATGTCTGAGGTGACCAGCACTTCCCTTGGCTGTGGGGGTGACTGTGCGTGACTTGAGCACTCTGCTGAGTCCCTGATGGCTCTCTTGGACTCTCCATGCCTCCTTAACCGGCAACCTGACCCCCGTCAACTACTTTAACTGTTGAGTTTTTAAAACCTCTGTCCTCCTCCTTCAATGGCTCAAATGTCTCTCTGTTTTTGAGTTTATACCGTCTACATTTGCCTGTGAATAGTCCTCCTCCACACATCCTTTTCCTTCTTAGCTCTACTTTTTGTTTCTTTCTTTTGTTTGTGCTCTTTATCTTTTTCTTCTTATCTGCCTGTTATTTACCCTAGGTTTGCAACTAATGGCTATTTTGCACTGTCAATTAAATGAATTAGACTGTCAAGCATAGTTTTGAGTAATCTTTTTATTCTAAACAGTGAAAAGTGCCCATAATTTCTCAGAGACCAAGGTAACATCTTCAAATTGCTTGTTTTGTCTGACATTTAGAAAGCTGGAACTAGCAAATGTTTGCTGTTTTGCTTGATAAATGACTTAAATGATTAACCATTAAAAATGTAAATTAATTTTCTGTCAGTTACTCTGTCAGAGTAGTCAAATTCCTTCCAATATATCCTTTGTCTCTTTATTCATTTACTTACTGCTTTGTGGCTGATTTATGTGCAAGAGAAAAGCAAAAAAGATTCATATTTTGGTCTTTTAACAAGCTCATAAACTATATTATAGTTTAAAACTCTGGAGTTTTTCATTCTGTTTGGAAACTCTGTCTCTTGTTCTGGCTCACAAAAGGGGCCCTAATGATGGGAGAGATAGTGTTGATAATAGAACCAGTTCATCTGGTTGCGCAGTGTCCTGGTGTTGTGTTTTAGCCGGATTTTGCTCTACACAGCACCAGGGGGCATATTCTGACCCTGCCCACCAGCCATTGTTAGCGATTTTCTATGAGGAAAAAAATATAGCTCAAATGTCAAAGGATGGGAATGGCACAGTACCAAACCAAAACAAAGCTTCATATTGAATCCTTTGTCGAGCCATTCTCAGGTCAAACAAGAAAGGCCTTGCTGGAGGAGAGAGTATGTGGGCAGTGTGGCAACATAACAAGCACCAAACATTTTTGGCATTACTGTAGTATTTTACCCCTGAAAATAAGTAAGTAAATAAAGCTACTAAATGATGTGCCTTTGCTCCTTCTCCCACGTAAGACTACTTCTTTTTAGCTTTTTATAAACACGGGAAGTGCAAGATTGTATCAGTGTGGGAGAAAGTGAAATGAAATTAGCTAAATTGGGTTACTTGGTTCAAATTACCCAAATCTAGTCAGAAAGGAAACATCCCTTCTGCTTTTTGCCTTGTTGCGGGAGAAACCTTTTCTCTATACGCTCAATCAGTCAAGCAGTACTTTTTTTTAAAACCCATTTTAACTTTGTTACCTCACACACATCTGCACACAGTCCCACCTGCATTTGTTTACAATCCCTTAGGCTCTAACAGACAAAGAGCAGAACATTATGAAACATCAATGTCTTCAGTGTGTTTTCATTGCTTATAATGACTCTCCTATAAAGCAGAAGGCAGGGCTCCTCGTGCAATTCTCAATATTATACTGTTTCCACTTCTAATTAATGTTTTCGCCATTTTCAACTTTTGCTCTTTTGTCTTTACTAAATGAATGAGCATCTGCGTTTGTGTCTGGTCTGTTTGTTTTCCAGTAAGTCAAGATTAAATTAGCACAAAAGGGGACCTTGCTCTTTGCCTGTTTGCCCCACAGTTCTACTTTAGTATGCATGACTGAGTAAGAAAACAGAGAGGAACAGGCTTCGGGCCTGGCCAGATGCTGGAGCAGATATCTGGGTTTATTATTTCATTTACATTAAAACCAAGCTTATGTTACATTATCCGGAGTTTAAAATAAGGTTATTATTTATTGTACTAGTTTTTAATCAGTGACCAATGCTAATCAAGAAAGTGGACCAACCCTAATTAACCGTTTTCCATTTATTTTTAAAAAATAGCTTTTAAAAACTGCAGGTTGTATCCACTTTTTTGTTAAAAGTGCTTAGAGACTCACATTATTCATTAGAGACAGATACAGATGGGAGATGCTACTCTTCACTTCCTTGTACGACTTTCCTAAAGACTGTGTTGTAGGTAAAAATCTCTCCCAGGAGAGACAAAAGAGGAGAGAGCAGCTTGGGGGTCAGACAAGAGAGAAAATTTACTACTATAAACTACTACTATAAACAGGACACATTCCTCCTGTAATTCTGGACATCTGGTATGCATGTTGCTTCTCTTTTCTCTCCTGTGTGGGATTTGTAAAGCCCTTAATGTCAAAGGCCCAATATATAACATCTTGGCACTGCTTTTCACTACAGTTACAGCCTGTTATAGTCTTTCAGGCATTTTATTTTTGCATTTCTTGTATCTGTTTATAAAGGGCTTTTCTATAGCATCCATTGACAGTTTAAGGTTACTGCATGTGTTTTTGAGTGTGTTTTGTAATTTGTGGTTGCAAAAAAGAAGATACAGAAGCACCTTTTCTTTAGCTCTGTCTTCTTTAGACAACGTGATTCATGATGTGCTGATGGAGTGAGTAATGTGGTCCTAATGTGGAAAACGAATTTTAAAATACTCACATGTGATATTCCACCCCTGCCAGTGACTGAGTGGTTGTCATAGGAACAAGAATATATGTTTTTTTCCATCTGTCAAACGCATATTGGCCCCGCCAGTGGCAAAATGCCAGTGTGAACATCACGTCTGGCGTGGGATGGGTTAATAACAGTGCAGGGTGTTTTAGACGGGAGACTGAGTTATAGCTGCAGGTTAAAAAGTCAAGCTGACAGGCCGTTTGTGGCCAGGCTTATGGGGTACTGTTGATACGGGTGTAAATGAGGGTTCCCAGTGCAAACAATCCCTCATGTTTCTTCAAAGAGAAACGCTGAGGCGATCAGTTTCAGGGCCTGGCGAGCTCCCCTCATATTGTTGCGCTTCCTCATTTTTAAGATTTCCATGTCAACCCCTGTTTACACGCTCTTGGCTCAGTCACGGAAGTAATTAGTCAGCTTGTGTTATATAGTTTTTGTTATTTTTCGACAGTCATCACGAGGACATAAAACGCTTAAGTGCATTGGTCTTCAAACATAAATTAGAGCATTAAGGCTTTAATTTGAGCCACAGTAAACTGGCCGCCTCAGGACGTCTCGTGTGTGTGTTTTTATGGCTGGATTAGATGACAGGGCTCGTAATAGGCTCGTACTCTGATAGTGGCTGAGAGACTGAAAGTGTTGCCTGAATGATAGTGAGACAGAGAGCACAGAGGAGATGCGGATCATCTCCTGTGGCAGGATGTTGAAAGTCAACACAGGACGTGAGGTCATGCTGTAAGTCCCCAAAGTTTCAGCGTTGGCGCCAAAGGCCTATAAAGTACCGGTTACTGACACCCACTCAGTGACTGCTGCTATAAATAGTCAAACACACAGATAACAAAGAAATATGCAGCGATAAAAAGATATATCTCGAGATGATTCTGAGGAACTGATTCATGCATTAATCTCACCCACATTAGATTACTGTAATGCACTTTTTTGCTGGTTTACTCAAACAAACAATAAGAAGGCTCCTGCTCATTCAGAATGCAGCAGAGTAGGATCCCTAGAATAAGATCCACATCTGGTGAAGGTGCTTCAAGCTACTTTGGTCCTGTGCTCAGTCTTCCTGATGAGCTGACATCTGTCACATTCAAAAAATAAACTGAAAATGTTCTGTTTCCTGAGGCTTATAATTAGTTATTATGTGTCTGTGGTATGTCAGTGTCTTTGGGTGGGTGCTGGTTATCAGTGTTGTGTGTTCTTGCATTTTATGTTTTTTTTCATATTCTCATGGCACTTCTTGTTGCTGTATGCACTTTAATGTAAAACACACTGACTTTATCTGTAATGAAATGTGCCATATATAGATGAAAGTGCTTCGCCTTGCCATAAATTAATCTAATTCCTATATTTTATATTTTCAGAATTCTATGAACCTGCCTCCAGACAAAGCCCGGCTCCTCAGACAATATGACAATGAGAAGAAATGGGACCTCATCTGCGACCAGGTGCATTCAGAAATTCTGATTCATGACCAAACCTGCACTGCAAATGCACACACACCTCATTACCTTAACTCATTCTGCAAAAAAAACATCTTGTCTTTCATTGCCAGTGAAATTACATTCTTTTGTGTATCTTCTTTGGGCTTCAGGAGAGGTTTCAAGTCAAGAATCCACCTCACACCTACATCCAGAAAATACGAGGATACTTAGATCCCGGAGTCACGCGAAAGGTGGGGAATTATAAATAACCTTTCAGACACTTCCTCCAATTAGAAAGAACTGCTATAAAGTAAAATCTGGACAGTGATAAATGTGCAGCAACAATCTGATTCCATTGTCTGTCGCAGAAGTTTCGCAGGCGGGTGCAGGAATCTACAAAAGTCTTGAGGGAGCTGGAGATATCGCTGAGGACAAACCACATCGGGTAATCAATTCATTTCTCTATACAGATTTGTTTATTGGTGCACAAAGCTTGAGGAAACCATGTTATTGTTTTCCCTTGTAAAGAATAGTCCTTTCTCTGCTCTTGCTGCTGCAGGGACCCAGAGCTCTCTCTGGTGCCCAGATCTCCCCCCATTGTTCTAACTTGCCAAGCTCTGCAGCTCCACTTCATAGAGCTGGTCCTCATAATGCCCAGATGGTAGCCATTGTGCTGCTGCCTCGTCCACTCCCCCATAGTGTGGAGCAGGAAGCTTTGTTGTGTATGCCAGAGGGGCAGGAAGACCGGCTGACCAATGCTGAACCCAGTGAAAAGCAGAAAAACACACACACAAGGATACTTTTATGTTTACACATTTCTCACATACCAAAGCAAACATCCTCTTTGTGATGTTTTATCTTTTTTGGTCACATATTTCCACTCTGCACAGTTTACCCTGCACCTACTGTATGTGTGGATGTTAGTTTAGGTCTCTCTATCTTCAGTGTTGCCCACATGATTCTTGACTTGACTAAAAATGTGCTGCAGTGCCTTGCCACTGAAATCCTGGGCAAAAACAATCCCATAAAGGCTTTGATTTTCCATAGCATTCATGGAGCTCCAAGAATAACTCATATTCTATTAGGCCTCATCAATAAAGGCATGTTTCAATGCATTTCCCAGAAAGACCCGCAGACAAAGAAAAAAAAAGGGAGGCTATTTTCAGAGGGCTTGTGTGGGTGGGATTAATTGTAACAGACGCAGGTTTATTGTGTGCGTCTGAGTCCTGGGCCCTTTCAGATGTGTTATTCCTGAGATTGCCAAGAAAATCTGAAATAGCAACTGGTTGGAGAGACGTAGAGGGAGCGAGAGAGGAAGGAGTGAGGGGTCAGAGGCAAGGAGGGAGAAAAGGGAGGGTGGGGTGGTAGACAGGAAACTGATGATCAAGCCCGCCTCCTTGTCCTCCCCCTTCCCTTCTTCACCCAAACTAACTGCTTTGTTCGCTTTCCTCTGCTCACCTCTCTTCCCTTTCCCCCTCCCTCCCTCCTCTCCTCTCCTCTCCTCCGCTACTTTGAAGCTCTTGATTGCTTTCCTGCCTAACTCACTATTGGCTGACTAGCAGTCTGTCATCAGAACCAGCCCTTCAGGACTATTTTAAGAACCTTTTACCTCAATCCTGTCCCCCTCTGGGGTTCCATGAAGTAGGGAGGAGGTGACTGGGGTCTGTGGGGGGAGGCAGACTAAACTGTCAGAGGTTCGACCCGAGCCCACTTCTCTTAGCCATATTCCCTCCACATTCTTTCTCTCATCGCAGTGGGAATTCCTTTGTTAGGAGTTGTTTCTCTCTCCAGAAAACTGGAGTTAAATGGGGAAGAAATCTGAAGCCTTGCTCTAGTTTACTTTCCGCTGCATTCTTGCCAAGTTCTTCCTGTCAGGGAAGGGGAGACCCCCTTCGGAGCTGCCTTAAAGGATCATTCCAGTTAACAACTTGGGTCTTATTTTTATAGCTTTTGCCATCACTTCTATCAGTTAGAATAGGATTATAGTTACCCAAATGATTGCTGAGATCCAAGTCAGACAGTGCAAGAAACACAAGTCACACAATCACACAGTTCATAAACCACGTGAAAACTGAAAGTAAGCGCACCTGAAATGTCTGTAATAATCCCTCATTGTAGGAAAACTGTGTGCACACACAGCTAAGGGAAATTAAGTAAGTGAAATTTGAGCCAATGTTTTTTTCTCAAAACCTGTAAGATTGTCTTACTGCTCCTGTCTTACTTGGTGCACACTCAGATTCCGCCACTTTGGTGGGTACAGTCAATGTTTTTATCACCGATTGAACAGCGCAGGTCTAATAGGCTGAATAATTCTTTTACCTCTCATCAAACTGTTGAATACAACTCAGCCCATGTAACTATCAGGGGCTGATGGCACACTCTAAGTTTTATGTTAATGTGTTTCATGCTTCAGGTATGTTTTATGTGCGTCTGTGTGCTTAAGTCTCTGTGTGTTCTATGTTTTACGTGGCTGCAAGACAAACTACCCCTTGGGGACAATATAGTTAAAGTTGAAGTTGGAAAGGGTGCCCGAAAATACAAAAATTGGACCCAAGATGTAATAAACCAGAGTCTTATGGACGCCAATTGTCCTTTTTATTTAATGTTTGCATTTATTTTTTCTCTCTGTTTTCAGTTTTCTCTCTTTTCTTTTAATGGGTAAACTCAAGCCCTGGATAAGGGTGTGTTCTTGATTTGGTGCCCTGCTAACCCCTCTCTGTTCTCCTGCGTCACAGGTGGGTCAGGGAGTTCCTCAATGATGAGAACAGAGGTCTCGACATCCTGGTGGAGTATCTCTCTTTTGCCCAGTGTGCTGTCATGTGAGTACTTTTGCACGCATATACACAAACACACACACCTCTTATGACTCTTGCCAGAACCTGGGTTGGGCAGTGGATCCAGCTGCTGAGTTAACACGTTGTGTCCTGTAGAGCCTAATGAACTGCTTGTGCATTTGTGCATCAAATAAAAATTGCTTTTGCATTCTTTGGATATGTGTGTATGCCTTGTTGCGTACTTGGCAAATGTGTTTCTGGACAGATGCTATGTGGTGTAGCGCTGAGCTATACTTTGCCTGAATAGGATAGAATCTCTGTGCTGAATCTTTATCATGCAGCTTGATGACAGTTCTTGTGATAACCCCTGGCTCTCTACCAAGCTGCCTTGCTAACCTAGCCTCCCCCGTGCCTCTCATCTACACCCCTATCTGTGCCTCTGTGTTGGCTTGTCTGTCTATCTGTCTGTCTGTCTGTATGTGGCCCAGGTTGGATTTTGAGGGGCTGGAGAATGGGGAGGATGGCTTCTTGGACAAGGCTAAATCTTGGAGCAGGTCCATAGAGGATCTGCATCATACAAGCACCCAACCCTTCTGCAACACACTGGTGCGCTCTGCTCGCCAGTCTGTCCTCCGGTACGTATTGCTAAGCTTGCTTCCCCGCTATTAGCTATCCATGTTATCGGCTCGCTCTGCTAACCTTAAATGCTATACGTATGTATTAGCATGAAAGTTGTCCTGGTGCTGTTTTGTCTCAAGAAAATGCCAGAGTGGTTGATAAGTTATAGGTCTGTGACCTTTCTCTTGACCTCAAGACTCTGCATAAACTCAATCAGATGATGAGCTGTATCAGAGATTTTTTTAAAAAAAAAACTGAAAGTCTTTAACCTTTTGCACTGTCTCTCTTTGTTAATGGTCCTCCCTCATCTGTCCAGATGTGCGTCTGCACTGTCTTTAGATGAGAGCCAGCTGTGAGCTGCAGCATATGTTGGACAGTTGTGATTCTCCTCTTCATCACTGAGCCACACACAGACAAGATATGAAGAGATATCAAGAGTGATAGGATGAATTTAGTCAATCTGAATGTAAAAAGTTGTTGTCCTCAAGATTAACTTCCAGTCAGTAAAGTGTTTAGTAATACATTGCCATTGAATCTGTATGACTATAACATTATGTATTATGTAGTATGTATGTTAGAAAATATAAACAATACATATATATCAATAAATATATGCACATATATGACTCAGATGCTGGATCATGAGACACTATGAAAGCCATTTATAAACTGCACAAGAAAAGTAATATGTGCACATGATGACTGGGCAATACAGTTACATAATGGCAGTCTCTGTGCAAAGACCTCAGTCTGTTGACAGCAGTGAGGAAACAAGGCATCTCCCATGATGCATCTGTAACCTCAAAAGCCATCTTAAGTTTTTTTCTGTCAGACCTCATTCTCTATAATTTTCTCTCGCTCTCTCTCTCTCTCTATGTGACACATATAAACCAAGAGAGCCATTTGAATGCTAGATAAAAAAAAACTGAGAAATAAATGAAACAAGCTGTGATTAAATTTAAAGTTAAACACATTTCAATTATTGAATCTCTACCAAATATTAACTTCTGCCATCTGTTGCAGCTATGGCACAGTTTCCAACAGCAAAACCATCAAGAACTCCCGTCTTGTGAGCCAAAAGGATGATGTGCATGTGTGCATCATGTGCTTGAGAGCGATCATGAACTACCAGGTACCAAACACTCTACAATATGTACAGGCTCATACACAATCTGACACAGACATCTGTCATAAACCTGAGGATTATGTGTTTCCTGTGAAGTGAAGTGGTGAACACTGTATATATACGCAGGCTTTTCTGACACCACATCCTGTTCTCTCTGTCTGTCTTCTTCATGCAGTATGGCTTCAATATGGTCATGTCTCACGCACACGCAGTCAATGAAATTGCTCTCAGCTTGAACAATAAGAACTCACGGTAAGAACTGAGGCCCCCGTCTCCATAGACGCAGGGCTGGGTCAAACAATGGGAGAAACCCTGTAGCCAGTTCATATGATATGCCTTCCTTTCTCCATGGGGCTCGGCTTCTCTCTGAAGTTGGGGATCAGAGGCATATATACAGGCTGTTAGAGGAATGTTTACTAAAGGAGATTAGTGGTAAACCGCTGGGGCTGATCACTTCATAATGAAGACTGGGAGGGTAAACACTTAAAAGCTAGAAAGACCTGCCCTTGCTTCAGACTTCAGTATGAATTATAGATTTAAACTCCTTCATGTTGATGTATTTGCACTAGTTTTGAGGATTGCATGCATAAACATACATTCTAGTAGTGTAGACTGTATAAATATTGTGTTTTTGCACCTTTAATTTGAGAGAGAGAGTTCATATTTGAAGTTGAACTGTCCAGGTGTGTTGCCCTAATGAGTGTCTCCTGTACTTCCAGGACAAAAGCCTTGGTCCTTGAGCTGCTGGCTGCCGTCTGTCTAGTACGAGGAGGTCACGAGATCATCCTCTCAGCATTTGACAACTTCAAAGAGGTGCCTAAAGCAACATTTTAATGAAATTTGAACCATTGCCACCTAAAGTTGCACCGTTTATAACACTGTGGTAATACACAGCTAACCTTGTGAGGACTGAAAATGCTAAAAAACATCCATTACTTTAATTGCCATCATTTCCCACATCACTGGTATGCATAGAGGCCTAAAAGAGTCATTGTAGTGGTATGAAAGTTGAGGAGCTCTGGGAGTTTTCATGTCCACTGAGGGTGTAAGCAAAGCTCTATGGTGGCCTATCTGAGGTTATTAGTCTCATTAAGACACCAGATGTGAGCCAACCTTGAACAATGATAAGGATCAACTCCCTGATGGGAGCCAGTGGACCACAAAGGTTTGCTTAGCCTCTCAGTTTCTGCCTACACAGTCATCTAAACACCGGAACAAGACAATTACCCCACAGTCTAAAGCTCCAGAGAAACGCATGAGCAAATCAACCCACTAGTATAAAAAAGGGTATTTCTACAGAAGTATTTTCTAAAATGATACATTAATACATGACGATAGGTCTCAGAAATCTTACAAAAAGGCCACCAATGATGTAGTCGAAGACAGCTGCACAGTGGTTAAGTATTAGGTCCACAACCACCAATGTGTCTGGTTAGGATTGTGAGAAATGTTGGGGCATGGATTTTTTATTTTTACAGCACTGAAAAAACACTTTTTCAAGCTGGGAAAACACAGTTTGTTTTCCTCTCCTCTTTCAGTATATTTTTGTGTAGAAGTTTTGGCTTTCTTCATATGTCTTTATCTTTTTGCTCATTTCACTTCCCATGATTTCTGATAATAAGGACAGTTACAAACGGAGTAAACTGTGCTCTGTTTATGTACATCTAAACTATTTGGATGAATTATGTTTAATCCTGGAATGTGTTTAATCATAACAAAATACTATGTTATGATTAGTCACAGGAAGTTATATAGTAGTAGTGGATATACAGTAGATATTTGAACTTTATTTTTATCGCATCAACTCAAGACACAATATAATAACTCACAAACATAGTGGAAAAAATGAAAATTTGAAGGAGAAAGAGAGATAGATGTGCTTTTACTTTTATGAGGAAATCACTGCCACAAGTGGTACTGATTTCCTCATAAATACTTCTGTTTTCAATTGCAGCTTTGCTGTGATATTCTCCATGACATAAACCAACTTAATCCTTTCTCTCCACTCTACAATATGTGGAGGCCGCAGCTTTAACCAGGAGACTGTAATCTCTCTTTTTTTGCTATCAAAAGCAAAATCCTTAAAAGAGTAGAAGAATGAAAAGTGCTGTGTTCGAATTAATACACCAAATCAACTTAATCTCTTTTTTAACATTTTGCCAATACTGTAGGAGTTTGGGGTAATCCTAAAATATATGGTTGAAGTCTCCAACCAAGCCACAAGCCCTCCAACATAAATCATTATATTTTGACAGGAGATGAGGAGTTTTATCTCTTTTTGACCTTCTATTCAAATTCTCCCCATGTTGGGCTTTTTGTTATTTTATGTCCGGATTTAAAAGTTTCCTCCAACATTTGATTTAAAATCATAATATGATAGAATTATAGATAACCTCTCTTTTTATCACATCGTTTGCATTTTAGGTCTGTAAGGAGAAGCATCGCTTTGAGAGACTGATGGATTACTTCCGCAGTGAGGAGGGAAACATTGACTACATGGTAAGATTGGCTTTTTATTATGGATAGATGTATTCTTTTTGATCTGTGTCCTTATATCCATTAAACTCAATAGATTTAAATCTAAATCCGCCTGTGTCTGTTGTGCAGGTGGCTTGCATGCAGTTCATCAACATTGTAGTCCACTCTGTGGAGGACATGAACTTCAGAGTCCATCTGCAGTATGAGTTCACCAAGCTGGGACTGGATGACTACCTGGAGGTAAGGTGACAATATTGTGGTTAAAATGGGCAGTTGAAAAACTAAAAATATCACGTGGAGATTTGTACAATATGTGTACAGTATCACTAATTCTGATTCATTCTCCCTTATGTCAGAAATGTAAACATACGGAGAGTGACAAGCTGTCGGTGCAGATCCAGGCATACCTGGATAATGTATTTGACGTGGGTGGTCTACTGGAAGATGCAGAGACCAAGAATGCAGCGCTGGAGAAGGTGGAGGAACTGGAGGAGCACCTGTCCCATGTAAGTGCACCACCCAGTCTGGACCACCAACATAGCTCACTGGGCCCATTTATGAGATTGTTGTGGTTCACCAGCTATGTACTTAACTTGGCTGTTTCTATGTGGCAATTAGAATTCTACTCAGTGTTTGCATTTCACAAGTGGTTGAGTGTAATAATGGGGTGGAAAACGCTGGAAAATATTGCGCGTGTAACAATCTTAATATTGTTCTCATGTTGGCTCATTCTTTCTGGGCACTTGCCTTTGTGTCCCACGCTGCTCTGCAAAGACCCTCTTCACATGGAGAAGTTGTGGGCAGACCTGACATCATTCTAGGAATTTCATAACAAACTCTGCTCTCAGGGGTCAGGAATGATGGGGGAGGACAAGGGTGAAAATTCCCTATGAACCCCAGTGTAAGATGTGTAATCTGTTCAAATTCAAAAGCAAAAGCAAAAGCTCTGTCATGCTCTTGCTGCGTCATGCTGCTGCTTGGTATATCATATTTCTCACTGATGATGCACAGTGTATACAGGAGAGTAGGGAGAAAGGAGTGGATCTGGGAAAGATGCCTGTGCTGGGGATCAATTCTTGAATTCACCTCCTCTCATCTCTCTGCCACTCTCTCCATCGTCTTCCCGCAGGTGACGGAGAAGCTTCTGGAGGTTGAGAATGAGACAATGATGAAAGTGGCTGATCTGGAGAAGGTGCTCCTTCAGAAGGATAAGGATCTGCTTGCAATACGGGTAAGCTGGCAGTCATAATGATGTAATATTGCTTGCCTGCCTTGCCTCAGAAAGGCTTCACTCACTCTCTGTTATTTAGCAAAAATCTGTTTCAGATGCATGTGGCTAATTGCAGTGATAGCAAATTAGGTCAGCAGGAAACAGGATGTTTCATTGGCATGTAAAGTCATTGTGTTATGCTCTTTATCGCCCCCTGGTGACTGTCTAGGAGACGTACGAGTCGACCAACACCCAGGTCAACACCCTGAGGAGGATGATCAAGGAGAAGGATGCCGCCTTCCAGAGGCAAGTCAACATCGAGAGACGGCTGCTGGAGCTGGAACAGCAAGGCACCATCCGTTTGCACAAGAAGCCTGATGGAGACATTGCCATTGAGACGCTGGGTGTCGGGGGTGGTAGTGGCCTTGGGATCCCTCTGGGTGACATCGGGCAGCTATCTTTAGGTTCAACAGCTGGATTAACAGAATCAGGAGGAGCAGACACCAGTTTACCCCCAGCCAGTGAAGCTCCGCCTCCACCTCCTCCACCTCCACCGCCGCCTCCTCCTCTTCCCTCTGCCACAGGTGATGACTTGCAGCAATTATGTCTGGTGACACATAAATGTGAAAGTTGACTGTGTGCAACCATAGACCCTCAGTGGAAATCTATTTTCAGTTCCCCTTCTTTGTTCATTCGTGCAAAGCCAGGTGGCGGGTCACAGCAGTTTTTTTCTACCACAGACAGGAAAAGGAAATACAAGGCTGGTTTGTTTTGTGCGCAGGCAGACAGACAAGACAGTACAGGGGAAACAGAACTGACTGTTAAACAGTTTTCAGCTCTTTTGGCCTGATTTTTGACAAATAAATATTGTCTTTACATTAATTACAGGCTCGTGTGCACCAGTCCCACCACCGCCACCTCCTCTTGCTCCACCTCTGCCAGACGCTTCTCCCTCAGTTATTCTGAGTTTGGGTCTGTCAGGTAAGAGCAATTTTAGATACTCTCCATTTCACTGCAAGTAGTAGAGCAAAATTCAACAGATGTTAATATTTTACAGCTATCAGAATCAAGAAGCCCATCAAGACTAAGTTCCGTCTGCCTGTGTTTAACTGGACGGCCTTGAAGCCCAATCAGATCAATGGCACAGTCTTCAACGAGATTGATGACGAACGTGTGCTAGAGGTAAATCAAGCAGATAAAACTCCCTTCACAGTTAGTGCTGATGTCTTTAAGTTTAGAACAAGTTAATTAACTGTCACTTGTGTGCAGGAGCTGGATCTGGAGAAGTTTGAGGAGCTGTTTAAGACCAGAGCCCAGGGTCCTGTGGTGGATCTATCTTGTACCAAGAGCAAAGTTGCCCAGAAGGCGGTAAACAAAGTGACCCTTCTGGACGCCAATCGCTCCAAGAACTTAGCCATCACACTGCGAAAGGCTAACAAGACCACAGAGGAGATATGCAAAGCAATAGAGAAGTATGCACATTTCCTTGACCTACAACACATTTATGAACCACTGAATCCAGTGAACACATAACTAATATTTGTCATGTCTGCTCAGGTTTGACCTAAAGGCCTTACCAGTTGACTTTGTGGAGTGCCTGATGCGTTTCCTGCCCACGGAGGCGGAAGTCAAGGTGTTGCGTCAGTATGAACGTGAGCGGCGTCCATTGGACCAGCTAGCAGAGGAGGATCGCTTCATGTTACTATTCAGCAAGATTGAAAGACTCACACAGAGGATGAACATCATCACCTTTGTCGGGAACTTTGCTGACAATGTCAACATGCTCACACCACAACTAAACGCAATCATTGCTGCCTCTGGCTCAGTGAAATCCTCACCAAAGTTGAAAAGAATGCTCGAGGTTAGGATAGTTTATTTAACTGGTGTTTTTATAGCAGTATTTGTTTTGATTGTGCATGATAATGAATTCTTCTGGTCTACTTGTAGATCATCTTAGCTTTGGGAAACTACATGAACAGCAGCAAACGAGGCTGTGTTTATGGTTTCAAATTACAAAGTCTTGATCTGGTGAGTATTATGGAGCGGAATTTTGTTGGCATTTTCAAGTGCTCAGTATTGCTGCAGTGCTTTTTTCTGATAATTCCATTCATTTCTTATGTTACACAGCTGCTGGACACTAAGTCTACAGACAGAAAGATGACATTGCTCCACTACATAGCTCTCATTGTGAAAGAGAAGTACCCTGAGCTGGCCAACTTCCACAATGAACTGCACTTTGTGGATAAAGCTGCAGCAGGTGAGTTTGCCATATGAAGGTATGAAATGTTCCTAGAAATGTCAGGTATGTTTACTTAAGATAATCTTGGTAAATGTGTGCTTTAAAAGTCTAAAACATTCCCTCTTGACCGTGTGCAAAGTATCTCTGGAAAATGTGCTGCTGGATGTCCGAGAGCTGGGGAAAGGCATGGACCTGATCCGGAGGGAGTGCAGTCTTCACGACCATTCGGTGCTCAAGGGCTTCGTCCAGGCTAGTGACACACAGCTGGACAAGCTGCAGAAGGACGCCAAGACAGCAGAGGTAACCAACACTGTCCTCACCTCCTAACCTCAAAGTATCCACTGGGAAAAAAAAGCAAACCTCTGTCCCAAATGCAGCTCACTGACCTCCAACATACAACCAATCATGCCTCCGAAATCGACAGTGTTTACAAACATTGCTTCCAATCTGGCACTGTCCTCCCTCCCATTCTAGGAAGCCTTCAACAATGTGGTGAACTACTTTGGAGAGAGTGCCAAGACGACTCCACCCTCTGTGTTCTTCCCTGTGTTTGTGCGCTTTATCAAGGCCTACAAGGTGAGTACAGCAAGCAGAGGCAGCATCTATGTATCTTTCCTCACTTCTGCACTGGCAGGGTGCAGCTTTCTCTCCTGGTCAGATGGGAGGTTCCCTGGTTTGTAGACTTGTCTCACTCAGAGCAGAGCAGGGCAGAGCTTTGGCTGCCTCTGTGCCACAGGACGTGGCGTATCGTCCGAGGCCAAATAACAGGAAAGACCAGCTGGGTCTGACTGTAGAGCTGCAGCTGTGGTGTTTAGACTGGTTCTTCCCTCTCCTCCCCTCCTCCCCTTTACCCCCGGACAGCCTCGCCCTGCCCCACCACACAACACGCTTCCTGAGATTGTTCTCAGTCTGGATTTATGGGATCTGCTCAAGGAAATGTGAAGCACAAGGATTTCTGTGAACATGTGTGTCTGTCTGAGTGTGTATGTTAAAGGGACAGTTCAACATTTTGGTGCAATACTCTAATTTTGTTCATAAGAAGCCACAGCCAGCAGTCAGTCTTTAGCTTAGAGCTATAGATGTACAGGTAGGTGGATTTTGTTGAAAGTTGAAAGGGGGAACCAGAGGAAGAAAGGTTACATTTCTAATGCTATGTTCATTCAAGTGCGTGTTCCCTGTTTATGTTCAACTCTTGACCCGTTTTCTCTATCCTCAAAGGGCCGCACAGTTGCAGCTTCTTGTCGCTGACTGCTCACCTTTTTTCATCTCAACAGGATGCATTGGAGGAAAACGAACAAAGGAAAAAGCAGGAGCAAGCAATGAGAGAAAAGTTACTGGCTCAGGAGGCTAAACAGCATGACCCCAAGGTACAGTCGTAGTGCATGCAGCTGAGCTGAATGAAACCCATCAGATGTTTACTCAGTGCTAAATAAAGCTATGTGGTATGTTGAAAAAGCACAGTGAACAGTACACATATCCACTGATTCAGGTCCAAGCTCAGAAGAAGAGGCAACAGCAGCAGGAGCTGATCGCAGAGCTGCGCAAGCGGCAAGCCAAAGACCACCGGCCCGTGTACGAGGGCAAGGACGGCACTATTGAGGACATCATCACAGGTGGGAGAGACAGCACCTTAAAAAGACCCCGTGTGGGCGCAGGCAGCCCCGGTCGTCCCAGGCCGAGGATGACCGTGGTTATTCACTGCTCAGCTCCTTTGAAGTGCACCTTGTGCTACGTGGTCCAGACACCAGCACATCTGGAGCACAGTACATAGCAGCACAGCAGTCACTAGATAATCCATGACATGCTGTCTAGTTAGTTCTGAAATGTGCAACCAAAGCCTCATATATGTAGACTGTCAGCTGAGCAGTTTTATCCCAAGACTACATGAAATTCAGTAAATAGGATCCTTATTTAAAGGAACTATTTAAAGCCACTATGTATAGATTTTTTTATTGGATTATATGTTTGTCAAAGTGTTTTTGTTTGTAGAAAAATAGAAAAATCCCAGTGAAAATGGACTGGGGGTTATGCAGCGTGCATTTTTTCAGTGTACCACTATGAGTCGCCCAAGTGGGATGTTTTAAAATCCTACATGAAGGGGCTTTAATGGGAGAAGAAGCAGTATCTACAGCCTCAGGATAGCACATAAGCTAACTGATGTTTTTTGTCATGGTCATTAATCAGTGCTTAAAAAATGTTAATAATGTAAATGTTGCATTAATGCCATTTTTAGTTTTGTTAATAATGCCTCCATGTCACTACTATCAGAGCTGTAACAGCTAATTGTGCAACTGATGTCACTCCAAGACACACTCAGAGCGTCCTAATCTTATTAAAAACCTGCCCTGAGGGATTTACGAGGTCCTCCTCCATAGATCTGTGCTGCATATAGAAAGGACGTTTTCTCAGGTTCGGTCATATAGTCTCCTGAATGAAATATGAAGGTGGTCCAGTGTTTCCTCCCCCTCCCCCAAAAAGCCAGTGTCTCAGGTGTGACATGTTTTCTCTCCCTCCTCCTCCTCCTCCTCCCCCAGTACTGAAGAGCGTGCCCTTCACAGCCCGCACTGCTAAACGCGGCTCACGGTTCTTCTGTGAAGCCAACCTCTGTGACGACGCCAACTGCTAGCCCTTCCCCCCTAATGCCAAGGTTGTCCAGGTGTCTTTCGTACGCCTCCTGACCCCACTGTGCATGCAGCATGATCCCCCCCCAAACCCACCCAACCCCCCTGTGTTCTACTTCAGAAGACTCCTATCAAGCGTCTGGTGATAGGAGTCAGCCAAACCTCTTTGCCTGGCACAGAAAAAAAAAAGTTGTACAGAGTGTCTTTACAGAGTATTTTTTACGTGTGAAAAATATGCTGGTACACTCGTAGTACAATCAGATATAACTGTGATAAATTATCAAGTATGAGCATTATGCATGAAATCTAAAAGGCTGTGCATTATTTTGGCATATTTCTTAACATTTTTTCTTTTCATGGAGATAAATTCAATCTTAACATAAAGAGGTTTGGCTAATTTACTGGTTTTATCAACATTGCCATGAGACTAACTTGTTTGGTGTTGGTTTCCGGCTAACATGTTTACTCTTCTTTCCTCAACCACCACTGTTTATTCTACCCCCTCCTCCAGCTGAAAAGAAGATTAATGACAGTATTTCCCACTCCTAAGAGAGGGTAAGGAAGGTAGCCTGGCTGAAACCTGGCCCGCTTGGCCCTCCAGCTCCTGTGTGCTGCTACAGTGATGTCAGCTGCTTCAGCAAAAAAAAAGATGCTTTACAGCACTGAGATTTGCTTTACTACACAACAGAAAGACAGATAATTGAATGATTATTGGAGAATTTTTAAGAAGTCTGTTACAGTATGTTTATTCAGTTCAATATCTCTTGCCCCGACAGCCATTAAAACATGAAATCAGTTTTTTTTAAGTGTTAGCATCAGGGAAGAATCCCCTTTTCAATGCATAACTGTTCATTTAATTATAATCAACATCATCATCCTCACCCCCTCCTATGTGTTGCATGTCGTCCAGTGTTCATTTACCTCTCACCTGTCAACAACGTCCGCCATGTTTTGTCTTTGCTAACTGTCAACCGCGGTGTGCTGAACAGCTATTTGGTCAACAGGCTCTAGAAAAAAAGACACACAGTGAGTCAGATAAACACCAACACAGTCTGTGTCCAAAATTTGTTACAGATCTGAAAGGTTTTCGTTCACTTTAGACAGCTTGATTGTTGCAAACTGAAGAGCTTGTTGACCATCTTACTGTAACTGGAATAATGATGCCTATCATTGTTTACTGCTGCATTATTAGTGTCAAAACTACATTCCCAAAGCCTTGGATTTCACATGCTGTCAGCTGAAATACAAGGTTATGGGAATGTGTTGTTCTGTGTTTATTCTGTATTATATATGCCCTTATTTGATCATTTTATATTTCTAATACACAGTTAATACAGTTAAGTTTAATTGCATAAGTTTTCTAACACTGGGCTATACTGCAGTATATGTCCTAGTCATTTATGGCTTTTACCACAAAAAAGAAATTAGAGAAAGTAGAAGCAAGTTTGCAGTTTGACCTCTGGATCCTCTAACATGTGTGTCCCCTCCGCCCTGTCTCTCACCCCCTCTCTCCATGCATACTCACAGATCTCCGAAACCAGCCTTTCCTGCGAGCTGACGCGTTGATCCGGAGCGGTTGGAAGAGACCCTAAACCACTTATTCGTCACTTATACTCCCCCCTCCCCATTATAACCCTCCTTCCCTGTGTCCCGACGGTCCATCTCAACCCTGAGGCTGCAGATCACAAAGACTGAAAAGAGGGGACAGGACAGAGCCCTTGTTTTAGCTGGGTAATTTATTTATTTATGGAGGCCCTTTACAGCCACTTTAAGTGAGCAGGCATCATTGCAGAAGCACAATGGGTCACTCCTCTTTGACTGCGAGCGAGAAAGACTTTCCCTGCTCTGTTTGAGCTGAGACCAGTCAGAGGACATACAGGTGAGGTGAATTGAGGACTGGTGGACCATAAAGCAGGAAGAACACTTTCACTAATAAGTGCCTGCCAACATGAGGATCTTATTCCCAAGACCATTAATTTCCTCAGATTATGCAGTCGGACAGTAGCAGGACTTAGACTGGAAGGCAGCCAAGGGAAGATGCCAACTCTGCTGCTGGGACGTTTGCCTTCAAGACACTTGCAAAACCTTCCTCCAAATAACAGAGAAGCTTTGATATGACAATGAGACATTTGGGGACCGTTTCCTCACATTAAGCCACACATCACATTTAATCAAGACTTAATGTTGACAGTTGTTTCTTTAGATTTCAATCGCATATATATCTGGGGGTAAAAACTATAAGATTCTTACTTGTTCTTATGGACGAGCTAGCCAAACCAAAATTTCTCGAATGTCTCATGTTTTGCTTAAGAAGTGCCTTTTGTGTAAACAGTGTTATTTCTTGTGAGTCAGCCATAATTTGTTTATTTTACACCTTTCATTTGTTAAAGATTGTATTTTTTATTGCCTTGTACTATAACATTAGCCTTATGATACTGAAAAGAATATGCAAAAGGTGAAATTTCCAGCTTTAAAGGCACACACAAACTAGAAGGTTTGGGGACTAATGCAAAGAGGAAAACTTTGAAGATGACTCTTTTTATTTACCTCTCTAGTACATCAATGCATTTAAGCTCATAACAGCTGACAAGAGAGTCGTTGTGTTTTTGTGCCTTGTCCAAGTAGTTGTTTAAAATTGAATGTTATACCCTGACAACACTTTCTGTCA
Organism: Thunnus maccoyii; assembly: GCF_910596095.1. NCBI lineage: Eukaryota > Metazoa > Chordata > Actinopteri > Scombriformes > Scombridae > Thunnus > Thunnus maccoyii. The sequence goes on from NC_056536.1 coordinate 17,211,324, forward strand.
CATTTTCAAGTGACATTTTGGAAGTGACTGAAGAAGTGTATGAAGAAGATTCCACATGGACTGCTGTTTAAGGGCTCAGATGACGTCGGGTTGACCGGCTATATGTGGTGATGGATGAAGGATATGTTTAAATTTTGTTTTTTGGGGGTTTTTTTGCCTTTATCTTAATAGTGATGATCCGTTTCCTCCTAACAGCTGTTGAGACTTACAGACTATGTTCAGATATGACATTGGCACAAAGGGACCGACCATCTTTACACTACTTAATTTGGCTTAACATTGTATGACACTATTCTTTAAGTGGACATTTATATTAATGTACATTCAAATCAAGAAATTTTCTTTCTAGAAAAAATGATCCATGATATTGTCTATTGACTGAAAGATGACACTTCCTGTTTAATAAATAAATAGATTATGTAATAACTACAAGACTGTCATTACAGTGCAGGAGTATTAAAGCAAAAGGCTGCTGGTCTTTCTTTGATGAAGCAACATTCAAACAAGCAATTTCTCTACATGTTCATGTTTTATTTCTTAACTTTTTTTTTTTTAAGGATAGTTGATGTTAATTTCTGATGTTTTCCAGCAACAAATAACGAGCCTTTCCTTTCCATCTCTCCAAATGACGGACAGAGCCACCGCACATTTCTACTATAAAAATCCATTTAATTTCTTATATCAAAAAGAAATAGAATCATAACAAAACAATCAGAACCACAAATATCCATGTGGGTTTTTGCCACCAAAAAGAATTTCTCCAACTGAAAGATGATTGTTCTAATTTACATGGTCAGGTGAAAATCTAACAGAGCAGGATGTAATAAAAAAAAAAAAAAAGGGAAAAAAAATACTGTTAACAAGTGAGGGGCAATGCCAGAGTGTTTCCTCTAGGATGGGTGTGTGTGAGCACCATGCAGAGTGATATGGCAGGTATGGTTGATAACCTCAGTTAAAAGCAGCGTGGTGAGTAGTGTGACACACAGAGAGAGCAAAAATTTTAAGACTAAAAACCAGGCAGACAAATAGACAGATGGTTAGCGTTAGCAGCAAGGCAAAGGAATTAACAAAGGAATGCTTATCAGGAAGCTGATCAGTCTCCTTCCTGGGAATGCACTTAACAATGAGCATTAACCTAAATTACATGTCCATGTAATTACATACAATTTAAAAAAAAAAAAAAAAAAAAAGTTCAATTCAATCTCCCACAGAAGTACGTACCATCAAACGGTCGCCCTGGCCTTTCCTGAAAGTACATTTACAATCAAAAGACAAGGAACAAAAGCTAAATGCAACCATTCTCAGCTAATTTATTCATCGCAGATTATTTTTTTCAGTGATGACCGGAAATTCACAGAAGCTTGCCGTCACTCCCAGAAAGAACTTTCTAGAACAGTTTAGGAGCAAAAATCCAGCTCCCGTCCAGAGTGTCCTGCAGTAGGCTAAACCAAGGCCACGGATATCCATCCCAGACTTTTCATCCTGGAATGTGGACTTTTATTACAATCATCTTCATCCAGCGCACTCACACACCGCCTCATTCATTGCTGACACAACGTATGTCAATTGTACAATGACTTTAAAAAAAACTGTTAAAAAGTACAGACTGCTATTTGTTACTGATGTTTGTATTCCTGGGTATATTTTCAAGACACTTTGTTAATAGGTTTATATATATGCAAATATATATATATAACTTTAGTCTGTGCAAGGAGGTAAAAGACAATCACTTGAATGTAGTTCTTTGAGACAACAGAACATACACTGTCTGCGATGCTGAGTCCTCCATGTGTACATGTGTGCAGTTAAACAACATCTCATGTCTCCCCCAGCCTCGGTCTCCCTTCAGACCTCCAGCAGCAAACGTACATATACACATAATGTGAAAGACTGAGCCGGACCAGCATCCAGGAAGCATTCAGTGAGCACTGACATTTCTCCTCTCTTTCATGAACAACAAAGACTTGGCAACGTTTTCTAGGATGGAACAATATTCTTTTTTTCCCTATACAATTCATACAAAAATAAAAAATTAAAATTGTTCCACTGCCATTTGTATCTCTCTATCTTTTACATTTGCACAGAGGTAGTGGCTATATGCGTGAGAGGGGAGGGAGAGTTGTGAGGAGGAGGTGAGCAAAATTAAAAAGAACTGAATAAATGTCTATAAAATGGTTCCTTTTCGTCACCAGAGGATTTTTTTTTTGTCAAAGAACAAAATATAATACTGCAATCACTTAAAAAAGTAGTCCTTCATTTTATACATTTTATACAGTGTTCTCGCTTTTTTTTTTTTTGTTGCTTTTCTTTTCAGTTGGTAAAGGCATAAGATGAGAGAGCTTGTTGGCTCAGCACTGGGTTGGGCAGGGCAGGGCAATGTTGGCAGAGTTCAATGTATGCCACGCTCTACGCCAGCGGGTCACTCATGTCCTCGTCGCCCTGGGAGAGAAGCTCCTTCTTTTCATCCGTGCTGGCCAGAGAGTTGCGGCTGTTGTGGGCGCCCATGTACAGGGTGGCATACACTGGGTTGGTGAAGTTGGTGGGCTGCAGAGCAAAGAAAATTACATGTTGACTCAAAGAGCAGGAGAAAAGCAGGGATTTCTTTTTGCGTTTTGTGCTTTAAAGGGGCAGTTTACAAAAATTACAAAAAACATTTTCTCTCTTAAAGGGTCCGTTCACTCAAACAACAACGCAAAAAACATTTTCCCTCTTACCACTTGAAAGAACCACGGCAGATAGTTGTTTTTTTTTGTCCTGTATGTTTATTATGTCGTATAGTGTGACTGCCAGCTCTGGTTCTTTGTTTCAGGAGATCCAATCGCCAGCTCCTGACTAATCAGTGGCACCTGACCAAGCTCCAAAAGGACCTTTCTCCACCACATTGTTTATTCTCTGTCTTTCCTTTATATTATTTACTTAAAGGTACCCTGGGGAGTTTATGACCTCTTGTAGCACTATGGAGCTGTTTTTCTCTATGAGTGGATTCCCGATTTGGTTGTCTCATACATGTGCACAAGGACGCACAGTGATGTGATACACAGCCCTGCCAATGGTTTCACACTATTCTGATGATCCACAGGTGGCTGTAATGCACCAAGAAATACAGCAATGTGCCAGCAAAGGCAGGGAACAAGAAGATTACAAGCTTGCAAACATGGATGTAAACAATGCAGGATTAAAAAAAAAAAAAAAAAAAAAAATCGGCTTTGAAAATGTTTTGAGGATGGAAATGCATTCCACACTTTGGTTAGATCAAGGATATAATGTGTTTTTCATGAGTAACACTCAATGCAAACATAACTTTTATTTGTTTGCAAGAAAACTCCACAGGGCACCTTTAATAAACTTCAATTTGGCTCCCCTAACTTTGTTTACTCCTCTGTGTTGTTTAACCTTGAGCCAGGGTTGTAACAGGTTTTACTGGCTCAGGTTTTGACACATTTGAGTCTGAGATTTCTTCTACCACTTCAATATAAATTGGGATCAAACCATTCAAAGTATCTTTTTCAAAAACAATGTCTTGGTTCTTCACTTTGAACACTTCACTGGAACTACTTAGTACTGAGTGTAACCGGGTGAATGGACCCTTTAAACAGGAGTGTGTTCAGCTGTGTTACCTTCTCTGGGTCCAAAGCAAAGTCTGAGTCCAGGAGCTCCCCAGCATCGTCGTCAGGGTCTCCCTCGTAGATCTTATAGGCAGGGTTCCCAATCTCAACATTCATGGCTCCATTGGTCATTCGGTGGTGCTGGAAACCCTTGGCACTACAAAAACAAAACGACACACAAACTGAGTAACCGTCTAAGAAATAAATGTAGATGCTACTCGTCAAAAACAAACTATTTTTGGGAGTAACCCTAAATTACACATTTCACATTTCACAGTGGCTAGAAAATGATCAGAACTTGGCATAAACCAGGTACTGACTCAGCACCAGCAACATACAACCCACACAACCAAGACAACACATATTATAGGTTCTCAAATGAACTTTTTTTTTCAAAAGACCATTTGATCAAACCCAGAGAATATACTGCAGCATGTCTATTGTGGAGAATGCTGGTTTTCACATTGCAAATATTTGGCTGTTTGCAAGCATATAAACATGATTCATAGATGCACTTTTGTATATTTTACTATGCAAGCACATAGCATAAGCCTAACATTTACACATTTAAACAGGGGAAGGTATGGAGATGCAAAAAGGACGAAACAGTTCAATTGTTTGTGCATCGCCAGCAAAACTATTTCAGAAGAGAGTCAATAGATTCCTGTGTTGCTGGGTGGGAAACCCCGTGGGAGGCAAACAGGAGGCAGGCAAGGACAAACGGACAGATTTCCACACAGGACTAACAGAATGGACAAATGGACTGACAGACAGCATGGTCAATCTGGCTGGATATTAGGGAAGGGAGGGTACAGGATTTGTAGGGTCAACAGGTGAATTATGTAACCCTATGAAGTTACCGCGAGCACTGAGAACGAGATTTGCCCGGCCATAGAGACCTGGGAAACAGGAAATAGATGGTTATCAAAAGGTAAGAGAAGCTAGATAGCATAGGTGTGAGGAACAGATGAAAAATGGAGTTTGAAAAAAAAAAAAAAAAAAAAAAAGTCTCTGAAACCAGGACCTACCCGCGCATTCTCCGCTTGTACCAATAGATGGCACCAACCACCAGCAGTGCCAGTAACAGCAGCAGGAGCACTGGGATGACGATGGACGTTGTACCTGCAAGTGAGCAAATACATGAGCAAATAAGACCAAAGTGCATGTTTTATTGACAAAATTCTCTACTAGGAAATGTGTGACTCACTTCCACTGGAAGCAGAAGAATCTACAGGAGCAGCTGCAACCTCACATCTGTATCCCTTCCATCCCGTAGGACACCTGGACACAATGAGCCAGAGTTACTAAGTATGTGTGTGTTGATGTGTGCCAGTTTGAACCACAGAAAAAGAGAGAGACAGTAGATGAAGGTAAATGCTAGGTTGGATCAGCCGGAGGTTAGGGTTAAGGTTAGGGTTAAGATCTCATGAGAGTTTTGCAAATCGTCCTTCCGGCTGATCCAATCTAGCACCAACCGTAGATGAATGTGTGTGTGATTAGTGAGGGTTGGAGGGTTGGTTGGAATGGGGGATGGTTGTCATATCTTACTTGCACTGAGGGAGCAGTGTGCGAGTGTCAACTGAACATTGTCCCTTTGAGCAGTAGTCCAAACAGGAATAGCAGCTGGGTTGGGTCTGACCATTGGGACAGCTAAACACAAACACAGATAAAAATTAATTAGACTCCTTAATAATATCCTTTCAGAGTCCTGTTATAGCAACATCTTGTTTTAGAATGGTATGTTTGAAAATCAAATAAGGGTTTTATGTTCAGAAATCCACAAACTTTAGGCCATGTAATTTGCTTTTTAATCAGTGTAACCTGTATACAATGATGTCTAACCTTGTCCATTTATTACTCAGCAGTCCAAAATAAATGTTAACAAATATTTACACATCTAAAGCCCTACTCACATGGGACTAGTATTACCTGGGGACCTCTAACAATTTATAATAATTGCAGAGGTCATGTGTGATCTTCCATGTCTGTAATTTGTTAAGTAGAAATTCCACTGTAAATTACCTATCATATTTTGCCAAACACAATCATGTGATATATATACTCCCCTGCGAATCGGCATCTCTGTGATTTGTTGGTGGATGTTAGGCAGAGCTTTGACATTTTTGATTATATCCGGCGGGATAATGTCAGTAAATTAGAGTAAAACAAACAAACTTTGCTTACACACTGCACAAACACAGACATGGGGGGGGGGGGGGGGTTTCTAAATCACACGAGGTCCCCAGGTAATACTAGTACTGTGCAAATAGGGATTAAGTCTAATTTATTTTGTCCAAGTTTCATGGTGTATTTACCTGCAGGAAACCTCCCCTGAGGATGACGTCAAACACTTGCCCGTTCCGCAGAACTGACACTTGTCTAGCTCACACTGGTGTCCGATGTACTGACTGGAGCACAGACACAGTTTGGTGCCGTTGGAGGTTTGTAAGCAGGTTCCACCATTCTCACAGAACCCTTCACATTTACCTGAAAATGAAAAGAAATGAGGAGGAAAAAGTGAAAAAAGAGCTTTGATGTTTTGTGATTATGTGGCAATTTTACACGTAACGTTTTTTGTAAATTAAGAGGTTTGCTTACATTAGTATTATCTCAACATCACGTATAACAGATTGCTTTTTAAATGAAGTATAGCAAAAATATTTAAGAGACATATTTTATTGTCTACCTACAGTCTACAAGTAAAATTCCTCAAACATGATGTAGCAACATCTGACAGTGCTCCCACTTACTGTACTGGCACTGGTCTCCCTGGTACTCTGGCAGGCAGCTACAGGTTGGCTGGTTTCCCATGTTGACTGAGCAGTTGCCTCTGTTCAGGCAGTAGTCTTGACAAGTATGGCGGTTGCAGTTGGGTCCTGTGAAGCCCTTTGGACATCTGCAGGTAGGAGCACCTAGGACACAGGTAAGATACGATTTTAATGTTAAGAGAAATCTATATAGACAAACAGGAATCAATACAACTGCAATTGCTTACACAAAGGCTGCACTGCATGTTGAAACATTTATTTAATTTTGTGATTTTTTTTCCAATCTCACTTTACTTTTACTAGAAATGCACACTGAATTTGTACAAAATATAATAAATCAAGCACCAGAAAAGAACCAGAAATGGGGATATGTGGAATTTATCTGCTTCGTCCCTTTCCTAGACATCCAACGGATGGAGAGAAATTGTACTAACAATTTTCAGAACATGTGAAATATGTTTTTCTCAGCTGCCATCCGTAGTTTCAAATAAGTGCTTCTATCCTTTCACATCAATTTTGACATTTCATGTTTATTTTACTTAATAATTCACTAATTGGAGGTATTTTTCCACCATGGCTCCACCTATTTAAAGTGCAAGTCTGCCTATTTAATAACCTCTAAATAGAAGGTTTCCCCACCCACGATAGTTTAGAAAAACACCAGTGAAGCCAAGTAAGGAAAGGTGATCTCAACCCTTTTTGAGTTTGGTGTTGACAACACACACATGATTATGTATGAGTGTGTCCTGCTCTTACCTGTATGAGAAGCAGTGCAGGTGCCTCCGTTCTTGCAGTAGTCCCTGCACTGGTTGATCTCACATCTCTCTCCTGTGTAGCTGGGCTGGCAGCGACACTTTGCCACCTGACGGGCATTAAGGAAGCAGCTCCCTCCGTTCTGACACTGAATATCACAGGAGCCCGAGGGGGGAGCTGTAGAGGGGGGGATTCTATGTTAAACCAACATGTATGTTGTTGTATGTTGAATCTGAATGTACAGCCACTAAGATATAAACCACCCAGGCGTTAGCTAAAGTGGAAGTAAGGATACGGTTGTTGCTCTGTGGCTCAGGCGTCTGCATAGGGCTAACAATTATTTTTATTATCTATTTTCTCGATCAATCGACTAATTGTTCAGTCTATGAATCATTTAAAAACAGTGAAAAATGCCCATCAAAATAAATGCTAAAGCACTGCGTAATGTCAATAAATGTCTTGTTTTAAAACCCCAAAATATAATGACACATCTGGGAACCAGGACCCATCAAATGTTTGGAATTTTTGCTTGAAAAATACTTAAAAGATTAATCAAAATACTTGCCAATTCATTTTCTTTCAATCATCTGATCGTTGCAGTTCTAGTCTGCATGAGTGTATATAGCATGTGTACTATATGTAAGTGGGCTTACAGAATGGTGACTGGGTGGGGCTCTGTCTCTCCACACATGTGCCGTTGTCAGCCACGTAGTTGTTAGGACAGGTACACACTGGTCCACTGGGGCTGAGCAGACACAGCCACTCGCACTTCTTCCTGTCACACGGGTTAGTCACTGGTACAAAGAGAGACAAGACATCCACTAAGAAATAATGCATGGAATGTATAAAAAAACCCACAGCATTTTAAATCCTTATTTTCTCTGCAAATTATATAAAGGTAATGTATTTATTTTCATGAAAATTTACGCATCTCTTGACTTTGAATACGCAAGACAAGATTATACTATATGTGTAGGAAAAGTGTAAGCCGACTCAAGAAATAATATAATCCTTGATATTTGACACTCACTCTCTGGCTGCTTGTAACGGTGGTACAGGACTATGTCAGTAGCGTGGTTGATGCCTGTGGTGAGATTCTCCATGGGGCCTTTTCCAAACTTGTTGACCCGGAAGACAAAGTTATTGATATACGTAACCCCATATATGTAGTCCTCAAAGATATCTATGCTAAACGGATGGAGCAGGTCTGGAAGGGGAAAAAAAATGCAACATGTTAATGCACAATCTCTAAACTTTCACTTCACATTTCACAATATTTTTCACACAAGACAAATGTGGAGCGGCGAACTCAACTGTTTTTGATGCCGGTGACAGCAATAACAGGATCAGAGCCATCCAGTCCGACACTTCCGATGACTGAGAGTTTAGCATCTGCCCAGTAAAGACGCTCGTTGAAGTAGTCCACAGCCAAACCTGAAGAGGCAGAATGAGAAGAGACTTGCAGATTAAAATGTAACAACCTTGTGATTCTGCTGGGCGGCTCCAGAGTGTAAAGCTATCTGAACTGCGGATGTGAAGCAGGCAGTTGTTGAAAGAACATGCCTGCTCAACTGACAAATCAGGGTTAAGATAAATCATACAGCGCTAATGCAGACTTACCTGTGGGCCACTGGATCTTCTCATGAATTAGAGTTTGTCTCAGAGTCCCATCCATGGCAGCTGTCTCAATTTTAGGATGGTTCCCCCAGTCTGCCCAGTACATGGTACTGAAAGAAAACAAGAGTTCAAATAAACATTCAAAGCATTTGACAACAGAAAAAGCCGCCATGATAGAAATATATGATTGTTGCTCTGAAGCCACACTCTTACCCTCTCTGTGGATCCACTACGATGGCATAAGGCTCATCTATCATGCCAGAGACGAGGGTCTTGCAGTGCTGGCCTGACATCTGAGCCACTTCAATTACATCTCGACCAGAGTCGGTCCAGTACAGATTACCAGCCACCCAGTCCACCGCTATACCCCGAGGCATCTTCAGCTCTTTAATCTGGACATGAGCAGAGAAGCATTTATAGGATGTCTGCGTGTTTGTGTGTGTGATGTGTTTGTAATGGTAGGATGTAGAGTTTTTATCCAGCATTACCTGCAGGTTTGTGATCCTGCCCTCGCTCTGCCGTCTGTTACGGTGAGAGTTGGAGGAGGATGATGATGCAGTGGACGGTCCTGGAAGTTCATAGGAGGAGATGCGACCCGTGTGCCAGTTGGTCCAAAAGATGCGGTTGGTCTTAATGTGCAGGTCCATTGCATCAATACGCACGCTGGCATCACCCTGGAAGGTCTGCTCATAACGCCAGTTGGGCATGCCAGGGTCCAGGCTGCGAATTTCGTTGTCATCCGCTATGTAGAGAATCTGCTGACTGCTGTTCATGTCTGTAAGGAATAGAGAAAATTTAAAATAATTAATAATCATTATGAAAGCTTAAAAATTGCCCAACAGGATAAGTAGAGTATAAAAGTTCTGGTAGTTCTGGTCCTCACTATCAGCCTTGCAGGTGTCATTGATCCTGGTGAAATACTTGTGGCAGCTGCATTTGTAGGAGCCTTTGGTGTTGTTGCAGATGTGCGAACACACTCCAAACTCCAGACACTCATTCTTATCTGAAAAATGAAGAGCCAAAAGAAAATCATATTAAAATAGAAAAATATCACAGCACACCTCCTTGCCTGCAAATCAAAAACTTCCTCTATATTTTACACATTTGAGAGCCATTTGCTTTATGTCATAGCAGGTGTAGTGTTTTGTGCATGTGTACCTCTACATGTGTGATGTCCTGTCTTCTTGAAGCCTGGTTTACAGGAGCAGAAGGAGTCTGTGCCGTTGGTGACACAGTGGGCCTCGTCTCCATCGCCACACTGAGTCCTGTTACTCCTACAGTCATTTAGTTTGGTTTCTGGATATAAACACACAAACAAGATGCATCAGTGCATTTAGATTTTATGTGATTCTGCTGATGCTGAACAGTTGAAGCCTCAGATCTCAGTTATAATATACAAAATCAGTTTTGACATGAGGCACCTGTCTTGCAGTTGATCTCATCAGAGCCGTAGTCCTCACAGTCGTTAAAGAAGTTACAGCGCAAAGTGGAGCTGATGCATCTGCCATTGGCACACAAGAACTCATCCTTCTCACATGTGGGAACAGCTGGAGGGGCCTCTGTAGACATATCACCACACACACACACACAAACAAGTCAGCAATCTTTAATCAAAGTTGAAGAAGTAGAGAATTTCAAAGAAATTTGAATTGCTCAACAACTTACGGCAGTTCAGTTCATCTGAGTTGTCGCCACAGTGATTAACACCGTCACACCTCTTTGACACTTGCAGACATACGCGGTCATTTTGGCAGCGGAAAGCTCTGGTGGGAGGACACTGGAACTTCCCTGAGAGCCGAATAGAACAAGAGGACGAGAGGGACAAAGAGGGTAGAGAAAAAAAATAGGTCAGGACAAAATATGAAGACTAGCAGACATTCAGCTCACATGTGCGATTCACAAGACTGCACTCACTGCACTCTTCTGGATTCTCATCAGAGTTGTCCCCACAGTCGTCTTCTCCGTCACACTTCCAGGCAAGGGGTTTACACAAAGTGTTGTTACACTGGAACTCATCCAGAGGGCAGTGACGCCCAGCTGAGAAACCAGGAAGGGATTGTTACTTTTTTACGTTTTTCAGTCACACACTTCTCTCTCGTTACAATAATAATTCATTTTATGATGAGGGAAACTTGCAGACATGATTAAAAACTAAATAACAGAATAGTGTACACATATAATTTTACCTGAGCTGCCACAATTCTCCTCATCACTGCCGTCCATGCAGTCAGGGTCGGCATCACAACGCCAGCGGATGGGGATACAGTGTCCGTTCTTACACTGGAACTGGTCGTTGTCACACTTCAGATCACAACCATGCTGTAGAAACATCAAAGCCCGCAGGCAACCAAAGATCAGCTTTTACACTCACAAATTAATACTGAACAAATACAATTAAGCATTCACTCCAGACAATGTTAAATATCATTTTAAGGACACCTAAACATTAAGTTTCAGCACCTCATCAGATCCATCAGCGCAGTCGTGGTCTCCATCGCATTTCCACCTTCCGGCAATACAGCGTCCGTTTGTGCAGGCAAACTCACTTTCCGAACATTGTCGAGGCACTACGGAAAAAGAAAGACACAATTCATGTTACTTATGATGGCATTTTTTTAGCCTTCAGCACAAACACAGGACGAGGGCTCACAGAAGCATGTGGGAGACACTGCAGGAAGTCATATGAGAGAATGAAAGGAGCTCAATTAGTCTCAATGTTATATTAATGTATTTCTAATATGCTGATGTAATTTAAGTGTTTTGTATGTGTTTCTATATACTATTATATTAAGAACAAAGTCTTGTGCAGTGGCATCTAGTGGCAAAAGGGAAACAGTACAATAAAATGAATCTATTAGGAGCTCTGCTTGCAGACTCTCACATCTGGGTGGGGACAGGAGCACAAGAATGAAGAGACAGCAGGGAGGTGACACCGAATATGACTCTAACATGATGGTGGAGAAACTTACCTCTGGCTCATGCCAACAGGACAGTATGAAATGAAACAAATATCAGATGAGGTGAGATGCATCAGAAATGACAGAGAATGGATGTTAGTGCTGAACAATTGAATTAGTACACAATAAACATGTTAAGGTGCAAAGTGTGCATGTAACCGTTGGACAAGGCAAGGACATGAGTGTAAGTGACACTAGACGAGGTGAGATAACAGATGTTGACAGTGTACAGTATGAAGTTTCCAGGCTGAAAGTGAGACCTACCACACTTGTCTTCATCCGAGTTGTCGCCACAGTCGTTGTCATAGTCACACTGCCAGCGGCCCGGTACACAGCGGTTGTTCTTACATCTGAATTGGTACGGTTCACACGTCCTCTCAGCTGTACAAAATCACAGAAAATGTTATTTTGATTAAACAAAAAGAGAGAGAATATCTCCTATCGTTACAAATTTGGAGACACCATTAATGTATCTAATTTTAAAGGGAAAGGATATTCTCACCACACTCCTCTTTTGGTTCATCCGAAGCATCGCCACAGTCGTCCTCTCCGTCACACTTCCAACGAGCAGGGATGCAGCGTCCGGAGTCTTTACATCGGAATTCGTCCACACCACAAGTCATCTGGGCTGGAGAGGGAAACATTTGGGGGTGGTTACATTGAGTGATGATTTTTAGGATAACTCAGAATAAAACATATGCAAAATAAGATGGAAGTCTTACTGCAGTTGGCGGGTTCATCAGATCCATCCACGCAGTCATTGTCACGGTCACACACCCAGACACGAGGGATGCAGCGTTTGGTGATGGCACACTGGAACTGGGTGGGCGCACACGTGACCTCGGCTATAGGAGGAGAGAACAGATATTTAGTTACCGTCTGAAATGAAACAAAGTGAAAGAATGGCAGCGTACAGTCTATGATTTGTGTGTGGGGGGGGGCAGAAGGGAGGGTCTACTCACGGCAGTCCTTCTCATCCTCTCCCTCTCCACAGTTGTCCTGGCCGTTACAGCGGAAGATGCCTGGGATGCAGCGGCTTGGGTGGGAACATTTGAACTGGCTGGGCAGGCAAACGTGAATATCTGCAGTGCAGTTACACAGGCGGACATACAGAGAAACAAGCAGCACATATGATGCTAATCAGTAATGAAAAAACAGAAACGGCCAGATGCAGATTATTAAAAATGTAAGATAACAAACTCTAAGACATGAAATACATTAATAATCTTATAGAAACAGAGAGACATACCGCAATTGGCCTCATCCGAGTTGTCCTGACAATCGTTGTCTCCATCACATATGTATGCAGGGTTGGTGCAGATGCCTGTACCACACTGGAACTGCCCGGGTCTGCACTTGAACTCCGCTGTCATGGAAGAAAGAGCCAAAGCTTATAAAGACTGCATTGAACTCAACACACCGAGGTACCATGTTAAAGGATTTCAACACTGTATCATCTCCTCATTATCTCTGTGAAACACTCACGACAGTCTGCTGGCTCATCTGACCGGTCACCGCAATCATCCTCGGTGTCGCACTTCCACCAGAAAGGAATGCACTTGTCGTTCTTGCAGACAAACTACAGCAAGGAGAAGGAAATTAATCAGCGAGATGATAAGGAATAACCAAAGAGCTCCAATGCTACGATGCCATTGACACAGCAGAAGCTTGTTAGCACTGGGCAGCTGGCCAGCTGTCAATAGACAATCACCAGGCATAAACAGTTCACCAAACAAGCTACAGCGAAACATCGAGATATGAAAAGCCACTTATCAGCTGTAGTAATTCAGTCATATTCGCATTTATGATTTTACATGCATTTATGTTTACACATACTCCTTACCTGACTGGCTGTGCAGTTGGACATGCAAGTACGCTGATCATTGGCCAGGTAGAAGTTGGTAGGACAGGCACACTTGTAGCCTCCTCCAGGAGAGAGGAGGCAGAGGTTACTGCAGCCTCCGTTGTTCGTCTGGCACGGGTGGTTGAGCACTGGAAAAAAGAGACAGGCAGAAGAGCTCTAATTGCACAGATATTTTTAAGCACAAGATTGAGGTTTTATGATATCTGGTTTTAAAACAGGAAGAATTATAATTATGTACTTGAGAGTCTATGTCTGCATATTTATATTTTAATACATAAAATTAATTCACTGCAACAGAGTCAGGTGTGTTTGGCACTACGGGTAATTTGGGAATTGGAAAAAATATCATGACTAATTAATGTTCAGTAATTCATATTTACCCCAAATTTGATACCATATGAACTTGTTTAATTAAAAACTAAAGATTCAATTTCACAACAACAAATATACACATATGTAGTCCTGTGAACTAGGACTGATATACTTAAAAGCTATTTTCTGTGAAACTCTCAAATCAAAACATCTGTTTTTACATGCTGCCTACTGCAGTGTGTCTCTTACCCTCAGGCTGGCGATAGGGATGGTAAATGTGGACGTCCATGGGCCGATGCAGGGTGCTGATAAGAGTGCTCTTGTTGGTACCCAGACTCTTGTGAGCTCTGTTGATGGACTTTGTCTCCCAGTCGGTCCAGTAGATGTACTCCTCAAACAGGGTCATGGCAAAGATGTGGGGGATGTCTTGGCTAAGAACTGCGAAACCACACACAACCATTAAATCACACTGGCAGATCAGATCAAATCTGTCATACTTAAGTTTTAATAAGCTGACTCTGTGCTTTTCTGTGCTCAAATTACTCTAGAAATACAGTTATGAATGGGAACCCCAATAATAACATAATGAAGTGATTTTAGATATCAAAATGTTTTATTCTAGCTGCTGAGATGTTGCTGTATCCCAAAGAGAAACTGATGGGAAAATCTTGCAGTGTTAATATAAAACAGAAGCAGGGTGTGGTGCACAGCTACAGTGGCTCCAGTATATCTGTGTGTTACGTAATGGTTTCTATGCCTCATTACGCTTTATACTCTAATTGCACTTTTTTGACTCACATAACCTTGTCATTTCATGTGTTTGCTCTCAGTGTTTGAGGCTGGTGCGTTATGGAAACACACCATTATTTTCTGTTGTAAAACACAGCGATCCAACTCTATCACACATGCATTGTGTACGTGCAACAATACATGCGTTCAAAGTTCAAAACACCTTGTCATTAGGTGACTATGGTTTCTGCATTGATCTTAACAAGTGATCTGCTTTAAACAATCAAAATTATTATCATATGACAGGAGTAATTTTACAGCACCAGGTTAAACTGAGATATTAGTTAGATTAGCATGAAGCGCTCTTTGGTCCATCCTTATCAGAATTCAAACAGGCCAAGTCATGCTCTACAAATACACACACAAATACAATACAAGGCCACAGTGGTGTTTGTGTGTGTCAAAGGATGGGTGAATAATACCCTGGACACACACCATCAAGCTAATACACGCCTGCCAGATGTTAGAAATTTGCTAACTCCCTGATCATCAAAACCAAGCTTTCTTTGTTTCTAACCATCATCTAACCCTATCTTTGTTTGATTAGCATTTTATTACATATTCTATGACCTTTGTTCTTGTAATAAGTTCATATAAATGTCATCCAGCAACTGTTCCCCTATGTGAACTGTGCTGGATGAAGCATTCATTACATAATACTCTAGATATTATCCCACACACCTACTATCACAAACGTAAACGTTACATTTTGTACATTCTTCATCCGAGGAAGGTTGGGATGCCATAGCTGTCTATATGTGTTGAGCAGAGCTTAGCAAATGTGAGAAATTTCCATACAGACGCCCTCTGTGCTGCAGAATTCCTCTGCACGCCTGGTTGGCTGACAATATTAACTATTGTAGCGCTTAGTGTCCTAAACAACTGAGTGCTACGCAGACGTCACACATGCTTGAGGCCTCAGTGATTAGAACAATCTTCTCTATTCAGCGTTTGTGTCCTCAGGGCCTGTGCTGCAAGACTCCAGCCCAGTGGACAACCATCTGACCAGGCTGCTTATGCTTGGTGGCTCCAAAACAAGTATGTGTATGTATGCATGGCTATTTGATGCATGATACTCTGCTGTTGCACCAAAAAGAGGAAACTCATTTTTGACATTTGGTGAGCCTGAATATTTGTTTCTGCACTTCCTCTTTCACTTCCTGTGTGATGTTGTCCTAAATTATTTCTCCTGTTAAGAGGAAAAGATGCTCAAGATGCTTTGAGTGTATTTTCTGTACTTTCTACTTAATTAACTATGTTTTATCATCAAACAATCTCACTTGAAGACACACAAACACTATGAGCATTTATCAACTCTCTCATACATCTTATATTCCTACATAGACCAGTGCATGCAACTGGAGTTTCACACTGTCAACAGCCCATTATTCAAATCTCTGAGTGTGTAAACCTGTATCAAAAACGTATCTCTGTGTGAGTATAAACTGGTCTGTTACCTGTGTGTCTGTTGGTGCCGTCCAGGCTGGCAAACTCGATGTAGTCCTCCCTGGCATCGGCCCAGTATATACGGTCATTGATGAAGTCCAGGGTTAGTCCATTGGGCCAGGTGATTTTGTCCTCTATGATGGCACTTCTGTTGGTGCCGTCCATCCCGATTCTCCCAATGTGGGGGTTGTCGCCCCAGTCAGACCAGTACAGGTACCTAAGCAGAAGGGGATAAATATTATGTTCCAATTACATTTATTCCTTATAAATATCAATTCAATTTACCATACAAAATATAGCTCAGCAGTTATCATAACCAGAGTATTGTGTGTACTGTGTTTCTCACCCATAGCGCACGTCCACAGCCACAGCTCGAGGTTCCCTCAGCCCACTGTTGACCAGCACAGTCCGGTAGGCCCCATTGAGTTTTGACACTTCGATGGTGTCCCGGCCTTTGTCACACCAATACAAGTTCCCGCCAACCCAATCTACAGCTAGGCCATCTGGGTTACTCAGAGAGGTCCGGTGCAATACCTGCCAGGTCAGTCAGTCACAGGATCACAGGTCAGTCAGTTTCAAATCAGAGACAGAGAGAAAGGAAGTAAATGCAATACTATGGTTTATGTGTTGGCTGTAACATTTATCCATTAGGTATAAATATAACTCAAATATGCATTTAAATTAAAGAAGATCTGATTTCTTGACTGACCTCCATGTTGCTGCCATTCATATGCATGCGTCGGATCATGCTACCCTGAGTGGTCACATCTGTCCAGTAGATCATATGCTCTGCATAGTGGAAGTCCAGTGCCACTGCATTATTCAGACCCTGAAACAGAGGTAGGAACAGTATTAGCAGGTGTACGGTAGGATAACAATAACAACTTGTTGTGTTTCAGTAGGTCAAACTGAGATCTCACCTGTTTTATAAGAGTGTAGTTGGAACCATCCAGGTTGAGTTTTCTCAGGTAGTAACGGTTAGCAAAGATCAGGTAGGGCTCCACTTCTACACATGCCAGACAAAAAACAAAAAAAACCATATGCTTCAGGATTGAATTGGCTATGAGCAACCGGCGAAATGCAAAACACACACGTGCGTGCCTTACCCGATGTGGACTTGCAGATGGTGGGGTCATTGGGGCTGAGTTCAAAGCCATCCACACAGAGACAGTGGAAGCTGCCGTGTGTGTTGATACAGCGCTGAGAACAAGGGTAAGTAGTTGTGCACTCGTCTATATCCACACACGTCTTCCCATCCCGTTTCAGCTGGAAACCAGGATGACACCTGCACTGAAGGGGCCAAGAGCACAGGAGAAATGTCAAAATCTGACAGCCTTCAGGTTCTGGCACTTCTTATTTTCAGTCTGGACCAATTACAAGAGTCTGCCACCACCTGTCACAAAACCTCTCAGTCAGTCAACCTGATACGTGCGTTTTCCTTCCAACAAAATCCTAATTTCTGCCCAATTTCTATGTAAAGTGGAACTGACTGAAACTTATTTCGGATATCTCAACACTGGCATAAAATCCAGTGTCTGCTGTCAAATAGGTAGCTATGAATATCATTTGCAACATTGTTTTTCAACACGTCACAGCACTGGTTAAATTTTATGTGATTGTAAAATAAGTGCCATAAACATCATCTTATCACAAGGAACAGTAAAAACATTTATTAGGTGCTAGTCAAAATCAGCTTGAAGTGTCACTTCTCATAAGCACATCTGTGCTTTGAAAGAGCTCCAACTCGCACTTTCATTATCAAATCCTACTCCTTCGCTGTTCTGTGGGAATTTGCAGAGTTCACACAAAAGAAATCACACTGGCTGTGATGGTAAAGTTTTGTACAATTATGTGTTGCGCAAATACTGAATACATTCAACACAATCCATCAGCATGAAATGAATCATTTTGGTGTACTTGATCCTTGTCCTTGATTTTCAAATGAAACTCTGACCACAGCCTCAACACCACAGACATGAGAGTTCACACAGAGTTCAAGCTGTTCTAAGATGGGCCTCCTACTTTCAAGAAAGGGAGCCAAAACATGTTTTTGTCTTATATAACCGCATGCCTGAAGTGAGTGGTTCCCAACTTTTCTACTTCAGGTCCTCCTTAATTCACCATTAACAGCGTACACCCCGTTTGTTTGTGAGGTAGCTGTGTGCCTTACACACATGTAATTTCTTGGGTAATTAAAGTTAGTGAGTTCATGAAGTAATTTGGATTTGATTTAGTTGATCTTTGGCAGAAAACAAATGGAAAAAAACAAAGAAAAAAAGCTTTAAAAGAACTAATCAGATGGCTTACCTTGAAGCCAATCTTGAGGTCATCACAGAGCTGTGAGCAGCCACTCAGCTTACTGTTGAGACACTCGTTGATGAAGCAGTTGAGCTCATCAGAGCCGTCACCACAGTCATCATTGCGGTCACACAGCAGAGTCTCATTCAAACACTTCCCATTACGGCACATGAAGGCTGACTCATTACACGTCCTCTCTGAATTCATAGACAAACGGCACGGTACATTAGTGTCACTTTGACACAGAATGGCTTTTCTGCACAAAGCATTTCTCATATGATTCATACTTTATTCTGTTGGTAGAATAATAAAAGCTGTAATGAGATATTAAATAAATGGTGACAAATGGTAAAATCTCTACCAGAGTCAGTGCAGCGAGGGTTCTTGGGAGCTTCATCAGAGCGATCCTGACAGTCAAACTCTCCGTCACACTCCCATTTCTTCTGGTTGAGGCAGCGGCCGTTGGCACAGCGGAACTCATCTGGACCGCATGTTGGATATTCTACACCAGAACACAATTATGTTCATTACTTACCTCAACCTCAGTTTGTATTACAACTAAAATAATCTTTAATCATGTTCTCTCTCAGTCTCTTTTATTTTGTTTCAAACTTTCCAATCAGTCTTTCTCCATTTCTCTTCCAGGACACACAATGACACACACACACACACACACACACACACACACACCACTCACCACATTCTGGGGATTCATCTGAGCCATCGGCGCAGTCGATGTCATGATCGCACACAAAGTGTTTGGGGATACACTGTCTGTTCTGGCACATGAACTCATTGTCGACATCACAAGTGTTGTTGGTATACACTGGCGGAGGAGAAGAATGCACTTTGGTTAATATGTTTCTGGGTATTTCATCCACACAACACAAAGATGACAGATTTTCTATGAGGTTAATTTGTAACTGTTCCACTCACTGCAGCCAGCCTTGACACTCTCATCAGCGCCATCAGGACAATCTTTGTCTCCATCACATTTCCAGCGTTGTGGCACACACATATGAGAGCCGGGACACTGGAAAGCCTCAGGACTGCAGGTTTTGGATTCTGTTATGGACAACATAATGGGAAAGTTACATGATGATGTAATATCAGGAAATCTTTGGCATACAGTCAAATATATGCGCTGGGCGTAGGAGAAAGTAATTCTCCAAGTGAGAGCGTCACGTACTGCATTTCTGGTCTTCATCAGAACCATCACCACAGTCATCAGAACCGTCACACACCCAGTGGCTGGAAATGCAGCGGTGGTTCCCACATTCAAACTGGGTGGATGTACAAAATTTATCTGCAAAGGGGGCAGGAGAGCTCAGCATTTTGGAGAAATTATCTAATTTACCCAAACCGTAACTCATGTTTTCCATGTGCAGTGGGAAGCTTGAAAAACATTCTGGTATGCTTTGTTTTCAAGAGAAAAGAGTGGGTAATAGAGTACAACTTTGAAGCAGACTTACCACAGTGTGTCTCATCAGCCCCGTTCTCACAGTCATTCTCCTTATCACATGTCCAGCTCATAGGAATGCAGCGACCGCTGGGACAAGCAAAGAAGTTGACTGGACATTTAAGTTTCCTTTTATCTGCAAGATAAAAAAAACAACAAAAAAGAAACAATATTACATTTTTGGCAGTTTAAGATACTAGAAA
This sequence comes from Thunnus maccoyii, assembly GCF_910596095.1. Taxonomy (NCBI): domain Eukaryota; kingdom Metazoa; phylum Chordata; class Actinopteri; order Scombriformes; family Scombridae; genus Thunnus; species Thunnus maccoyii. Next base: position 17,231,395 of record NC_056536.1, read on the forward strand.
AGGCATGTTAGAGGGGAACAAAGAACCCAACCTGGGCAGTTTCTCTCATCAGAAAAATCTCCACAGTCGTTGTTGCCGTCACACACCCATGAGGAGAGGTAACACAGAGTGGTTTTCTCACAGCTCTGGAAGGAAGCTCCTTTCACTCCCAGGCGGAAGAAACGTGAACAGTCGGTCGGTTCTGATAATAATGGAAAAATCTTTTCAAAACTCCTTTTAAAGAAATCTTAACTTATCCTTTAAGCTCATTTCCCTACATGAATCTCATTGTTTTTAAAGCACAGAAGAGATCCCACTTTCCCCTTACTCCCACAAGTGAATAGGAAGGGACATGAAATATTGTTGAAGATGATGGTAGATTACTTACGGCAGTTCATTTCATCACTAGCATCCTCACAGTTGACCACCTGGTCACAGCGGCTGTAGTTGGAGATACAGCTGCCATCTTTGCACTGGAATTCTCCTGCTTTGCACAGGGTCACTGCAAGATCCACCGGAGTTTTGAAATTACATATGGGAAGCCAGAACACCCTCACAAGGAAATAAAACCTCCTTGTTAAGTCAACTTTGTAAATCCTTTAATATGTACCAGTCAGAAAGAACTTCATTAGGTTAGCAATACATAACTGAATAAGAAACAAGCTGAACAGAGCACATCCAAGATTTAGAGCCCAGACCTCAAAGCCCACCCATCTTGTTAATTAGTTCTGCATGTCTTCTCTTGCAGAGCAAATCCAGTTAATGTGTGATTAAAATGTGTAAATCAGACAATTTGATCAACTCAGGGAAAAACATTGCACTTGTAACTGTGGGACACAAACATGTTGTGTAGCCAGAAGAGTTAAAAATGCGCCAAAATCCAATATCATGCAAACAGAGATTGGCATGGTTTCACTTTGTTCGCCTGCTACAGGCTTAAATAATGATTTTTTTCGATCAGGTGCCGCTATAAAATGGACATAAATTACTTACTGTTGCAAGGCAGTTCATCTGAGTGGTCGCCACAGTCATCCGTGCCATCACACCAGAACTGGTGGCCGATACAGCGGCCATTCATGCAGCGTCTGTAGCCTTTCTTACAAATTCGATTGGCTGTGAAGGAAGAGCGGTAGATGAGACTTTAAATATGGCTGAATCCACCAATTTACAATTTCATTAATGAAACTAATAAGCTGCATTGTCTATTCTGAATCAAACTGATTCATTGCCACCCATCCTCTGAGTTCACAATTAACATTTATTTACCCGGGAGTCTCTCTCTACTTTCTCTTTAACTAGTTTGTAGTCACATATTAGCCCTCACTCCCCTGGGAATCTAATAATAATCTCATGTATTTATTCATTCATTCTCAATTGCTAGGATTATGACCATGAGCTAATTATCTGACACATAAATTATTAATGATGACCTGTGAGAGCTCATTGTTCACTAATTAATAACTCTGAAGAAAAACTTACCACAGTAGGACTGCTTCTCATCAGACTTGTCCTTGCAGTGGGCCATGCCATCACAGGTCAGGCTGTAGTTGATACAGTCACCGTTTCCACACTCAAAGTCATCCACACTTCCACATGACATATTCAGTGCTGGTGAGATAGAAACAGGACATTCAACTTTTTAATAAAGAGGAGCCTAAAACTCCTAACTCTCTAAAACCAGAGAGCAGTTTCTTTTTTATCTTACAAGAACATGTGTTGTCTTCAAGAAGTTGTCTGACTCCACGGCAACTGCAGTTGACCCGTCCATCAGATGTGGGCAGACACAGGTCTTGGCAACCTCCGTTATTTGTTCGGCAAGGAGAAAACTCACCTGAGGAATGTATAACACATTAGGGTTAGTTAGGGTAGGGTAGTAATGTCAAATTTTGTAAAGATTATCGAGCTTGGCCATATTTATAGTTGTATAGGAAGTTGGCTTTCATGAAGTACAAGATAAAAGCGCCACAAACAGCTGCTTGGCAAAACAAACCTTTATAACACCAATAACATTGGCTGGAATAATATGATTGACAGGAGCAGCCTAAAGAAGCTTAACAATTACTACAGTGAATGATACTCACAGCTGTTGGTGTCATTAGCCACAGCAACGATGCCCATTGGCTGCTGAGGGATATCAGCACGCAGCACTTTCATGTCTCCTCCTGTGTATTTGTCAGCTCTAAGAACCGCCCTCCTCACCCAATCAGTCCAGAAGATGTAGTCTCCATACACAGCCAGGCCGAACGGATGGACAGGCTCATTTTTCAACAAGACCTGAAACAGAAATTTTTAGGGATAATTTCACAGATCACTGAAATGTAAGTCAACGCCTTGATGAGGTCTTCTTTAGAGCCAAAGGAAATGATTAAAAGGCTGTCTTACGTAACGGCTGCTTCCATCATATTCACAGCGTTCAATCTTGTCCAGTGTGGCGTCAGAAAAGTAGAGTTTCTCTGCACGGTGATCTATGGCCAGGCCATTGGGAGTTTTAATGTCACTGCCAATGATCACGAGCACATTGGCTCCATTCAGGGAAGCCCTCATGATACTGGGAGCCTGCTCGTTCCAGTTGGTCCAGAACATGAGGCTGTGGGAACAAACACAGGACTAGTATAATAATCTGCTGTGTTGGCTTCCAAAATGTCTTTCTATAAAAGTTATGGGTGACTGAACTAAAACAAATGTGCTGTTCAGAAGAAAAAAAAAGAAAGAAAGTGTATTGGAACTGGGCCCTGATACAGTGCAGAACACCACGTTTCGATATTAATGACTCACTCCTGACACTCGTCCAGCACAAAGGCTCTAGGGTGGTCTTCGCCAGACATGGTAACCACAGTGTTGCGATTATAGGCCACAGAGCGGCTCTGGTCCACAGTGTGGCGAGTGATGGTGGAAGTTGTGTAACTTGTCCAGTAGAGTGTATCCCAACCACGGTGGTACGCCAGGCCCTCAACTGAACCTACATCTGTGGAACAGATACGCAAGAAAGGTTGTAAATATTTTGGACCATGATGATTTTTCAGACTATAGTTATTTTGTTGCCATCCAGCCAACACTGTGAGATGTATAAAACTTAAGAACTAACTCTTTTTATTTCACTATAAAAAATACCACCTTTCAAGGGTGTTAGTAGGAGCTTTAATGAGTCCTTTTGGTGAGAATTCAACAAATCATTAATCACTGTCATAGTTTAACAAGTTGCATCCGTGGTTAACTTGGTGGGACTTTATTGAAGAGGCCCCCCATCTTCCCGAATAAGTTCATGAATGGTGAAACACTGTGAGAGAGATGGACAAGGTTAAAGAGGCGAGAGAGAGGAAAGAGTAACATGGAAGCAGTACCACACAGAACCTGGTGTGTGCCACGCCTGCTGTTCCTGGAGAGAGTTTAAAGAGCGTGTATCATCCTGTCATTTCATGGCTGCACATACAAATACAACTCCCTGTGGATACTCTCATTCATACTTCTTGTTCTGGGAAGAAAACTGCCACTGGAAAAGCTTGAGTCACTTTAGGGACACTGGCCAGAGTGAAGAAATCAGCCATGAACGGTAAAGATAAAGCAGCTGCTCCAAACATCCATCATCCTTTGTTCTGCGACACCCACTCATAGCACATATGGTAGTAGTAATTTTTTTATCTGTGGTGCCTCCATGACACACAACATGGAAAAGGACACTGTTATGCAGTCTTATGGGCTCCAAGGTGTGCATCCATCTGTTTGTAGTCACACTAGCAACCACATTTATGACCACTTACACCCAACAATAAAAACCTGAATACTCCACACAACTGTTTGCTCTTGGCTGAAAGTCAATAATTAGCCTTTAATAGACATTTTAGATGAATGACGAAGTGCCATAATCGACCTTAATGCAGGAAAATTTTAGGGCTGAATTCCTAGTAAACCAACCTAAATACACCTAAAAGACCAGTTTAAATTACAGTGTCACGCAAGCAAAGTCATACTTGTGTTTTTCACCCACACCGCTCAGGCTGTACAAAACGAAAATGACAAAAAAGGTGCGCTCGAGCAGCTAATTGCTTGCATTTAAGGAAAATCATACACTGAATGAAATGGATAAAGTCGGTTCCAGCCTGTATTATGTAATGAGAAACATCAGAGTCCCCCTCCCCTTGCCTAGATCAGCTCAGCCCCTGGTTACTGTGCAAACAATGGAGAAAACCTGTTGGGAAGACTATAGCACACTTTGAACAGAGCCTTTCTGACAATCACAGGAGTAGTACAGTAATCCAACGGACACTCAAGAATTACTAAGCTTTTGTTACTGTTCGTTTTAGGATCATTACTTATGTATTTTTTCCTTCCTAAGACTGAAGATCGTGTTAATTGTACAATAACTCTTCTACTAGTGGAGTCTACGGGTTACACTACTCTGAAGAGCTTCTAAATGGACAAGATGCCTTTTACCGCGGTGACCACTTAGCATCAAGTAGCATTGACTGCTTTTAAAGTGGAATGTCTGTTAGCAACCATTGGGATGAATTTGTCCACTGTTGCCTGGTTTCAAGAAATCAATACAGCCATAGAGTACTACTGCACTGACATCTCTTCTCTGATTTTGACCCAAACTGCTCCTTGGATTATGATAAACATGCTGATGCAACGAAGCGAAAGCCAGTGTGCAAGGACTGCTCCTTAAGGTCACGTTTTCTTTTTTTTTTTTTTTTTTTTTTGAGTAAAGTTGGATATCAGCACGACATTTTAAGAGGAGTTTTTCTGAGACTATTCCTTGATTTTTTTCAGAAAAGGCAAGTACCATATAAGTTATTTTAATTTCTTCAAACAGCTGGAAAACAGTAAGAGTCGTAAGAGTGGAAGAGGGATTCAACCAGATACCAACAGGAGCATGTGTGGCTCTAGACGCAGCAGACTTAACCACTTGACTATCTCTGGGCACTTGAGAATGAATTCCAACCGCATAATAATGGACTGTATATTTTTGCAGGTCACATTTACCACTCAACACACAAACTAAAAATAAACTGGAATATACTCTTTCTCATCTGTTTTCCAGAGAGAACACAGTTTATAAAGGTCAATGAAGAAGTCAACTGACCAGTGTGATCTTAACTGCTTAATTAATTGCTATCATTATGAGAGCACTAGTTGTTTTAATGGAGTGTGGTCATGCCTGTGATTAATACAATTTAAAACATGAACAAGAGCCAACAGATGCATTACTCAGACACTGCGTGAACATGCTGCTCTAATGCTCAACATTGACAGGCCATTAGATTAATTAAGTAAATTGATTTTTATTGTGAACGCATGGAGACTTTGGGGCAGCAAGTAAACAGCAGTGACTTGGGCCAAATGAACAGGGCAGATGAGGTTTTGATTAAGGCTTTGGTACCCATTCTGGATGGGCTAATTCTGGTGACCGGCCTGGTGGGTCAAATCTTGGTCATCACCATCCTAACTGGCAGGAGGAGGAGAGATGGTCAACCCCCGCATGGTACAGACACTCTGCTGCTGGCCCTGAGTGCTGCTGATCTGCTGCTGCTGCTCTGCCTGCCCTTCCACACCTCCGCCATCACCCTGGGATGCTGGCCCTTCGGCAGCTTCCTGTGCAAAGCCATCAGCTTCCTGGGTGTGGCCTGCTCGTCTGCATCAGTCTTCACCCTGGCAGCTTTGGCTGTGACGCGCTACCTCACAGTGGTACACCCCACCTGGGTGTACCGTTCAAGAATGCACCGACGCATAAAGCTGATGGTAGCTTTGCTCTGGGTCCCTGCCTCGGCTTTGGCAGCACCACAGTTTGCCTTCCGCACAGTTACCATGTCCAACGCTGTGTACTGTTTTGCCTTCCTGTCTGACTTCAGCCAGCTTGTCTACAGCATCGCCCTCTTCCTGTTTGGCTTCGCTCTACCGCTGGGCATCATTGTATTGATGTATGCCAAGATCTACTGTTTTCTTCGGCACGCACGGAAGCTTGGGAATGCCCCCCAGCTGGAGCGCTATCAGAGCCAGGTCACTCACACTTCAGCTCTCCTCGTACTGGTCTTCACTCTCCTCTGGCTGCCCTCCTACGCGCTCATGTTCTCCTTCATAGGAGGAACCATTAATGTCTCACCCGGCTATAAGACTATTGCCATCCTGGCCAGACTGTTGTCATCCTCAGCAGCAGTGGTAAATCCTGTACTTTATGGATTTATGTCTCAGAAGTTTAGAAGAGACTTACTAGAGCTGGGTAGAGGGCGCTGGGCAGGGTGTAAAAGCTGTCTGATTGGTTGTCCTCATGTGATGGGCAGGGACATGGTACAGCCCTTTGAGCTGGACACAAGCTCAGAGAGAGGGCAAAACTGACTCTGAGATCACTGCTACCTCATTTAAATCTGGCCATAGGGCTGGGCAATATAGATGAAATCAATATCATATTTACAGTAATTAAATGCAATCGACTGTTATGCATTAAATCAGACAAAAATCTTAATATGTCTGAGCTAAAATTTTGAATTTGCTTTCATTAAATTGGACTGCAGAATTTAACAATGACACATCATCATGACCAAAATATTGCTCTATGTGAAGCTAACACTTTCCTGTTTCCTCTCTTGGATTAAATGGAATACATTCTGTAGTTGGTGGATGAAAAACTAATGTGTAAAAACTGGCGGCCATTTTTACAGTCTTTTCAAAACCCTGATCTCGATGCAACATCAATAAACAAACTCGCCTCATGCACTTTACTGCGTTCTGCTGTCTTTTTTTTTTTTTTTTTTTTTTTTTTTTAAATCAAAGAATGAATGTTTTGAATATTGCTTGCTAAGAAAAGCTTTGGTCCAGGGCTTTTAAATGTGATGCTTTTGGAGTTCAACAACCTACTCTTGAATCATTTAAAGAGAGTACGATTTAAAAGACACTTCAGTGTTAAAACAAGCAAAAAACACAGTGTGTGTGTGTGTGTGTGTGTGTGTGTGTGCGTGCAAGTGTGTCTTCTTCCATGTGGCAGCCTTAAGTGATGTCAATCTCCTCTAGTTGAAAAGCTGCAGCTGTGTGTTCATTACAGTGGGTCCTCCTGGGTACTTGTGTTGTCAACATGCGTGATGATGGCTGTTTACAGTGTCGAGAGTACGAGTGACAACGTTCAATTATTAATGGAGAAGATAAAAGGAACAGGACCACGAAGCAACAGAGCGGAAATACATGTAGAAAGAGTGGAGGGAAAGGTTTATGACAAACAGTGAGTGATGCTTAGCGGAGCTTTGTGGATTTTCTGAGGAGCTGAAAGAATGCCATGTGATTGGTGACTCCATACTTACTGTCCACTACAATCTTGCGGTCAGTGCCGTCATCGTTGATTTGCTGGATATTGCCAAAGTGGATATCACTGAAGAAGATGCGGTTGGCTCCCTTCCCTCCACCGCCGTGGTAGTCAAAGCTGAGGGCAATGACATTCTTCATGTGGTCAGGGTCTTCAAACGGCTTTATTGGCGCATTTAGGTTTGTCTCATCAGACAGGTGGATGCTTTTCAGAATGGTACGCTCCGAGTACAGCAGGTATCCGTCATAGTCGCGGCAACTGCGGTTGTCCTCTGCCAGCATGCCGTGAGCACAGGCGCAGGTGCGTTCCATGCCGCCACGGAAAAGACACAGCTGTTCGCACCCGCCGTTGTTGTCTTTGCAGATGTTGGTGCCTGAGGAGAGTGTGACACATTTATATGGCGTGCTGTTAAACAAATAATGAGCCTGGTTAAACCCAGCATTTCATTGATTCCTGGGGGGTGTTGATTAAGTTGGACAGTGAAAGTTTTTATCACTGTGTGTGTGAGGGCCTGTTTTTCTATACATGTGAGGACCAACTTGTGGCAGCCCACTGTTCTTGTGAGCACATTTTTGCTAGAATTAAGAGTGAAAAAGCTAATTTTCATTTAATTTGTGGTTAAGTTTATGGGAGTGTGTGTTTGTGTGTGTTCCTACCTTGCTGCCTGGCCCTGTTGAAAACCTTGATATCTTTCAGCTGTACACCAATGCCAGTCCTGAGCTGGACTGCATCTGTAGCATTGTCTTTACTGCCTCTCTTAATGGAGCCATTGGCATGAGTCCTAAACAAAAGACAACAAAACTGTCAATTAACAGTATGATACAAAGTGAAATATTGCACATAATTCAAAAGTCGTTATGTATTAAAAGGTATGGAGAAATAATTCAGAACAATGGCAAGATATAGATCAATTAACAAATTAATTCATTACTGAACTCACCTATCACTCCAATAGATGTATTCCTCAAAAACTGAGACAGCGAACATGTCCATGTTGTTGTTGGCCAGCACAAGCTCCCTGTTCTGTCCTGTCTCCAGGTTGATGCGCTCAATCTTATCTGTTCTGGCATCGCACCAATATAGCAGACCCTCCTACAGGCACAAACGACAATAAATAGTGTTGATTGTTCAAGGAAGGTCACATTTTAAAATTACAAATTAAACAAAAAGGTTTTTGGGAGACTGGCTTGCTTGTATCCTAAAGAACACTGACATCATAACATTTTAATATACAATACTGTGTATTTTTATGCGTAATTTTAGGTAACCAGCATTAGCAAAAATTAGAATTTGTATGAGCTCTGAAGCTAAACTTTAAGTACTTTTAAATATTATGAAGCTACATATACTAGGCAGATACAGTAATATGGGATATTTGTAGAAACTTGTTACATAACAACCTGGGTTGACCAATGGTCCATTGGTCTCTGAAAATTCACAGTGCATGCATGTCTAGACTAGACACAGGAAACTCCCTCTCTTTTAATAAAGACAAATGCATTTAGGAAGTCCTTTAGTACTATGATGTCAACTGTGGTCCACACCTCGTAGTCGATGGAGATTCCATTGGGCCAACTGATGTTCACATTGACCAAGACCGACCTATTAGTGCCGTCCAACCGAGAGCGCTCAATACGAGGATACTGACCCCACTCAGTCCAGAACAGATACCTGCACAAAAGAGGTGATATAAGCACATTCGTGAGAATGAAGAAAAATAGCAGTATGCTTAAAACTACATTGGAAGTACCTTAGAGCAACACAGTTACAGAAGGCAGAATTTAACTGTTGGCAGACAGACGTACCCTTTCACTGGGTGGACAGTGATGGCTCGGGGCTTGTCCAGGCCCTGGGAAATAACCACATAGCGGAAGGAGCCATTCAGCCTCGCCACCTCGATTACATCAAAGCCCTGGTCAGTCCAGTAAATATTTCCTATAAAGAACAGAGATATAAATCAGCTATGTAGCCCTTTATCTCTACTTGTGTAATTATGAAATGTACACAAGTGTTGGATAGAATTAAAATTGGATTTCAAATATGTTATATTATGATTAGACCTGCTATCCAGTCAACCGTGATGCCCTCCACCCTGCCAATGCCATTGGTGACCACGTCTTCTCTCCATGTCTGATCTCTCTTAGCCCTGCTGATGGTGCTCAGGCCCATGTCCACCCAGTAGATGGTGTCATTCTCTGTAAAGGAAGATGCCCATTTGTGTCATCCTATAAATACTCACTTCACTGAGATAATGACAGCTTTAAAATGCCACTCAAGCAAGGACATCTCATTACTGGTGTCCCTCAGTGTCACTCAGTGTCACTCACCAGCGTGGAAGTCGATGCCAACAGCCAGGGAGGTGCCAGACACTGGCACCAAGGCGTCAGATTTGTCTTCCGGGTCCAGTGGAATTCCTCTGATTCCCTCATGAACAGAGTAAAGCAGGAAGGAGCCCATACCTGCTCAAAGACAGTACAATTACTTTTTGTTTTTAGGACACACTTCATTCCAATTATATGTATGACTGTAGATGTGAAGCAGTGTCTTACCTTCACAGGACTGCTGGCCTGTCTTGAGGCTGTATCCAGCGGTGCACATGCAGGCTCTGGTTGTTGGTGAGGTGGGCAAACACAGTTGGGAGCAGTCTCCATTGTTGTTACTACATAGATTGATACCCGCTGAAGAAGAAGGAGATCGGTAAGGCCCAAATAAAAATTGAGAAAATGTACTGAAAAAGAAAATCTCTTTTTTCTCTCTAGTTTACCCTGACTGAAGCACAATATTGGTGAGTTTTACATCGGCTTCAGAACATGAGATTTTATATTACAAGCAGTACCATTTTTGTCTTCAAGTGATGTTCCTTACCTTTTTGTACATCCTCATCATAGATCCTCATGTGCATCATAGGGGAGGTGTTGTTTCGCAAAATCTTCCAGTTTCCTCCATCCTTCTTGTCACATGTTCCTATTTGGTCAGTTCCCTGGTCTGCCCACCACAACTTGTCTCCTACAGTGAGTGAAATTGATTCATATCTTGGTATGTAATAATTTAGTAATTTTGAGATTTTGATATGATGCAACTATCAGATAAAATACAAAGACACTATATTTAAAGTATTATCTTTTTCATCTTACCCATAATAGCCAGAGCAGTAGCCTTGGTAAGTTTCCCCTTAACACCATCCAGAATCTCCAGTTTAGATCCATCCAGCTGACAACGATTAATGGTGCTGTTTCCTGAGCTAATCCAGTACAGCTGTTCTTTTTCATAGTCAATAGAGAGGCCTGGGTAGAAAGAATAATAATGCTATTGTGCACAGAAATCTCTTATACTAATATGCTTAATCAGTGCATTCACCCAGTAAAGTTAAATAGAGATTCAGTAATACGTGGCAGTCAATAATTTATGGCTGTAGGAGGGACCATCTGCTCACCTACTGGCCCTTTCTGATTGGTGTAGAGTGTGGTGCTGTTGCTACCATCCATGTTAGCCATGCTTATGTTGTCGCCATCAGTCCAGTACAGCTTCCTGAGGAGAGATATGAATAATATGAGATATTAAAAGGGGGCAAAATGTTTTCTGGAGAACAATGCTCTACCAAAGAAGCATTACAAGACACAATAGGAGTATCAAATGAGGAACAAGTAGTAAGTCAAAGGATGAAGAAGCAGCCAGGAAACAATGGCTGTAACTAAATCCTTTAACCAAAGTGTATTGTTCTAGAGCACACAGGCCCCAAGTACTCTTGAATTTATGTCTTTAAGTTTAAATAAAATCCATGAGTGATTAAAAAGTGTTAAAACAAAGTAATCTGTGAAATAAAACATGGTAGCGACTTGGTAATCTAGTGTTACTGAGTGAAATAGAAAACAAAAAAGAACATCAGACAGGGAGTTAACATCATGAACTGAATGCAGGCCTAGCTAACTGGAGGTAACACTCACCCCAGTAGAGGGTGCACCACCAAACAGTGGGGCTTGTCTAAGCCCTGGATGACAGCATTCTTGAAAGATCCATCCAGTCGGGCCACATTGATCTGCTTCTTATTGGCATCATAGCTGGTCCAGAAAAGGTTCCTGGACACCCAGTCTACTGCCAACCCGTGAGCATTAGGGAGGTCTAGAGAATGTCAAAGTCACAATGGTAAATGTTAGGGTTTCCTGGGCATTTGTGAAAGTACAAACTTATAATTGAAATAAAAAAACAAATAATCAATTAAAAAAATTCTAACAAATACTCCTAAGATTGTTCTTACCAGCAGAAACAACAGTTTCCACTCCTGTGCCGTTGATGAAAGCTCTCTTGATGGTCTGTGTTCGGACATCTGACCAGTAGATTCGATGCTCCACAGCATCGTAGTCCACCACTGTGACATTGTCTATGTCCGGAACGGTGAAGGAGATGATGTAGTTGTAGTAGGGGTTGTCAATGTCTACTCCTCGGATCTCAATCTGACGAGCATAAAGAAGGAACTTCCGCGACTCTGGAAAAGAAAAATGAACAACAGAGATCACTTTTAGCACATTTTTTATTAGGAAGGAAGGAAGGGAGGGAGGGAAGAAAAGAGAAAGGAAGAACAGAAGTATACAGAATAAATGAGGCATTTTTTCTGCTGAATTTCAATAACTTTTCACTGCCTGAATAAATGTCTAAGAACTATTTAAATATGGTTTCTTGGTTCAAAGGAAAGGGCAAAATCTTAGTGATTGATTTCAAATTTAATAAGTTTGGGCTCCTTCTCACTGTACTGGTCACAAAATCTAAAGGGTGGAGCCAGTTATATCTTAGGAAACAAAGGCTTCAAAGAGTACTACACCGATTTAGCGTTGCACTCTTTTAACACTGTTGGTCAAAATCAATGCAGCAGAACCAGCACTATCATCTTTCTTATTCTAAGTATTATTCTTCATTGTCAAAATTTGATGCCTACATTACCCACAATGCAACTTGACAGTCAACAGTTTGGTGGGAGATGTGTTTGTGTGTGTTATGCTACTAGCAGCTAATGTAGCCTCAAGCAGAGATGAGGAGCAGGCTACAGAGGTCTGGGGAGCTCACTTCTTTCAAACTTCACATCCCCATATCTTTTTCAAACAAGGGTCAAGAGACAAGTGACATCACTTGAGGCAATTTATCAGACTTTGTGCAGCTCCCTCTGCAGCCACAAAAGGCTTTGTACAACTTGTTTTTATATATGCAGTACTACTCCAAGTCCTGCAAACACATTTTGATGTGTAAAATTGGGAGATCTCCTTTAAGAAGGTCAAACTGACCAGTCAGTTACATGTTGCCCTTGTTGAGGCTTGATTACCTCTTAGACGATAGAAGAGGACCCTCGCCCTCAATCAGTTTAAGTGGTAAATGTGGCTGAGTTCAGAGAAAATCTCAGTTTGACTGAGAACCTGAAAATTCCTGTGTTAATGGCGAATGCATCAGATGCCCTCTAATCCAATTATCCTTACATCCCCACTGCTGAGATGAAGATTGTTCTGTAGCATGCTGAACGACTTCAAAATGAGAGCATGTGCACACAAACTCCCACAGCTATTCCTCGAAAACCATCATGAAACCCACTCATGAAATCACATTGCAATAAGACTTCAACACATAACTTGTGACAGTCTTTCATATGAAATGAAATGTAAATATCAAATGAAAATGAAGAAGGCCAATGTGGCACAAACAGAGGAGATGTAATCAGGTCTTCTGTCATAAGAGATGACAGCTAATGACGCTGATGTCACGTTTGGGAGCTGAGGACATTGTAGCAGTCATGACAGTTGTGAGAAAATATTCCTGCAAATTCCTCCCTGATGACATGGATAATATATGACAGTGTTGTGCTGTGTGTACATGCTCCATCAGAGTGGTTTTTAAGTAAAAGAAAATGGCTTAAGGTTTGTGAATATCAGTATGTGTCCTTACCTTTGCAGGTCCGTTTGTCAGGCTGCAGCTTCATGAGGTGAGGGCAGGCACAGGAGAAGGTCTGGTTGAAGTTGATGAGACAAAGGTGGGAGCAAGGGCTTTTACCATCACTGGTGGCACACGGGTTGGGAGCTAGAGAAGAAGTCATACAGGAAGCGTTGTGAAAGAGAAACAATATACAAAGACAAAAGAGGTGGTATGTGAGAAAGACAGCCAGCGAGGGTATTTCATTGCATCATTATATGATCTATAGATTGCTGTGAAAAGGATAGTTTCAAAAATTTTGAAAGAATACATGAAAGTAACTTATAAATTGTTGTTTCAGACTAAGCCAATGGTTTAATGTGAGATGCTGTTTGTGTTATTTTCTTCTTTTCAAAATGTAATGGACCTCTCCATCAATGGGCCCTTAAGGGAAGTGAGAGTGTAGAAAAAGACTTTGTCGACCAGACCTGTCAACACAGCTTGTTGCCTCGTCAATGTCATGGGCATTTGTTGCAGCTGTCAATCAACAATTCTGTGAAATCTCTCTTTTCCTGCCTCCAATTACAGGACCCAGTGCCTCTCTTGCTACCCATACACCCTTGGGATCCTATAGCTGTTGGCTACTAAACATCAAGGTGACAGTTCAATGTGACAGCATACTGCATAACACATTTGACGATCCTTTTGCCATCTTGTCAATCATGTGTGTCTGTGAGATCAACACATGACATTTAAGTCACAGGAGGATGGTTTTATTTCTACCCAGCCGGTGGGAAATGCCAAACAGTGAGGTGACTTTTTGATCAACGAGGCAGCAGGAGGTGTCTAAATTGCTGCCGGTGTGAGGAGACAACACGTCTCACAGCTCTAAAAGGTCAGCTGTCTTTGGGGAATAGGAGATGTGAATCAACATGGTCAGCAATGAACTGCAAGTTTGTCACTATTCTCCTTTGAGTTAAAGCCCAAATCAGCCATGGTGATAGGCCTAGGTAAATCTGAGATATGGGTGCTCTCTGCCTGTGAGTGTTTATGCGTCTCTCAAGTATCTGGTGTGCAACCTACCCTGGGGTTGTCTGGACGGGTGATAGACCTGCAAATCAAAAGGCTGCGTGTTGGTGCGCTGGACTACGGTGACATTGTGTCCTGTCCATTTGTTGGCTTTAGCCAGAGTGTTAGTCCTCCAATCAGTCCAGTAGACTTCGCCCCCATACATGGTGACAGCAAAAGGGTGGGACAAATACTCATGACCCCGCAGCACTTCAATCAGCCCAGAACCGTCATACTTAGCAGAGTAGATAGCATCCGACCTGGAGAAACATTAGGGCAGAGGTATATACTTTATATAACAGGGTAACATACACATAAGATAAAGTATATGCATGTCAGTTTATGTTACTGGGTAAGTCTGTACTTTGTATGCAATTTTATATAAGCAAAGAACATCTGCATGTTTATTAAAAAATGTATGATGGCAAGCAAAGGGAAAAAAGACTGAGTAATTGGGTGATGTAATGAGCGCGTGGGTGGATGCAGCGCAATGAGAGCACTCTGTATATTCAGAGACTAGAGGCAAATGCTACCTGGCATCAATCCAGACAATGCGTCTTTCCATGTAATCTACAGTGAGTCCGTTGGGCCAGCCACCACTGCCTGTTTCCCTGTGGATTGTACGTCTGCCTTCACCACTCATCGATGCTGCCTCAATCCTGGGCAGACTAGCATCCCAGTCTGTCCAAAATAGAATACTGCCAACAGAAAATAATCTACATGAGTAGGGATTTTCACAAATGAGTACAGTATCATCATGTGAGAATGTGTTTCATAGAAAATAAAGTGGGAGGAATGTATCCTTATCCTAAGACAATGTGGCAAATGGACAAACTGGACATTCTATGTAAGAAAAACACAAACTTCCCGTTTTAAATAAGGGTGATTATAACTTTCAAATCCATAGATGCTTCTTACCCATCACGAGGGTCTAGGGCGATGGCCCGGGGGTGCTCCACCTCCCCAGCCAGCAAGGTGGTTCTCATGGTCCCATCCAGTTTGGCCACCTCAATCTGGTCCAGATTGCTTTCCACCCAGTAGATGTTTCCTGCTATCCAGTCCACAGCCAGGCCCTCTGGAGTAGCCAGTCCATACTGGATCACCACCTCAAAACTAGTCAGGGCTGACCGGGACACACAGAAAAATTGGGACTTAAAACTAGGATGGTGACTGGTTCTCTATTGTGAATTTGATAACAGAATAGCAAGATGAAAAAGTTACCAAGATCGTTATTTTGTGGCATTCTATAGTATTTTAATGTTAATTTTAAGTGGAAGAATACCAGTTGTAATTCAGCTAATTTAGTGTAATAGCTTGGCCTGTGTCACTTTCACTAGTGAGAGCAAATCTCCTGCCAACACATATGGTTCATTGCAAAAAAAAATCCCTGACAAACAGTGAATTGTTTAGAATTCTTCACTCTTATGAACTCCATCAGTGACTTGCTCGCACTACTGCTGAGTCTGTTAGTGTGGCTTTGACCAGCGCTATCTTCCTAACCCCACTGCCCCACTTCTAAGAAAACAATCTTCAAACACCAGATCTCCCTCTTTTTATTTTTTCCCAGCCAACAACTGGCTCTTATGCAAACTAAGTGCAAAACCCAAATGTGTGATCATCTCTGGCTGTGGGTGATCAGACAAGTTCCTTACAAGGCCTTCCAGTAGCACTGTAATTAGAAGGAGAGGGATAGGCCTTCCTCACAGTTTGCTTGAAGGAATGCTGGAGTTATGGCTAGATTTCTGTGTGGGTAGGGGTGTCCTAATTAATGTGTTGGCACTACTCAGTGTATGCCAAGAACTTTGGAGATGCTGAAATAGCTATGCTGAAATGGCTTCAATAACAAGCAGCAGGAGCTGATCTATGAGTTGGTCACAATGTCTCTGTTCAGGAGTCCTGTTTTAAAAGTGAAGTTGGAGGGCTGGGAACTGGAGCTGCAGTGTGTTGTGCCTCCTACGCTACATCAGTGTTCTGGCTGCAGTCATGCACAGCCAGCGCTGAGACAAATGGGAAGAGACAAAGCCTTCCGTGTGCCCCCTAAGTGCTGTGCTGGGAACACAACCTTGATTGGCAAGGAGACCTGGGGTTTTGGAGCGGGAAAGGCCAGCCATGACCTGGGAGATTTTTTCAGGGTCACAGACCGCCACTGCTGACCACAGATTCTTTTTAAAAACTTTTGGCTCTGAGAAATTACAGAGTGTATTTGCTCAGCGAAGGTCAATTTTTGAGAAATGCACAGTCAAAAGTATAAACATGATATCTTTCATCTCAAATGGAACAATCCACTTTAATGTTTTTATTATACTAGATGACACTGAAAAATCAACATATTACTATGTAATTAGAATGTTCTGAGTGGCCATTCAATCCATCACCCCATCTATCTTTCTGCATAACTTAAAATCACAGAGAGCTGCAGCTGACTGGCTGTCTTACCTCCATTTTCAGACAGTTTCCCACGGTAGATCTTGTCTTCCACGACATCAGTCCAGTACAGGGTGCTCTGGTTGAGGTGAAAGTCCAAGGCAATGGTGTTCCTCAGGCCTGGTACAAGCACACTGAACTCCCCCTTGTGAAGCTCAATCCTTCTGATCTCATGGCGGTTTGAGAAAATTATGAAAGGCTTGAAGGGATCTGAAAGCAAAGAAATTGTACCCAGCAAAGTGTTAGTGTCTGAACAGAGTAGATCTCATCTCAGAGTTCAGATTCACAAAACCCCTTGCTTGTCTTGGATCAAATCCTGCCACAGCTGTCTCACTCCATCAGCCCCTTCCTAAAAAATGATTAAATAACTGAAGAGGTGCTGCTCACTTTTTGGAAAAATATCTTCAACACCACTATGTATCAAATACTGTATATATATACACACAGTAAAATAAGAACTGTAGAGCTTTTTCAGCCCTAAATACTTTGCTCTCAGTCTGGAGCCAAAAAGAAATTCTTCAGTTTGTAGGAGTAACTCTTTTTCCTCACCAATACTTTTGCAGCTCTCCATGTCGGCCTCCAGCTCCCAGCCCTCGTAGCAGGAGCATTTGACGCTGGATTTTTCCTGGTCGCACTTCTGGCTACACTTGAGGTGTTTGGCGCAGAACCTCTGGATCTGACAGGTCTTGTTGTCTGCTCCCAGCTCCATGCCCAGGGGACAAGAACACATGAAGCCCTCCCCAGGAATTATGCTGCAGTTGTGACTACAACCACCATTGTCCAATGAACACAAGTCTGCAGGCAGAAAACAGAGATGAAATAGTTGGGATATAGCCGAGAAAGGTAAATGAAAGGTAATATGAAAGGTAAATGACAACAAAGCAATAAGGTACTGAACATATTGTCATGCTGTATTTTTGTGTGCAAAGAATGTTTTACCACAAAGCTTCTCGTCAGAGCCATCCGGACAGTCGTCAGTGCCATCACACAGCTTCTCAGTAGGCAGACAGATTGAGTCGTTGGTAGCGCACACATGGTGAGACAACTTGCACACCAATGCCTCGCAATTGTCCTCATCCGAGTTGTCCTCACAGTCACTGTCGCCATCACACACCCAGGCTTTGCTGATGCAGCGAGCTGGCAGGATCACATGATACCAACTCTTAGCTTGTGTCTTTGAAGAGTACTTAACATTCATAAAGAATCCGTTTTATACAAGATGATAGACTTGGTCACACCAGCAGTTGTAACAGTGAAATTTCTGACCAAAATCAGTTCTTTTCAATGAAATTTCCAAGAATAAAACCCTATTTGTACCATCACAATAACACTGCATCCTTAACTGACATTGTCAAAAAAAAAAAAAAAAAAAACACATCACCCTTAAACTCTGGTACTTAAACCAGCTGTCAGCATCCTCACCAGAATCCCTGCAACTGAATTTGACTGCTGGGTCACACATGTGGGTGACACCCTCACAGTTGTTCTCATCACTCAAGTCCATACAGTCTGTGTCACCGTCACAGCGCCAGCGCATGGGAATGCACAGGCCGTCCATCCGACACTGGAACTCATCTACATGGCAGCCGCCTGGAGGACGGGTAGCTGGAGAGGAAAAAAATGTGACAGTTAGCCAACAAAAGAGATGGAGAGTGAAATTTAGCCAATGTCAAAAAAGAAATAAGATACAAATACAAGTCAGCAACTGAAAAATATCAGACTGATATCACAATCAGCAAACAACAGTAGCACAGACCACACATGCTGGACCAAAAACAGAGAAAAGAAAGAATAGGCCATTCTAGTCAGTAATTAATGTGTAGATATGCTGGGATACTGGCTTAACTACCTGACTCTGAGCCAAGACAAACAACATTGACACACACAGCTCACTGGCTGATGTCACACTGAGGAGGTAGCACAATGACATCCCCTCATGGCAAAGGTCAACGTTTGGCATGGCTAAAGCAGCAAACAGGCCTGGGACCTTTCGGCACAGAACTACAATATACAGAATGGGAAGGCAATAGTGTTGCTTTTTTATTTCAGCTAATGACTTCCAGACGGCAGACCAAGAGAGCCCGCAAACACACACACACAGCCAGACACACACACACACATACAAAGCACAGATTGCTCATTAGACCAACAGGTCATGCTGGGCTCCGTTTTTGCATGCTGGGACTTGACAGCAGTTGGCTGCGTTTCTGCATGTATCAAACAGTACATACAGCATCAGAACACACACAGTGCACAGGAAGGGTATGACACTGTTCTATGACGCTCTCTCAGTTATTATCACAATGAGTGGTTAACCAGGAAAACTGAATGTTCCAAAGCAGAACATGGCCACCAGCTACTTTCACTTCTTACTTAAACACGTAAATTCATATCACTGCGGCAAAGTCAAAACATCTGTGCCGTTTGCACAAAACCATGAAAGAGTTTAATTGTTATCTAACCACAACACATAATCACATCCTGAACAGAGCTACAGAGAGGATTTGCTGTAAATGATAAATAGAAGCCAGAGGGCAAGCATGGGCATGCATAGCGGAGGAAATGGGACAGGGAGGAGGAAGATCCTGTCTTCATTGTGACAACCTCTGTACAACTGCAAACAGCAACATATAAACATAGTGAAATATAATACACAATGTGACTCAAGTACAACTGGCAAAAGCACAAACCCAATCTATATCCACATGCACAGGAAGAGAGGAGACAGTGCAGTAACAAAACTATTCTTAGAGCAGTAGTATTTCAGTCTTCCATACAGTACACTGTATCGTTCCTTACCCTGATTGGTACAGTTTGCATGAGTCTCGTCACTGTAGTCACCACAGTCATTGTCGCCATCACAAGTCCAGTATTCTGGGATGCAGCGGCCACTGTTACATTTAAACTGGACACTGGAGCAGGAATGGCTGCAGCCTGCTTCGTCACTGTTATCCCCACAGTCATTGTCTGTACATAAGCGCACATGCAAGATTTTATTGTCAGTTACTGGATTGTTTTAAAATACATCCTCATGGAGGATGAGGGAAGTCTCACAAGATGATGCTCACCATTATCACAACGCCAATTGATGTTGATGCAGCGGCCATTGGCACAGGTGAACTGGGTCAGAGGGAAGCAGGTTGGATAGGCTGGGGAAGGGGAACAAGAGAGGATGTGTAAAATATCACAAACATATTTGTTGTTTAATCTAAATAACTTGCTATTCAAGCAAGACTAACAATATGAAGGTGCAGTTAAGACCTACCACATGAGTCTGGTTCATCTGAGCGGTCTCCACAGTCGTCATCCAGGTCACATGTCCATGAGATAGGGATGCAGCGCCCACTGGCACAAGGGTACTGGTTTGGTGGGCATGTGCGAGCTGGCAGGAAACAAGATATAAAACAGGTTAGTTCTTTCTGCAATGCCTTCCTTAATAATAATAATAATAATCATAATAATAATAACTTTTTGTACAGCACTTTTCATACAAAGATACAGGCCAAGTGCTTCACAAAACGAGAAAAACAAACTAATAAACAAAACAAACAAACAACAAACAGTTTGATCACAATACAATAAAATATTAACAACGATACGCGTAAAGTTAACCCACATTAAAAGCCAAATTAAAAAGATAGGTCTTGAATTTCCTTTTAAAAAGTCCAAGGGGGTTTGCTGTTCTAAGATCCAGAACAGAACAGAACAGAACATAAAGCAGCCTCACCAGATTTGTGGGAGACTTTAGGAATTTATAAAAGAAAGGCAGTGGCAGATCTGAGAGTTCTTGTTGGGACATAAAATGAAAAGCAGTTCCTGATATGTGAAGGTGCTAGATTATGTAAGGCCTTGTACATAAGTAAAAGGACTTTAAAATCAATTCTAAAAGATACAGGTAGCCAGTGCAGTGCTGCGAGCAGAGGGGTAATATGATCTCTTTTTTTGTATTGCTCAAAATCCTGGTTGCAGCTTTCTGAATTAACTGTAATTTTCCTAAAGACTTTTTAGGGAGACCATTAAAAAGATAGTTGCAATGATCTAAGCAGCTTGCAATAAAAGCATGTATCAGAATTTCAGCATCATTCTGAGATAAAAAGGGTCTCATTTTGGCAAAGTTCCTCAGATGAAAAAATTATGTTTTTGTGACATTGTTAAAATGGCTAGTAAAATTAAGATCAAAGTCTAAAATCACCTCTAAATCTGTAACATGTTTTAACTTGCTTGAACAGGCTGGCAAACACTGACTCTAGTCTCTGCCTTTCTGCTTTTGGACCAACACGTAGAATTTCTGTTTTCTGCTTATTTCTTTTTTAAAAAAAATACTCATCCAAGTGTTGATATCAGAAAGGCAGGTAAAAAAAACATTGAAAGAACTGGGGTTGTCTTGCGAAACGGAGATATATAGTTGTGTATCATCAGCATAACAGTGATACTTGACATTGTGGTGACTAATTATGTTGCCCAGAGGCAGCATGTAAAAAGAAAATAGAATAACACCTAGAATGCTTCCTTGAGGAACACCATCTTCAATGTCAAATGTCTGTGACACAAAGTCGCCTAAACTAACAAAAAAAATGTCTTTCTGACAAGTATGAGCGAAACCAGTCAGGTACCGCACCAAAGAGATCTACTCATTTCTCAAGTCCATCAATTAAAATGCCATGATCAACTGTATCGAATGCAGCACTCAAATCTAACAAAAAGAGGAAAGGCACATTGTTTGAATCAGTCAAAATTCTCAGGTCATTTATAGTACCTTTAATAAAAGAGGTTTCCATGCTATGGTTGGTCTGATAGCAAGACTGGAATTTATCTAATATATTAGTATTCAGATGATCATGTAGTTGGTCAAATACAATCTTCTCAAGAATTTTACTAAGAAAAGGAAGATTTGAGATGGGCAGAGGGAAATGTTTTGTGAGAGAGGCACTGGAAGCTGGATTTACACACTGGTAAGAATGGGGTTTAGTGCACATGTGGATGACTTCATTTTGTTGATCATAACACCAATTTTATCATCTGTTGTCATACTAAAGGATGTCATAGGTGGAGACCCACCCACCAATAGATCCCAAACAGCTGACGAATATGTATTTATAATACTGGATCTAATGGTGTCAATTTTTACTTTAAAAAAATGATGCAAATTCCTGACTCTTTAGATCTTTAGAACTGAAAGCCAGAGATGGGTTCAAAGGAGTGTTAATCATGGAGAAGAGGACTTTGGGGTTGTGTTAGTTTTCAAGAATGATCTTTGAGATATGGGCTTGTCTTTCTATTCTGACAGCGTTATTGTAAATTCTCATTTTAAACTTTAAGATGTCAAAGTTGAAGTCTTTTGGCCCTGTGACACAGTTTCTTTTTATTGTTGTTTTATTTTTACATATACGAATGGAATGAGGGAAAATAGAAGGGAGAGTTATAACAATGAGTTCATGCCTGTTATATGCACTAATTAAATTAGTGGAACTGATCTGGCAGGGGCCAGACCCAGAGGACATCAAGTACTGTGGGACCGGTCACTCGAAGAGAGCAAGGGACTTGACCGGAAGTGGGGAGGTGCATGTGAATGGCTAGGAGCAGTGGAGCATGTGAGTGCTGTAAATAGTAAGATAAGTTTGCTGTTATCATGCGAGAGTCAGCTCTAATTGGGTGGAGATCATCCCTCCATTAAAGCTGTCTATGCTCCCAAAACAAGTTAAAATTGTCAACGAAAGCCACATCGTAATTGCTGCAAGCCGATGACAGCCAAGTGAGTAGGCTCAGCAGGCGACTGAAGCGACCCACTCCACGGCTAAGAGTCGGGATTGGTCTAGAGATGTAAGCGTGGCAGTTTGTGTCTCCAGGACCTTCAATAAGTGGATGAAGTGCAGTTTAAGCAGTTCCGACTGTTTTTTTTGGGATGTCATTTGCACCCACATAGACTACAGTCCGCTCCAACTTTGGATGGTCCTGTATAATTCTGCTGGCTATTTTCTGGACCCTCGCAACAGTACATTTTTGCCGTCTTCATCCTGATATTCTGGACTATGGAGTCTCCTATGACCACAATCATGAAGTGGGATAACATGGGAGCTGTGCTGGAACCGACTGCTATGCCAAGGGACGGCCGGGGAGAGGTTGGAGGAGTATGGGAAGGTGGAGATGCAGTGTAGTAACCAGCACCCTGGGGTTCCTTCATGGAGCTGGAGTGACTGCTGGGTGGAAAGCAGGCATCCTTCAGGGTGCCAGTCCAACTGTTTGCCCTGCAGTGTCCATAGATGGGGGAGACAGGAGGCCTCCCCTTAGTGGAGAGAAATCCTGTTCATCCAAGTTAAATCTGTTGGCCAACTGGATGTCCCGGGAATGGCATGATGGAACATGGACTTTGAACTAGAACCCTCCACTGAGTGCGATTCTCTTTCTTGCTTAAACAAACCTAAACAATAGTTTCATAGCTGTGTGTTTGAAATACTCAAAACACATAACCACAACAAGAACCCCAGCTGCACATCATGACTAAAATCATATTAAGTTGTATATTCATTTACCTGAAATGCAGTCTGTCCAAATTTTTAAATACCAAATTTCATAGATAAGTTCACATGTTTTGAGACATCTTGCAGATGAAGAAAAACAAACTCTTAGCAATAACAGCGTTGTTGTTGACCCTTATGTAGATGACATACAACTTTATTAAGAGTTAAAAATGGCCACACGGCTAATAAAATCAGGTCTTGCATCTTACAAATCAAAAAATGAATGAAAAATTCATATGCTCTCTAGACTACAAAGAACTACAACTTCATACATACCAGAGCATGTGGTATTTGATTCATCCTCATCATTGCCACAGTCATTGTCACCATCACACAGCCATCGAAGGGGGATACAGCGGTTGTTCTGACATTTGAATCGGTCAGCTGGACAGGTGTGCTGGTCTGAAGGGAGAAAACAGAAAATATTATGAACACAACATTGTTTTTTTACAAACCAGGTTTTAATATATATATTTTTACACACCAAGCTCACTGCTTTATTAAGGCTTTCTGGATTTGATACACTATTTAGCCTGCTAAATAGATGTTTTAAGCATGTCACTTCAAATAAAGTGTAAAAATGACAATCCATCCAAGACAAATATCTCTGTCCCTGGTTCTCACTATCGCCTAATTAGGAGAAAGTTGGCCAGTGAAATTACAGTCATATTACACTGCATGGAAAGAGACAATCTTGGAAACTGCAGTTTTCGCTCTGTCAGTTCGTGTTAGCCAAGAACCTTAATGAGAATTTTGTTTATCTATGTGTTGCTGTGTAACCATGACAATGACATGGCACACTTACGGCAGAGTTCAGGGGCCTCATCACTGTTGTCCAGACAATCGTTGTCCCCATCACACTTCCAGCGCTCTTGGATGCAGCGGTTGTTCTTGCAGGCAAACTCCCCAGACTGGCACTGTGGCGGGGGCACGTAGGTGGGATTGGCTGGAGATGAGATCAGGGTTAGGAGCAGAAACAGATGGGCCATTGAGACAAGAGCTAAGCACTGCAACACAACAAAGCTTTCTGGTGGCTAGGTCAGCTTTCATCTCTCTAAAAGTTGCAACAATATTGGTGGAGTCTCTCTGAAACTTCTCCCCAGATTTGGCAAGCACATCGTATAGTAGTTTGAAAATGGAAAGTACAGCCAAGAATTCTTTAACAGACTAAACCCCTGCTGATTAATGAAGTTTCCATTACATAACACAGATTTTTGGTGAAACCATTGTACTGGTAAAGCTGCTAAGTACCTTTGCAGGTGACATTATCGACATCCAGGATTTGATCGTCAGCACAGCCACAGGACCTGCCATCAGGGATTGCAAGGCACAGACTGCTACAGCCTCCATTGTTGACTCGACAAGCATTGGAGCCTTTATAAAAAAAAAAAAAGAAGACAGACAGAATACAGTCTTTATTATACATCTCAGTATTCTTAATTGTTAAATTATACTTGACATTAGATCCTTATGAATGATATACCTTGCTGCTGGTGTGCATCATACACTCTGATCTCAAAGATGGGTGGCCTCTCATTGCGCAGTAGGGTGACTGTCTTAGTCACCTGGTCTAATTTGTAGATGCTGCCACCACGGTACTCATTCCAAAAGAGGAATTGTTTGTAATGACATAATCCAAAGGCGTGGTTAAGCTCTTGCCCCTCATACACCACCTGTTAAATAAGGAAATGGAGAGGGATCACATTTCCACATACTATCTTAGCTCCAACAAGCAGATTCTCTCAAAATGACCAAAATGTGGGAATATTTTCTCAGATTATCACCAACCTTCCGGTCAGTTGTGTTGAGGTAAACCATTTCAATACGGTCGTAATAAGCATCCACCCAGTACAGGATGCCCTGGGGTATATCCAGACTCAAGCCATTAGGCCACAACACTGTCTTGCTGGTCAGGAACACTTGGTGATGTGAACCGTCCATCCAAGCTTTCTTGATCTTTCCTCTGTTACTCTCTGTGGGATCCTCCTCCCAGTCGGTCCAGTACATCCATCTGGGAGGATGAGAACATGTATCATCACATTCAAAGGGCTTGTGAGATAAGACTTTTCTGTGAGAGCCTGAGCTGTCAGAATGTGGCTTTGAGTTTTGATGCTCTTTGATGGAACAAAACAAAAGGAAGGAGTATCTAAAAATCCCTTGAAAACTCACCCGTTCCAACACACACAAGCAAACATTAATGTAACAAGTGAGTTAAACAAAAATTATATTGTAGACAGCTCACATAGCTACAAGTAAAAAACCCAAAGGCCATCCCCTCCCACTCTACCAGAAGTACTAACACTGACACGCAGGTTGAACACCACTACATCAAAGAATTATAACTGGATTAACAACTTTAACATAGCATTTATGAGAAAAGAATACCCATTAAAATTACAAATACCCTCCCCTCCAGTGTCTCACCCATGCTGGGGGTCCACCACAATGGCACGTGGGTGGCTCATTTTGCCCTCAATGAGAGTCTTGCGGGTCTGAGAGGCCTTCTCCAGCCTGGCAACACTGATAGTCTTCTTAGGCCCATCATCTGTCCAGTAGAGATTACCTCCCATCCAGTCTACAGCTAGCCCCTCTACTGTGTGGATACCTGAGATAAGCAAAAGAAGCAGGTGTGAAAAAGGAACTATTAGCTGGCCAATTCAGGATAGAAAATTAAAGAGAAATAAGAAGAAAAAGAGAATTAAGTGGAAATTATATGGAATAACCTTATTTAAGTCTTTTCCTCCCTAGGTTCTTTGTAGTGGCCAGGATTTGGTTAGAGAGTAGCAATAGTTTCCAAAATCCTCTGCAAAGCTATCATTTCATTCTTACCTTCCTTTAGTATGTTGTCTCTCTCTGTGCCATCTATCTTCTGTCGGCCAATAATGTAGCTGGTAGCATCAGCAAAGTAGATGAATTCGGTGGCGGCATGAAAATCCAGAGCTCGAGGGTTCATTAGGTTCTCAATGGGAATCATGTACTCATCAGGCACCTTAGCATTCATGTCCATGCCCCTGATGATTCCAGGACGACCTTTACCGTACACCAAGAATAACTCATGGTCTGGTTCTGGAGAGAGAAGTGATGTATAAATGTCATTACTTCTGTTAGTGATTTGGTACCCACCATCACTTTACTGACATTATCAACGATCATTACCAAAACTAATGGGAATTGATACATACTCTTGCAGGACTTGCCATCGCTGCCAAGACTGAAGCCAAAGCGACAGCGGCAGGTACGAGTCTTGTGGCTGTTGCTCAGCAAACAGATGTCAGAGCAACCTCCAGCCTTCCCAAACTGATCCAGGGCACATGCATGGCTACGCACTGAGCAAGAAGAGAGGCACACAAAAACAACAGTTATGCAATGGTACACAACTGCAACAACAGTAAATTATGGACATGGATCAGACGACAGTTTAGCAGTCAAGCTAATTGCAAGGCTGTCCCTTCTTGAGTGTGCACCTTGAGGTTGGCGCCTCTGGTGGTAAACATGCAGCGCGGCACCGCGGTCTACCCGTGTCACCACCTGGAATTCTGAGCTGTTGAAACGGTTCACTCGGATCACACTAGTCTTGGGGTTGAGGTTGCCTTCATCTGAGTTAGTGGCGTACAGGTAGTTTTCAAATACAGTAAGTCCATATAGATGCTCAATCTGAAATACAATGAGACAATAAAGCAGCAGAATTAATACGTTGTCTTGAGTTTGCTGTTGAAACTACTGACATTAGTAAAACAGCTCATGGTGCATGACTAATGGCTTGTGTGATATTGTTTGTGTACATGTTTCTATCTTGAACACTGCCTGGCAAATTCTGCATAATGAAACTTTCCTATCAAACTATTTATCAGTATAAAACAGATTTTGACAGGTTCTAAAAATGTGAATAAATCTGATAGCCAGAGAGAGACAGACAAACATGGACACAAAGACAGACAGAGACATAAAGAGAGAGTTTGTGTAAACTTGGCACAGAGCAGCATAATGGCTCCACTTCCCATCTGCTGTTTAACAGAGAGGCTTTACTTTTGTAAGTCTATTCTGTGCAACTCTCCTCCTCTGTCAAAAAAGATGCATGGGTTGTAACATATTTCCAGCCCACCCCAATCCCCACACCAACCCCTATCTCTCACACATGCCGCCACCACCACCCAACTTCCTTCCACCACTGCAGTCCTGATTTCATTAAGATCATTATTCCACTATAAGTTTGAGCCAAGCTTTGCTAGGGCCGCCAGACTAATACGTTTAGAGAGGCAATCGCCAAGAACATCACACACTCTTTAAGTAATATCAATCAAAGCAATAAAAAGGACTCATCCCCTGGAGAGGCAGACTCTCTTTGCCTAGATACACAGGAGATAACTGGAAAACAGTACTGTCATGAAAGATAATGAGATTAAATCAATGATGATACAGATTAGGAAAACAGACATCTTGTATTATCAAAGGGAAGATTGAAAACTGGATAGGGAGTCTGGGCTATTGCTGTTCAGTAAAGTTCAACATTTTAAAAGAATGCTGAATCAGAAGTCTTAAGTGCATCTGTGTGTGTTCAGATGATGTAGTCGGTGTTTTTGTGTGCTTCCATCCTTCAAATCTCACCAGCAGGCCCTGGATGATGGTGTGTCTGTTCTTGCCCTCATAATCAACCACTTCAATGTAGTCCAGGTAAGCATCAGCCCAGTAAACCAACCGGTTGACCAGGTCCAAGGTGATACCATGGGGGAAGACGATCTTACTGTCCACCAGCTTAGTGCGGTTCTGACCATCCATGTCACAGCGCTCCACCCTTGGCGTGGACCCATAGTCTGTGAAGAACACTTTGCTGTAGTAGAAGAAGAAAAGCAAAAAGGATGGGGAGGTTAAGTTAAAGATGGGGAGACAAAAAAGGGAATTTCATTAACAAGAGGAAATGATGTGACCTAAGACACTGGATAACTCTGCTTCGACATTCATATATGACTTTTGTTTAACATCACAAGTTATCACAATTGAGCAATCTGTATTACTCTCAGTCATTGATTTAAAAGTTCTTTCCAGGACAATAAAAATAGAGAAGTGATACTTGGCAAAAGGAACCACATCACATTCAAGATTTTCATTTGTCAGGAACCTGAAACAGCCGTCAAGCAAGTGTCTATGTGGCACACAAGTATCTGTCTAGGTTTCCATCTGGAGGAAGTGCTTTGATTTTTGACTGCCTGCTTGGTCAGCACGTTGTCTGATCATAAGACAGCATTTTCCTCTCAAGTGTTGCTAAAACAGTATTGAGGATAGTGTTAGGTCAAGAAGAGTGGAGAGAAGTACAGACCCCATGGCCGGATCCAAGGCGATGCCTTTAGGGTTGTACAGCTCTTGGTCCAGCAGGGTCACACATGTCTGGCCATTCTTGTTGCAGACAAACACCCAGTCATCCACGTCATCCACAAAGTAGAAGTTTCCGGTCAGCCAGTCGATAGCCATCTGTTCCACATCTGAGGGATGCAGAGGAGAGCAGAGAACAGAAAACAAAACAGAACCATTAAGAAAACAGAACCTCCTGCGAGTACAGTCATATAAATCTTGTAATCTGTAAATGTACTAGCACAGTTTCAAAACCTCTCATTTTATGATGCCATGTCCCTCTCCTCAAGAGTGCTCACTCTCTTAAAAAACAAAATAATAGTACTGAATTAATGACATGTCATGTTCCTGCACTTCTGGGTCTGACAAGTTGTCCATTAGGGTTAGGGTTAGCAATACACTTGTTTTTGATTAAGGCAAACAGAGCATGGGAGAGGGAAAGAAACACAAAAAGGGACAGATAAAGAGTGACAGGTGAAGACTTTCCTTTTAGATGAGTTAAGGATATTCTGTTTTATTAAATTCTTAAGTATGCATGACTCACTTATTGTAATTTCTGAAGAAAACTATGAACAGAAAGTCAGTCGAAGCAATATTCCAAAAGATATTCTCTCATTCTTGTTGTTTTGATGAAGGTGGTGGTGGAGAGGGAAGTCGAACACAGAGGTCCTAAATCTCCTATTTAACTGCTGAATTTGGTTGAGATTTGGTGACTTCAAACATCATAGTATATGATTCATATCATCTGTATACTCAGACCATTTCTTGACCCATTCTGCTCTGTATGGAGGTATCCGTATTAGCTGTGTTTCTTCACTTATTTATTCAGGTTTTATTCAGGCAGCATAGAAACATAAATCATAAAGCTCTGTCATTTTAGGGGTTGACTTGAATATCACTCAAAGTGACATAAAATGACCCTTTCACAAAGGGACCTGACATTTTGTAACTCTGTAACATTTTGCTTACAAAGTCAAACTAGTAAGAGATAGAAAGAGGAACCTTTACAGATTGAGACTTTGTCTCAGCTATGGATGTGTAAAGTGCTACATTGGCACTGGAAACGGTTTCTGAAAACTCTGTCCTGTATGAGAGAGGCTGCGCAACTCCCAGACTACAGGGAGACCCAGCTGTGGGCAGGGAGGGAACTTTAAGATGCACTGCCTCCCATACAGTTTTGTGTTTTAACAGCTGCCACCATGCTTCCTTTCAAAGCAGAGCACTACACATGCACATAGGCTCACTACTCACACATACAGTATCAAAATGACCATAGTTATCTGTCCAGTTAATCCAAGGGACAACTTTGATGGTGTCACAGGGGTATAATACCATCGACAGTGAGCCTGACAAAGGCTTTGACCATTCATAAAAGAAAACATCTGCACTGGATTCCCCAACAATGGCAATCATGCTGCTCAGAGCCAAAGCAATTTCCACAACAGAACATACACACATCTGGCCCCAATGTAAAAACCGCCCACCCTACCTAACAAACATACAGAGCTTCAAAAGACCTGCCCCACATGGGACTTACACTATGCTTGGTATACAATATAAGCAGAGTTGAGGAGAAAATAAGCAACCATGGGGCTGGGGTTGCAGCTGTGGTTGGGAAAGAAAGATTGAAAGATACTGCTGGTTAAATAAATTTATATCAAGTTCTGGTACATATCCAAGCTGGAAGTAATTTATTGACAGTCTGCAATGGTAGTGGCCATCTCATCTCTAAAAGGGAGGTAACTGTAAATACATGAGCTAATAAAAAAATACTCAAAACACCAGAGGGAGGGAGTACAAAGCAGTCCAAGATGTTTCATAAGATCAGAACAAAGATTCTGACAACGGGCAACGTTTGTCATGGAGCTACGAGGGATAGTGATACTCCCATTGGTATCAGTTCTAAACCCATACTCTTCTAAAGAATTCCAGCTGGAAGTCTGGCTGCACAAGGCATTGATTAGACTCATATACAGAGTAGAGAGCCTGTTATGCAACCTGGGGACTATTGGGTTGTGTAACAACCTACAACTAGTGGACCCCCTATCCAGAGAGCCAGTCAGTCTGTTGACATTCTCACTTATTCAGCTTCTGGTAAGTGAAACGCTTGCTGGGAAACTGAATGAACTCCTCCCTTTCTCCTCATCTAACCACCCTGACCTTGCAACCCTTGTCACTTCCTGCCCTTAACACCTACCAGCTCACACTACTCTGAAGAAAAACTTTACAAACCAAGGGGGTCTTACTGGTAACAACAAACGCACTTTCCACCCAAGTAGCATAAGTTATCACATACAGGGCAACAGCCTATTTAGTCCTTCAAACTAGTCACACACTGGCGCCTAGATTCTAGAGGACCACTACAGAATTTGTACTTGAATGTGATTTCCTCTATTTACATGTCAGCACAAATATTCCTCTATTTACATGTTGGTGCAAAGGAGAAAAGACTCGTCATCATGCTGCTCCCATAATCCCCCCCTGTGCTGAGAAGATCCTATTAATCTGCACAAAAACCTCTCTGACCTCTGAAGAGCACAGTTATGGAGTTCAGCGATTATGATTTTCCATAAGAACCTGACATATGACCTCTATTTAAAAGGCTATAATTCCTAACAGACATGCCACTGGCAAATCCCCCACTGCGGAAAGTGAGAAACATAGGTTACTGGTTGGATAGGAAAGCCTGACATGATTCTACCCATGACAAAGAAAAGAAAAAAAGAAAAAGAGAATAAGAGATATTGGACAAGGTCCTTTAGGTAGGATGGGATGTGCTCTTTGGATGTGGCTGAGAGAATATTGTAGGACATGGGAAGGCTTTGTTTTAACTAGAAGTATATTAACATCTAGTGAAAAAGAAGAATGCCATTCAGATTTTTACAAGACAAGATGTTTTAAATAATTCTCCCCCCTGAAACTATAACTTTACAATCAGAACTTGACACCTATTTACAAAGACTTTCTATGCACTGATATATTCTGAAAAAAAGATGCCTTAAGAACAAAGGATAGGAAGAGAGTGGTAGGAGGACTGAATGACGGACAGAGGGACAAAGGGTAATGTGCTGGTCCCTGCTGTGGAGTTCTGCTCAAAGGGTGGAGAGGATGGAATTGGGTAGAATCTGCTCCCCTTTTATCTTCCCAGTCCGGGAATCACACATGCAGCTAGAGCAGGCCACATCTGGAACCTTTGCCTACTTATCTGCCCTGCTCTCTAAAGCTCACAGAAGCTATAAATCACCTTGTTTGTGTGAACCCTGCTCCAAAGCCCCTGCCTCCACAGCTCCATCCATATCCGTCTAATGCATCACCAAGTCTGTCCACCATACCTTTAGGAGTGCACCTGAGCCCTTCTTGTTATAAAACACTGAATAGAACTGACAAAGAGCTGATGTTGATGCCAATTATACTTCTTTTGAAAGTTTACTTTCAAGCAAAGAAAAGGCATATGGATTAATCATGAAGGATGCTAAATTCACACGGGTCAAACATTTTAAAGCAAAAGACAATGAGGGAAACAGTATATACACTGAGTGGCCTCTTGACTCAGCTGAGGTCCACAACAGGTCACAATTTAGGGAGGGTTTTTGCTGTCTTATTGCATCTGACAGCCCAGACTGATGTAACAAAGAAAAATGTGGAGTCATAGCCAAAGTGCAAAGAGAGCCTCTTGCTCATTTGCTCCCTGAGTGACTTAGGACAGCCAAAACCCACTAACAGACCTGAATGGACCCACATTGCCCAGGTTTCCCCACAGGGTTTTTTAGTGGAGGTACGCCAACATTTAGCTAACAAAAGGCTCTACATTTTGGGAGGTATATTTTTTTGCTTTTTTGACACGAGTTAGATGAGAAGATTAAAACCAGTAGAACCCTCATGTTTACATGCTAAATATGAAGCTACCACCAGCAGCTGGCTAACTTGGCTTAGCACAAAGACTGGAAATGGGAAATTGCTGTCAGTTTCCAAAGGTAATAAATCCACCTACCAACACCTCAAGTTTACTGATTAACATGTTATATCTCATTTTTTTTAATCCACACACACAAAAAGTGTAAAGATGACAAATGTGTCAGACTATTTCTTGGTACGGACCAGTTGCCAGGTAACCACCAGAGACTACTGGAAGTTACTGGTCCCGACCAAATGTACAGACATGAGAGTGCTATCAGTCTTCTCATCTTGGGAAAACCCTGACTGCACATTACAGCACAGAGGAAAATCAACTGATAATATGTCTCAGACATAGCTCACTGCAAAGTCATCTCCTAAATTTA
Organism: Thunnus maccoyii; assembly: GCF_910596095.1. Classification (NCBI taxonomy): domain Eukaryota; kingdom Metazoa; phylum Chordata; class Actinopteri; order Scombriformes; family Scombridae; genus Thunnus; species Thunnus maccoyii. Next base: position 17,264,187 of record NC_056536.1, read on the forward strand.
ATGGAAAGTCATCTAATTGTTTTTTCCAAACAGCACTTTCTGATATCGACATTATATTAGATAGAATCTAAATTCTGGTTTTACTGAAATAAGCTTATTGCAGCATCAAAGAGAGAAAAAGAGTAATAAAGATGATACATTTAGCAACTGCAACAGCTTAATGAAAATAATACAGCAACTAAATTTAGAAAGAGACTCTTATTTACAGGTTGAGTTAAGATGTACAAAGGTACGATGCAAGCTATTCAAATTCTATATACACAAATGGGACAGTACACAGAAATAAGCCAAAAAATCTTAAATCTCAATTCATAAAAGGTAATGTGTCACTAAGTACTGGGTGCATGAGTCAAAGGTATTTAAGTCGCTGTCTGTGTGTGTGTGTGTGTGTCTGAGCCTCAGCTAAGAGTGTGTTTAAGTGACCTGACTGGACAGGACCTGAGACTGCTGGAGGAATGTAGGGGCTGTTCAGGCTGACATAACCCAACGGAGGAATGTAAATACCATCTGCATGACCACTCGCATACAGACACACACACACCTCCAGGGTACAGCAAATCACTACCTTCCCTCTTTCCCTCTTATTTTATTATTCCCGTGTCCCTTTTGCTTCTATCTTTCTCTCAGAGTCCCTCTCACTTCCACCCCTTGCCCCTATGTATCAGACCACTTAACGGAGTGGTGAATCAAAAAGCCACAGCAGCGAGCCAACAACAACGAGGGCAAGGTGGGATATGGGCCACTCATGAGAGTGCAGTGAATCAACTGTAAAAAACGCATTTTAGGACGCCAGGGTTCACTGAGTCTCCAAACCTCGCCTCTGCCGCTGCTGTCAGCAGTGACAGCAGTTACACAAGCTTCATTTGAAGTGGATATGAGCCAAGGCAACTCTAATCATGTCACAGGTTTCGTGTCCCACATTTCAGGGTCTACACACCCAGCTTCTCCACTTGTTTTCTTCACGTCTGCTGTTCTATGCCTAGGGCTCATTCTCAAGGGAACGCTTCCCATGCGCACACACGCACGCACAAACCCACACCCTTGCTTTCATGTTTTGTCTACATTTCTGCCCCCATTCTTAGAGAGTAACGGCTCTGTCAGCCAGGCAAATAAAAACAAACCCTGTCAGGCTCATAATCAGAAATAATTCATGTTAGCATTATATGAGTAAGTCTCTCAAAGGGAAGTGTCCACATGCTGTGTATGTTAGTCTGTGTGTGTGTCTGGATGTTACCCAATAGATGAGAGTCTGTGAGTTAAGACAAAGCCTATGGCTAGGAGGACATTCCCTCTACAGGCTAGACATTTCACTTGTCATTGTTTATCAGTTGTAGTCTGTACTGTGTCCTCCTACGCACACCCAAACATACGCTATCTTCTCCAAGACCATCCAGAACATTCTGTATTTGGGAGGATTTGTGAAGGCAGACAGGACTTTTATGGGAAAACCTAATGCCAAATGTCATCATATCAAAAATCAATGACAGGAGGTGGGATACAACTGATTACACTGAAATGCATAAAACAAGAGCAGTAGAATTCATTATTCATTATTCACTTCCAAGCTTCTGAATAGTCATATACATAAAGTACATAAATCAAGCTACAAAGTAGGTTACTAAAGCAGAAAATAATGTGAATACCTCTTATAGAAACAAAAAGCTGATTAATTTCTGTTACAGTTAGAAGTGATTTCCCTCATTTTTGTCAATTAAACTATTACTCACGGTGCAGGGTGATGGAGATGTTGATGGTGCGGATGTTAGTGACAGTCTTGAGGTCAGGGATACTGGCACACTTCAGCTGTGTGGCTGCAGGGGTGTCACCAACATCTATCCAGCAGACGGTCTCCTCAGCATAGATGAAGTCCATAGCCATAGTCTGCTTGGTGGCAATGGAGGGCAGCCGGGAGGTGGAGCCACCCAGAGAGGTGCAGCGGATGTCATGGAGGTTAGCGATCAGCAGCATAGGCAGACGATCCACGGGCTCTGGGGATGGAGATCAGGTAGGCACAGCGGAGGGAAGGGGAAAAAGAGGACAACATGAGGGAGAGAGGACATAAAAGGGTCTTCTGCTGCCCTGTTTGTGTGTGTATTCTCACCATTTTTGGCTTTGCAGGAGCGGTTGTCTGGCTGCAGCAGGTAGCCCTCCACACAGCTGCAGGTGTAGGAGCCCTCAGTGTTTGTGCATGTCTGACTGCAGGTGCCATAAACATTGCACTCATTGAAATCTACCAGGAGAAGAACACAACAGTGCATTAACAGACACAGTCAGTGATGAAATATGTTTAGGTTGTACAGTATCATTGCACATCTTGATGCATTAGTATACTTCACAAAATTTCTTCTACCTCGAGGCAAGTGGTTTAATTAACAAAGATTTCTAATCTTCTCTCCATGCTGCCTCATGCAAATTCTAGTCAGCAAGCAGTAATCAGATGATAGTTTAGTTTTACTTTGGCGAGGTTAGAATAAATGTGCCAAATCACCCACTCACCTTTACATGCCTTTCCATCTGCGGCGACCTCATAGCCGTTGCTACAGTAGCACTTAGGCCCATCATGAGTCACAGCACAGTGAAAGTGGCACCCATGAGAGACACAGGCTGGTGCTTGCTCTGAAACAGAGAGAAAAATAGAGATACAGAGAACATTAAACATTGTGGAGGTTAACATGTACTTCAGAGGCCTCGATTTTGAGGGCTGACTATCCTGGATAACAATGGAGGCTAAATGAAGCCTGTTTAAAGGCCCCATGAAATGAAAAATACATGTTCCCTGTTTTAATCCCATGTCCCTGTGTTAATTGTTCATTTATATCTTGATATATGCTAAATATATGTCAAAAAATCTGTATCAGAGTATTTTTACATCAAAATCCCTGTCTTTTCTCTTCCTGTAAAACGTTTCAACGGTAAAAACGGTTTCAAATGTTAGATGACTCATCCTGCACTCAGGGGCATTTACAAAAGTTCATGCAATCAAATGTGACTTTGGGTGAGTAGCCAACCACACTGGTCATATAAAACCACACTTGTTTGACTGTTTGTGGGTTGTAGTAGCTAACAGAGCAATATGGAGAGAGATAGGAAGAGTGTGTGTTTGGATACCAGTGGGCAAAAACTTTGTTTTCATTTCCAAAATAATGTGGTTAAGGTCTTACTAATTCATCTCTCCCTTGTCCTCCTCCTGATCTAACAACAGATGAGGGAGGTGTGTGTGGAGTCAACAATCCTCTGTAGCTCCGTATCACGCTAAACTCTAAGCCACTTTTTAGTGGTCCAATCAAATGTGAATGATTTGATTTAAATCCCTTTTGTACCTGTACACCACTCAAATATTCCACTTCACAGGGAAATGCGTCCTAGTACAGAAGCTAAAGGCACTCTCACTTCTGTTTCATGGGGCCTTAAAGTAATTGTTTCTCTGATCAGGTTTGTGTGCAGATCAGCTTTCTAATCTTTATAATCACAATGCAATTTTAACAGAGCCTGTCTGTCATATCCTATCACATGTCCACTAGGAGATTAGGATTGTGGTTGTATGTGCATTAGGGTTAGGGTTAGGGGTAAATCTCCAGGAAATTAATCTAAGTCTATGTATTGTCCCCAAAAGTGACCTAGGACAACGTGTGTGTGTGTGTGTGTGTGTGTGTGTGTGTGTGTGTGTGTGTGTGTGTGTGTGTGTGTGTGTGTGTGTGTGTGTGTGTGAGTGAGAGAGTGGGGGGTGGCACACGTGCATGCATGTGTATTCATCTGAGCACGTGACAGACGAGGTGATTTGAATGCGCACACGTTAGAGGCCCCCCTTCTTTCCCGCCCCCAGAGGGAACTCAAGGACACATCCTTTTGGCAGGAAATGAAAGGGGCATCCACATATCCCCTCATCATGTTCTCTGTAGGATGTGCGTGTGCATGCAAATGTGTGTCCAGGTTAGGAGATGAATAGGATAGGATGTCTGTTGTGAATGGAAGTGATGATGTCCCCTCTGCTCTCAATATTAATGTCAGTAGTCAGTTTCTCACACCTGATTTTGCAACACAAACAATATTGCAGACAGCTCTAATGAGCTTTAAACCTCAAATATCAAGGCTTAAATATTTCCCTACTTAGGTCATGTGTGCATCCACTAAGAACAGGCCTGCGACCCACTCTGGGTGGGTCCTGCCCCAGAGTTCAATAAACCAGTGTATGAAACCACAAAGATCAACTTGTGGAGGAAATTGTTTGAGGGCAGTGGGACAGATATTATCTTGATCATGATGAGCACTCTTTTATTGAACAGCATTCTCTTTGTCTCTTAACATCTCTGTCACTATGGCACACACACAAGTGCAACTTCCTTTCTCCATTTCTGCACGTTTTTATCTCTGAATTAAGATTTGTGCTGACGTGAAATATAACACGTCTGTATTCTCATGCTTAAGTCCTCCAGTGCATTAACCCCTGGCTCCAGGACAGTGCCCATAGCCTTCCCATATAATCATTTACTAAGTGTAAACACCCACATGACAAAACTGTAAATAAGTAAACAGAAAAAAAGACGTTTCCACTAGCACAATGAAATTTACCTCAGCGTCCAACAAAAAGCAGTGAATGGCTATAGACAGAGAGCACATACAGTAGCTAGTGATCGTATGGCTATGAAGAGCAGAGATTGCACCAGTGAAGGGCCCTCGTTATACAAAGCCTGTGGCACTCTGGGTCACAATGGTCCTTTTGTTGTGGCCCCACTGAAAGGAAGAGTCCCCCAGCAAACACTGTGGCCCATATCGAATCCATTCACCGAGCCTCACACTGTGAGAGACCACAGGCAACTAGAGTGCTGAAATAACCTGAAACTGCACCTCCGTCCAGGGTCATTTTGTACCTGAGTGTGTAGCAATGGGTGGTGATGTGGAAAAAATGAATATTACCACAGCATTATCTCAATATCAACATGCGAGGTACATGCAAAGTATTTAAAATCACATAGTAAAAAAGTTGAACTCATGTTCATCCATTTTTAAATAAATTTTACAAGAAATACTTAAATTTTTACAAATAATCAATGCTGTCAAATTTAAGATTTTGTTTAAATGTATTATAATTTCTTTACACATTAAACTTTTGATAGAATTATTATTATTAATTATGATGTGAAAATAAATTATAATATTGATAATATTTATTGCCTTGCCCGACTTCTACTACAGGCTTAAATGCATTGCAAAGGTAAAAGAAGGAAAATATTGCTTAAGAGCTACTTGGAAGTATTTTTTATTTGAGTGTCAAAAGTTTGAGTCTTTTTGCTTGTTTTAGCCTCAGACAACATTTGTAGTTATACAATGGCAGAGAGAAGAGAGGAAGGGAGAGAAATGGAGACAGAGAATTCAAGAAGAAAAACAGAAAACAACTGGAGAACAGAGGAATGGAGAGGAAAAGAAAAGAGGATGAAGAGTCAGAAGAGGAAGGCAGTGCAAACAGGTGGAGACGGATGCATATATGGCTTCAGGATATGGAGCGGGTAAAAAAAGTTCCAGTTCCAAGCAAACAGCAACAGCAGCGTGTCAGACGTTTGACCAGGGGTTAATGAACGAAGCAAACAAATCACACAGAGACACAGTGGAGGCCTTCAGTCTTAAACAAGCATGCCAAAGCCACTGATCCTGTTACTGCATGGATGGCAACCCTCAATTTCACTAAGCTATAGCTCTGTAAGGGGAAGCATGAAGTGAGAGTATGAAGCAGTTTACTAAAAGGCCCACTAGACTGATTTTCATCAGAAGAAAACTTGCATTTCTAAATCATAAATACTGTTGTGATTAAACATATCAGACATGTACGATAACAACAGGATGAGTTCCAGATGCATCCCACTGAAGTTGCGACCTCCTCAGTGCAGGGTTGCAACAAGACTTTGCTGACGTGTGTATTCTGAACAATTGTTTGGAACTGGTCCTGTTCTTATGCGACGGGTTCTTCAGCTTAAAAGGCTCCTATTGGTGGAAACATTGTCACTAGAGAGGCAGCATTGCTAAGATACGCACAAAAAGAAATGGCAAAGGGATAATTAGTGTGAACAGGAGAAACAATGAGGTACAGTGAAAAAATGAACATAAAGAGAGGTGACAGGGACACAAAGAAAGAGGGACAAGAACTACTCTTGGACTCCGTCCACAGCCGGCCCATGAGGAAATGTATGAAAGTTGACATTTTCCTCTAAAATCCAATCCTCGGGTTGACAGCCCAGGTTCAACAGGGTGACACAGGTTGAGTGAGACAGACACCGGGTGGGTTGGTGTTGGGGTCACGACTGTAGTTACACAACAGAACTGTCACGACTGAATGGTTTCATAAATGTCACTCCTTAAAAAAATCAGCTCATCTATCCATCAAAAAATAATAATAATAAAGCCTCTCTCCATGTCGATATCCTGTGGGCTTGGCCTGTAATTGAAAGCCAAAATTCAACCAAACACTCACTGTATAAAACAGGCTATTCCAGTGTATGACATGTTAAAGACAGGTGAATCCCAGGACATTCCTACCTTTGTGTCTTCACTGTCTGGAAACAGGTCTATACATGCCCCTGTCCTTTACATACGGCTGACAGGAGCCTACTGTTTCACCGCTCCATCATTTTACATGATTTCTACTTCTTAGACTGAATTATTAGCAGTAGGGCTGCAACTGATGATTATTTTAATTATCAATTAATCTGCCAATTTTCAATCAATTGTTTAGTCTATAAAATGTTAGAAAATAGTGAAAAATCCAGAAAGCTCAAAACCCAAAGATATTCAATTTACAAGGATATAAAACAGAGAAAGACTTAGTGCAAATCTTCATACTGGATAAGCTGGAACCAGAAAATGTTTGATGTTTTTGTTTCAAAAAGGATTTAAATGATTGATGGTTATCAAAATAGTTGCAGATTAACTTTCTGTTGAGCGACTAATCATTAGAGTTCTAGTTAGTACTCTGCATACATTAAGTATATGTATTCCCAACATGCTCTAAGTATGTATTTGCATTTGCTGGTGTGAGCTGCTCATCCCACTTTTGGTTCCTCATTTTGTCCATAAAATGTCCCCATATCAGGTTGTCTCTATGACAACAACAAGTCTCGAAAACTTTTTATTGTGTAGGGTCCATCTGGGTCTACTGTACATAATGTGTATTGATACACATTATTAATTTGCATTCTAGCATTGTACATAATAAAGTATGTAAAATATGGACAAAGCTAGTCAACCAACACTTATGGAAGTATGGCATTTCATAGTCATCATTTTAACACAAATATTTAGCACTATTCAAGGCTATTCAGCTGCTCCATCCAGTTAACCGGACTTAAGGGAGATGACAATATGATATATCCAGGTATATGTGTGTGCATGGGAGAGGGGTAGGCATGAAGGCTCAGCAACTGAGAACATTAAAGTATATTTATCGCCAGTAGTTTGCAGCTGCATAGTCAAAGAGGGCAAAGTAACCATATGCAAACACTGGCAGGGCAGCAATTTGAGTAATGAGCAAACAGTAGCTATTGTGATCCCAAACAGTGGCAGCACGCTGCCCCAGACGTCTAAATCGAAACTTACACTTCAAACAGAAATGAACAAATACACACACGAAGAACATACACCGTGACACAAAACATTCCCAAACACACGCTGGAACTCCCCTAAGAAAGTAAACACTCAGATTTTCTCCAATCTCCAGCCCATTATGACTCAAGAAATACAGCACTGTATTGTCTCTACATATAGCGATGGCCAAAGACTGTCAAAAGACTGGCAGTAAAACAGGTCTTGTCATGCACGACAACCCTAACTGCAGCCAATAAACTCATTAAGGTCAAGACCCACTCATGAATAAAGATGAAAACGTGGCCTTTCCACAGGCAGCCTCAAGTAGCCTATGACCGATTCTCATTCCACAGTTAGTTGGACATGAAGGACAATGAATGCATAAACAATCGCATCAGGCCACTACAATAATCAGGGTTCCCTTTGAGACAGCGAGGAAAAGGCAAAAGCTCTCAAGAGTACTGCCATGACCCCATTTTCTCTTCCCTATCAATCAGTCACTTCTGAGGAAAGCAGGTTTAAGGCCTTGGCCCCCCCCTTGAGAGGCCCCATCACCCACAAAATGACAGACAAAGCACAAATGCAGGCCTGCAGATCAATGAATAGACTCAACTTTCACCCATATGACAGAAAAACAACATAACTGCCAATTGTCTATAAGGGCTTCATTTAGTTAAAAAGGCCTTTTAACTACAGGCCTGGAACTAAATTTCACGTTTTGACCAAAGATATGAAGTTAGACAAACAAGCTTGAGACTAGTACATCACTGGTTTGGGTCACTAAACCACATTTGAAAACATTCTAAATATATGCCTTTGATGTGCTCTTGAGCAGGGCACCAAGGTCCAGTTCCTCCGATACATACGAGACAGTGAATGTTCTTTTGAAATGGCGTTCTTAAGCAACTGAAATATGTAACAATTATGACTAAATAATATTTAGTTATATAATAATATTCTGATTTTTGCACAGAAATGGCAAACATCACATTTTCCAACACTTCAATCACCCACTTTCACTCCACCGAGGAGAGCACACACGAAACACAAATCTCTCATGTGAAATACTTGAAATAGTTTTAATCTTGGGCAAAAACAGTGTAAAGATGTAGGACCCCATCCATGACAGGGAGATTTTTCAGGGCCTTTTGCCACAACATTTTCATTCCCATTGGCAGCGTAACAATTTCTACATGTTCTGATGCGGTTTGGCTTTTGCAAAGTGTAAAACCACAAATCATGAGTCAGATTAAATGTTCTATCTGACTCTTCCAGTATCAACCTCACCACCCATCTCTGCAGCGCTGAGTCCACCTGGTTACTCCCTGCTTTCATTCCTACACACAAACCACGCCAAAACTAATCTCAAACCTTGTTGCCACACACTATGAAAATGTGGACAAAATTTATTTTAGTGAGATAAAATTCCTGCCTGACCTACCTTGCTACACTCCCCTTTCTAACAACTCTTGTCAACAACTTTGGCTACAACTTGGACACGCTGACTGACAAAGTGTGCTTTCAGACATCAGTGCTCAGCCTTGCACAACCCGGCAGTTTGTACAAGCAAACACTAGGATGGTTGTGAAAGGCCAGGCGTTTCCCTGAAAAGAAGGGGGTGGGGGGGGCTCACAAACAGCATTGCCAGGTTCTGGAGACACTGCTGGGGTGTGTGTGTGTGTGTGGGGGGGGGGGGGAGGTTAATGGTTGTGTTTGGGTGTGTATTTACAGGAATGTGACTGTGTGACTGTATGTTTGGGTTCACATGTGAGTGCATACATGCATTACAAGAACATGAACATATACAGTAGGTGTGTGTTGACCACTGCCTTACTGAGGACAGCTGAACTTGTGTGCTCAACAGACAGTGCATGTTGTGACTAGATGACATCATCGCTGCGTTGTGTAAAGGCTTTTCTGGCAGTGATGACTAGTGTGTGGGATACTATCACTCACACCCACTTGCACACTGACTCTGTACAACTGTCCTCTCTGTGCCGCACAACAGAGCTCCTGCCCTTCTGGACAAACCTGATTATTTTTTAAATGCTCTGACTAATTCATCAAGCTTTTTTGCAATGATTAGTAAGTGACAACAAATTAAATAAATTAAGAGACCAATTAACCTGCAATTACTCAGTTTTACCATTGCAGGTGCTAGCAGAGACAACAGAAGCTTTGATTAATACTTGAAAATGAACAGAAGAGATCAGGTGATCCAAGATTACAGACATTGTTTGAGAACTTGGCAGACCAACTGTTGTACCAGGACTTTCGTCCACTGAGAATTTGGTGTTGATTGTAAATGTTTGATCAAGTGATATCACTTTCCAGGAAAGGGATATTGACGTTGAATAACAGTGCATGACGAGTACAGCACAGCAGAAATTAAAACCACACATGTAACAAAACGTGAGTTATTGCAGCTACAAACAGGCAGAGCTTCAGACAGCTATATCTGAGGACTGCCTCGCTGAATAAAGAGGCAATCCTCTGTAGGCAGCCACTGTGTTTGCTCCTTTGTCTGCTGCAACAAAGACAGACACTATGGACCCAATATGTTCCATCTCTCATTCTTCTATCGTCTCTAATTAATAGTAGAGGATTTGATGGGATTCTTCTTCAGCTGCATACATGCTGAATGCTCATCTTTCCCGCAGGGATTGAGGAAACAGCCTCATAGTTGAGCTGATTGATAAATTAATGACTTTTTTCCCCAGAAAGAGGAATTCCATTGTAATCGCACAAGCCAAAGCAGGCCAGCTCATTAAAGGGCTTAATAGAGGAGATTACTGGATAGAGATTATAGTTTTGGATAGGAAGACAAGGAGATGGCAGTTTTCTGTAGAACAGAATCTGGCTGGTCATTTATGACCCACAAGAAAGGGCAACACTCTTGTCTCTGTGCGACAGAGGAGATAGAGAAAATGATGATGTTATCTGTTCCGGGTGTGTTTTGCAGAAAATGGAAGTGCAAAGTGCATGCTTATGTGTGTTTCTTACCTCTGCAGTGAGGCCCCTCATCCCAGCCATCAGAGCAGTCAGGGACTCCGTCACACAGTTTGCTCATATGGATACACATGTCCAGGTCCAGGCACCCATGTTCATTGACAGGACACTGGTTCACCCTGTTGTGTGAACCTGGAAAACAAGCAAAACACATCTAAGGAAACAGCAGGACAAAGCAACATATTTATGGAGTCAACCTCCAACAAATAACTTTTATACAGTGCTAAAATGAACCAATTTAAATGCAACATTAGCTTGATGCTTGTTAAAATTGTTTCAAATTTGGTGCATCTCATTTAATGAGGCTTGATAAAACTATTCAATATATTATATTATATTATATTATATTATATCAATATATTATACATAAGTGTTGTCATTCTTATCTTCTCGCTTTTCATTTGTCTTACACAGCTGTGGGCAGTTGCAGTCTTGGTGTTTTCTAGCCTTCTTTTGACTCCACATTCTTAGTTCATTGTATTACCTGAATGATAATAGGTGAAACCTTGTAATTCTCAAATGGTCCTCGATGTAAGTTCTATCATTAGTATACAGTGGGTGGACAGATAATATAGGGATTAGTTCCAAACATGTCTTAAACTTGCTTCCTTTCTTTATTTGTACTCTTCTCCTCCATCACTTGAACCAGTTGTTAGTTTATGATGTGACCCTTACGTTTAGTCAAGCTAAGTGAATAAACAACTGGATCATAATGTGCATAATTAAAGCATATAGTGATGGGAGCTCTGTATTGGGTGTGGCGGCCCTCACACCAAGCAAAGCTTTGACCAAGTTGAGCATACATACTCAATAGACGGACAAAAAAACAGTGCATTCAAGGATGAATGGACTGTGAAATATGTGTTGCTTGATTTGCAATGACAGTGGCCATAATGAAGAGTGGTAAGGTAAAACACCCCTGCAGGTAATAGCAACAACCAGGGAGTGAAGGTGGAAATGAGCTAGTAGCTAAATCTGGTACAATATGTCTCTTCTCCTAGTATGAGATGAATGTTTTTTTGGTCCCTGACAAATAAATGAAGGTTTCACTTGTCCCATTAATACAGAAATGCTGATCATGGCCATAGTTCTGGAGCTTTATACTGAAATATCATCATAAGGCACCCTTACTAGACCTTTGATGTGGTGGAAATTTAGTAAGTGGACCTCCAAGACTTGTATTTGAGTAACTGAGCAAAGGCTCAACTCTATACAAACAAGAGGGCAGCTTCAAAAACTTAATTTCTCTCCCTGAATGAGGTCGCAAATGGTTAGTCTATTTGAGTGTTTCACTTCCCAGGAAACAGATAACATCAAATGAGTTTACCTATTACAGTGCCTATCTACCAGGGACCCAAAGTCAATTTACTGCTGATCTTCATCAGAGCCCATATTTACTGTAAACTTTCTCTGCGGTAGGTTTCAGGTTTTTCAATTAATTTCTCTCTTGTTGTGGGGATGGTAGTATCATCAGTCAGCATTAAAACGCAAAGCCATTTTAGATAACAATCTTCACTACATCCTTGTGTAATCATCATCATCATCATTCTCAGCACATGAGAAAGTAAATCCTGTTCCAGACAGAGAGTCAAATATTATGCACATGCTGCATATGTGCACACACAGAGTTTCTGTGTATGCCTTCAATATGAACAGTATGGCAAAGTAACATTATGAAATGTGGTATGCAAATCATTTACTGAAGGGAAAACATGAGAAAATTACAAAAGTAAAAAGTGATGAAGATATATTAAATCTGAGGGGGTGTGGAGGGCAGAACGTGATCTTCTCGGGTACATAAAAAGCAGAGTTGTTTTTTTTTTTAACCAGCGTTAGACCAGAACATACAGTAGATGCAGTCTGTTGGCTTCACTGTCTCCCACTCTTCTCTCTATCTCTCCTCCCAGCCCACACTGCAGAGCAAACAGTTTGCTTTGGCTGTTTTTCTTCTTCTTCTCCTTCGTCTTCTTCCTCCTCCTCCTCCACCTCTCCCTCTCTCTTTCTGTCTCTCTAACATCTGCTGACCCATTTTAGAAAAACACTAGAGCAGAGAAAATAAAGTTCACCTCCTTCACAGGAAACGATCTGTGGTGTTCTGCGGGTTATGTATGCTGCTGGGAGAGGCTTTGAGAGGATTGTATCTGAATATGTGTAGCCTTAGCAGCGAACCTGCTTCAAATGCCATCTTCAGAATCTCACATACACAAAGTTTTTGGTGTATGAATATTAAGCAGCTTCTGCAGCCAAAATGCAGTTTATTTGACCCGTTTTTCCGATTTTATCCATATGGAGCTTTAACTGAACTGAGAGTCTGAGGATGGAAGATGTTGTACTTTACAGATGTACAGATGTAAAACCCTTTGAGACGAATGTGTTATACAAATATAATTGACTTGATTTGACTTGACATACAATATGTTATGTCTTTGTGTCATGTGCATCCAGTTAAAATGTGGGAACTTGTCAGGTCTTAGAGGATAGTAAAAAGACATCTCTCTTAATAGCTTGGATAAAATATGTATTCTTACAAGACACACGATTGAATGAATCAAAGTGTGGATATGCATAAAGAATTATATGAGATTACATTTGCCAGCATGTCGGCATTCCCTGAAGAAAACCAGCATTCCCTCTGAGTCTCTTCTAACCATCCAAGAGATTACTAACCACACATACAACAAAAAAAAATGTAACACAGTTAGAACAAGTGCCTTAAAGTGCACAGAGCTTCCATAATGATCCCACCACAGCAGCCTGTGTGGAAAATGTGCCACATTCGAACAGAGAATTAGCTTCTAATACATCTGGATTAGAGAGAGTGAGAGCAGTTCTCCCATCTGGGAGATGCTAGCATATTAGCAGCCCTCCTACGGCCTCGGCCTCTAAGCTAGCCTGATTTACATTCAATAAACTGCCAACCTGGGGATTTCTACATAAACTGCAGTAGCAGGAATAAACTGCCATGCAGACTGGAAATGAACCCCCCGCCAAGGAGATGTCATCAGTTTTCACTGAGTCATAGAGAAAGTCAACTCACTGATACGGACTGCAGAAATCTATGTGACTATGCATGCCTGAGTGATATTTAACAAAGACTGATGTGTTATGGATTGATTGGAAACAAGTACCAGTGCATTGCAGCCACCAAGAGACTGAAGACACAACTACCTCAAATCTACTTTTCATCACACACACACACAAACACACATAAACCCGTACTGTACCTTTCCACTGACCACAGCAAGAGAATACGTTTCTGGAGACACACACGAACATCTGCCAGCAATATACAACAACCGGAAAGGACTGTTTGAGTTCCACAACACAGTAATACCTTGGCAGGAGCTGAATAGGGAACAGCAGAAGAAAACTAAATAAAAAAAGGACAATATGGAGGATTAAATAACTTTGCAGGAGGGACAATGGAGATGAACCCTGTACTCCCTGTTCCACTTTGGGAAGTTGTTGGCAGTGTATTACAATAAGCTCCCCTCACACTGGCAGTAGCCATTTCCTGCATCATCTGTCAGTGGAACCACTGACAAAACTGTGCACTGCTGGGGGGAAAGAATACAGCAGGACATCCTCCATGTTTTCACATGTACATATACACAGACTGCACACGTTCAATTCTACATAATATTCTTTTTTTTTTTGTTTTTTTGGCGATTTTGCTCCAAAGTGATTCCAGGATTCTGTTCAGTAGATGTTGTAGTTTAAACATGGCTCTTGCTTGGATTTGTTTTAACATATTCTGTAGACAATTCTGCTGTACTTGCAATATTTTGGAATAAATAAGGTGGTGTCTTGGACCAAATCTGTAGTCTGTCCCTTGTTACTAGATTGCAGTGGTTCAACCTTTGCTTAAGAAACCTAGCCTTGATCAATTCCACCATATAAAAACCACAATACAAATAATTGATTTTGAGCCAAAAAAAAAATCCATTGTGCTTTAGAGTACTTCATAGTATCAACTGCTCCGATGACAGTGACGACCTCCTTTTAATTACCAATTCCATGTGCTGTTCCTTTTGAAATGTTCACACATGCTCAGTTTGAACTATCTCAGAATTAGCATAGTCTTCAATGAATTGAAACAATTTCTTCAAGATTATAGCTACCCATTACGACTAAATGAAGTTTTTAAATGTACCTCCAAGGAGGGAGGTTTAATTAATAATTTCACTGCTGGAACTGCATTGTTGACACAGACAGGACGACCTACACCCCTTCTTTCCATGTGTTGATCTATTTAAGGTTTTTGGCATTTAGCATTTGGCACCTTTCAGTGAAACTGGAGATTTATGTGAAGCAACAGAATGTAAATTAGTTCATCAAGTCTGCAGTGCCTTTTGTGAACTGAAAGACTGCATCAAGATCCCTGATACTGCAGTCAACATGTTACAGTTCCATGAATATGGAAACTCCCAAATAGCTGAATAGATTTTTATAGTTTCTATTAATGTTTAGGGAATATGAAGTTGAAATTTACTGGCCTCAAAGGTAAATATAACACTTAAATAGAAGCCACTCAAAATTTGAAAGAATTAAAGCTTCATGTTGCAAATCTAACCATGAAAACTTCTGCCCTCATTCAGGTCATTCTGTCATTGCACAGCTTTTTTTAATGCCCTTTTTAATGTTTAAGCTTTAAGAATTCTTCTATCTTTCTTTAAAAAGAAGAACATTTCCTAAATTAAATATATCTTATAATTTAGTAGTGTGGATTAAGTCACCCAAGCTTTTGTTGTCACACTTTAAACAGCAAATTTCAACGCTCTTGCCTTGCTTTGAATCAAAAGTGCCTCTTTGCTCTCAGCTTCCAAAAAAATACAACTCCTAGAATGTGTCTGAGAGCAAAAGATAAGATCTACCACCCTGTGGCTTCCAACCCTGTGTTACTCTTGCTGTTATTTTCATTCATTGTAAAATGTTTTGTAACTCTGTTTAAGAGTTCTATAAAACATAGATAAGATTATAAAATGTTAATAATTTCCATCTGTAAGGGGCCACAACAAAGAAATGCAACACCACTTCTGTTACTTTTTATTTTTTTGCAGTTACCTTTTTAAAATCATTTCCTCTTCTTCACTGCAGGAAAATTCATAAGAACCAGAGAGAGAACTGAGTACATGTGACGCAAATCCGTTTCTAAACTGGATATTTTACATGTCAGGATGGTACAACCTGACATGTTCTGTCATTGAAAATAGGTATCATTTGCCCAACATTATCATTAGCAGGTGCTATGGAATTTGCTATACGACTGAAGGGACAGAATTACCAAAGCATTATTTTAGAATAATTTAACATGTCGTTTCACTCGGGGTTTGCGCAGATTCTTAAGTAAGTTCAGCAGCCCTGGAGACATAACACTGCAGGTGAGAACAATGTAAGATGCTTGGTAGCGTGGTGGATGACAGACAAAAAGAAAGAGGGAAAATTACAACCCTTGCACCTATTAGAGGGCAGAGTGAGGATAATTACATTATTGCACTAAACTGTGTGATCAGCTAACAGTGATATTAGCATATCCTAGCTGCATCCTAAGGGATCCAAATTGTTAAAACCTTTCTCCAATCAGCTGTGTGTTCTCTCTCTTAGTCTCTTATATAAATCACATATTAAATAAATGAGTTCTGGGATTCATCATGATTAAAACTATGAGTCATAATCCAGAACTTATGATCTGCTTTATTGAAACTCTTATTGCAGCATGCAGTCTTTCAAGTTAAATATGACTTTGTGCCCAGGGGAAGTGCGTAATATTGTCTTTGCACAGTGTAGATTTAGCTAACGCATCACTACTTGTGTCATCTTCAAATAATTACCTAAACATGGAGTCCCTTGCATGCGGCTATGGGTTCCACTTAGCTTGTCTGACCGGCAGTGGGCATGAGAGTTATGACGTGGAAGATGGATACTGTTTCCCTCCAACACCTCAACCTTTGGACCGCACCATCCCCCACCCCTCAGTTGCCGTAGTTATGCAATGACCTTAAATTTGGATCCCCTGTCAATCTTTTGTTCTTAGCATAAAAGCCTGCTTTTCAGGTTCCATGGCAGCCTCTGACTGACTCCCATAAAGTCTGCTGTCAGCTCAAGTGAATATGTTGTGCAGGGTGACAGGCAGGCCTGCCCACCGACTGAATCTCCCCACGTTGGAATCACACTTTACAGCAGTATGCACAACAAGCATATGGTTTTGTAAACCCTACTGAGGAATCACAGCACACAGGACTTACAGTAAAGCACATAGTACACTGGAAATGCCTGTTGTGCTAGTTTTTCTCCAGCACCCTTACTATAGTATGAATAAGAATGACAATAACCTTAACAGTACTGAGACAACCTAATATATAACTGCATTTTACCGTGAATTATGTAGTATCAAATCTGATAAGTCTACTGACTGCAGAAAGAAGCCTACTATACAGATCGTGACAAGGATAATGTCAAAGTGATACTCCGCCCAAAATCCATCTTTCACACCCCTGCAGGTCTGAAAGGTGGCTGTAAAGAGTTTACGAGCTTTCACAGTGGATCAAAACATCCATAAAATCTTATCATATAACACCTGTAGCATAATCCACCTCTCTGCTGCCAGTGTATTCCGTAGAGTCATCGTTCAGCCAAAATAGGAATAAATACCTTGCCTTCGTGTCCCAATATCACCATTCTTGAAGCTCTGCCAGAAGTTGTGTACTTGACATTTTAAGATGAAAGTTTGAGTGGTTGCAACATATGGAAGACAGCACAGTGTTACAGGAGTAGTTTGGGAAGTTTCTATCTTAAAAGGTAGAGCTTGAGAGGAGTATCGCTAGTCAACAGCGCAACAAATCTATTAAATCTGCGTACCTGCTTGTTCAAACATTTCAGCCAGTTAATTTTGCTGCCACAGAGTAATACAGTATGTTTTCTTACTTCAAATACCACTGAATTTTCACGTTATAAAATGCACCGCAGAACATTTCCCCCAAAGTAAAATGCAAAGAAACAGCTAGCAGAGACAAACCAAGCCCCCCTCCCCCTGATCTGCAACCATGAGGGGGGAAAAAAACTGAGGTAATTGCAGAAGAGGAAAGACTGGAGATGAGATATGAGGAACAAGGAACAGAGATGACAAGAGTCTAGCTTCTCTGCCTGTTTTGACAGACAGAAAGGAAGACAGTTGGACATAAGAAAAAGAAAGACGGAGAGAGGGAGACAGGGCGTGGAGGAGACAGCAGAGAAAGGGAAGTGGTGCCTGTGTGGCGTGAGAAAGTCCTGTGTTCCCTGTCTGTTGATAGGCCGGTGAAGCTGAGGAGGGCTCAGGGCCACAGACCAGAGGGATTTGCAGGGCTTTGCTCCTTCCTCTGTGGAAGCAGTGTGTCAACCATTGCTACTACAGACCCTCCTACCCCTGCCTGGTGCCCCCTGCAAGTACAGCGTCAGCGACATGATTCTGATTATAGGCTATGAAAGGATCCCCCCCTCCCAACTTTACTGTAAGAGGCTGTTTGTATAGAAAGAGGATCAAAACCTTACAAAACCATTTCCATTTTCCTTCTCAGCCTAAATGCTAATCTGCTCATTTTCTCCTATACAAAGCCTTTTTCTGTAGGATCATCCCTTCTCCCCATAGCTGTATGCCTCCACCCCATCCCACCAACTCTGCGGCCGGCTCTTCCTGGTCGTCTTGGAGAGGCTGCTGAGGCATGACAGTCTGATGGGCCGGACAAAGGACCAGGCTGGCAAGCGTCCAGAGGGGGCTCAAGGGCAAGAGATGGACAGATAACCTTGTTGTGTGGCCCACGGCCGCCTGAGGCAGCTGCACGGAGATGATAACTCAATCTTCCCATCAAACCTCTCTACCAGCTCGGCCCCAGGCCACGGCACCCACCGACATGGGTCAGAGTGTGTGTGGGCCAAGGGACATGGTATGTGTTGTTGTGTGTTGGGAAGTGCTTTCACCACTTTCTCATGCTAATATTGTCACATCAGGCTAACTCTTTGAAGCAGTTTCCAGTGTGTCAGCGAAAACGGTTCTGTTCAAAGCATATTACATGAAATCATATGTTTACTAGAAGCTATACATGCAAGTTTAATGAAAAAGAGGGTGTGTTTGGATTTGAGGGTCCAGGTTTGGCCATTGTTACATTAAATATCTTTAGTCTCTTCAGCCAAGGGTCCCTCAGTTTCATTATGAAACAGCATTCCAACATATATCCCCTCAAAATTACTTTCTAGCATCAACAAATGAATATGTGTGTGTATGTGTGTACCACTACTACCAGCCAATGGACTTTAATGACAACCTGACAGTGCGAGTGGAGGGAGTGGCTTGTCATTTGCAAGTGTTAACTTCTTTGAATTATCAACTCATTTTCTCTCCCTGAATGAAAGTGGATAGCAGAGTACGGGAAGAGAAAGGCAGTGTATTTGCATGATTGAGATGCATTTCACCCCCTGCTTAGAAGTCCTCTTGAGGACATTTTCATGCTAAATCGGGGGCTAAAAAGTCTAACAGTGAATTAGGGGGCAGACAATTGTTGCATGAGGTTTTTTGATGTTGAAAGGGATTCCTTCATGGCAAACGCTTCTCATGATGGAGAAAGTGCTTACATGCTAGGGCTTATTCAAACATCTGTTCCCATTCGCTGGCTCAACCACAATGAATGTGGTTCACGCAAGAATCATAATTGCATACAGACTTGGGATACAGACAGGGAGTCAGTGTTTTTTACCACAACTGTTCCAACAGAGCTGTGAAAAGGAATGAAAGTTGTGATACAGCACTTTTCATTTTAACAACAGAAATGAAAAAATAGTCACTAGAATGGTTTGATGAGTAAAGCCATGGCTGTTCAACTATTATATGCTTAAAAGCCCTAATCTCATGTCTAGTGAGATGGAAGACATTACAACACTCTCAATCTCTCCATAGATAAGCAGAACAATAAGGAGCCGAAAAGAAGAAAATAAAAAAACTGCTTTTTGCTGAGGTGACATTGGTGCAAAACAGCAGAAATAGTGCTGAGTGACAGAGAACCTTATGGTGCATTATGTCTCAATGGATTTTCTTTTCTTGTTGGTACTGACCTGTTATGGATAAACCTTTTTATTCTAAGAAAAAATACCTTCCATGTGGAGCTTTGCACACAAACACAACTGGATGGTTAATAAACACAGCACATAATCCACTTCTCTTTGGCCCACACCTCATCAGTCTGACTTCTGTGAACTGTTGGTCTCTTTTGAAAAGCCTGCTCGATAGCAAGGAAAGCCATGCATGGACATCATGTGCCACCTCAACCACAGCACACCAACGCTTTGACAACATACCACAACTTGCTATAAGAGCACTAAAAAGGTAGCAGCCCTGTGTGGAGCACTGTCGTTGAGGAAAACTGAACATAAACTCCTGTCCTGGGGGCACTTGTCAACCACTTCCTGAGCCCTAAGCCTGTATGTAATTGAGGTGAAATGGCTTGTCTGAAACCAACTGAAGACATGCAGTGAAGGGGAGCCAGTGCAGTCCCTGGGAGAGGATGACAGGGTCACACCTGCAGACAGGGGCCTGTACAGGCAGCCTGCTGATGGCTATCTCAATGTGCACTAGGGGCTATGAGAGGGAGGTGCACACGGGGGGGGCTGAGGGCTATGACGGCCCAACAACTGGCAACCTGCCCAGACCCCCACCAATCCATTCATGATGACAACTCATGCAAATCCATGTGCACACACACATACACACATCCATACATGCATCTGCACATCACTCAGCTTCAGTGCACATCTAATGAACATCAACAACACAGGCTAAGGATGCTAACATGCAGCACTGACCCCTGGAATCAAGTGCTACCTCAACCACAGCATGTCAACGCCTCATGTGATGTCATGTTACAACCCCACTACTGTGGCAGAAGTCTGTCTTTAGC
This sequence comes from Thunnus maccoyii, assembly GCF_910596095.1. NCBI lineage: Eukaryota > Metazoa > Chordata > Actinopteri > Scombriformes > Scombridae > Thunnus > Thunnus maccoyii. The sequence continues at coordinate 17,284,691 of NC_056536.1, forward strand.
TGCTCAACATAATTACACCCCTGATGAATGGTTTGGAAATGACAGGCAATTAGGCCTCCAGACAGTATGATACTGAGGAGCACACTTTCTTCCAGCATGGGTAGCAGAGGTGTAGATCAAAGATCCTCACCAGACAACAGCACATGTTTACAGCATCCAACCCTCTGACAGCGAGCGGATTCATGATCATCATAAAGAAAACAGGTGGCATTTACCAGAAGCAAAACTGGTTCTTCAGCCAAATTTGCTTTAGTCGTGTGGATTTCATTTGAACACTTGAGCTTGAAGATGACATTTTCACTTTTCATGAGTGCCATTTTCAAATGATATACTAATCTATTTAAGAAATAACAAGGCTCTTTGTTGGCTGCACGCACTGTCAGCACTGTCACAGTCACTGATTTACAGGATGGCAAGACTGTGGGGTGATCCCAATACAAGAGCCACCAGCAGCCGCAGTAGAGAGAGAGAGAGAGAAAAATCGTCTTTGCCTGGTAAAGTCTCTGCGAGTACTCTTCGTAAACTAAGCCTGTAGTTAGTAATTAACTTGAACTGGAGATAATGTCATAATTATAGTAGCACGCCCCTCTCTAATTCCCATCAACATTAACACACATAACTAGACTGTGGTCTGGGGGCATGTTGGAACAAAAGCAAGGCATTTTCTTTGAATTCTCAGACTTTCAAAAACTAAGTTTGAAATAGAAAGTAAGTTTGATTTTGTCAACTTTGCGGCTGATAAAAGAAAGAAGTGATACCTTGAACTTTCAACATAAAAAACTATTGCATCAACACAAAACTTCCCCAGTTGATCAAGATTTCAGCCCCCCTCCAGGAAGGATCAATGTTTGGCCTGCCTTTATATCTACCATTTCCATGACAGGTCAGTTGAGAGCAGTGTTGTTTACAGAATGCCGGTCAGATTGCCTTTCATGATGAGTTCCAGTAGGGGAGAAACCAGGCTGATGACCTGCAAACTATTTCACCCCTTGAACGGAAAAGCTGGGATAAAAAGGAAAAGACTTTTCCATTCCTCTGCGTCATAGCAGGATTTTAAATAACCTTCAGAGTCATACTCCTCCAAACTCTCCTGTCTCCATCTCTACTGGCTCAGGCCCATTTACTCTGTAGCTTTATCTGCAGCCCTCTATTCCAAACACCACTCACATTTAATGGACAGATCAACTAAACGACTGTGGATAAAATCACAGTCTGGCTGCCTTTCATTGTGAAACCAAAAAATGTGCCTTTGACTGAGCTTGTTAGACTGCAAACACATAGCACTGCAAAGGACAAAAAGTGCATTAATTGCAGTAACAGATATTTATTATGACTGCCTCAGAAACTCACATGAATGGAGAAGCGCCTTAACTAAACGTAAAGCGACAGGCAGAGGAGAACCCATGCGAAGTGGGTAATTGAGCAGAACATATCTTGATGTTCTGGTGAAACACCGCTCTCCATCTCTCCATGCAGAAGATGAATCACACCATTGTCTGTGTCACCAAATTATATAAGTGCTATGGAAAATTCACTCAGTTCAATTGCTTAGTAGAAAAAGGGAAGAAATTGAACGGCTGCAGCTTGTTTGAGTGAAACTACGTGAGTCACACTTATATAAAATTGCTCATGTTTTGTGATTGCTGTTATCTGCAGAGCTACAATTGATCATTTGCTTCCTTTCTTAAAAAAATCCTTAAGCATCAGCTAAGTGTGTACAATTCATAAATAAAGAGTTAAACTGTTAGCAGTCAACTCTCACCATAAAATCTGTGTGAATCCATAAATAAAAGGGGAGTGACAGAGGAAGTAGATGAGAGAGCTTTTTTTCTGTTGGGCTGAACCTTTGGGTTTATCTTCAAATGACACATGTTAGCTCAAAAACATTTGACAGTTCACCCTCAAACCAAATCTTTTCAAAGATTGGATATTTAATACAGTAAAAAAACTGTGAGCATGGAGGAGGTTACTTAACCTGTCTGTGGGAGGGGAATATATCTAATTTTAACTTTCTCCATTTCAACACCCACAGTTCATTTTTTATGTGCCTATGACAACAGCATCATAATTCAACATATTACCCACAGCTATCTCACATAATTCAATCCCTAATTCAGTCCCTGTGTGTTGATACTTAATAGTGTTTTCACCGACAATAACAAGACCCCTTAAAGCTGGGTGTCAGCTGCTTGTCTCTGCATGCCAGACTATTGTGAGAATGTTTGTGGCATGACAGATGTAAGGTGTGGCACATGCAGACAATAAAATCACCATTAACGCCTGCATATAATGGCAGGATGGAGAGGCTGACAGATGTGAGTGGCTGGGACAAGACTCTCAGGGACCGCGCAGATCCCGCAAGAGTTCAGACAAGAGCAGACACATCCCTGAACATTCAGACTAAACAAGGCTGCATAATTAGAGCTATAATTCAGCAGAGCAGCCAGAGTACACACTGTGAGCCTGTGTCCTTCGTAGAAAGGGCATAACCTACCCTCTTATTCAGGCCCAAATTAAACTGTCTGAACATTGTGCTGCCGTCTCTTCAAAGCCACTTAGAGGCAGCGACTGTTACGACATGGGGTATAAAAAATTTTTTAAAAATGACTCAATGTTTAGGAAAAGATTGACTTGCAACATAGGATCCTCAAGAAAACAAAGTTGCGTAAGACCAGCGTTAATCCTCGTCGCCCTCAAGCACAACAGATTGGATGAGAACATGAGAACTGAGGACACATGCCTGCTGAGAGGCAGTTTTAGTAGCTACTTTCATGTAGGCATACTTACAGATATCTGCTGATTCGTCTGAGCCATCTGGACAGTCCTTCTCCCCATCGCAGCGCCAGCCTTTGGAGATACAGGTCACCTGATCCTTACATACAAACTGCTTAGAGCTGCAGGTCTTGGGCTGGTCGTCAGCTTTGGGAGCTGAAAAAAAAAAAAAGCAGGGGAAATTTGATGTGTCATCACGAAAACAACTGAATGCTGGAAATGTTTCTGAATCACAATCATGTAGAAAGAAATGCAATTCTCCAGCAACCTTCTCCAAGAATGCCAGCATGAAAGAGAATGGTTTTTTTAATGTATCCTACAGTACTTGTATGATGTAATTGTGTAAAGTAGTTACTTTTTTTAACATTTCAACATCCGTTCGCTCCTGTCCAGAATCTAACTAGGAAATTTCCACCTTAAAGCAGCATAGATCTTAACTCAGCAGGGCAAAGCAACATGCAAGGGTCAACCCAAGTTTACAATGATGTTTTTGTATCAAAAGACCCACAGGCACACTCTATTCAGAAAAAAAACCCCTCCTCTACAAGTTTATAACCAACACTGGTGCCTTTTAGTTTTAGGTTTGTTTGTTGTTTCCTCTCTTCTTACGGACATCTTATTTCTTTCTGCTTTTTTTTTTTTTTTTTTTTTATTGCTCTGAAGGTGTTTTTTAACTTTTACCACAGAGGCTCTTTCATGTGTCAAGGCACAGACATAACTGGGCATTCAATCACCGTCTGACCCATGGGAAACTGCAGAGCACGGTAGTTCTGGGCAGTAAGTCAGCACAGATTGTTGAGGTATACCACAGGCTAGCGGCACCACAGCAACGCTCATGACCCATCAGCAGTCTGACACTGCTGACATGCTTTAACTCAGCCTCACTAAGAAAAACTCTGGTGAAATGGAGCTCTGCCTACTAGGTGTTGCATCAGTCTGTCAACACTGAATTTGTCACTTATTTCAAAATCAATCATACAGGGTTGGTTCACTCAAATGATAAAAAACCAAACAAACAAAACCTATTTTATCACTTATCTTGCCATGCAGACTGTTTTGGTATTCGCCCATGTTTTGAGATTGGATTTCTGGCTCCACCCAAACACAATTGAGGTGAATGGAATTTTGATTGTGCGCTCACGGCATTGAAAAAAGTTCCTCAGAATCCTTGTACATGTTACTGTTAATAACCTACAGAGCAGCCTGTCAGTTTTCATGGGGAGTATTTTTCAGATAGAAAGAAGTTTCAATGAGTGGTCACAGTGAGGTTGGTGAGTAACAGGGACATTGTTTCTTCCTGTTGAAATATTTAGACAGATGGTTTAAATGCTTTGAGCACCATCAGTGAAATTCTACTCACCAATTTACATGTAGCAGAAATCTCAGACGGATATCTCAAAAACTGTCTGGATGAATAGACATCACAAAGGGTTATAGGGAAAATCTGTTTTTTTTTTCCTAATTTAGTTAAACCGACCCTTTTAAAATATTGACTGTATCCAGTAACAAAGGGAGGAAAAGTACATTTTCATCATTAATGACATAACCTTATTATAAAAAATAGCCAAATTGAAATGTAACCCGAGTACAAATGAAGATAAAGAAAACTGAAATCCTAGGGTAACATTTGCTCTCATTCTAAAAGGAAGAACTAAAATAGGCTACTAAATATACACAAGGGTAGTGCCTCCTTTTAAGCAAGTGGTCAAAAATGTTACACACAAAGAAAGCAAGACCACAATAGCCATTTCAGTCAGGAGGTTGTTGTTACTGTACTGCAGCAATGCTCTAGGAAGGACAGCGCTGAAGGTCTCATTGTGATTCTCTGCAGGGACTGAGCCCTCTCTCGCCCTGGATGACTTGCCGCCCTACGTACTTGGCAGGCAGAGAGGTGTTGGGGAGGGGGGTGTGCACCACAAGGGGGCTGGGATGTGACTGAAATCACAAGAGAGCATGAGGCTAGTGTATCATTGCAATCACGTTCCTTTTTGACTGTCAGACTAAGGCCGCATTCACACCAAATCCGGCAATGCGGGGAAAACGGCAGTCCTCCCGTTCATTTGAATGGGGGCAGTGCGTTTAGGCTGCGGGAGTGGGGACCGCATGGGGTTCAGCAAAAAAAAACGCAGCGACCGTCCGGCAAGAAGTTGGACCAGAATCAACTTTTGCTGAAACGCAATCTGACGTCATGTTGCGGTGGCCAATCATGTAAGCCAACGATCAGACTGAAGACACCCACGGAAAGAAGAATCTTGTTTACTTGTTGACTTTGTTGTCGGCTTCCCGACTCATTTTAAAAAAAGACCAGAGAAAAAGAGAGAGAGAGAGAGAGAGAGAAAGAGCAAGCTGAGAGCTCGAGCAACAGAGAGAGAGAGTCAGCAGTGGTCAAGGGAGCTAGAGAGTGAATGAAGAGAGGGAGCAGCAGTAATGAGAACAAAGCAGTGAATCAGAGAAATAAAACATTAGTTTCTGATTGTTTCATAGCGGTTATGTTCTAAAGCACAAATAAACACACCCACACGTCCGGCCAACCCTGCAGGAAGGTGCTGCATTGCCAGATTTGGTGTGAATGCAGCCTGAGGGGTTTAGACCCTGGTCTTTTTTTCATGTGACAGTGAAGTTTATGTATATGTCAAACACTAAGACTTCTGAGTGTCATGTTTTAGTAAATATAATTAGCAGCTAAAGGATTGCAGGGATCAGATAACATCATTCCCATTACATATACTAACCTAACACCTTGATATTTAAGGAGAAAGAGTGAGCTGGGATTTAAAATGCAGAGCTTTCACCCTGCTCTCTGCATCACACAATGGCAAAGGCAAGCCTTACAAAACTAAATTCAAGGGATGCAAGAGAATAAGATTTAAACACAGCGAGGAAATGCCAAAATACAGACTTCCATATTAAACATCAAGGCCCTGACAGGATGTAAAATTTGAGATGAGAGTGAGAAAGAGAGCCATAAAAGATTGGATAGAGACCAGTGAATGAATCAGTTTGGACGACATGCACACACCCAACCCCTCGGTGAAGGAATGAGAGGGAGGCTAGCCATGGCCTGGGGCCAACTTGTTAGTTTTGCTTCCTTTCAGCTCACCAATGTCCTGGTACATTGGGTATGGTGGTAAATACACTGGATTTGCCTGTGCTTATATATTGCCATTTAATCTGCCTAAACAACCAACAACCAAACAAACAGCCGCACTGACTGGGCCCTGAGCTGAAATGAGTAACGGCATTGAAACCTCTTGACAGGCTGCTATGTGAAGGCATTCCCTCGGTCTCTCTGGTCCCTGTGTGAAGCATCTGGGTTGAGGCAGTTGTTCCCTATGAGTGGGCATAAAACTGGAAATAAAACATTGTGGGTTCTAATTTTACCATCGCTTTACACACCAGCATGAAATGACCGCAGAGGGGAGAACCTCTGAGCCTAATTGGAGGTTGTGGCTGAGGAGGGGTTAGAGACTGGGGGGAAAGGACTGGCAGCCTTCCCCCCTCAGCAGTCTTCTTTCAAAGCCCACTGAAATATCTCAAACAGAGATGTGAATTGTTAATTCACCCTGCAAAGTCCCTTTTTTCCAAAGTAACTGCCAAAGTACTGACAATTTTTAGAGGGTCCAAATCAGGCTGAGACGTTAAACCATTTGAGTCCACTTTACTTACAAAAGGGAATGAAGACGGCCTTTATTTGGTCTCCTGGGATTGGCCCAACAGCAAACACCAATCCCATTGAATCAAGGTACATACTCCACTTACAGGAACTCCAATAAGCCCAGTGTCTCTGCCAACAGAGTTCCCTCTTGATAATGCAATTCCAACTAAAGCATTTCCTGCCACAGCTGAGTGGCAACTTGATCACACTGCTGTGACTAAATGGTAGGAAATCCCACAGCATTCAAATCTTCTACCCGCAAAGCAGCAGGATTATCACATTTTTTAAAAATAATGACCTCATTTTCTGTTGCTTATGATCAACTTTTAAAAGTAATATCAGTATGGTATACACTTGAACATCAAAAAACTGCTCCTTCCCCATTATGATAACCTGAGAAAAATCCTATTGGTATCTACTAGAGCAAAAATACATCTAATTAGAGAGAAAACAGTCTTAGATGAAGCCCTCAAGAGTTTTGAATTTCACACCATTACTCAGTAAGAGCAACTTTAGAAGTTCCACAGGAAACAGGGTTTCTATTTCTGAAGAGAAATTACACCATGAACGAATATCTTTATTTGGCTGATTTAAAAAAAACTGGGCATGTTTTTAAAACAGCTGTCCTCCACAAACACCAAAATGCCTGTCTCTGCACTCTGATGTAGTTACAATGTGTTCCACTGACATTGCCTTTCATTTAAAATATCTGTATAGGAGAGTGATACAGTAAAGGCATTAAATATGAAGGCTGAGAAAGTCCTTGAGGCAACTACAAGCCCAAGAATGCCTGAAGGTCAGTACATTGTGAAAATGTCTTGAGAATTTGTCATGGGATTAGTGTTTCAATCTAAATATCTAATTCTCTACACTCAACTAAACATCAAATTTAATGTCTTTTTAATGGGTTGCAAGCTCTTATTTAAATAAATTCACAAAATTGGGATGTGTGTGGTCAAAATTAGAAATCACAGACTGTAATTCTATTTTCTTTCCTCTTGATCTTGTTAAAGCAAGGCATCATGGTGAAGTCGTTGCTGTTTTACTGACCAAAAAACATCCATCAATGGTTTTCCTCTGGTTATTAAGTGCTGAAACCAAATTCTACGTGGAGCCAGTTGCTGAAAGCTGAGACATAAGCTATATTTTATTGATATATTTCAACAAGTGCACTTGCTCTCTAGGATGAGGCCAAGTATGGTTGTGTAAGAGAGAATAAATGGACTTACAAACCCCTGCTTTTTACACAAGGCGTTGCGTTGTCACTGAAAGATTCACAGAACAAATGTTTGAATCTGATATGTCCTACACACTCTGCTATAAATTATTGGGTTACTTCCTGGTATGTGGATGTTCTGGCTCCAGTTGGCTGACTTGGCCCGACTTTGAGCATACTGCCAGCTGTATGGAGCACACACTGTATTTCCTTATGCAGGGCCACTGGAGCTTTGTGCTGTCTAAACAGTGCACACTGAATTGCCCTCGAGCACTGTGCATGGCAAAAAGCATTAAACACGAGCGAATGAGCAAATGTATAAACGTACACAGAGCCCTGCTCTTATAGAAATGTCCGTCCTGAGTGCCTGATAAAAAAGAGGTATTTTCAAGGCTATGTCATCATTTGCAAGAGGGAATTGAAGGTGTTGCTTTATTTTTTTGTAATCCAAAAATTTGACAAAAATAAATCTCAAAGGCTGAAAGGAAGTCTGTGGGATGGAACAGGAAGACATGGTGAGTAAATGGTGTTGTGGCACCAATTCAGCAGCCAAATGATGGAGGCCTCCAGACACCATCACCAGCTGGGACACAACACTGACCCACTTTCCCCCCCGATCTGTCTCCCTCAATATGGCCATCCCTGCTCGACAAATCAACTCCAGATCCATGCAGCACATTCCAGCACCTTCTAATTGATTTCATGTGTATAGCTTTGCCTCAAAAAGACAATCTTTTACAGACAAGAAGCTAGATTGTAAAGAAACCAAAGAACTTTAGTTTTAAATTCAAGAGAAAAGTACTTGTTGCAAGAATGGAATTGAGTGCATGTACAAAAAGTAAAGAATTGTCTGCACAGGAGGTGTTTCAGCCATGTTCTTCAGTTGTCTGCTGGAGGAGATACGCTTCTATCTTAATCAGTACAGCTGTCTACACAGGCTGTGTAAGGGTTCGTGTTTCACTCATGCTATGCACAACCTGACAGACTCGCAAGTCAGTCTCTAAACACTTTGCTCAACTGGAGACTGCGGACAATCTCCTAGCTTTCTTTGTTAAAATTTGGTGGAAACAATTAGAGAGTTTAAAAAAAATTGCAGAACCAAACCAAATTCTTTAGGGTGGCCCTTCATACTGGGGCAGTGACATGCAGTCTACTACAGAGGAGAATGGCGGGAGAGCATCATTTCCAGTAGGGCGTGTCTTTGACAAAATTTAAGGGGTGTAGGTTTGTTAGCGTCTGTATTCTACACCATTCGAGCAGCTACCTTGCATTTAGAAATCCCCAGACAATCGGTAGGCAGGGAGATCTCCAATTGTCTAGTATCACGAGACAACAACCTGTAGTCATTTTCCTCCACTTTACATGCTTTACTACAGTGATTGTTTGTTGTGCTCTGAGCACTGCCAAAACACAGTTGACCTATACACAATACTGTACCTGAACGCATCCTGTGTAGACACTGACAGATGACTGTGGCTGCTGTCGTTGCTTTGCTAATGTAGCTGTGTAGTGGACTACCTTCATGCTGCACATGATTTAAAAAGTTTTACCTATATAAAGAGCAACACTATTTGGCTGCAATGTATTGCAAGCTTACTTTAGTTAAAACACCACACACCAGGATGACAATGACCGTTATCCAAATGCACACGGAATACAGACTCAGCTGAAAAAGATTAACCAAACAAACTGATAAAAAAAAAATACTTTTGTTTCACAAGTACACCTCTAACACTGAGCAGATCCTACTATTCAACCAACCCAATCCCCCTGTGGATAATTTCTAGGCTGAGCAATAGAGCATGGATTCTATTAAATGCTGTTAAAAGATAACAGTACAAATGGGAATGTGAAATGACTTGAATAAAGGAATAAATAAATGACCCTCGGGGTCTCTGTGGTCTTACTGTGTACAAGTGTAGTGACAGGAGAAAGAGGGAATGAAACCAGGACTGTTTCTCATCACCCATCACTTCTCCCCTTCCCTGTCCTCTGTTGTGGAACACTTTTCTTCCAGAGTGATTCAGAGAGTGAAAAAAGCAAACCAACTATGCAATTAGACCCCTGAGGTCAAGTTTGAAGTGATTTATCTGTGTTCAGTTTAGCAGGATGTCAAAGCCAGAATCCATGCATTATAATTAACAATTAAAACCAAACGCCGACCACGGGGAAGAGAATGAGGGCAGAGTTGTTATTCCTGAATTTTTGTGCTGTATTAATTATTCAGATGGAAGACGGTCTCTTTTTCACTAAAGTCAGAGGCTTTCGGATGTAATATTATGTTGGAATGTTATGATAGGAAGCTGAGCAGAGTAAGAGTTGAGAAGAGAGTGATAAGCATCTAATGTAAGGCCCTGCCTTTGCCACTGCTGTAGCCATTGAATCAACCTCTTCAATAGTGACACTGCGCATAACCCAACTGGTATGCAACCACTTAGCTTTGTGCAAGCCAAGCCACAGCCAAGCACTGGAGCACTTTAACCAGCTCACAGTGCACATACAATGGCCATAGGCTATCTAATTTCTTATCCTCAATGGCCATTTTCAAAGAGGTTGAACATGCATAAACAGCAGAGGACTCTGTTGAGTTAGTACCTACTCTTGCGCCTGAAAGCTTTGTTTTTGTGTCATCGCACAACAAAAGGGTGCAGCTTTAACCTCCAAGGTAACCTGATGAGGCTCTGCAGGACGTCACAGGCCAGAGCAGTAAAAGGCAACGCAGTAAAAGACATACACTGAGTGATTGATGGACATAAAGATACATGTAAATAGGCTCATGGTGGGGCCAAGGAGAGTTCTTCGACACCCACCCTGTAGTCTCTGCATAACACTGCTCTGTGCACCCATAGAGGAAAAGTCAACCCAGATTCAGCTGTTATAAAAACAGAATATGGGAGCCACAAAATGAGGGCTGGACCACATAAATTGAGGCATTCATTGCGACTGAGATGGCTGTAAACCCTGCCTTGCCTCTGTCCTCTGACGCTACCAGGAAAAAACATCCAAGGCTACAGCAGTAAGGTATGAATACAGTATGTTACAAGAGGATTTACTTCAGTTCAAAGATGAAATGTCTCTGTGATTTAATGCGAGTGGATCTCCCTTGATGAATGCCTCATTAGATTCACTCTAAAAAAAAAGAGGAGGGGGGCAGGAGGGAGGAATGTGCCTGACTCAATAATTGCTCAGAATGACTCATAAACAATGCACAAATGAGTTGTCATCCACATCACATCTTAACAGATGAGCTCTTTGTTCAGCAGTGAGATCCTAAAACTTGTGCAATAACATAGAAAGGTCTTAACTTCACATTTATGTTCTTTAGACCTTTGAAAATTAAAGGGGACCTACTACACTCATTTCCAGCTCTTTATTTGTATTCTGGGACTCCACTAGAGTAGCTTTGCATGATTCACAGTTCAAAAAACTCCTTGTTTATCTTATACTTGCCCTTTATGCAGCTCCTCAGCTCAGCCTCTGTCTCTAATAGGCAGTTTTAGCTCCTGTTTAAGGCCCCCCTCCCAATGAGCCCACTCTGTTCTGATTGGCCAGCTTTCCAGAAGCCTACTGAGGGGCCGCTGTATCAGGGTCATGTTAAGTTACCGCTGATGCAAACCAACCTTTACTGCTTCATAATAAAAGCTTTTAAATTACTACATAACAGGAGACTTTTATTGTGAAGAATTGAGAGGAAAATAAACATGTTCCTCACCGAAATAGCAGTGCTTTGTTAGCGGCACTAAAAACTGGTTGACACAACAAAACATGGGGAAATTTGGAGCTATTTGTTGAGCGGCAACAGTTACAGTGATGATGTTTGATGAAGAGCTGCAGACGACCCGCACACCTACAACAGGTGAACAACTTATTTCACTTTGCCCTGCTGTGTAATGGAGTCATGGCTAGCGTGACTACACCCAAAACAGTGGAAAAATGCCAGAATGTCAGTGAAGTGGAGCAGTGAACTTGCGTGCTGTGCGTGGAGCAAATGACATGAAATCCGTCACAAGCCGACATGGGCTCAGGCTGGAAGTAGAAAAAAATGTTGGAAACTGAGCATTCAGAGCAGTCTGAGGCCAGTGCTTTTTGCTCACAGGGATTACTTCTACATACGTTTACCTCATTATTCGGCACTTTGGCCACGTTTAATATGAACATCCGACATTGTAACATTATATGTATGTCTGAAAATAAGGAAAAGTCTTTAAGCAGACACTAGAACGCCAGAACTAGTGATTTAACAGTATTTTATGGTGGAATAGGAACTCAGCTGTCTGCAGTTACTTTACTTTATACCCTCAAGCTGTGAGCCTTGGCATGCACAGTTCAAGTCCAAAACTACACACACCCTTCAATCTTGATAGTATTGTTGAGAACCACAGGCAACATCCAAGTGTTTGTTGGTCACATATAATAAAGATCTGAGGTGATAACAAAATCAGATAAGGAAATACAAACTCAAAGGTCACAAATTGATATTAATGATAGCTTTCAAACTAAAGAGTGTGTCATATTTATGTTTGAATAAAACTACATGAAGCTTGAGAGAGTTTACTTCTACTAAGTGAAACTACCACAAATTAAGTTCACCTGCACTGCTTTTCTGTGAAGGCGTCAATATAGAAAACATGTCCACGGCTTATTGAGATGACAAACATTTCTGAAGAAATAGTGAAGAAAGATTTTTTGAGTCTTTGGGAACATCATAACTGGTGATCATCTTAAAGTACACTTGTGATAAAAGATTCTCATTTCATTTGAATAACATAACATTACGAATTATCATATTTAATGTCTCCTTAAAATCTTTTTAATCCTTTACTATAAGATTTAGCTAATTCTGTTGAAAGGCATTAATGACAAAAAATGCAATCTATTATTTTTCATGTATATTTATTTATATAAGAGTTATATTGTACCAATGTTTTTTTTTCTAAATGGTATGCATTCTGTTTATCATGACATTGCATTTACAGTACAAATTGAAACCCAGCAAAATTGTGCAGACTGTTTATTTAACCTTTTAGATGGTTGAGGACATGATACATATTCTACATTGTGTGGGCAGATGTATATTATATCAGCTGGTTATATAAGAGCCCATAACTCAGTGTTGGTTTGAGCTGCTGACCTAAAGTAATGTGATAGACTAGATCATCATGAGGTTCTAAATTATCAGATTAAAAGTACTGAAGTTGCAGCATGGTAGATAAAATTGGCAGGTGTTCACTCTGTCAAGTGGATTATTCAGATTGCTAGTAACAAGGGTAGGGCGGATTTAATATGGATAAAATACTTTATCAACATATGTGTCATTTTATATCACAATAACAGTGACAAATTTTATGGAAAATCAATTGAGAAACTGTTAAAGACTAAATGGTAAATAACTGTTTTCAGATAATTCAGCAAATTAAATACCTGAGAAGTCAAACTACTTCATCATATTTACGCAAAAATCATCATCTAAACTACGCAGTTGTAAATAATGTTGTATATGTCTCGTATGCCCTTAAAATGTGAATGTTTTAATTTGTGAAGTGCCAAGAAACTGTAAATGACAATTTGCTTTCAGCTCATGCTGGTACAACACATCAAACGGAAACATTTACATGGTCCCTTACAAAGAAGTACTATAAAGATAAATTAATTGTGTCCATATCTTTGCCATGACAGCCACAGCACAAATGTTTGTTACATGCTCAACCACAATCCAATGACTAAGCGCGAATGCTGTGACTTTGATGAAAGCAAACAGTTTTGACCCTTTGCAACAGTCCATGAAATTGGAATTTTATCTCCATATATCAGATCGTTGCCTCTGACCAGGTGTGAAAAGTACCAAGGGTCCCTGCGATCAAATCGATTCTCCAGTCAAGCACAAAGCCAGCAACATTGCCAACATCTGAGGTGTACATGAGCACGAGCTGGTAAAGCCAGCGGGACCAACACACAAAGAGCTGCAGATGACAGTCTCTAGAAACAGACAAGCTGGGTGGTCAAGCTTGAGGCATCAGGTGAGAAGTTCACCATTAAGTGATGTTGAAGTAAAACAGCAGTCACAAAGACAGTATTCTCACAGCTGTGCCAGGTGTTGGGCAAACGTTGCAACCATTTGCAACATTTGAACAACGCTGTGTACTCCCTTTATGAAGCGCAAGGAAAATCAAATGCATTTCCCTGACAACAAATGTGTTTAGGGGCTTACATTCTCATGAGTGGCATGTTCAAAACAATAATTTCTAAGAGACATCATAATATTAATGATAAAAAAAATCTAAAAATTGCCTCAAGCAGAGATGAATAGAGAGAGCCTGATTTTATTACAGAGCTGCATTAACACCCACCCACACTCCCTATTTTGTTAAGGAAGCCAATCCATTCCTTTTTTTTGAAGCATAGGAGCTAAACAGGGTAAACAGTGATGTAGCTAGTCGAAAACACCAATTACAGCACACCCCTGCAATTCACAATCAACAAACACTCTTTTATCTGCGGTCTCACACCTTCAATATGTGGGGAACAACACTGAAGACATTTATGTTAATCTGGTTTTACCTTCCTGTCACAGTGGTTTGCAATGGAGAACAGGAAGTAGGGATAAAAATGTTTTTTTGTTTTTTTTTCTGCAGCTAAGGTCAAGAATCCCACTGTCTGCTATTCATTTTGAAAATATTTTCACTATGTTGAGACCAAAATGCAAAACACCTGCACATAAGCTTTACATAAAATTTGCTTCAGAGGCCAAAGAATGTATCAAAACTGGACACTCTGGCTATATTTCACTCAAAATATTTAATGCCTTTTTATCTTATTTTTCTTTGTGAGAAGCCTGAATGGCAGAAAATCATTTTGGGGATTATCCGTGTTACCTGATAAGAGTGCAGTCAACAGACAGCCTAAGGTGTGCAGAGTTACAATAACCAATCCCCAGTGACCTCCACTTGGAAGAACTGAAGAGAGCAATCCAAGTCCTATTATCTGTTGAATTTGTATGAGGGATGCTGAATTTTTCCAGCAGATGTTTCCAGTGACAGTTCTGAGGAAAAGGTAAAGCCAGGTCCCATTAAAAAGGTCAGGTAAACAGAGTGTAGGCTCCTCAGGAATTCAACCTCTTTAGCCTCTGACCTACATTTACACTTTTCACCAAGGGGATCCTTCTGCACCCTTAAGGTTTTTGAGATCATACATGTAAGCTCAGTAGTCCAAGTTATCAAATATGGAAGAGTTAATGTGATAAATATGAAGGATTTCATTTAATATGGTGCCATTTTGTTGCATGAAATGTGGTATGAAATTAAAAACCAAAAAAGTATTTTCTCACTTAAGTCATTAAATGACAGCTGAAATAACAACCCATTCTATTCCCAGAGTATCTACTGTAATGTCAACTAGAACTGAAACGATTAGTTGATTAATTGCCTTAGTTGATCAGAAAATGAACAACTATTTTGATAATCGATAAATCGTAAACACACTAAGTAGTAATTTAATGGTTCCAGTTTCTCAAATGTTCGAATTTGCTTATCCTGATCTTATTATTATTGTAAACTGAATATCTTTGATTTTGGGCTGTTAGTTGACAAAACAAGGATATCACTTGGAAATTGTAATGGGCATTTGTTCACATTTTTTGCACTTTTTTGCCCCTTTGTAGATCAAATAACTAATGGAATAATTGCTAAAAGACCTACAGGTGAATCATTAAAGGATTGATTCAAATAGTGTTCACGTTACATTATATTCCCTTGTAGAATCATGGATTCACCAGTTTTCACAATAACTGCAAAACTGCTACTTGTCTCCTCTCAGTATTGCGCAGTACTGTGCTGGATCTTGTCTGTCTAAAAAGGATGACACCTTCAAGTGCCACGACAATAAACTCTAATCAACACCAAATATCAATAACAAACAAAGGGGTCTGTCCTATGTTTAACTGTCAGCTATGGCCTTCTGACTTTCCTCTCTCTAATCCTTCCTCATTCGTAAATTCATGCTGCGGCCCAGTGGTGACAAATCCAGTCAGAGTGGCTGGCTTTAGAATTTGTATCCACTCATTTGGCCATTTCTACCCTTTTGGAGCAACGCTTCTCTGATGGGAGGCTGATAAATCAACTGTTAATAATGACATAACACACATAACATTTCCATCCCTGACTCCCTGTGATGTAACTCAATGTCGGTTTCAGAGAGCATCCGAGAATGATTCTTGCTGAAGTTTATTTCGCTTCAACACCCCCCCCACCCCACCCCCCCTTGCAGTCACATCTAAGTTGGATTAATGGTCTCCCTGTGTCCAGATGTTACATACTGATGGAGGAGGTGGGAGGAGCTTGCACACTCCTGTAACCTCAACTATGGCTCTCACTCTGGACAGCTTCCATCAAATTCTAGTGAAACTTATATAAGATCTAACAACAGATGTGATTTTTGTACAGGCATTGATAGGAGCTGGCTTCCGTGGGATAATGAAGGTAATAATATGCTACTTTTCCATTTGGCATCAAAGTAAACATACTATCAGAGTGAGATGAGCTGTCAAATTGATTTACTAATATATAGACATATAAAAGGCTCTCAGACCACTGCTGGAGGACAAAGAACATCAGTGTGAGCCTTTGCCTGTTTTACATCCACAAAATATTACGAATGGTTTCCAAAAGACTCCAGGATTATGTAAACATGGAGGCTATCATTGTAAATGAAGCATAGGCTTACAAAACAGAGCAAATCTGTAATACAATTATGGAGGTACAAAGTAAAATGTTGTATATGGCGACATATCTGTGGAAAATTTCAAATTATTGAGCTATTTTGCACCATTATGTTTCCCTTAAAATACACAAGAAAGAAAAAAAAGCAGGCTGTTAGCTCAACAGGTCTGCAATGCCTTGTCAAAAGAGCAATGGTGCATTTAATATCTCATTATTACTATCAGGGATTCGGGAGTATTAAGGAGATCCCGGGAGGTAAGAGGATAACTGCACGACTATTCATTTCACTATCAGACATTACCTGGCTGTCACTAGTATAAATTGTGGTTCCCAGCTGTACAGACGCTGCACGTCTGGACAAGCCACGCCATTAAGATTATACCTTTACAAGCAGACACAACAGTTGTTTTCATATGCGCCAAGTAAGTGAAAACAAACATGAAAACTGATCTAACCGATGGCTGCCACAGGTTTGATATGTAACTCAAGCGTGCTGCTCAGATTTTTTGTGAATAAAAAAAAAAAAAAAAAAAAAACACCCGGCAGTTTCTTTGAATGGTGGCTATCAGCTGTAGCCGTACACAGAAAATACACGAGGAATTGTATTTGGCGTGGGGAGAAAAAATGGAGAGGAGATAGAGCCATTTTGTCGCAGTCAGGCAGAAATAATGTAGGTGGAAATGGGTCGTTCATGCAAGTGTTGCGATTGCTTTTTTACCTGCTGAATATTCCAACTGTGAATAACCTCAGTGTCTGCCATCCTTGCAGGCAGGCCCATTCTGTCTGCTCAGACAGGAGCTCTGCTAAACAACGCACGACAGGTTCTAGGCCAAAAATAATCAGCGCAACTGCTTATTTGTGCGGTACTTTCTCTGATTAAAAGGCTTCCCCAGTTACCGATCTCTCTCTCTGAGGACACTGCTGTGGCACACTGTGTTATTGTAAAGACAACCTATTTGGCTCTAACTCTAGTGAACACAGGCCTGTGCACAGATGCTTTGCAGGGGAGGGAGGAGGAGGAGGAGGAGAGGAGGGGGGAGAGAGAAGAGAAAAAAGTGATCATGCTTTCTCGAGTATCACAATGCAAGATAACACAACAGGCTTCTTACCTACGGTTGCACCGTTAGGAGATATGATCTCCAGGCAGAGTATAAATCCCAAGTAGAACAACCTCATCGCCATCTCCTGAGCAATGCCCGATGGCACTGCTGTTAGAAAGGAATAGAGGAAAAGTTGGCTGGATTTCTGAAACCAAACAACCCGATCAACCACCTCATCCGAACCCCTTCAATGGTCCGGGTGCGATTGTCCGTTTCAGCTGCGCCCTCAGCCCCGCACGGTGGCCGCTTCAGACGGGCTTCTGGAATAAAAAGGAGACTTGCTACAGCCCGGCGAGGCTATAGGCAATGCAGCAGCACAGTCATGTATATTTCTAATTGATTATCGGCATTCAAACATGATGCACAGCACAGTGTAACCTCTTGTCTCTCTTGTGCTTTGCTGGGGTCTCTTGTTTCACCACACCATGCCACCAGAACAGTCCAGCTCGTACAGAAAGCCCTGCAGCCGCCGGTTCCGCTCAGCTCATTCCGTGCCAAACTTAAAAAGAAAAATTAAAAAAGGAAAAGCGTTTTTTTTTTCCTCTCTCTCTCTCTCTCTCCCCCCTTCAGAGCGCCAATGCCTCACTGTGCTTGTGGCTGCATGAGTGGATGGTGAATCTCAAGCTCCAGCACCGTGAACGAGCCCGTGACGTAACCAGCTCGATTCCTCAAAAAAAAAAAAAAAATGGGATAACTGAGCGGCGAGTAGTGTCTGCGCATGCCCCAACACACCTCCTTTTCTCCTATTTCATGCGCTTCTTCATCCACCCGTGGAGGTGGGAGAGAGAGGCGGCGCTGCTGCAACTGGCGCTCTGGGATCAGCCATGTTGGCTCAATATCTGTACAGAATCCGGGTTTTTTTTCTTGTTAAAAATTGGAATGATAGGAAATTACAATATTGCAAAATAGTTGATTAATCACCCGTGAAACAGTGACACGTTGCTCGCAGAGTTGTTGAACAAAAAGTCTACTTTTATTATGCATTTATCAGTTGCTTAGCACTGCATAAGAGGATAAAGCTGTAACAAGCAAACATATAATGGCCTATAATTGTATTTAAGCCCACTACGACAGTAACAAAATGGTTTGTTTGGGTTTTTTTTTGCTTTAAGTCATATATTTGATCTATCCAGTATATCGCCTCTTTCAAATGGTGATATTTGGAAAGAAATTCCTATTTCAAAATAACATCTTTTGCTGCAGGACTACAATAAATCCCACCATTTTAACTTAAATGGAGTACTCTCAGTGACCTCTTCTATTTCTGTATTTTCTCTCTCACACACATTCAGAGCTGCACCAATAGTAGTTTACAAGTCAAAAGAGAAAAGCACCACAGTTCAATGAGAGGTGTGTATGTAGCCCACGCTGTGGATGCTCTCCAACCACTTTTTTTTTTTTGTCTCCAACCTCTGTATTCCTCACTAGATAATGCCCCCTGCTGGTACATTGAGATAATGGCATGAATCTTATGAAATTGAAATGAATTTGGTTTTGTTCTGGTTTATTTGACCATGTATAATAGTGTCATAGTCTTTCCAGCTTCAGGTAAAGATAATTATTCACAAAATGAAAATGCATTTGTATTATATGGACTGTAATTACATTGCACGGTTGCCAAATCTAACAACATAAAAGGACCTACATCTGAATTTGGAGTTCAAATAAAGACATCTACATTATATTCTCCAATCTATTAACACAATTACCATTTTTGTCAGAAACCAGGTTAAAGATATTTGCAATAATTCCTAGAGATTTTTAAGGGTTCACCTTATACATCCATAGTGCAAGTTTACTATTTTCAGTATAAAAACAAATTATCCATATAGGGATGACCATTTCTGGATGTATCCAAATTATGTGGCCGTGAAAGATTAATAAATTAACAGGAACAACAAGTACCTACAGGAATACATGAGTGGCCTCTCAAACTGTTAATAGATTAGGCTCTTCAGTGAAAATAAAAAAACATGTCATGAATTATTGTATAAATGTCGTCCACAAGGAAAATGCAACTTTAACAATGTAACTGTTTATAGCTTTGAACATACAGTGATTAACCTTTGTGAAATTAAAGTTGTGAATATAAGATGAGTATTCTCATAAACCATCTAAACCTGCAGGGGGCACTGAATACTCACATTAGAGAGAGACACTCAGGCTGTAATTTATTTTACTAAGGCAACAACAATAATCCAAAACTTTGATGCAATACTTGGTAAACTTTACATGGCGCACCCTCTGAGAAAGCTGTGATTAAAGAGTACTTTGGTTAGAAAGAGAACACGTGAGGATCTCTGCCCCTGCCACAGGCGTTTTGAAACTAAAAAGCTCATAAATTTCTCTCTCTGCAAGTCTGAGGTGTTGTGCAGTCTGTGTCTCCCTTTTCCCATCAGCATTTAATCATGGGCACTAAAAACAACAGGTGTGTATTTCACACTGAACAAACTGATGGTAACCTCACTGCCGCTGGTGTTAGGAACGAGCGTGCCATTTCAGGGCTTTTCAGCTTACAGATGTTTACCCAGAGCCAGAATCACAGGGGAGAATGTGAAGTATGTGGAGAATCTGTGAAAAACATGCCTGGATGTTGTCTGGATATCTGTTGAATCCGTGCATATTTTCTCTCCAAGCAACAAATCAGAATATAAAACAAAGAAAGTTAAGGGGAAATAGTTAGCATAACAGGATTTTAATTTTTTTCCTGCAACCAAAGTATCATTCACTCCATTAATGCTCCTTTCAGGTTCACTAGAAAACACTTTTTTTTTTTAATGTTAGCCAATTCGTTTACTTTTATTTACACTGCTGTCTTTCCTGTTTGTCAACACATGACTGCTGGTGTCACCTCAACCTGAGAATGCCCCCTTTTGTGGGAGGAGGGTTAAGCATTGTCAGGAGAGACAGACGCCAGCATGCTGTGTGGGAGACAGCTTGAAAGAGTGCCAGCGTAAACACTCCCAGACCACATGTTCTCCCAGGGCAGAGGGGCTGGCCTCTCTCCAGGCACATCTGCACACAATCCCTCAGCTTTTAGCAAGTCAGCCAAGGAGACAGAGCAGGGCAAAAGGAGGGAGAGGAGAGGGAAGGGTGGGGGTAGCGTTCCCAGACAGGGAGAACCTGCTTCTTCTGTGACAGTAGTGTCAATGATGAAAGAGATGACATCTGACTCAATAAAAAAAAAAAAAAAAGATGAATGATGAAAAACAACACGCAGAGGGAGGATCACAAGAATCTACTCCCTGTATGTAAAGTTAATAAAAAAGTCTGTGTGTGATGGCTGACCAACATCTATGCAACTCTATCACACCACCACTAGATTCACATACCGAGGTCTGCTTGGCTACATTGCATCATTACCCAACCTGCCCATATCCTTGAGAGAAGATGGATTGCTGCATAAATCAGGCCCCGTCTCTCTCTCTCTCTCTCTCTCTCTCTCTCTCTCTCTCTCTCTCTCTCTCTCTCTCTCTCTCTCTCTCTCTCTCCCTCCCTCTCTCTCTCTTTCTCTCTCACACAGCCACAGTCTGCATCTGTAGCTGCGTATGTGCTATGTGTGTAATTTTTCAACAAATTCTCCTCTGGCACACTTATTCTTTTTAAAAAAATAACCAATCCAGCTCATATTATACCTAAATGTAAATATAAATGTACTCCCATCTGTCTCTGACACCCCCCCCCCCCCCCCCCCCCCCCCCCTCCCTCACCCCCCCCCCCCCCCCCAACAGCTTGCTGGTAAAGTGTGGCTTTGTGCATGTTTTCACAGAGAGGTAATTACTGAGCAAGCTATGCTGACAACACCTGAGGAATGTCGAGCATGCACCAGCAGCCTGTGTTCTCCTAACCCCCCCCCCCTCCTCCCCACCTCACTTCTCCCCCATCTGCAACCCTCCCCCATACAACTCACTGGAGAGTCCCAGTCCAACACAAAGTTCAACTTCACATTTTCACAGGAGTCTTAGATTTGCAGATAAATCAGTTGTTATTTCACGTAATATTGAGGTTGTTCTACCAGGACACACACTTTTCAACTCTAGATTATTTTAGATTAAACCGCTTGATTAACGAAATTCTGTTGCAGTATACGATTACAGATATTTCTGCCTGTTAGCGGAGGAAACCCCATCCAAAAACCCGCAGTTCCCAACAGGCCCCACTATTCCCGTTACTGGTGAATTCACAGTGTGTGTTGGCTTGGCTCGGGCACTCTGTTAACTGAGTCACTCCCCAAACTGTCCTTGAGCTCTTGTGGAACTCACAGCCCATCTGGCTGAACACTTGCACACACATATCAAAACATCACATAGATTGAAACGGGGGGGAGTGGACGACTCTGGGTGACCTAATTGTGGTCTGGAAAGGGTCCAATCGAAAAAGTGTCAATATTCAGCTGGAGAGAATAATGGCAAAGCAGAATAATGTTATTTTTATGCAAATGCAACCAATACATCAAGTTTTGACACTGAGTACATGCGTGCGTGTGGGAGCCAGAGAAATAGAGGACGAGAGAGAGATAGAGATTATGAATTCGGCTGAGCCTCTCCCGTCTGTCTGACTAGACCGTCATGATGAAATCAGGATGAAATCCCTTGTGCATGTAGATCAACATAAGTATACAGGCCTGTCCTCTGCCTTTCTGTGCAGCTGAGTTTTGCAGTTGCAGATGTAATATGCAAATGCCACAGCTAGAAAGAACACACTGTATGGCTGAATGAACAATTGCATACGTTTTCTACACACTTGAGGGCTAATCAGTCAGGGTACGCAAGACAAGGCAAAAGGGTCAGGGGATTTAGTTGCCAAGCAACTTCCGTTGATACAAACATTTTTTTTATTTTTTTTATTCATATGATGAGAGCTGTCTAAAAGGATGACAAATGATGGAAATGCAGAGGGATACAAGATATTTTTGACTTAGTTACCCTATTTTTCAAGTTATTTGTAAATTTGGATCAGATCCAGAAAACTGAAAATTGAAAACTGTAGAGATAGAGTCAATCATACCTTGCAGTGTTGACTATTAGCATTATATAAGAAGTGATGAAGTTGAATATACAAAAGCATGTGCACTATAGGCAAGTAAAACATTACATCAAATATCAGGTGTATTTTCAGCATAGCATTACTTTGAGGTTTTCACAGACGATACACTACGCTCACATAACTTACATCACTTTGATCACAACTGTGTCTGATTTGTAACATTATTTTATTCTGTAATCATCTTAATGTAACAAAATTAGGACATTTAAGTTAATTATTGTCTCTTATCACTGTAGATCTTAGCACAGCAAAGACAAAATGTATTTAATTGATTTGCCCTCCTAGATCAGGTATTTTACTCCCCTTGCAATTATGTTCTAAATATTAGATTGAATATTGAATATTGATCTGATATGCTGAGGGATTCCTCTGTGATCACAGCAGCTACGTATAAAGTGTGTGCATAACATTTTGGTTTCATTTTTTTTACTTTCTTCATAATGTTTTTTTTTCTTTTATTCTTCATTTAAAGGCAGACTTCTATCGTTTTCACATTAATCTGCTGAAAGTGGAAAGTTTCTCTGTGCTCACCTTAAATCAGAGTTTAAGGCGCGTACTTTACAAGCAGGATTTGTGACATGACATCTAGTTTGGAGCTGATCGTGGTCCAGTACACAGTTTACACAAATGTGAAGTGGAAACTTGAAGCCTCCAGTGAACATACACTGAGAATGGATTTTTCAGTAAAGTAGGAGACATCTTGTGTCCAGCAGTTAAACTTTTGAGATGAAAATGATTTGCATATTCATAGATTCTGATTTTTTTCCAGTGAGAGAGAAGAAGTAGATGTGATTTTAAGGATGTTAAATAGGCAATTGAACTTTTTGTGGGAAAACATATTAGACACAAATTACTATTTAAAGCAGATTGTTTTATATATCTTAAGATGTCTACAGGGATCTTTAAAGAGCTGCTGATTATGAATAAATGTAATTTGTTTAAATTTCAGTGTAGAGTTTCTAGTGCTCCATGTTGGTCTAAATGCTGTTTAGAAGTTTTTAAACCCCCTTAAAAATCTTAGGAGATACAGTAATTTAACAAGAAATGGTCAATGTAAAGGAGATACCAGTGTTGGGTGCAACCAGATAATCAGATTTTCTTCCTTTGTTTTGCTTGTCCTACATAGATATTAACTGGAGTCACAATTAACAAAGATGGCCAGAAAGGAAGACAAGGATGTGACATTTGAGTTTGTAAGACAACTCATTTTAAGGATTAGGCTTCTTTTTCCTTTCAGTATCACGTGACCGGGGCTGGCTTTATCCTTTTTGGGCAACAGGTGAGACTTTGCTTCTGGTGCCTGCCACGTCTTGACTTATCTAACTGTGAAATGTCACCCAGATGGCATTGGCTCAAACTGGAGGGGTTGTATCACTCTTTGGAAGTGAACCTGTCCTGCATATACGAATGGGAGGACATTGCTGCTCAAGACTTGGAACTGCACAAAGCTCTACAGTCAACTAAGCACTGAACATTAAAATGTCATTATGGCAGAAACTGTAAAAATAAAGATCTAGCTGAAAAATACCCTGAATTATCCTTTATGGCAGATTCAATAAAACTTGGATTAAAACAAGGACATAGCACAAGAGTTTATTAAACACCAATACTGTATAATTTTAGGTCTCTTGCATCTCTATTTGTCTTAAAAAATATACTATGAACAAATATATTCTGAGATAACTTGCCATTAACAGCTGTCGGCATTGGTACGGCTTTCTAACCTCCAAAAATACTCTGGAATTGAGGAAGAATATGACACATCAGGACAGGAAGTAGTTTTTCCATTTTTGTAAACCTATGCTTATTACAGTAAACGTTATTCTAGGTCACAGTGAGTGTTTACGCCCTACACAGGAAATAGTAGTAGTGCTATTCACTTCTGGTGCATCACTGCCTCTTGACCTGAAGCTCATTTAGCTTGACACAAAAACCAGCTGCTAAAAAGATTGACCTAAAGGGCAGAGGGTACTCAAGGGGCAACATGCTTACTTTTGCAGAAAGCGCCCAAAATCACCAATCCAACTCCTGGCTCTGATACAGATATTGACATCTTATATCAGTCAAACCCTATGTATACTACAGTTCCGCTTTTCTTCACCAAATCCTAAATCCTATAGGGTTAGTTGGATGACTTGGATTGCCACTTTTATAGCGGAATAATATTTTATAGCTGTATATGAGTAAATTATGTTATCATAGTAGGTTTTGTGGGGTCCTAGGCATGAAGCCGGTAGATAAAGTCAGATATAACACATGAGCACATAGCCAGTGTAGTGTGTGGGGCACATCAGAGTGCTGGGAAGAGCGACTCCAATCACTACCGCTGTTCCTGGCTGAATTTCCCTGGCTGACGTCAGCTGACTGCCTTGGCTCTCCGCTCCTCCGGACACAGCGCCGTGTAAAAATGCTGCTCTCTGTGCCGCCAAGGACAGGAATCAACCCATACAACGGCTACCCCGTCAAAAACAACAAGAAGGTAAATAGCAACACCACAGCACTACTTCTGTCCTCTCTTTCTGGAATACCGAGTTTATTTCTCGATGCGGTGTTGTTCGAGCTCAGCCTCAGCTCCAGTTAAAAGCTGCTCGGCTGTTTAAGCTGCAGTGTCCTTGAAAGTGGATCACAGGCGACGTTTTAAACTCTCTTACTTGCTGTTTGCAACCTTTGCTGTCGGCTTGTTTGATGGTGTCGCCACATTGTTATAAATGGACAGTGGGCCCGTTACATTGTTTCCCGTTGATTACTACTACAGTTTCGTTTGTTCGGATACGGTCGCTGTTCTCTTCCTACACCTCGCCAGCACATAAGAGCGCAGCTTACAAATGTGCTGTAGATGCTCGTAAGGCTCACAACAAGCTAATAAAGGCTAATTATATTCCACTTTAATAGAAATTCTTTGGGGTTAAATTAACTGCGTCTTCACTTAGGTAATGTTTTCATTGAATTAACCACAAGTTGGCAAAGTTTTTTTTTTTCTCTTTTACGCGTAACGATATGCCCCACCCCTTCAATCCTACTAATGATGACTGAGAGGGTTTTGCATGGCACTATGGAAAAGAGGAAAGTTACAGAGCCCATGAATCATGTCTAATATTACCACATTGTATGTGGCTATATGGGATGTTCAGCTTAGCTGTAGAGCAATATGACCACAGAGCTGGGACAGTATATAAGATCTAATACTGATTAACTTGCTTCCTCAAATGAATAATTCATGTGGTGCCATTCTTATGTATGTGCAACCATCTTTTCTGTGAAGATTGTATAGATTTTTTTCCTTTTTAAATTCTGGTATGTACAGTATAATACACATGATTGCTTGCAGCTACAGTTTAAACTGTCATTCATGGCACTCAAGAGAGCATTTTGAGGGCTGATTCTTAAAGAAATTGTCAAGGTTAATGCCAAAACCTGTCTTTAAAAGATTGCTGATAAGGTGTGACTGGAATGGCGTATGGATATGCTGATGCCTGACTCTCAGCGTTTCTTGAATAACGTTTGAACAAAACTGAAATCAAACACCTCCCTCCTTCCTTCTCCCTGTGTTATTCCCTTCCCTGCCTCACGGCTGGCAGGAATTCAGATTGCTCAGATTAATGACCTGGAATTCCTGGAATCCTGGATTCAGACAATGTGTTCAGTTCAAGAGGGGTTCTGCAAACTCAAACCTTTTCCTTGAAAGAAGACGTGCACACACCTTTTTTTTTTTTTTCTTTACACATTTCAGATTGTTAGAGTGCCAAAGTCACACAGAGGGAGGACTTGTAAATCCAGCGTCAAGTGGTAACCCCTGGTCTGTCTTTTACTACGAGAAAAAGGGCGGAGAAAAGAAAAGGATTAAGAGATTTCCCCCCTTTTCCTCTGCTTTCGATTAACACTCCCCCCCCCCCCCACCCCGGCCTTTTTTTTTCTTCTCCCCTGTGTGTTTCACATACCTTGATTTCTTGTCTGTCAGTGGTTCAGTTCACATGGAGAAGAGAGCCTGAACATTCCTCCGTAACTGACGTCCTAAGAATTTACTTTCTGCTCTCTTCAGGGTGCTTGATACCTATTTAAAACAGACTTTTTCAAGCTCCTGTGAACATTTTTCCGGTGTATTTTAATGGGACTGGATTGAGTCAGGAGGAGAGCAAGGAGAAGTCTCACCTTTTAACCACAGGACGCCAAGGATTTTCATTACTTTTCCTTTCTGTTTCTTCCCACATTGCACAGTTTTTCTTGCAGCTGCAA
This sequence comes from Thunnus maccoyii, assembly GCF_910596095.1. Lineage (NCBI taxonomy): Eukaryota > Metazoa > Chordata > Actinopteri > Scombriformes > Scombridae > Thunnus > Thunnus maccoyii. Next base: position 17,311,427 of record NC_056536.1, read on the forward strand.
AAATATAATTTAAAGAGATTAAGTCTGTAACACTATGATCTTTTCCACTGTGCCTTTGAAGGTTTCTTATACCAAACAGGTAGGATTCCACATTTGAGACATTTCTTTATTATTAAAGATAGAATATTTAATGTATTCGTAAACATATACTTGTTGCATAGCATACATTAGCTGTTTTAGCAATATATAGATTATTTTTTAACAGATTTCCTTTGCATTACTGAAATGCTACTGCACCATTATGTGGATAAAGGGGATCCGATTTTATTTTATTTTTAAACAATATTCAAATAATTAACATTTTTTGACAAATGTAATTATTTGTCACTGGACTTTGTGGGTAATTATATGCTTTTCTTAGGATAAAGATAAATGAAAGAACTAAATGGGACGATTATTCTGACATCCACAGTATCACAGACACCAAAAAGGTTCGTGTTGCCTGAGGGCTATAGCGTTCAAGTGTCAGATAATCAGGCTCACATCTTTGCTATTACTATGGAGTTGAAGGCATACATCCTGCCTCACTTAGCGCTCATTGTTCTCTCTCGGATGAAAAAGTCCTTGAGTCACCTGCGCTCCCTGTGGGCATCACCTTTGCTCCTTCCAACTGTAATCACCTCATCAGTCTTCAGTTGCTGCCTGGAGTGCTCCTCTTCTCTCTGCACCATGCTGTAGGCCACTTACTGTAGTTATACTGCTTGCACAACTATAATAATGAGACAAAGAGTTCTTCTCATCTTCCTGCAACTACTAACTGCATAAACTGTGATAGTTATAGGATGTGAGGACTGTGTGCTTTACTAACAGTGGCTGGAAGCAACTGAGCGTCCATTGGTCAGAGGCAGATTGTAAAAATAACTGCCTCCTGATTTTGAAATATCATTTTTTTTCAGTTGTAAATAAGCGTGTGTTGTATGTGCACAGAAGGTTTCTCCAGGAATGTGGTTCAATTTAACAATGACAGCTTGAACCCTAATCTTAAACCCAACACCCCCCCACCTCAAGGAGAGGGAGACAAACGTTTGTATTACAGAGGAATGTAAGGAATGCTCTGAGATGACAATGTGATGCATGTAAGGTGCAGTGCAAACAGATATGTAGGCGACTGTGGACTGAAGAGTAACAAGTAGGAGAGAAATCAGTAATATGCCAGGAGGCCAAGTTTTAGCAACCAGCTAACTGAGAGGATATGCAGTCTTATTTAAGACTCTCGTCATACTCTCTGACCCTCCCTTCCTAACTGCATTTGTGTTCTTCTGCATGTATATTTGCCTGTGTTTGCACTTTGCACCAGCACATTTGGTTTTACCTTACATGGGTGGCAAAACACCTGGAGCTGGGTGCGGGGGCAGATGGGGGAGTAGGTGTGGATCTGACTCACTGCCATCCTTTTCTCAGAAGGAGCCTAGCAGAGCGGTCTTAATGAGACACTACCTTCTGACTGGAGAGCACATGAGAGGGATTAGCACTTTCCGCTAACAAGCTCAGATCCCAATTAGACAGGCCTCACTAGCCAGGCTCGGGCCCGGACTCGGTCTCCCGTCAGATCCTATCTCCCCAGGCCTCTGCAGGTGCATCCCTCCTGATAGCCTGTTCGGCACGCCTACAGTGAAGGCATGGGAAAGCACAGGAAGAGGCTGTGATTGTGGAAAAACAAACAGCGTACTATTGATGCTAAAGAAGAGAGGGAGATTAGAGAAGAGGACCAAGATGAATAGGCTCTGTGAGTCACTGTGATTTTCTCAGCTTGACTAAAAAGACAAGGGGTATGTTCTGAAGGCTGGATCCAAAACATAAGTCAGCTGGATAGTGGGGATACAAATAAGCTTGTGAAAGAATTGGTGTTGCTGCTCATGTTAGTATTGTCTGAAAGGATGTTGCATTATACATATATATATATATATACAAGTCATACGTAATAAGAGCACACATTTCTTCTGTGTTCAGGGTTTAGCAGTTAGGTTAAAATGCCTTGTTCTAGGGAAACTTGCATTCATATTGCACACATACATTATTGTATGTGCTTAACATGCATCTTTAATGATGTCAATTTTTATTGTGTCCTGCCCATTAAGGTTTACTTTACTTGAAGTAGGCTATATACTGGCATATACATTCCATGTCTGAGGGGCTTAAAGTTTTGTTATTAAAGACAAAGAACAAGATACATCTTATCCAAGAGTAATAAACTTTATGTTGAACATAGTTAAAAATGTGTCAGAACATATAATTTGTGCATGTAACATAATGTTGCAGTGAGAAAAAACTAATACAGGAGCACCTTGTAGTGAGCTAATATAGTATGACACATCGCAAAAATTACAGACGAAGTAATAACAAACATTAAATCTACTTAATTTAACTGCTAATGTTCCTATTATCCCATTTCCATTTCTATGATCCCATTTCCATTTAATCCATTTGAACTTAAGAGAGATGGAAATTTTTGTCATGATACATATTTTGACCCTGATATTAACTTCTTTTCAGCTACTAACATTTCCTCTTGTGAATACTATAATTCAACTGCTTGACAGAATCATTTCCAGTTGAATGTAAACTATTTTCGGTTCTCCCTAAAAATTATGATCAGCTGGTACATTATTTATCCTCCTTAAATCATGAGTTTTCTGTGATTGTTCTTACTGAAACATGGCTTACGAAGAATCTAAAGGACTAGGCCTTTATGAGCTGCCATCATATACCTCTACTCACTTCATCAGACAGTCCAGGTCTGGAGGAGTTTCAGTCTTTGTCCATCAAAATTTTGAATTTGTTAATTGACATGACCTTTTTAGAAATTCTGATGAAATAGAAAATAACAAAAATGTGGTCATAGGTAGTATTTATTGACCACTAGACACCAAAATTACTTGTTTTAATAACAGTATCATTAACACTTTGGAGCTTATAAATAAGGAAAACAAAACATGCCATATTCTCAAGGACTTAATATTAATCTTTTAAAAGTCAAACTCATTCTCCAACAGAAAATTTAAAATAAAAGTAAAAGTTATTTCTATCCCACTATTAGCAAACCTAGCAGGGTACACTAATTGATAATATATTATTATTCACCTTTTGTTTGTCTTTTGGATGTGGTTTTCATATAAGCCATGACAGGTTTCTACCACACCCTCACGCATAGTTTATATTTCCTTCATGTGTTTTGTCTTTATTTGTGTGAAACAAAACAAATTTCCGTGCTACCAATTTTAGACAGAACTGTTGACCAATGAAAATGCATTTAGTTGAAGCTTTGTTGATTGGTTGTGGTTCATTGGCGCACACATCATTGGTTGATTTATCTTTTCTTTCTGCCCAGGCATATTTGGGTGTTTTGAGCATTTTTTTTTCTCCTGTTGCAACATCCAAACCAGATTTGAATCACTGAATCTCAGACTTTTGTTTTGTAACATTGCAAACACAATACTGCAATATCCAGATCTAGTTTAAAGCTTTTATATCCTATTTTCACTTGTAAAACCACTGTTTAAACTTTAAAAATTCTGTTTCACTTTCGTGAAATGTGATGATCCCTAATAGTCTTATACTAGTTGCCAAGAACAGATCCACAGCAGAGAGAAATAGAGAGGTCATAATTAGCTTGATTCCAGCAGTCTTTTGACAACTCCCTCTCTGTTAATAAGCTGGTGGTCCGGTGCTGACCTTGTGGTGTCAAACAAGCCATCCCATTGTTCCCGGGGGCCAGGCCTGGTGACCCTAACTAATCAAACAGTTCCTCCTTCTTCAGCACTGAGAGGGAGGCAACACCAAGGCCAAACTTAGCCAGCATTTTACTTGCAAACCAATGTAATTTAGTTTATTCTGAGCCATGGTACTAAAAGATTAGTCAAGAAACAAACATCTGATGAAAACAGCTGCCACATAAGATTACCAGTGCATTAGCTACATATGAACACTGCACATACATTTAAGATTCCTTATTACTGCCTTATTTGTGGATACATTTTATGCTGAACATATCATGGCACACATGATAACATGCTCACAGCATCACTGGGAGCGAAGTCACTGCATACTGCTCCTTTCATACATTAGCAGTGTAGAGGGGGCATAATTAACAGCCTGATCAAGAAATCCGTTCTGGAGAAGTGAAATTTATGTGCAAACACATAACCCAGAGCATTTAATTTTTGACACTGTTAATATATACAGTCATCTGAGAGATTTGCAAAAATATGTGACCTTAATTCTTATGAAAAAAATACATTTAGGGGAATGTAGCCATGCAAATAGTTTAGGTTTCAAGATTTCTGTCATCTTCCCAAGACAATAGCAGTGAATGGAAATGGTTTGTGCTGTTCAAAGCGCTGAAAAAAATCGATTTGAAAAACCCAATATAAAAGTTTCTTTCCAGAAACAATGTCCTGGTTTCTGTGGATAATCCACAGATCTCACTGTGAACAGTTTTCATTGGAACTCCCAATGAAAACTGTTCTCAAAACCTTTCCAGCTTCAACCCACAACATAAAAGCCTCTCTTGCAGCATAATGTAGCTCAGCCACTTTAGTTCCAGCTAGATTTAATATTATACGCTTTGTTTTTACATTTATGAAAGGGTTCACTTGCCTTCACAAGATAAGCAAAGCATGTAGTACTCATGTATGGTATACATTTGTACAGTTCACATTTCTGCCAAAAGCAGCATGTCTCAGCCATCACTAATATATGTTTAAAAAAAAGTGAAGGTAAGGTCAGTATCGCTGCAAAATGGTTTTAAATGTCTTGCAAACAAAGAAGTATTGTCTGAAATATCTGAGCTGAAGTCCTCAATGACATGTTGTCTAAATGTTAATAACAGCTAGTCTGTTAAGATATTAATCCCAATTTTGATTTGATTCAATTGGCATAGAGGTATTAGTAATATTAAATGTTATATTATCATAGTGCCAATGCCAGTCAACATTAAAGACCGGATTATACTTAATATTCCAAAATATTTTCAGTCTTTCTCCATTTTTGTGCAGACTGATAGTGAACATTGACTATAGGGCCACAATTAATTTATCTCCCAACCAAGCAAGTTATACTGGAGAGAGTAAATCACTGCTGACTGCTTCTTGAGACTAAGGCAGTTTGGTTCATTTTAACAGTTAATGTTTGAAGTATCTGTGTAACGTTGTAGTTGGGGATTTTTATGATTCCTACCCCTGTTAAATCAGGTCATATACAGAGCCTGCAGTACATTGTCTACACATCACACCCACATACAAAGATACTTTCTGTACACCTTTTAATCTTTCTGTATGACCTTTTAACATGAATATGTGCATGTTTTTGCACATTCTGCTTACGGTGCATTCTGCAGTCTCACATATTGTATCATATTTCACTTTCGATTTTTTCTTCACACGCATTTTTTTTCTCTCTCATTTCATCTTATCTCACCTGACTTGCCAAGTCAGACGAAGCAGCTTAATTGCTTTTGATATCCTAGCTGTGACTTTATGGCCCCAATTTGGTAGTTTTGACACCATGTCATTAGGTTAACCAGCCACTGTTGTCCTGTTCTGGCTAATTGTGTCCTTAATTGATTTTCTTCTCTTCAGCCTGCAGTTATAGTAAATCACTTAGTGGACCGTTCTTATACGCAGTTACCTACTACATCAGTGTATATAGATCCAATTTCATGGAGCTAAATAAGAAATACTACTTGCACTTCATTATCTCTGAACTTGTTTATAGTGTATCTGTTATTGTGCACACTGTAACACTGAGGGAACACATTTTCATTCCCCTGAATACTGAATAAAATATATGGAGACAATAAATTCTACATTTAACCTTGAATCTACTTTGTGCCAGCATGACTGCACCATCCCAAATCTGACTATGCCCTATATTTGTTTTGCAGCAGACGTATGTGTCCCCCTCCAATCATCAGATGGCTCCTCCAAGCCCCAACAACAACAACAACAGCAACACCACCACCTCTACCATCAGCAATGGCAGCAGCAATAGTGGGGGAGAGCAGCTGAGCAAAACCAACCTGTACATCCGTGGCCTCCACCCAGGAACCACAGACCAGGATCTGGTCAAACTCTGTCAGCCGTAAGTCACCCAAAAAAACAATTTCTCCAACCTCTACATGCACACCCAATAAATCTGTCTCTGGCTTCCTCCTGCGCACATGAACCAGGTTAGAGGAGCAGAGCAGATTAAGATAGAACAGAGTGATGGGTGAATGGATAGATGGGCGATGGCTTGTTGGCCGGCTAAAGGTATTAAGGATTGCATGACTACATTAGCAAATAAAGTAGATGGATGACTCTCTAACAGGTGAAATACACATGAGTGCTTTAGCACACCTTAGAAGGTATTTCTGGAACAGAGGAGAGAGCCACATTTTCATCCACATGTTTTTAAGGCCCATCATTTAGTGGCCTTATGGAAAAAACAACAATCATTTGGGCTGCAAACTAAGACCTTTCAGTTTGGCACAGCTAAGCACAGACTTTCCAACAACTAGGTACAGAATGTTTAGTCTCCCTCTCTCACACTAATTCTGTCTGTCTCCTCTTACTCCCTTGACGTTTAACCTATATGAACTATAGGTTAATTATGCTTGTAGATTATCATCACATAATATGATTACAATGAGACTGTCCTAATTCAAAGTCATATTATGTGCTATTAAATACCACGCTATGTTTCTCATCAGAGTGAGTCTTAAAAAAAAACTGTTGTGGGCAGCATATAGCCTGACATCAAACAACAGCATCAACCAATCCATCCAATATGTTTGTTAGGCCCTCAGTGGAAGACATCAAAACAAGTAGGGGCTGAGATAAATGATCTGGGCTCTCTTAATTGAATACTGGAGCCTGGTGATGAGAACCAGAGGAGCAGAGAAAATCTGAGAGAAGAGAAGAGTGAGAGAAAAGGAGGGAAAGGGGAGCAAGAGAGATTGAATAAGGGAGAGAGGGAGGGAGAGGCCTGCTATTTTACAGCTGTCTGGAAGATATGGCTCACATGAGGCTGCCCAACCCTACAGGAAACGGCGAGCCCAGGGGAAAGGGAAAGACAAACAAGGGCAATGGCATGAAGGGGGGGGGGGGGGGGGGATGTGGATGGAGAGAATCAGAGGGGGAGGAGTGAATGGAGTTCAGGGTTTGTGTGTCAGGTGGTGTTCTGTGGGGGTAGTTCTCATATTTCTGCTTTTACAGAGTAGATAAAATCACTGCATGAAATTTGCCTTTTAGCAGAGCACATTAAAGCCAGTGTAATTCTCAGTTAAACTAGACTGAGAGAGGATAATGTATCCAATAATACTTAATACGGAAAATGCTTGTAGATGAGGTTGTAAAACAGCAGGAAGACAAGTCATGGAGGGGATTAGACTCACTTTAATAAAGTTTGAACAGTAAATGTGTGCATTCTGTCAGGACACAACACTCCCGAAGCTCCCCTCCCCCCTACACAGAGAGTTGTTGTATGCAAGCTCGGAGATGTACTGTGTAGGGAATGAGGGATGAGAGGAGGGGATGGGGGGTTGATTCCCCATCTCCGGCCCCTGCAGTTGTCTCTCTGGGTGCCTCACTGTGGCTCTGGTTCTTGCCCTGGTCCGTCTCTGGTGGTTGACCATGGATGGACATTGGGCTTGACTCTGGATGCTGTGCTCTCTCACACATGGCTGAGTCTCCAGCCCCTCTTTTCGCTCTGCATCATGTAGTCCGAGACCTCTGAGCACAATTTAGTAAACGGGTATCTCAACTGTGTAAGCAGAGAAGTGCAGCAAGCAGAGTTCACAGCTTAAAAGACTAGTCATAATGTGACGTACTGGACTGGTTAGATTGCTGTGTATCCACAGTAATGATGCATATGAAAATAGAAGAAGACATTGGCATATCCACTCAGTGCAGTGGGTGGCATCCTATGGCTTGGAATCAGAAATGCACCATGAAATAGTCATGTTATATAGAGGCTCAAATGCATAATACAACAGACCTTCACTTAACCAACACTGGATGGAGTTTGCAAAGTGTTTGGATTAGATAAATGACTATAACACATAACAGCGTCTGTCTGTTACACTTCTAACTTTGGTTAGAAAAGAAGTCAAAGCAGCTTCATCTATACAGAATTGTTGCTTTTAGGGTATAAACACAAATAAAAAGACATAAGAATAGAGCTTAACAAGAAATCAGATACTGCTAAAACTAATTGAGTTGAAAGTTATTTCTTAAAGTCCTCAGAATCAAGAGTTGGGTACATGATGTGAACTGAAGTAGATGATAAACTATTATAGGATCAAACCAGTGATTGTTTAAGCTTTTTGCATTGCTCTGCATTGAGGACAGATAAGTTAACAACTAAATTAAGACGAGTAAAATGGGAACACACTGTGTATCCTATAATATATGTGTATCCTGTTTTTATATTTCCAAAATATAGTAGTGTAGTCAATTGTTGTATTGTCCAAATCAATAATTTAGAATTCTTGGATATTTCAGTAAAAACTTAATCATCTTCACAGTTGACTATAAGCCACTTCAGTACAGGAATAAATATGCGCAGATTTCTTTTTTTTTCTAAAGGGAGAGTAATCAAAAAAAGTAATTTAAAAGAATCAATTTCATCTCCAATTCAGAGTAATCCATCAGATTAAATGTCAGATAACAATTTTAGCTGGTCATCACTTAATCCTTGTTAATAAAATGTATTTTAGCCCAGATGAAATGCAGTGTCACTGGATCAGAGCTGGATTGTACTTTGAGGGGCACTAAGACCCAGCGGAAGGTAGAGCAATGCCTAGAGAAGCTGGTTAGTAGAATGAGAGTGTGGCTGTGAGCCAGCATTGGACAGGACAGCCAAGGAGAGGCATATCAGATTACACTGCATGCACATGCCTCGAGAGATGGGAACCGATAGACACTCTGCCGCACAGACGCATTTGCCTGAGCCAGATCCTATCCTATGCATCTGCAGTATCTACAGTATAGCTGGCCAGATGGATAGATGATGCAGGATTTTCATATCGATAGTGCGTTGTGAAGCAATGTGAAAGTGCAGCAGAGACATTTATTTTTACCATATTTTCATGTCACGTTCCCCTTGAGGTATGATCCCTATTGACATCTGTGTGTGAGCTGGAATGAATAAAAAATGGAAAATCTATAGTTCTCTCCAGCATACAGAAACCCAAAGGACATTACTCTTATTTCATTTAATTTGTGTCGCATCCCCTCTCTCAGGATTTCCCTATGCACATCATTTATTATCAGATGGTGTAATTGTATTCAGTGTTATTGCACTGAATCTGTCATGTGAATTATAATTCAATCATCATGGAGCACAAACTCTTGGGGTGTGTTTACAGAGAAACCACATTGCCTCAGCAGTGTTGCAACGCTAATAGTCAATGTAAACAAGTAATTATTTTCAGTTCACAATTTAAGGATGATTCCTGAGTGTGAACCTCGCTGTTTTTCAGGTATGGGAAAATAGTATCCACCAAGGCGATCCTCGACAAGACCACCAACAAGTGCAAAGGTGAGAAATAAAGGCATCAGCTGGTTGATACGAACTGTTGAGCAGAGGTTGAAAGATCAGTTGAGAGTAGATTCAGTACAGATGTGGCAAAGTGAGCTCAAAGGTATACCAGTATGTACAGTACGCAATATTTTTTTCCCAGGATGATGAAGTCATGACCCGCCTTACTCTGCCTCTGAAGGGCTTACCCTGATATTCTTACCCTAACCCCAACCAATCTCACTCCTCATGCCTAAACCTAACCAACCCAACCAACGAAGGCAATGAGTACCAGCCAATCAGAGGCAGAGTAGGGCAGGTCATGACTTTGCCAACCTGGGAAAAAAAATTGGCGTACAGTACATCTTTATGTTGGAGATGGAGTTAACAGGAGCTTATATCGGAAAAGTACCTGTTATATGAAAGCCAGAATTACCGATAGCATAACTCATTTTTGGCTATCTTGCCTTCATCAGGGTGGTCAAGTGTTAATAGCGCCAGAATTTCCAAGGTCATCTGAAAGACTTATATATTTATTTATATGCAAGGTTGAAATGGATTGGAATCACAGGTTCTGCAATCTTTGTAATGATAACTGTCTGGGAGATTCATATTACATTTTGTTAAAATGCTAGAATTATGTAAGCATAATGAGTAATAATGGGAAAAGTATTTTGCTAAAGTATTATTTACGCTAAAATATATTATTATTAATTTTATTACAGTCAGATCAGCCAAAAGATATTTGTAAATTAGGTACCTTTTTGTAGAATGTTCCACCTTTGTTTAAGTAATTTACAACATGATGTACTGTATAATTTTGTCTATACTCCATACCATGCAACTATGATCTTGAGTCAATAAATCTCAATCTGAAAATTTGAAATCCATGATATTGTTTACTTAACTGCCTGCATCTTATTGTAAACAAGAAAAAGAAATTCATGTATCATGGTTGGAGACTCAATACTTAACTAATGAGAAATGTTCGGTTTTCTCGGATCGTGCCTGTCTAGAAGAGAATGTATTCATTAACACCTTATCTTGTCAGTTGATGATATTTTCGCTGCATATCAACAACAAAGAGGTGAAATAACGTCAGAAGCATGACACCAGATAGATTTGTCATCTCTGCTGTAGTTAGCAAGTGTGAAAAATTACAGATTGCAGTCGAAAGGATCAACACATTACTGATACACTTCCCTCAATAAAGCTGTTTGCTTCGGTTGCCAAATGTTTACTGTGTGTTTAGCTTCACACAATACCATAACAGGTGTGTGACATAAAATGGACAGTGTAGTATAACTGTATAGCTTTCCTTCATGGAGAAACACAGCCAAGACCTAGCTGACAGTCAGTCTCTCTAGACTCGGACACTTCTCCTGTGAGTGCTTCAGGAGTTCAAATTACACGCCTGCGTCCATAGAATCTTGTGGTGTGCATATCTCATTGTCATAAGTTGTATGTCTTGCTATGTGTGTGTCTGTCCCTGCAGGATATGGCTTTGTTGACTTTGACAGTCCAGCCTCAGCTCAGAAGGCGGTGACGGCGCTGAAGGCGGGTGGAGTGCAGGCTCAGATGGCCAAGGTAAGAGCTCCACTCGACATGTCAATATTTGGTGGGTTTATTTATTACTACTTGGTATCAGTTTCATTCAGATTGTTGGCCTGAGTTAAATTCTCAGCGCACGAACAAGACATTGTGACAGTGACTCAGCAGCTCAGCAGAAAGTTAAAGGATGAATAATTAATTTTAAATTTAATGATGAATCATTAACCTTGCAGCGGAAGGTTACGCCTTGCCTTATCTGCTTCTTATAAATGTCCCTTCTCAAGCTGTCTCAAGCTCTTTCTCTATCTTCCTTTCTCCCCATGTTTTTTTTTCCGTTCTTGTTATATGAGCCATGGCTCCCAAAAATAAGCCAATTAAGCCACAGTTGGTGTGTGTGTGTGTGTGCGCGTGCGTGTGTTTGCTGGGCGGTGCACATGGGTGTATGCTTAAATCAGTATATTTATGGGCATTAATGCACTGTAGAATATGTGTGTGCACAATCAAAGAGTCCATGGATGCACACAGGTACATGTGTGTGTCATGCTTCATAGTGGCGGTGGTGCTGGGGGAGTGTGTCCCAGGGCCTGCGCTTCGCACAAAGGACCTGTCTGTTCTCCCTGGTGGCATCTGACTCAGTGTCTGAGCAGCTCCCCAGTCAGCAGGGCCCTATGCCCAGCCACCCGCCCTGTCAACACACACACACACACATACAGCACACTTGACAATCACGCACTCACTCCACCAGCCTTGCCTCAACCAGATTATGACACACACTCACAAGTACACACACGCACGCCACCGACACCCTGGGAAAGCTGATCTCTCGTTAAGCTGGATCACTGACATTCATATGGCTTCTTGCTCACAAAATAACTTGATTTCACTCACCCCTTCACTCCGGGTTTACAACAAGGCTTATGTTTGCGTCAGATTTCTCTCTGACTCATTCTGACTCATTCGCGGCTGAAATCCACAGTGGGTTTTTCTCTGCTCGCTCTCGTGGGTGCGTGCTTCATCACTCGTTCGCTGTGAAGGAGGAAGAGGAAGAGGGAGGTGAAGGAGAAATCACCTTCACCGCAGGTCGCAGCGATTATACATGCATTATTCATGGGATGGAAATTAATTCACGCTACATTTACAGGTTTTTAATCACATCTGCACTCTGAGATAATGAATATGCATAATGGTTAGAGGGTGATACGGATTGGTTATCTTACAAGATACTGTTGGTCAAATTAAATTTGTTTGAGTAGGCGGCAAAGAAAAGAAAAAAAAAGGCCTACAAAATAGTTCAAAACCATAAAATGAAACTGGCGTTTTAAGAGTTTCTTTGAGGTTGTTTTCTAATAATTTCAAATTCAGATTTGGAATAGCTGCATAATTTGTCAGATTTATGCAAGCCAACAGAGCCGGCCTCTGTGCCTGCACTCAAGGTCAGGATTAACACATGAATATAACTGCTTGAATGCAAGCGACATATTATTACCATGACATAGGAAACGGGATGATAATGTTTGCCTCGTGGGAAGATAATAGCACAATGCTTTAGATGTTCTTCAGATCATTTCCAAAGGTCTTTGTCCAAAACATGGTTGCTGTGATTCTGCTCTGAGCATGAGCACATAATGGCTTTAGATCATCCATGGATGGAGAGCCATTTGAAATTTAATTATGCTTTGATATCACATTACCTGGATCCTGCATGTTCACTCTCTTTAAGAGGCTGGTCACACACAATGGGCCTATCTTCTACCCTTTTGGTAATAACATTTGGATGATAGAGTATGAGAGAGGATGAATTCAAGTAGAGGAGATAAAGATAGTCAAAATGAGGGAGAAGTTCAGCTAAAGTCCAGCCAGAGCACTATCTCCACCATCTCTGAATATCTGTTTTCTCCTTTGAACTCATCCATGCAGCTCACTTTCTCACACAGGGCCAAAATGAAATGCGCCTTCAGCTTCAAACCCCTCTACCCTTTCTCTTAGACTGTTTTCTTAACTGTCTAATGTCCTCCCCTTGACACCCTTCAAAATATCAGAAATCTCACACACTTCCTTTTAAAAGGTTACATAAATTCCCTCATGCAGCTTTTGTATGGCTCTTGATTTTTGAAGGGCTCCGGTTATAATGCCACAGTTGTGAAATGAATGGCTCTTTCTGCTCCTTGTCTTCGTCTTTTTAATCCTCTTTTGACTCCTCTGCATTCAGCAACAGGAGCAGGACCCCACCAACTTGTACATCTCCAATCTGCCGCTGTCCATGGACGAGCAGGAGCTGGAGAACATGCTGAAGCCCTTCAGCCAGGCCATTTCCACTCGCATCCTCCGTGACGCCAACGGAACCAGCCGAGGAGTGGGCTTTGCCAGGTATAAACTTTGGATATTTAGTTAAGTGATTTAGTACAGATGTTTAAACTTGATTAGTTATAGTGTAGCCTTGTGTGAATTGAAGAAAATATTTAGAAACAAAAAGAAAATTTCCAGATTTAGAGTAGTCAGTGCTGAAGGTATATTTTGACTGTACTAATCATGGTGACTGAGCCCTCTGGTGGCCAGTATGGGTACAACGCTCTAGCCAAACTATTTGGATGGCTGCATTTGTATACAGTGCTTTTATCCATGACCCACTCTGCCTCCAGAGCCACAGCCGCATTATTGTTCCATATTCAAGTGGGACACAGCAGTGACACCTTGTTACCTTCTACTGTTAAACACAATGTTTGCTTTTATAAACACATAGCTTTTCCTTTTTTTTGCAGGATGGAGTCAACAGAGAAATGTGAGGCCATCATCCAACATTTCAATGGAAAATATATCAAGACTCCACCTGGAGTTCCAGGTGAGTTTCCTTTTTTTGTTTGAGATGATACATGTTTGGATCTTGCATCTTTAAAACAAATTACCAGTTGAAGAAAATAATCTCATTTATGGTACAGAATATAATCTTTCATATAATGTGATTTTTTTTTTTCTTAAATCCTCTGGTCCAGTGCCGCCAGAGCCCTTGTTGTGTAAATTTGCCGATGGAGGCCAGAAGAAGCGTCAGAGTCAGGGAAAATATCTGCAGAACGGCCGAACCTGGATGAGAGATGGAGAGACTGTAAGTTTTAAGTTTGTTCTTCTTCTCCTGTGAAAACTGTTCGTCTTACTTATGCAACATCGCTTGAGGCTTGTGGTATAATACATCGATCATCCTCACAATGACACCGTCCTTTATCTTTTTCCTCCAGGGAGGAATGACCCTTACATATGACCCCACCACAGCCTTACAGAACGGGTCAGTACCAGCATTAAAAATAAATAGCTCTTGTACTCCAGAGGGAGCAGGATCATGTTGTGGTGACTAATAACATTGTGTCTCTTTCTGCAGGTTCTACTCCTCCCCCTACAGCATTGCCCCAAACCGGATGATTGGGCCGACCTCCCTCTCCCCATACATGCATTCACCTGTGTCCACCTACCAGGTTAGGGTTTCAGACCCTCAATGCTAGTTAAGATGCTAAACTTAACTATCCTTTCATTGTGAAGCATTCATTGCTTTAAAAAAGGCTTTACAATACAGCTGAATTTATGAGGCATTTCCTATTTTAAAAATTGATAGAACTTGTTTATATTATGTAATCGTGTCTTGGTACACTTGTGTCTTGGTTCTGCAGGTACACAACCCATCCTGGATACATCACCAGTCATACATTATGCCGCCCACAGTGAGTATCTTGAATCTTAAAGCTTTTGGCCCTCTTTCCTACATTTGGTGCAGGAGAAACCTTTTAACATTCTGTCAGACTATCTATATGACTAACAGTATCTTTATCTGAGAGGATAATGCTGGCCATTTCCTATATTTTTCTTACTGTCAACAAAGCTCATGTGCAGAGCCAAACCAGTGATAAACTGATCCTACATTACATTAGTATTGAGTAAGTATCCAAAGCCTGATATATTGTACTCCTCTGTGCCAAAGACCTTTGTTGTTGTCCAACATACGATTCTGCTTACAAAGCTTCACTAGAGGGTTGTGCCACATATCACAACCTCTTGACTTTGTACTGAAGTTCTTTGAGGAAATTTACAATGAAGTGCAAAGATGTTGTGCCATTTAGCACAAGCTAGTGAAGCTCTGTACACAGTGGCGTCTGCCATACAAGGAGCTGATCTCCTGAGACTGAAACTGTGGTAGCTGTTAATAGTCTTTGGAGCCGTTTCTAAACAAACTACCATAATCACTCTCTTCGGAGCAAAGTGCAGTGGTGTGGCTCATTTACGTTTTTAATAGTTTTTTTTTAATAGACACAACAGAGCTCTATAGCACAGACAAATAAGATATATCAGACTTGAGATACACGCACAATACTTTTAAGTAGATCATTTCATTATTAGTTGGGCTTGGCACATGAGATTTGTTGACAATAATCAAAATATAGAAAATCGCCAGCCATATCCTTAAAAGGCAAGTGTTGACACCAGTGTATGTTTTTCCACAGGGAGCAGTCCTGACGCCAGGAATGGATCACACCATGTCCATCCAGCCAACCTCCATGATGGGGCCCCTGACACAGCAGCTCAGCCACCTCTCCATGGGCAGCAGTGGCACAGTCAGTACAGCGGAAAGCAACTTTTTTTTTTGAAAATGCAAAAGTCATGTGAGGTGATGTCAGTCAGCTGCACAAAGCACACTCATGTCTACCAAAACTGGGCAGTCTGTAATTGTATTACACAAGATGATACCAGACGGATGAGAAAAGCAATGATCTCAGCTTTTCCTGAGTGTTTCATTCACTACTTTTCCGCATCCGTTGCTAAATCTGTTGGGTGGAGATAACTATAATTGTTTTTGCACAAATTGGGTGAATTACACAGCATGAATTGGGTGGGGTGTTTTTCTTGCATTGGCAGCTGCCTTTTGTAATTTAGGCTGATAAAGACAGGTGTACAACATAACAACAGAACAACATAAATCTTGTATAGTGCAGCTTTATTTTCATTTTCATGTCTTACAAACTTATTTCCATTCTCTTGCAGTATATGCCTGCAAACACATCTATGCAGGGGACCTACATCCCCCAGTACACCCAAGTGCCTGCCACCAACATCTCAGTTGAGGTAATGACCTCTGTTTTCTCTCACCGGAAAAGCGTGACACTAAAATGTTATGTGAAGCAATCACTCATGAATTTAATCTTTGCTGCCTTCCTCACAGGAAAGTGCCGTCCAGCAACCTGTTGCCATAGAGACACCGACAGAACACACAACCTACTCCTACCAGCATAACAAGTGAAGAGGTGGCAGAGGTGGGTTTAGATCATCGCTTAGTCTGAAAACATTTTTGTTTTGCTGTAGTGGTGCTGCTGCAAAAAAGTGCAGCTGTAGTTCTGGTTTCTAACTGTCTGATCTTGTCACCCTGCGTCAGATCTTCCACTGGAGCCTGAGTGACTCTCAAAGGGGCCTCGAGTGCTGAAACTCAGCACAGTGACTCTACACGTAATGCGCCAGACACTCGGGAGGAACATGGACTGTTACACAGAACGGACAAAAAAAAGAAAAAAGGAAGAAAAAAAAAAAAAATTTTCTACAAACAAACTCATATTTTAAAACAAACTCTTTTACTCCAAACAAACAAGGCTGGAGGATGGCAGGCAATGGGGAATGGAAGAACAGAATGAGGAGCATCTATTTTGATAACAGTCAAGAAAAAAAAAGTCACACATACACACACACGCACACACTACACGTTTTTTGAACATGAATTCATTTTCTTTTCTACAGTAACACTACTCCGGGGAGATAGAATGAAACCAGGAAAAGAACATTGCAACACCATGTTTCATTTTGAGTCATGTTTTGTTTTGACCTGTTGTAAAATATGCTGATTTTACATCACTTTTTTTTCTGATACTTTCAGGCTTTGAACCTGCCTTTTTGTACATAATTCTTTGTTTCGGTGTGTTTCTAGCTTCACGTGTCCTACTTTGATTGATTGGTGCAAATATATGAATACAGAACGCTCAAAAAAACAAACTGAAGTCATCCAGTGACTCATATTTTGGACCGATACGGTGCTGGCTTGCATTAGCTTCTCTTGAAATGGCAGCAAGTTTTATCGGGTGCGAAACCGTACCTGAAGAGCTTTTGCTGATTTTTTTTGGCACTTGACTCTCAAATAATTTATAGTTCCAACAATCCCGACAAAGCTTCAGACAATCAGAAGATTACAAAAGACAAGATAAAGTAGAGATGATGCTCATTCATGTGAGATTTCACAGAGAAGACTTCTTAAAAAGAGCTAAGTAGATTTAAAGCATTCCAGAGATTATTATCAGAAAGTTCTAAATATTGGTTCACTTTGAGCTGCTCCGCTTGATGAAATCCAAAGTTGCATAACAGGGATCACATCTCACTCAGAGCTGCCTGTACATAAGAGAATTAAATTTATTTAGGCTTTCTTTTGATTTCCTTGCATCAGTGTAGTAATGCTTCAGTTATTTTAATGACAACATTGTCTGAACATAGAAATTTTATGTTTTGCCGTGTTTGCTTTTTGTCCCACACATCCCTTTTATACAACGGGAGCCTGAATCTTCCCCCCAACAAACCCCAAAAATGTATTTTCTGAAGCAAGAATTAGATGTTGTTATTAGAGTATGGAGTTGTTATTACATAGATACGGAGATCAACTGGTAAAGCGTGGCTCTGTCCTGTTATATCTTCAGAAGACATTATTTAGGTGGATTGATATGGCCAGTGTAGTGATGCTTTAATATTGGCCATTGCTGTGTGTTTGCATTTATTTCTGCATTTTTGTTTTTCACTTTCATGTTGTTGTTTTTTTACATCTCTTATTTAAAGGTTTTCTTAAATTTTTTTAATTCATTTTTTTAATACTTTTAAGATTGATCCTATTTTTCAAAGAAACTTTGATTTTATTTTTGATAGTGTGTTATGTGCTTCAAATAGTGAGAAATAGATGTTTTCAGCTTTTTTTTTTTTTTTTTTGGAAATAGTGATTTGTTTGTATGTTTGCATACTTCTGTCGTTCTGGTTTCAGCGTTGATGTCAAAGAGGCTTTAATGTTTTTAAAGACATTTCCGTTCTGTCTGTGTCACAAATGTTGGCACTTTATGAACATTGCTCCTTATCATGAATGAATCATGTGTGCTAGGTTCAGACGCATTGTTACAGTTGTGCCCCAAGCAGGGAACAATGGTAGAGAAATATATGTTCAAAACCTTGACTTACCTCATCCTGCCAGAGCAATGTAGATTCAGTTTGTGTACAAGGTTCACAGGCAATAACCAACTACAGTAGGTCTCATGGCTGTTCACAGCTGGTACTGTGTCCGCATCCTTTAACTCTTCCGTCCAATGTTCGGAAAACACGCCCAAGGTCTGATGATCTATGCAATTAATTTATTATCCTTATAAATGCAATACTACAGATATCCGAGAGACACCTCACATTCTGAAAATGGATCACCTCATAACATGACCTCACATTCTGGCTCGCATTCATTACACATACGTGTATGATACCGTGAGTTTTCTGACTGACACATTCAACTTTGGTTCATTAACTGTTAGTACAATTTCTGCATTAAAAGGGAACTTGTTCATACCAAAATGTGGTTGTTATTATGACTATAGAAAATGTAGGAAGTAAAAATTATATGGCAGGTGTGCTTATGTGTATGAAGGCGAGTGTTGCCCACTTGTCTACCCAACTTTTTATTTCACATGGACTCAGCAGAGTTGTTTTAGATGTTATTCACTATTCCATCCAGTTGCAGTTTCTATGTTTTGCTAAAATTGCATGTGTCCTGTCTAGTTCTATTTGTTAATTTCCTTTCTTGCGCAGTAATTGAAGCTGTTTTCTTAAACCATGAAACTGTTCATTCCCAGGAGTAAATTTCACAGAAATGCTTTAGGTTTCACTGGAAGGGATAGCAAAGTGCTACACAGAATTGGTGGGCTTGATATCTGACTGGAATAGTTTCTTCTCATGCACTGCTAATGTTGAAAAGTTTTGTTTTGGTATATCAAATCACTCTGAACATACTGTAGATCTATGAAGCAAAGAAATATTTACAACTTTTAATTACTACATTGTGTTCCGTTGTCATTCCATTATTTTTATACAAAATATTGAAGAAGAACTGAGTGGTAGCTTACTGAGATTAATGAACTATTGCTGCTAATTTTGGATTGCTAAGTATTTAGAAATCTTTTAGCTGAAGGTCATTCAATACATTAAGTCACACATGGGGTCAGTTTGCGACTCGTGCTCAACGTCCATGCAGCCTTCCGTTTGTTTCGTGCATCAAACTTCTCCTCAGTAAATGTTTGTCTTGTCTGTGCCATGATGCAGGTCTTTTGTCTCCTTCATAGAAAGAAAAACCCTACAGCTATTAAACTTTTTATCTTGGTTTGATTTGAACTTGTCATTTTTTTTAATAAATTTTTTTTCACTGTGGTTTTCGTGCTTTTTTTTTTTTAAATTAAGGAACCTTTTGCATGTAACATCTCATAAAAGAGATAAAAGCTCTTTAAATAAACCAAGACGTACGACTAGGTTCTTCCATGTTTATCAAATTATCAAATGAGGCAGTTTATATCAAACCCAACTGATTGATGTAAAACACAAAGAACATTCACAATACATGAGTATTTATTTCTAAAACAGACTTGGATCTAGATAAAAATAGATAGGAAATACATAATAAAAAAAGTATATTACACTGTTCAAGAGGCTGTATATGTTTGTACAAAGTTCAAAATATTCTGAATATGCCCAAAAGTTGCTGTTGAACAAAAAACTCTCAAATACATAAAATAGACTTTGAACCTTAATTTACAATCTTTTATCAAGACTCATATATAAGGAAATGGCTAAACTTTTTACCCTGCAATTTTAGGGTGTAAGACTATGTAGTTACACTAGCAGGTCAGTGGAAAAGTAAGACAGCGTTTCATTTTCATTACAAATCACACTCTGAGGCAATGTCACATTCAAAGACTTGTGCATTTAATCAAAAATATTACAAAAATAATCATGTTTTAGGGAAAATGTTCATATTCCAGAAAAAAAAAGTACAAGTCTTTTGCCCAAATACAAAGACAGGTTTTTAGACTAGATGCCATTCAAAATTTTATTTCGTGGGCATTTATATGTTCATTGTAAAGTAAATTTTCCTTTGCACATACCACAAGTATCAAACAGTGACAGTGATACCAAAATGTAGTATTACTGCCGTTAGAAAAATCAATGCAGCACGATGAACTCATCTCCCTGCAAGACAAAAACATGTAAACTTGTGTGTCTGCATCAAACTGAACATTGCAGCTCAGAGTATGGTTTGTAAGTCAGTACAAGTGTGATTTCAAAAACATTTTTTGGCTGGGCAATACAAAACACGCAGTGTTTGAGCTGCTATACTGATGCTCCATTGGTGCACCAAAAAAACCCAACAAACTGGAGTAGTGGACTGGGAGGCAGTGCTTGGTGCTCCAGCAACATCCCATCAGCCAAGTCCAGCTGAAGGCTTGATTGACCTTTGAGGATGAAGATGGGCAGAATTGATTCCGGATCTGGAGAGCTGGTGTGCAAGTCTTTCCCAGAACAGGACTCTTGTAAGAAGATCCTCCTGTTGAACATAACTCAACCATCGTCACAGTTCGTACTTGCAACATCGGGACATAAACCTCATCTTGACATCACAAAAGTTTATGGTTCACAATCTCCCAAACCATCCTTCTCCTGAAGTAGGGCATGTGTTTCTGTGAATAAGAAAAGAGACGTCATGTTAGCAACTTTTGGGTCACTATTGTGATGATTTACCAGATAAATCCTCTTTGTTGATGCTGATTGTAGTTACCTGCGTAAATGTGATTGACTTGTCTTTGGTAATGTAATCTGCATATTTGCATGTGAACATTCCACAGTCACTACCGTTCATCTGCTGTGGGATTTCCTGAGAGCAAAAAGAGGAATAAAAATGTTAATGGACATTTACAGGTACAAGTCAACTCTTGACTAATCCACAAGGCAAAATGACTCTGTGACAGTTTCACAAGCTATTTGATTAATAACAATGATATACTAATTACATTACCAAATGCTTTTTGTTTTGAATATTCACTTTCAATCCCATTTTAGCACCATTGTAGCTGGTGCAACCTAATCCAGAACTGTATATTCTGTATAATTACAAAAATGTGCAGATAAAATAACTGTCAGATAAAGAAAACTATATCATAAATATTAAAACTAGTCTGCTTATAGCAATGCTGCACTGCAGCATGGACCTGGACAAGCGGGCCAAGGATGGGAGCACAACTAGCTCCAGACCTGTAACATTTGTTGATAATGGAAAGCCACTCGGGACTCCTAAACACATGTAATGTGGAGGACCTACATTGCGCTTTTTGCTGTGCAGAGTCCAGCCTGAGGTGTCCAGTTCTTTGCCCTTCTTGTCCTTACTTTCCTGTTGCAGGTAATCACTGGGGAAAAATGAATTACAGTTGAAACACTTTAATGGCCCATAAAGAACCAATATGCAGGAGTTACATTCAGCTCTCCAAAAATATATTCCATTCAACAAATAAATGTATCCCATACTGAAACTTACAACAATATTGTGCATGCTTCATCATTGTTTCCTCCCATAGAATCAAAGTACATGACAGCCTTTTTCCGGAAATCCACCACCTGAGAGAAAGAGTTGCACAACAAAAAAGTGCAACGTAAATCCCAAAACTGTTATTTCCAGGTTGACATTTATGGTCGTGAAGACTTACAGAGAGGCACCAGTGCACCCCCAAGTGGACAGGAACCAGCAGGATGTCTTTAGAAAAGATGTCCATCTTTTTGGTCCAGCGGCGGACAGCAGAGTAGCCGCTGCTGCGCAGCTTGGGATAGAAGAAAGTGTTGAAGGTATTGACTGATGGCAGGCTGGGGTCCTTGCTGCGCTCGACCAGCAGATTCATGTAAAAGTTGATCACCTGAGAGTTTAAGGAGTAAGTCAACTGACTGGACAAGCACTACTGTATGGCTCAGTTGTAGATGCCAACAGTTACAACCTGCACTTTTAAAATATTATCACATATGCATGACCAAAAGGAGAGTGATGTGTCCATCTGGTGTAATTTTAATGCCTAAAGATAATTCATACACAGAAACCCAGAGGTTGTTTTTGGATCTTACTTTGAGCATAATGTGTGCTCACCTCATCATTGAGCCAGTTGAGGTTGCTGAGGGTCTGCAGATCCTTGCGTCTGAGGCTGAGACCAAAACCTTCGCTTAACACTTCATGAGGACTTCCTCCTCTCAGCACCCTGTTCACCTCAGTCTCCATTTCCTTCATAGAAAGAGACAGCATACATGTGAAAAAGCAGGAAATAGGCCATTACCCTTACACTCATTACACAGGAATCTGTTCCAAAACTGCAAATACCTGTAACTTCCTTGTCTCATCCTGAATTTACATTTTTGATGTTTTCTCATCTAATTGTTTGGAACCAAACGGGACTTCAGTGGTGGGAAAATAACATTTGCTCTTAATGTGGGCAGCATACATCAGTTTTTCCCACAGGATTTTGTGAGACTGTGGTGGGTGGACCTCTAGAGGGGTCCGGGGACATGTTCCCCCAGAAGAAAATTTCCACGGGGAACTGGTCTGTTTTTCTGGTCCACCCAAAAATGTTTTTATTGCATTTTCTCAAATATGAGGAGCATAAGATTTTTTGTGTGTCATATATTATAGTCAACTGAATATATTTGGATTCGGACAAAATGTGACATTTGAAGACATCACATTAATCATAACCAACTATAACTATTTTCCTACATTGTGTTGTGTTCATTACTTGTTTCATAGGAGGACAAAACATCAGTTAATGCAAGTTTAATATTTTGTGATCAGATATCAGTAAATGCAATTTACTGACTTCCAGGGTGTCACTGAACATGCTGTCAGGTCAGAGGCAGTGAAGCCTCTCAGTCACTCCGGATACCCAGGCTGTGGCCAGTGTGAGAGCACAAAGAACCAACTTCAGATGACTAACACTATGAGCTTCAAAATCGCTGAAGAAACAGATTAGAAATCTGTTATGTTATTATGAGAAGTGTAAAAATATTTTCAGTTCATTATGAAATGGTGGTGGGACAAATTAGACTGTGTCGGACCACCACAGTTAAGGTAATTATTGGGAAACACTGTGCATGTAGAACACTTCATGTCAATCATTACACATGAATGCATTATTCAGGCAAACATGTAGTCATTCTGCACTTTTAACTGCATTTCCACTTCTTTAAAGGTGCAGTGTGTAGAATTTAGTAGCATCTAGCAGTACGGACTTGGCAGAAATGGAATATAATATTCATTAGTATGTTTTCATTCATGTATAATCACCTGAAAATGCGAATCACTGTGTTTTTGTTACTGTAGAATGAACCCTTTATATCTACAGAGGGAGCGGCTCCTCTTTCACAGAGCCCGCCATGTCTCTACCATTGCCCAGAACGGACAACCCAAACACTGGCTCTAGAGAGGGCCTTTAGTGTTTTTTGCGAGTTTTGCAGCCACACTAGGTTCTCCTACACGCTTGGAAGGGGAGAGTGAGGGTAGGGGTTATAAGTTGGTTGCATTCTGCAGCCTTACCACTAGATACCACTAAATCCTACACACTGGTCCTTTCAGGAAGAAATAATACACTCACATGCCTAAATCCTTAAAATAAGAAAAAGTCTATTTGGGAGGGCCATTTAAATTTTATATATACACAGCAGCAGTGCATACAGATTAAAGAGACAATAATCATACCTCTGTGAGTTCAGGGAATTCTGGTTTCTCTTCCAAAGGCTTCGGCTCTTCAATGACAAGAGTCAAAGGAACCTCCTTCTCCAAAGGAACTCTAACATGGACCTCCACATCTGGGCTGCGTTGCCCCTCTTCAGACAGGCGCTGCGAACCAGTAACAACATGACACAAGTTAGTGGAATAACAGGAGGTGGAGAAACAATAGATACAATCAAACCTGAATGAGAGCACCTGTGGTGCACACTCACCTGCCGCAGCAGCTGGGCAGCGAGGGCCTCCTGCTCTTCTATCTGTCTTCGTCTTTCTCTCGCCCGAGAGTCATACATACTAGTCCTACAGTGACAAAAAATAAATGTTATCATGTGGCCCTGTTTAAACATAGTATCAGTGAATCAATTTTATAATTAAATACCTTGGAATGCACTTACAATTCTTTGATCCATAATTCAGCTTGGAAACATGGCACACTGTAAGGACAGAAATATGTTATTCTTTGTACAGATAAAACTACAACTGATTTGACTCGAGTCAGTCTTTTTAAGCACACCTACTCACATTCAAGGGTCATACTCTTTATTTGGTGTGTTCTTTGAAATTTGATTAAAAATGGTAAAACATGAAATGTTTAGATGCCCATGTCTCTGACCATGCTTATATTTAATCATTAATAAACTGCTATTAAATGTAGCCCATCATGAAAAACTGACCAAAAAGTACTTACCTTGAGCTGCCTTTTTTACCCTTTTGCTCATTTACAATAATTACTGAGTCGCCATTATTAGCTGTGAGAAAAAAAAAGACAAGGAGGTCACAACCCGAGAGGACTACGGAAACAATACGCAAGTTACTTATGACATCTCATTTCACAACACCTACATTTCTACAGTGTACACACAAATGGGTGAGAATCTTACCTGATGACTGTGTGTCCTGAGAGGAGGTATCCTGCAGAGCAGATGGGGAAGGAGCCAACACGAGGGTAGCTGCTCTGCTGGAGCTGAGGTCCGTGTCAGGAGACCACGTCTGGTTCCCTGGCTTGCTGGAGGCCCCCACAGGGCTGGGAAGGTTGCTGGAGCTCTGGCTCGACATCCCCCTAGGGCTGGGAGGGCTGTTGGGTCCCTCTGAAGTTCCTCCTACTGCTGACCCAGTAGGAGAAGACAACTGCAGCAGTCTGCGGCTGGTGGTCAGGAAGCTGGTGCTGATGAGAAGGTGACAGGGGTAAGAGAAGATGAGCATTTAGATACAAAGTGATGTAGGATAAACATTGGAATTGCTAAAATATATTGCTGTATGCATTTGTTTATACTCTGTGACTAGTTAGACCTTTGTACAGATTGTGATATTAATATTGTTTTGCTGTTGTTACAAAGAATCGCTGCATTTTTTAAATCTGTTGACTGTAAAGGTCTACAAGTAAAAACTTTTTTAATCAGTTGTTCCAATCTATGCAGAATACTGCTATGTTTATATGCTTTTGGAGCCCCCAACAGGCCTGTGACTAGATTCTGACGGTACTCTCTCTTCTGTGCTTCCCTGCTCTGTATCGCTTTAAATATTTCATTAACAATTTGAATAGGGCATTGTTGAAGCTTTCCGAATTTGTATGGATACGTACAAATCTCTGTGTGACCTCACAAATGCATGTGAGTTGCCGTTGTGGAGACAAGACGACTGACCACCAGAGACCATGTTCAGAAGCTGCCTGTAGACCTCCTTCTCCTCTTCACGAACAGACTGTACAAACAAAGTGAAGGACCATGAAATCAGCAAATAAATGCAACAACTGAATTAGCGGGTATATCACATGGTGCCTTAGTCCTGATGTCTGACCTCTTGTGCGGTGCAGCGGGGCTTGGCCCTGTGTATGTGGCCAGATGAGGTGCTGTGTGTCGGGCTCTGCACCACTTTGATAGGAAAGGTCTTCTCATACATGCTGGTGCAGGAGCTGCTTGTTGTACCCATTCCACTAAACAAACTGCAGAGACAAAATGACAGTCTGGTAATAAAACATCATCAATCAACACAGTATAATGATAAATTAGACAACAAAAAACAAATATTGGAAGCGGAGAGTTTTTTTCTGGAGACGGAAATCAAGATATAGGGGGTACCTTGGTGTTCCATGCAGTCGAAGGTTTAGGGGCCTGCCAAGCCGTGGAGTGGGGTTTACTTTAGGGATGATGGAGAGTGGCAAGTTGACTGAGTGTCCATTTGTTTTTGGCACTTCGCGATGCGTAGGACTCATGCACACTTGTCGCCTACAGACTTTAGATCCCATAGTGGACTTCTCATTACGCACCCACTCTAGGGTTGGAAATAAAACAGTACAATAATTAACATTAACACCAAGAGCTTAAAGCTGACACACACAAACGAAAAAAAACTAGCACCCATTATGCAAATGTTTATACAATCCTTTAAAAGATAATCTAACCTGATTTGGATGTTTTCCATTCCAAAGTTGTAGAGGGAGCAGCAAATGTTTCATCCAGGGAGTTTCTTTCAGCAATCTTTAACCGAACACATACATGACATGTTTAAATAAAAGACCTGAAACTGTTACATATTTACATTTAGGCAGCATTAATAATTTACTTACCGGCCTCCCTGCCCAGACCTCTGCTGATGTCGATGGCTGTGGCTCTCCAGGTGGAGGACCAGGGGAGGTAGGCAGTATATTTCTCAAAGTAGGGCTCACATTGTTCCTCATCCATGCAGCCACACCGGAGCTGTGATTTTTAACCCCTTCGGCTGCAATTTTGACTGTGTCAATAAGATCTCCTAAAGAAATAGCAAACATGAAACAGACAGACAAACAAGTCTGTTAGTAGGGTTATAGTAATTTAACTATATCCTCACTGATATTCACACCATGATGTCTAACAAAGTGAGTTATTTTATAATTACCCATTCGAGATTTCTTTATTGTTAAGCCATCTTGGTCAATGTTATGTCCATCTTCCAAACTTAAGGAAAGAAAGTGATTGGTGTTGTACAGTTAATGACATATTCAATTCATTTACATAAACTGACAATAAACAGTTATCTTCACAGTAACAAATGGTTGAAACGCTAAATAACCAGCGAGGCAATTAATGGCAGTTCCACAGAAACGCCAGATACACAGACTAATTGGATAACTTCAAAGCAACCAGGGGCCAGTTTCATTCAGTGTCTTTTTAAATACACTGGCTGTGGGCTACACAAGGGAATAATGCTGTTACAGCTCATACCATTCAATTGGTCTTTTCCTCCTCATCTGACCATCTCCCGGTGCCCGGTGTGCATCAGAGTGCTCCGCAGCTGGTACACCATTGCGAAAATTGGCAAAGCCTGTTCCTATCCATTCGTAGATTTTAGTCAACATGGCTCAAAAGTTTTTTTGAATAACGCCGCCGGTTTAAAGATAAATCGCTATAACTGCTTTCAGTTTACCTGTCAATGTAGTGAAACCAAAAGAAGCTAATGCGCGTCATTCGACTAAGGCAGGTTAGCTGAGACTATTACAAAGGCTACCGGTCTTCACAAATATCATGTTACTTTCCCACAAAAATAACTGCTTGTTAGCTGAGAATTAGCTAGCTGCCTAGCTAGCACACGCTGCTAACTACCCTGCTAGCTAACGGTGTTAGCTACACGGCTAATTTATTGAAGTATGTTTAAATTCCACCAGGAATGCGACAAGTCGCAACCAACGCGTTCGGAAAAATGGTTATCATTTTGTGTCTCACTCTAAGTCATTTATATATCCTTAACGTGACTTTAAATTGCATAAAAACTCGTTGAAGAATAACATCTCCCGCTTCTTCCTCATTCAAAACCACAACATGGCTGAACAGTACGCTGTGCCATCGCACGATTTGATTGGATGACTGGTTGCTGTGAATGCGAGTATACCGGATGTTTACTGGATGATCGCAGACTGAGGAAAGCATTTAAAATCACGTCACACCCGCCGGCGTTCACTTTGGAGCACATTCTATCACAGCACTTTCACTTGTGGACGTTACATGCACGTAATTAGTCTGCTATTTCTGCCTGTCATTCCCTCTATGTGTCAGTCTCATGGAAGTCTTAATAATGCATAATTAGGTACATAACGTACACAAATTTAGCTTAAAAGTATAACTTTTACAGGCAGAAAAATAGACGATAGACCACATGCTAGTTTACTTATGTAATTTGTGAAATAAAAGTTTAACTATACAAAACTCATATTAGGCCATTAGTTCAGCTTTGTATTGGCAATCATTGTGTCACCTGGGCATCAAAATTCAGCAAAACAACCACATGACCTACCTGTCCTTTAGCCAGCCGAGGTCCACTCTAATCTGAGTGGACTAAATTACCAGAGGAGAAACTGCGCACACAGTCACATAAACAGGGAATTTGGACAAGTATATATCAATGTTTGAGCTAAACATAATTATGACTACAAAATATATATTATATAGCCACAATTCTGTAGAATTCAAAACTTAAAAACAAACATGGTGGGAGTTATACTGCTGAAATCATAAGAAAAATCTGTCTGAGGTCCAGAGTGCAGGTAAACAACATGTGTGGCACCTGCATATTACTTTGATGTTGCCAGTGGTGGAAGTAACTAAGTACATTTACTCAAGTACTGTACTTAAGTACAATTTTGAGGTACATATACTTTACTTGAGTATTTCCATTTGATGCTACTTTAAGCTTCCACACACAATGGATAATATAACAAGCTTTTAAAATACAACACATTGTTAAAGATGAAATCAGTAGTTTCTAATGTTTTTGGCTTTTGACGTCTTACAAAAAGCAGTGTGTAGTCGGGGTCACATTTCAGATGTATATGAGTTGTTAACAGCTCCAACAAATAGTGATTTGTCCCTCTAAACTTCTCACATGGTTTCATTTCAATAAATGTTCAAATGATCCAATATTTCACCAAAAGTCAAAGATTAGAGAAAAGTCCAACAACTGAAGATAGATTTGTGTATCAGAACTTTGTTTGTTTTTTTCTTTCCTCTCCCATTAATCATCTCACGACCCCTCAGATTTATCTGATGCTCCTTTGGAGGGGCCTTGTGAGACTGATGCCCAAGAACTGCAGATCAACTGATCATGATGATAATCCCTGTGAAAGATTACCCACATGTCTCAAAGTTCATTTCAAGACCATGGAGAAATGAGTGGAAACCCATGATTGCCTGGAGGGTAGGGAATGCAATAAAATGTTATATAATGCTTTGAAAAGTGGTCAGCAAGTATGTAAACTATACCTGATTTTCAGCAAATGGACTAAGACATACAGTTGTCCTTTAAAATTACAGTTTGGCTTGAAATAAGGACATTTGAAGGACATTTAAGAGGAGTTGTATGACTATACTTATTTTAAAAAAGTAAAAGTAAAATTACTGGTAATTTTATTGTAGGAAAACGTAGAATATTTAGAAAGACACCTAAACCAAAATTATTTTGTGTTTAAATAGTTACCATCCCCACAAGACAGGGATGTCTAGGATGAAAATATTAAACTGCAATTAAGCTATTCTTTGCACTTGTGAAAATTACAATTATGCTTGAAATTATATGATTTCTTTCATGAAGTTTTGCATGGCTAAAAGTAAAGGCAACATACAAGTGTAAAACATAAATTGTTAAATCAGAGAGAACCAGTGAGTACATTTACACACATTCACCCTTTAATAATTTAAAACTGTAACACCAATGCTACAATGAAATGCAGGGTGCTCGTTAAACAATACACTGCATCAACGTCATCGAAATATGTAGTATTCCAAGGCCACTTTAGACGACTTCTAAATTAATTTCAAGCTTCATACTCACCATTTTATACCACACACTTTCTGAAATATATCATTCTGTCATAGAAAAATAAACTTCAAATGTCATGAAATATAGCATTCGAGTCCCTCCACAAAAGTTACGGTAAACCCATGCATGTATGGCACTGTCATGTTTATAATTAAATATCTTGTGTTGCCATTTCAAACCAATCAATAAGTATATTATAAGGACTAAAGACTTTAATGTCAAGGTTTGCCCAAAGTAAGTAGTTTTCATGAAAAAAAAAAACTTTTTCATGAAAAGTCTTGTCTAATAATCTTCATTCAAAAGAAGTCAGGTTCAAACACACATATAAGACAAATGACATACTGATAATAAACACCGCAATAATTTGAACACAATGAATAGTTAAATTAAGCAAACATCAACACGTCACATACAAAGTAATAAATCAAGGCAAATCCAATAAATAACTTTTTCAGATTGTCATTGAAAAGCTAGAAAACCATGTCAACTACCCACAAACTGTTAACAGTGAAGGAGTTTCTTGTTTTGCACAGTACTGTGACAACATCACATATGATTGAAAACACAGGAAAAACCTTTAAGTTTTACAGGTACATTTGTGCTTTCAGTCACTACATCAACACCCACAGCAATTGCTGTTTTTAAGAGTCATGCATAATGCATTGAAGATCAAATACCTCTTAAAGAGCATTGGCATCTATTGTTTGTGATACCTATGCAGGCATGGATATGAAGACACCCATACGACTTCAGATGGACACTCACAGTATGTTTTATCTACATTAAATGGGGGAAGACCACTGAATGTTTTAAGCTGGTAAAGCTGGTAAACTAGCCCCAAAGTATAGTATAGGTCCACAACATGCTAGAGAGGAGGGAAAGGTTGTTGACATCTTGGGTGTGGATACTGGCTATGTACATGTTTAATTGTACAAGAGATTCACAAATTATTCACAACCAGTATCAGTATCAGGCAAAAAATAAAGCTGTTACAATTAGAAGATTTGTCACCACAATCACCAAAATTTTACGACTCTTATTGGGTCTGCTTAATGTCCAGACTGGTGCATCCCTTCTCTGTAGGCCAGAAATCTAGGGTGATGGTTTACTCTTGTTTTGTTCCAAAGATTTGGAGGAAGAAGGAGAAGATGTAGACAATATCTAGGTAGATGTTGAGAGTGGCAAAGACATACTCTTCTGGACTCAGGGTGTACCGCTTGTTCCCCATGAGGAGCTGGGTGTCAAATGCCAAAAACTATAAAGGAAAATAAAACAGGGAGTAAGACACCTATCAGATTGTAATGAGGTACTCTACACAGCATGTGAAGTAGACTATCTATAATGGCTTGACAGTGTCTGTACTCTTACCATGGTAAACAGTATGGCTCCCAAGGTAGCGTAGGTGGCATCCAACCAAGGTACCTAAATAGAAAAAAAATACTTAATGAAATGGGTTACCAGTTTGTGGATCACCACACGAAAGATGCATACTGTGATGTAAGAACAGAATGTTTATGATGAGGAATCAACCAGGATACAGTTACTAAATATGACCTTTATTTAGAGTTGAGTCTGCATTAGTCTCTCATATTTGCCAGACTGTCAATTTATGTAATTATCTCCTGGTTGTCTGAAAATCCTCCACAATACAGTCTTACATGACACGAAATAAGTGCAATTGCTTGATTTGGATAGTTATACTTACATATTGAAAGGGAAGGACGATTGCAAGCACCAGTCCAGAGATGAACATAACCATGCAGAAGATAAACAGCACGCCTTGGTATGATGTCACGTCAATCTGGGTGGAGAGAACAGCATGAAAACCGAAACACGTGAATGATTTTCACTCTCAATCCTGCATTTTTATACAGTTTATAGAGTATTTTATATTGTATCAACATAATGTACAAGTAAAATTCTCACCTTAGTTTGGAAGCTGAAGACTGTGACAAGGAGACAGACTGCTGCTGTGATGCCCAGACACACCACCACTGATTTGGTGTTATAGAAGCTATTAAAACAAGATACATACAAAACTTGAAAAAGCTTGAAAATGTTTCAAGCTATTCCAAAAAAGGAAAACACAGACAACCTCACATACTGTAAAGACAATTACTGGTAGATTGCTGCCTAATCAAACTGGCTAAGGAGAGAGTCTGAGGAATGCATGCAAAGCCAATCACAATGCAAAGTAACACAAGTCAGTCACATAGAACTGAACAAACACATAAGTGTACCTGGACAACATCCCTGTCATGTAGGAGAGGGATAGGGTCTGTAACAGGACATATGACAGTCATGTGAAAATGAAATCAGTTATTCAAATCTTATCTTCAGATAAGTCATGGCTACAGAGAATTAACTTTCACAAAGTATATCATAAATTTGTTTTGAGATCATTTTAACTGTTATCTTACTTGTGGTGATAAAACAAATCCAAATCATTTGTAGAATGAAAGATACACATCAACAAAAATAGTTTTTAATGTATGAATGTACTGTTTGCTGTTCTAAATCTCAGTATGTAGGTTTGATTTTTTTGAAAAACACTGCACATACAAAAAATATTTGAAAAATATGAAATGAAATGTAATATTAAAACATAAACTGTACTTACAAAGATTGCAAGCAGGATCAGATTCCATGGAAACTGTCTCCTGCAAGAATGAGGAAAGATTGAAGACTCAATATTTTAAGTGACTTATGATTTGTTTAATGTTGTCTATGTAACTGTGAGAACTATTAGCTTACCTTGGTGCAGAGCAGCAAGACAGAGTCAGGTATGTAACAAAGAACACTACGCTGTAAAGCAACAGAAAGATTGTTAGATATGATGTAGGGATAGAACTAAGTTTGCATTACTGACTTGAGAGTGATTATATTTGTTACTTACTAAGAGGCCCAGTACCACCCTGGGTTGGTTTGAATGTAGTCCTTCACAGGGTCACTAAAAGTAAATTAGTGTTACGTAAATACAATGCGCAGTGAATTTAATTAATTTTTTAGTTTAACATTGTTAAATATGAGATAAAAAAGATAGTGTAAACACCCACCAGAAAGTGAAAAGAGCCACAATAGCAAGAGTCACCAAAAGCTGGATCATCAGGATGGCGTACACCTAAAACAAAGCAGGTTAGAGTGAAAAACACATTGAATGATGGTTCATGTGCTGGTATGTGCTGATCAGACCTTTAAAGCTTAACAATGCTCATTTGAGGTAAATTATCAGTGATATATAGTACTGAGAACAGAGCTAACTTTGTAATAGATGTAATGATAAAGCTTTTACCTTACGGATGAAGATCCTCCTGATGTTCCGATCATCCCACGTGAACTCTGTGAGCATCTCTGCATCATTGTAGCAAGGGGCACTGGTGCCTAAAGAACACATTTATGAGACTTTTTGATGATTTATAATACATTTATTTAACCAACATATACTTATGTAACCCCATATGTGTCTGTATCCTATATCAGAGTCTTCAGGGTTGAAAGTGCTGATCCAAGTCCCTCCCTGAGTATACAAATAATTGCATACTGTAAAATCATATTCTAGTTCGCTACTCAAAACATGATAAACATTGGCAAATGTATTTGTTAAAAGTAATGGCATAGACTAACTTTATGATGAAGTATAGAAGGATAAGGTGTAGTTATACCTGCAGTGGCTTCCTCATAGCTGGGAGGAGCAGGGGACACTAATGCCTGTCCACTTGGGGAGCCATTGGTGGACTTGTTTGCAAGTGACAGCTGAGAGCACAAAAAAAAGTTACCCAATTAACAGTACGTTAATTATTTAGCTAGTGGGTAATAACACATACATACAAGCCTCTCTCTCTGCAAATGTTGTAAACATTTACGACACAAGCAATCACTCATACTTTTCAGGATGATTACAAGTGAGTCATACTGCAGGAGCTTCTCCATCTCAAAAAATGAAAAGCAGTGGCCATCACTGAATGTGCCACTACTACACAAAATGTATTAAGGTTACTGGAGTAATGACTATAGAATTATAACCTGTATTACTGTCGCTGCACTTTTAGGTGACATACCATCATATTTCATATTGACAGTTCAATTACTTCCAAAGTGTTTTCATTGCTTAGGCCTGTACTCTTTAAGTCACACTTCAACTGTTTTCACCTGTTAGGCCTACATGTCAACTCATATTTCAACTACTCCAACTTAATAATTTAATTATGCTTTATTAAGAATTTATAAGCTATTAATGAGAATAACTTTTGGGTTGCCAAGGCTGTGGAAAACCATCCTCCAGCATTAAACGATCTTTCTTTTTAGTACTTTAGTTCGGAATACAAGGATATTCTGGTTATTATGGTTGTCCAAAGAGTCTATGATCATATTTTTGACACTGCGTGTGGACGCACCTAATGTCTATTGTGTCTAAATTATACAGGTTTGATTGATATGATGACATTGATTTTACTTACGTAAGACTAATGTGAGCACAGTAGCACAGTTTACCACTGAGGTGTAGATAGTTTTATGTTAAATGTTCCTTATTGCCACCTTCCACTATATTCACAACCACCAGTTTTTAGATTAGATTCAGCAATATGGCATTGAGCTATTGGCTTGATTTTTTTTAGTCAAGATTTCTCATTTATGTCAGACCCTCTTCACAACAACTTAATTCTAATTACTGACTCCTTCCACTACATACACAACCTCCAGTTTTTTTAGACTGAACTGTGCAATATGGCTTGACGAGCTGTTATGGCTTTTTTTGTCAATAGCTTTCTATTGTCAGACTAACTTCAAATCAACACCATAGGATCACTTTAACCAGAGCTAGAGAAAGAAATGGGTTGTCATGGTGACGCAACTTGGTAACAACCGGTGACGCATTTCACACGAAGTCAAGTAAAGAACATCAACAATAACAGTAAGATATTTGATTATAATATAAAATGGCCATTTACGACAGTATTGTTATTATAAACTATGTAACAGCGTAAAATCATGAATATTATGAATATTGAATTATGCGACAAGAAATAGGCCTTTTTATGGGACACAAACCCAAGCAGTAGTAATTACTACAATTCTCATGTAAATATTTCATTAAAGTGACTCTTAAATAGCCTGCGTTGCCATCAAACATTTGACAACAGTGAGACTGAGGGATGGAGTAGACACGCATACCCAACTGACTGTTACGTAATAATCTAGGCCAGATCCAGAAATTTCCAAAACAGTTTTTTTAATCGTCGTAATTATCTGATATGGACAGAAAGATTATCTGAATGACACGATTAAAGCAAGCTCATACCTTGCCCTGTGTCATGATGTCTGTCGTCCTGCAGTGGGCTGCCTTGTTCTTTATTCAAACCAGTCAATGAGTCTCTGGTGTCGTCTTTCTCGATTGTGTAGTTTTTTGCAGTCTGGCTAAGGACTGACAGCTGTGAGAAAAGACTTCGGATTGATAGTGCTCTTCTTGCCTGCTCACCCTCTGACGATATAGTGATGTAATCCAAAAACAACGCAGTTAAGACTCGTGCAGATACCCCTCCCTCACCCACAGGGGGATGTTCTAGCAGCATCCAGGTAAAGCTGCAGCACAGAGAAAAGCTGGGACTGAACCACACCAGCAGGAAAAATGGGGAGGACGGATGACTCCATGATGTGTTATTAGGAGAGAAGTCCAGAGAAATCTGGAAGTATGGTCTGCAGCAAAAACTAGGGATAGGGGGATTGCAGGGGCTAAAAAAATGTCCAGAAATGTCCAGAACAGGGACCAATGCTAGTTAAAACGTTTTCTGTGCATTTAAATGAGCTTTAGACATTTAAATTACCTGAAACATAAAGTGTCTTTTTCCAGGAAAGTTGAATGATAAACAACTGTAACTTTCAAATGTAAATCTATTATAATACATAGGCCTATTATATTTTCTACTTGGGAAAAGTTTACAGAGAACATTTTTCCCTTGAATGAAATTTAGTAAGTTAAGTAAGTTTTCCATGAAATGTAGTAAGTTAAATAAGTTGTCGCACCTATTTGAATTATTTGTCGTTTGGAAACCCTACCTGGTTCTACAGAATACTATAAAAACATCTATATGCCACAAAATAGAAATTCTGGTAATATAAAACAATTAAGTATTAATTCTGTTCAATGTGCACTTTTATTTAAGAACATGAAAGGCTAGAGAAATGTTCAAATAATACAGAGAAAATATTCTGTAGACCTCAAAAGCATTCAGTGTAAAACTGGCCTACTGTATATTGCTTTTTTCAATAAAAATACACAGATGCTGAAAAAACAACAACATACAAGTAGTACTGAAAGAACTGACATTCAGATACCGGTCTACATGCTAGTCGTGACCTTATTTCTTTGGATATTAATGCAGCTTTCTGTAAACGTACATCTGTTCATATCTGATTTTAAACATATGATGAAACTTCAGCATTACCGATCCATGTGGGGATACTGACAGGTGAAATTCATTATATTCTGTCAAACACATCAACATCATCCCATCTCCCTGTGGGTGGACACATTGAGGCAATAGCGTATTATCTTGAAGAGTTAATGGAATGATCATGTACATAGCTAGCAAAGTTCCCAGCAATTTAGTTGACAAATGAAGGTAGATATGGCCATATTCCCAAAACATAGTAACACAGACAGGATTAATATTTAGATTAACTATCTCCCAGAAAATTAACAATGTAACAAGATGAGCATATAAAAATTGAAATTCATTTTAATTTTAATCTACCAAAACATCCATTAGGACTTTGATTTCCTTCACTGATACATTTGGCAAAATATAGATTAATGAAAACAGTCAAACAATAAATTGATTTGTGGTCCGTCTCTTCAGAACATCTCCCCCTCCCCTCTGGCTCCCTCCAGTCTCAGGTCTGTGTCATTCCTGCCCAGGGTGAACAGACTGACGACAGCCATCAAAGCTGCCAGCATCATGACTGCACAACCTCCGAACATATGTCTGGTACCGCTGCCACCTTCCCCTCCACCTGTCCCTGATACCTCCCCGTGGAGCGCCAGCAGCCCTAGGCAGGCTAGCAGGTGCAGAGGCAGCCGGAACCAGGCCAGCACACCTGCCCGTTTCTCCTCTGGGATCACCCTGCCCTGGAGAAAACTGACGGCAGGGAAGTAAAGGCCACAGGCCAGCTCCAGCAGCAGGAAGGCCAGAAAGGATTCATGAGGTCTAGGTTGGCCCGGGGCAGTGGAGAAGGTTAGCATGAAGAAAGAGAAGAAAGCCATCAGAACAGCCAAGCAGAGCACGTGGCCAGGCTGTAGACGGTAGCGTGTGGAGGTGGCTAGGCGGTACAGCAAGGAACCAGCCATACTGGCAGCCATGAGACAAGAGAACACTATCCCCAAAGGAGGCCCATGAGGATCCAGTACTGGGGTCCACAGGAACACAAAAATGTAGAGGACACTTTCAAACAGAGCCTGCACTCCACCCAAGAGCATGACTCTCCTGTCTGACAGCAGGCAGCGCAGCCCTTCATGGCAGCTGCGTGAGAACCGGGCTTTTGCAGACATACGTGTCACACCTCCATTTGGAGCGCCAAGGAGCCGTGTCTGTTTGTCCCCTTCAGGACCTCCTTCAGCCTCTTCCTTGCCCCAATCTGTTAGCACCACCCAGGCACAGCAAACTAAGCAGGGGACAGCCAGGAGAAAGGGAGCCACTGGCCCCAGGTGGAGCCACTCGGCCAGCATGTTAGCCACCAGCCCTGCTCCCACAGCGAGCGCATGGTTCCAGGTCGCAGCTTTGGTGAAGGTACTGGGGATCCACTCCTTGGGAAAATCGTGGACGTCTACATGACGGTGCACATACCAGGCTTCAAATGTGGTGGACAGCAGGGATGTGGACAAACCCCCCAGTACACGGCCCACAATCAACACAAAGTAGTCTCTGGACAGCTTGGTGAGACAACAAGCAGCGTAGGACAGGCAGAAGAGAAGACATGTCTGTCTGCGGCCCAAAACTTGAGGGAGCCAGCCTGAAAAAGGAGCAAACAGAACACAGGAGGCCAGGCCACAGACATATAAGATGGCTATTTGAGATTCCAGGAAGCTGTAGTGGCGGTAGAGTTTGTAGAGGTAAGGACCCTGGAGCCAGTCTGCCCACAAAGCCAAAAGGTATGCCCGGAGAAATATACTCTGGAAGCGACGGAAGGCTGGGTTGGCTGTAGCAGTAGGAGTCGGCTGAGGTGGGGTGAGGCGGCGTGCTGTGAGCTCGAGGCCAACACACAGGGCAAGCAGGACAGTGATGGCAAAATATGCTGTTACCAACATGGTGTGATAAACTGCACCCACGTGAGGTCAAACTTGAGGTCTTGAGACGTTTTCAGCTCCTTTCTTTCTATTTCTCAGCACCTGTGTAGAGACAAAGTGAACAAATAGTACCGTATATGGACAGAAAAGACGTTTACGTCACCACAACTTCTTAATATTTAGTTATATAACGTTAGCTTTTTGAATTCGTAACGTTATAGCTAACCAGACTAATTAGCCCCACTTTTAGGATTTAGGGCGCTCAATAAACACATAATTGGCTAGGTACGTAAGTATAAGTTTCACTGCATCAATGAATTGAAGCTTGAGTAGTTACAGTTTGGTTTAGTTTACTGAAACACATAATTTCCAGCGCAGATATGTATCTATATGCTCCTGTTTAGAAAACGCTAGCCTACAAGCTAACCTGACACTAAGATAAATCACTCTACTCTAACTTTCGCCACTATCCCACCATTTGGTTTTACACTATAATGCATCATAATATGACTTACCGAGCCGTTTAACAGCGGTTCCATATTAGTTACACGACATAACAGGTGATAACATGAAACATAACTAGGTGATAGTGGAAGCTATGTGCCTCTATGCTAGCAAAGCTAACAACAGACCATCCACTTCCGGGATCTATCATTTCACCACAAGGTGGCACCCTTACTTTGTTTTTTGATTTCCAGGGTTAGGAGAAAGTTGCAATTTTGGTGGAGAGACAGTCCAGTCCTAAGGTAGGACTTTATTTATTTATGAATGGTTCATTATTTGAAGTAAGTAGTTCCTTAAAATACTTTTTAACTCTAATCGTTGGTAACTAATGGATTAATCGTTGCAGCTCTATATGAAGGCAATGACCCTTCTAAGTAACTCTAACATGCACATCCTTATAGCAAACTGTCAGATAACGTAGTGTACATCTAACTTCATTCAGATGTGCACTAATAGGTACACTAATTTCTGAACTCCATATAGGCCTAACTACTCAGCACAATTTTCTCATTTTGTCATAAAGGACACAAAAGAAAGAGACACAATCAGAATAATACATAATTCGAACTTTATGTCATTATATCATTTCTATTTAGGAAGAAAGATTTACAAAATGTACAAGATGTGCTCAATCAGCCATAATCAAACAAACAAACAGTGAGAGGACCAATCAAATAAGATCTCTCACCCAAAAATATCTCTTGTGTTTGTATGACAAACATTGGGGGCAGAGGAAGGGTGCATGTGGAGTGAGCGCTGGTGATT
The DNA here is from genome assembly GCF_910596095.1 of Thunnus maccoyii. Taxonomy (NCBI): domain Eukaryota; kingdom Metazoa; phylum Chordata; class Actinopteri; order Scombriformes; family Scombridae; genus Thunnus; species Thunnus maccoyii. The sequence goes on from NC_056536.1 coordinate 17,350,660, forward strand.
TCAGGGATTATGCTGGTTGGTTACATCATCTGATAGCTGGAAGTGTGTCTAATCTGTCTGAGAATCCCTACTATATATTCTCCTGTGCAAAGCCCCCTTGGCATGGCCAAACCCCCACCTAGTACAGGAAGGTCAGCAGTACATTCTTCTCTACACCGAACTCATCTGTCCGATCCATCATATAATTTCAGTCATTAATACATAGACATTGGGGTAACATAATATTTACAGCAACAAAAATGAACAAAGGAACTACAAAACCCAACATGCATGGAGCGTCTCCATCACTCCAGATGTGATACGATATAGTGACGCAGACACAATGTTTTTGTGAAATCATATAAAATGCCTTTGACTTATGAAGTTGGCATATTTAAACCCAAGTTGTGCCAAATGTTTCTGAAGGATTAGTCAAAAATAGTAAGAGACAGAATGCATCCTATTGTGTACAGGTGACACATTAAAATAGTGGTCTCATTCCAGTACTAATGCAAATGGTATGATTGTGAAACAGTGATACACAATTACCTTAATATTTCAGGTTTTGCTATGTATTATATACAGGTTCCCTTTCTCATAAACACAAACTGACACATAGTCAATCATCACTAATGGTCCCTAAGTAATAACTGTTTGGATCCACGATATCCATCTTTCAGCTGCTGCTTAGTGATGGCCTGTTGATACTTTATGACTTAAGGAATAAACAGAAGTGAACTGGCTTTTATTATTAAGTACAATGGATATAATGAGCAAGTGCACAAATGATTTATCCAAAAGGGTAATAGTAACTTTACACAATGATTTATTCTTTTAACTGGAACAATGTCTCTCAAGAGGTGTTGCGGTTTATGTGTGCACACGAGTTTGTATATGTATGTTTATATGTTTATAATGATTTTTATAATTTTATAATAATTTGTTTATAAAACATTGCATGAAGATCAATAGTGAATCAAAAATACGTTCGCTACTACCCTCGTTAATCCGTTTATAAAACTCTCAGATTGCACAAATCCTTGTTCCTCAATTTTCAGGGAAGTCCTGCCCTTGGAAGATAATACCTGTGTGTGTGTGTGTGTGTGTGTGTGTGTGTGTGGTGTGGTGTATGTGTTTGTGTAAAACAGTAAAACTGTGTCTGTGTGCTCTGTGAACAAGTGGCCTGCTCAAGGGTCGATGCGAAAGGCCAATAGTTTGTCGGAGTGCAGATTGTTGAGGGTGCGAAGATCTGGCAGTCGCAAGAGGAGTTTGGGGAAGAGGGCGGTGTCGTCTGGGCGACGACGAGTGATCAGTGATCGTAGGGCACGGATCAGACCCTCTTGGAGCTGCTCCACAGCCCGCATGTCCGAGATACCAGAGCGATCTGAGGAGCACAGAGGATGCCAGTGTGAGTATCAGACTACATTAATGGTTCATTAACAGAATGTCTGCTCTGCAGCTTTTCTCACTGTATTCCCATTCATGAAGTAAACAGTGCCGTCCTCTTACCTGCAGAGACCAGCACCACAGCCATGAAGAGGGCCATTTCATCTGGTTCTAGCCCCAGGGAGCCCAACTTCTCACTGAACTCAAACATTGCATCCAGCAGGGAACCCATGCCCAAAGCCCGCAGGGTGGACAGAGGGTAAGTTTGGCCATTCAGGAAGGTCACTGTACGCTCCTGTGCATTAAACAAGGTGCAGAATCTCACCATCAGAACCTAAACACACAAGAAACAAAAAACAGGGGAACAGAGATAAGTTTGAGATAAATATTTACACCAGTAAAACATTCAGACTCATCAAAAGTCACATATTATAATAAATATAAATCAATATATATATATAATATAAATCATTTGAAATGTATGTCATTACCTGAAAGGTGCCTGATTTGAGCAGCATGACCTGGTCTTGCTGGCTAAGCTCTTGAAATCCAGGGATGCCCTTGGCAAACTCTACCACCTCCTTGACAGCAGGAGTGAAACACTGAGAGAAAGATTCCCATATCTCCTGACTCGAGTGCTCTGCTCCTGATACAGGGCACGCATTGAGAGGGCAGGCCTGAAAGACAAATGACATAAAAAAGAATCATTAGTTGTTGGTTAGACAATATATATGACAAGAGTCCTAATCTAATTTAGTGAGCTTCTTGCACTTACCAGCACTTTAGCTCCTGGAGCTAACTTCCATGGGCAGGAGGGCTGATTCGTGGCACTTCCTGCATTGCGAAAACTGTTATGATTGATGGAGCTGCCTCTTTGAGGTGTTGTGCCATTAGACTGATCATGATTCTGATTTGTTGACACTAAGTATGTGATGTGATTGTTCTCCACATTGTGGAATGTAGGCTGGTTGTCGTTAGGGGCAACTGGGCAACGTGAGGCAGGGGCGACAGGGCAAGACTGATAACTCTGTGCAGAGTTGGGGTGAGATGAGACCTGGTGAAAACTGGCATCCTGAGAAAAGTGAGATGTGTTGTTGTTGGTGGCGGCGATGTGAGCCGTCTCTGCTGCTCTGTCCTGGCTGCTGTTGCTGTTGTTGCTGGTGAAGATGTCACGGTAGGCTCTAGAGATGGCCCCGATGGCCTCTTTTGAGTTGCCATCTTCTGGGCTGGAGGGAGTGTCCCTCACTGAAGATGAGTCCATGTCCATGGCAGCCGACTCATTAAGGCTGTTCATGTAACTCTGCATCTCATCCAGAAGTCGCTGCTTCTCTCTTTTAGGGATGCGGCCAAAACGCACAGCTACAGAAAACACAAGCAGTGAAAACAGATCAGTTTCCAGTCATTGTGACAATGTGGACAGTCATACTGGACACATTTTTGCACAGTTGTTGTTTCTTAATGAATCCACAGAAGCTTCCTTTCTTGGATAAATGCCCTCTGAAATATTATAATGGCAACCAAGAGAAATTCATTTCTCTTAGAACAAGAGGCAGGTGCATCCTACCTATACAGTAATGCCATGTTGGAAACACAGAACTGCTAAAGTAACTTAGAAAGGCTGTCTAAATAAAAGCAAAGCATTCTTCAAAGGTTACCCATCTCACTGTCTTACACACACACACACATCAAAAGTATGAAACTCCTGAAGTGCTAAGAGATTTCAAGGAGGATCGTGCACGTTGTGATATTAAAACTTTCCTCTCCTCACCCGTATCCCCATCCCCCTTCTCACAGTAACCATCAGCTGGAGAGGCTATTTATAGACCCCCTGCTACCATCTGCCTCATCCTCTCCTCTATCCACCCCTGTCTTCATCCTCTCCCTCTCCCTCCCTCCATTTGTAAGTAGGGCAGTGGGGCAACGTGAGCGTGATGTCACTGGCACTGAGATTGTTGAGAGGGAGAAGGATGAGAGAGGTGGGCTTGAAGCGAACAAATTAGTCGAGGAGACAGTAGTGAGAACATGATGAGAACTGACGTGAGAGACGTTGATACATGGAAAGTAAGAGTGAGTGTCTGTGTGTGTGGGAGGTATGACTGTGTGTGCGTGTGTTTGTGTGTGTGCAGGGTGGAGTAAGAAAGGCAAAAAAAGTACATCTTCAAAGACTTCTGTAAAAAAAGTGGTGCAGAAGATTCTCATAACAGCAATAATATCAACAAAGCAATGCAGCCTTATTCTCAGAAGATAAATATAAGCAATTTACATGAAAACATAAGGACCCTGTGTCGGGTCAAGTGAGATTATTTACTTGGCTTAGAAATATGCACAGTAGATATTGCTATATTTACCAAATATAATTAGTTCATTTCCTGCAGGATCCCTTGATGAGGATAGATCCAATAAAGCGGCATGAGATGAATCCCTTTCATCATGGTTAAAAAGAGGCAAATGTGGACTAATGAGCTAAAAATGATGCTCTGGATAGAGGAAGAAAAGAATGCCATCATGCCAACGGACTCAAATATTTGCCTATATTGCAGCGCCAAAGTCACACAGCTGCCTGGTGTGAAATCAGGGTGTACTATTTATTGTGGGCTGCAGGCAGTTGCATGCGGTTTTCCTGTTTTCGTAATGGTTGAAACAGAGCAAAAAGGGGTTTCTAGGTTGTGGTCCTTGACGCGTTTGAAAACCTTCAAGAGGGTCGACCTGACTGTTTGTTCTCTTACAGAGTCGCATTTTGCCACCCCATTTTCTCTGTGCACCAGAAGTGTCAAGCACATGCAGAAATAACACTAACCTCTTTACTAGATTAAGCAATGCAGGGTACTGGAGGGTGGAGATAAGCAGAAACCATACTGAGAGGAAGAAGGCAGGCAAACTACACCAAGTAGGTCATGATGTATGAATACGCTAGGTATTGTTTTTCTAGGTCAGCCCAGCTGTTTTCTTAATCTTTGATGATGGGTGATCAATCAGTGTTCAGCTATCAGAGCTGAAACTAGGTGATGTGAGCGTCACGCCTGATAAATCCTATCACAGAGACTGGCTGTTTTCTGCATCCCTTGCTTAATTGTTGCCCTATCCCTCATTAATTGCTGTAAGATGTTCTATGGGCATATACAAGGTAATCAAGTTGACCCTGTTCCAATTTCCTAAAATAATTCTTGTGTTTGCTGCAGTTTTCCAGATGATAGATAGCTTCGGGGACTTCAAGGCTCCTCTTCTCATAAATCATTGTCTGAGGGGGAGATGTAAGAGAGCTAAGGGAACATGGTGGGTACATGGAGGGAGGGGGGGGGGGCTGTGCTGAACAAGAGCATTCAGGCAATAGTACTGTAGGAGCATACTGCAAAGGGCAGGAGAAAGACACTTAGAAACTTAAGTGAGTGATACAAGGCCAGATGGTAATCTTTGGCAGTGCGGTGACACAGTAGAAGGGCAAGGCAGGTGCAGGTCTGTTGATAGAGCGAGTGACTGAGCTACTGGCACGATGACCTCAAAAGATTTTCCGCATTACATTTTTCACACAGACCTACATATCAGCACTGTGCCTCGTTCCGGGCTGCCCATTTCCCTGCTGCTTTGGCTAATCAGAGCACTGTGGCATTCTGGCAGAACTGCATGAGAGTCCCTCCCATTAAAAATTGTGTCAGGATGTCTCACCATCTCTTGACATGCCAACAGAGAGACATTTCTTGAAGCGGCAGTGCTGGCACCGGTTGCGGTTCATACGCATGATCAGACAGTTCTCGTTCTTCACACACATCTTGTAGTTGATGTTCTGCTGGATGCTGCGGCGGAAAAACCCCTGAAACAAACAAACAAAAAATCATCACATGAAACTAGTGCACAAAAAGTGAACAAGAATCGTTTGATTCCACATGATTTATCTGATCAGGCGCTTACCTTGCAACCTTCGCATGCATGCACTCCATAGTGGAATCCAGATGCGATGTCTCCACAGACTTTGCAGAGCAGGACCATTCCACCTGTCTCTGAGGAAGGGTAAACAGACAGTCAGATGAGCCACAAAAACTTGGATGAAGCTATAAATCTTTAGATATTGGTGATATGGAACACGAGGAAAAACTCACTGGTGAAAGTTCCTGTGAACCCGCATGGCCTCTTTGCAGCGATGGGGTGTGTATAGGTATGCTGAGTGACCTGAGCGGCTGCTGCTGAGGGCCCACTGTAGACCTCTGGGAACTGGAACACCAGTTTTGAGGATTGGTTAGTGCACCCTGCTGCCCTGTGTTTCAGCACCCCAATCTCTGTGAAGGTAACCTCCTCTGGAGATGAGGGCTGGGAGTGTGAAGAAGGTGACTGTGTCTGGTACCCGCTAGAGGGGCTGCCGGGGCTACCGGGGCTGGGGCTGCCACTGCCAGAGGAGCCTGCGTACAGGATGACTCCTCCGCTTCCTGCAGACAAGAGGAAAAGGGTGGAGCACACCAGTTGACATTAGAGCTGAGAGGGTGGGGTCAGGTGACTCAGAAGTTCCTAATTAAAGCACAGAATTTCATTCAGACATTGATAAGAAGTGGCATAATTTTGCAGGCTATATCACACTGTAAATAGTTGTTGAATTAAATGAATTATAAACAGTATACATTGCAGTTGGTCATCTGTATTTCCTTAGAAACCGTTCAGCTATTCTACAACATTGGTTGTGATGTAATGTTGCACAACCTCTGGGCATCAGAGAACAGCTCTGAGAATTTGCAGCGTCGTTGCCTCATCCTGAGTGTAACAGGCGCAATGGTGCGCTCAAGCGGATAAAGTGGGCGCTAAAAATACAGCTGGTAGCGCGGCAACAGAGCAGGCAGGCTTCCGCTGGAAGTAGCTACTACCGAAGCGCTATTTTTTTCTAACAATTCCTGCGTCATGCTATTGCAGAATTTATATAGGCGCCGTGCATATATGTGGAATGTTTGTTAGTCGTTCAGCTGTGGTTTCCTCTAAAGTTTCGCTTCCCTCGCATCCCCCCCCCCTCCTCCTCCTCCTCCTCTCTCCCTCTTTCACTCTCTCCCTCTCTCGCACTTCTAGTCATGCGTTGTGGATGAGCTGAGACACGGCCTCACGTGTCTGCGGGGTCTGCTGCCTCCTCCGCTCCAATAATAGCCTCGCTCCCCTGGCACCGTGCCCAGCGCCAGCTAACAGCACGACACCTGACCGCCGCCTCACATGCATGGACTCCTGACACGGTTACTGCCCGAAACAAATCCGCAGTCTCGTGTTGAAATATACAACATTCTGAAGTCAGTGAGATCTGTGTTTATAAACATACGCTGACTGGGAAGCTCCCCGGGCGTGAGGTGGCACCAAGTCTCCAGTCACTGCAGTTCATGCGCCACCAACAGTCGGTGGATGTGAGTCACGTTTTTGCAAAGGAAAAGCCTATTCAACTGTATGGATTGGACTGCTGGAGTAATATATTAACAACTCGATGTACAGTAGAGTCCAACAGATACATTGAGAATGACAAAATTATATGCAAACTAGCGAGAATACTCTATAAATCTGGGCAAATCAATTTAAAACTGCATTTTTGATTTGCTGGCTCATGCAATTGCAAAAGTCTTCAAGACATTAATGATTTCCAACATCCAAAATTCATGACATGGTACAGTGGTTGAACCAGTCCAGTCTTATATATGGAAATCATGCATGCATGGATGCAGGTCCAGTAGGTCTATGCCTGTGTTGCTGTGTGTTGCCCTCTGCTGCACAAGGTATTTGTTTAGCTCAAATGTTTTGATAATCCCTCAACCAGCACGTGTTGGTGGATTTGTTGACTCATGCCAGAGCCACAGACAAACCCATCAGACGCAGGCCTGAGCCTCAACTCTTCCTAAGCTTCCATGCAGACAGTCGTTTGGCCCAACCCCCTACTCCACCCAAACACATTGCATGTCCACCTGAAGACTCACATGTACAGTAAGTGTTTATGAATGACCCCTAGAGCCACCGTGCTGTTAACACTGTCAATCAGCAATCTGTTTTACAGTCCACTTCCGAGTAGTGATAGGCGGATACCAAAACTATCACCTGCATGTAAACAGTGTCATAGTAGAAAGATTAAATATAAACAGACTCTCAGTGTTGTTTTGCACAAGATACAGATGATTCATCTTCCATTTGTTTATATATTATATTGTGACCATAACACATTTATATTGCCACGTGTGGTCAAAGTAGGCATTAGTGTCAACAGTTCACTAATAAAACATGATATTGCGTTTTTTATACTGTTAATGAAAAAACAGCAGGAAGTCCAATATCCACACATGCTTCAAAGTGCTATTTGCAGTCACAAGTTCAACATCACTGCTTCCATTCTTATCAGCAGCCTGTCAACTTCTAAATTGAACTGTTAAGTTTCATATGTATTCATCTATTTCAAATTATATGATATTCTTCTCTTTCCCTTATAAGAACATTCAAATTTCTTGTCAGTGAAATAACTATAGTTCTAGATATAAATGTAGGCAATACCTGCCCTGATATTAGGCTACTTGATACCATCCGTACACTAAACTTTATGCAAACACTGACCATCAAGATATAATAGTGTACCTGCTGCATGGTTAACAACAACATTATTGCAGCTACCAATCTCCACAGGTTTTTCTCTGAGTTTCTTTGCATATTCAATGGGATTTCCCACGCAGGCTTACTGGATCGCCACGCACACTGTCCATGTGCACACAAGCACAGTTACAATTTAGGTCACTGTAGACAGCATTAATTGAGGAGTCAATCAGTCCTCAATGCCCATTTTAAGCTTAGCCTACCCGTGCAAACACTAATCTGCCTGGGACTGGAGTCAGGCAGAGAAACGTGAGCAGTGAGCACTTTCACAAGCACAAAAGCTCCTCTACTCTCTTTTCTCTTTTATCTCTCACTTTCACTGGTTCACCTTATAACGCAGGGCACGGAGAGACAGCATACAGCTAAGGTGAACATTGTTTGTTTGCTTTTGTGGTGTAAAGTTCAGAAACTTGGCATACTGACTTCCTGTGAGCAGCAAAGTGTTTATTATGATATATCAGAAAATTATGCAGACTATAATAGGCAATGGCCAGTAAAAGAGTTATTGTGTGCTACTGAACAGGGGCAAACTGTGAGCACCACTTGTGAGTTTGCAGCAGACTTCATTAACTCAGGCTTGTGTAAGTAGGTCAATATCACAGGAACTTGATAGAATGTGAGCCTCTAGCATCTCTCCAAACTGATGCTGCAACACACACACACACACACACTGGCTCTGGCTCACGCAATTATCAAGAGGAACTCGATTAGATTATCACGGTGGATAGCTGTGATTTATAAACACCAGAATATGATTTGAAAGCTATAGTCAGTTTCCTGTTTTTTTTTTTTTTTTTTGTTTTTTTTTTTCTAGCTGTTGCAGCCAAAACTGGTATCATGTGGCACGCGCTGTGTCAAGACCTGGATTGAAAAACATCCGTTTGAGGGTTATGCGATTTTATCAGCAGGAGGGTAACAACCCTCTCAATGTTTTTAATCCGCTATCTGTTTCAGCATCATTTGGAGGGCGCGGCGGATGAGAGGAGAGGAGTTGTGTTTAAAAGCAGAGTCACGTTCCGGCTGAAACACACCCTAAGCGGATGTGTGCCCTGAACCGATGAGTTGTTGGCAGATGTTGCAGAGTCAAAATCGACTCGAGTCATGTAAAGTGCATGTGTCAGTTTGATGTCAGTTGTCTCTCTAAATGCATTTTAATGCACTGTGCTAATAACTGTTCGTTCTTTTTTTTGTTTTTTTATCTCGGGGTTTATAGCTATGATTTTATCGTTTTTAAGAGATTTTTTTTTTTAGATATACATCTTCATCCTTCCTTGTTGCACTGCTGTGGGCTGGAGGAAAATGATGATTAACTAAATCTTGAATCTTAATGTTGACTCAGCCTCTACCACACTGTGAGGTCTGTGATTCAAACGACCAAACAAAAAAAAATTGCTTTCAGTACAAGCGAAAAGGCGCATGAGGCGGGAAAACGTGACGAGAGGAAGAGAGAGAGGGGGAGAGGAAAGTGAATGCATGGAATCGCTGACCCACTGACCAAGCTCTCCCTCACCATCACCGCAGGCGGCATCAACATAGAGGCGTCCGTGAGAGCTGTGGAAGCGGCGGGAGGCGGGAGGAGGGCCCGGGTATCTCACGCGTCGCACGCGGCTCTGCGAGGGAAGCCACGTGAGGAGGCTTTTGACGGAGCTTTCACTGGGAAGACACGAAGCTGCGCTACAGCCGGGAGCCAGAGCTTCTACAGTCCGCCAGGGGCTTATAATTAAAGAGCCAAATTAAATAGAGCAGCATGTTATCCGGCGAGGTGGTCTTACTGTGCACCACCAGCTGCAGCGCGTCTAGTTCACAAACACTAGTAGGCTGTGAGTCAGACCCACATTTATGATGTTAAAATTCCTATGCAATATAATATAACTTTTTTTTTTCCAGATTCAAAGAGTGCATGTTTAATTGACTATACATTTTTTCCCCTTTAGACGTCCTAATAGGCCTATTTGAAAATATATTAGAACTGTTTGCACGCCAAGAAAAAGTCACACTGGTATGTTTGTGAACACATATATCTGGATTTTGGGGTTCTTGGTCATCGCCCACCTATGTGTTAATGCTGTTTGAGTTTTTGACATGGAATCACTTGTCATATGAAATAGATATGGATTGTATCACCTTTTTACCAGCCCACAAACCAATGTGGTATCCTATTAGCTAGCATATGTTTTATTATGGCTGATTTTATGCAGACCCCCACCCCATCATCACTTTGACTAAGAGTCAAAGTGATGATAGTCTTCAGCTGATGGTGAGGAATAGGCCTGAGTTTGGGGTCTGTCTATTATCAACATGCCAAGATTAAGGCAGAAAACCTCCACAAGGGGAGTGTCAGAGGAAGGATTATTGAGGACATGCAGTGCATGAAGTCATGCAGTTGACTGTGGGGTAAGTCAGTTGTTCAGGCACATGTCTGTTTTTGATACAACATAGGTTTAGTGTTACTAAGCACATTACTGTTGGAGAGAAAAGAGTAATGGCTAATGTACCAGATAGACTGAATATTTGTTACAACTGACCCCACACCAAAGTACAGTTGACCCCTCACTTGAGGTCAAGGTTGTAACAAAGTACAATTTGAATATAGTGCAAACACATATCCCATAATGCATCTTAATTTGCACATAATGAAGACATTCAGTTTTATTGCCAATGTTGTTCTTCTGTAATAGTTTTTCTAAAATTTGGAACAATGTAAGCAATTGAACAGATATTGACCCTGAGCTCCCTCACTTTATGTTTATATGAGGCATCAGCATGTGATCTATCTGGGCTGGTTTTATATGGCATATTAGATATGCTAATAAGTAATCATTACATGAACCTCTCAATGGATGAATGTCACATGCAACCCACACCGCACCACACAACCCAATGTGCTGTGCAGGTGAAATGGGGGCTCTGTGTCAACTTCATTGACCCCTACACACACACACACACACACACACACACACACGCACACACACTCTTTCATTTTATCTGCAGGACTTTATGAGCCATTCCGCCCTCCACTGCAGGTTATGATGGTGTTTATGAGCTTTGTTTATATCACTACACTGAAACTCATGAGTCATGTGCATTCCAATAACCTTATTGAAACATTAAAGATCTGTGAACCCAGTTCAAGGTGGTCCCTTACATTTACATGGAGGATGAGGAGATTTAATTTAAAAAGCCTTCTGGCAAGTTAAAAGATACAGTGTGATTTAAATAAATGACAGAATTTAAAAGCCATTCAATGACAGATAAAAACATATACTCAACTCCCCACTCTGCACGCCCCCAATCCTTCCTCCCCTACACACACACACACACACACACACACACACACACACACACACACACACACACACACACACACACCAAACAGCCTCCAAATATCAAATAACAATACAACACCAACAAGGAAGTCCAGTATGCTGTCTCGATCTGTATCAGCTGACTAATACTACATCTATATATGATTACTCATTTTACTGCCTTGCAAACAAAAACATTGGCCCGTTTATCAATATAAACAGAAAGCAATAACCCTGCGAGTGGGTTGAGTGTTGCCTTCAGATTAGAGTAACATGTTGATGGAGCACAGGGTGCGCCCATCACCTGTGCTGGAACGTGACCGTCACTGTTGTGAGTGATTCACCGACGATTAGGAAGCAGAAAACATGTGTACCTTGGCTGACCTCGAGAAAGCGCTTCCTAATGCCACTTAAGGGATGGAAGTCCTGCGGTTATCAACTTTTATGCTGCAGAGATAGCCTTGATAACAGAAACAAACACGACCTTTACTCCAGAGTGTTTTGTTTTTATCCCCCCGTGAGATGAGAGAGCCCTAGTGCACAGTTAAAGCACTGGTGCTGACAGATTGTGATAACAGTGACAGCCAGTGTACTGTAGCTCCACGTGAGTTTGTTTTCATGGAGAGAAACAGGAAGTGGCCAGCCTCACTACAACCATATGGCGTGTTTGGCTGACAGGAGAGCTGCAGTCCAGGCGCTGCGTTTTGACATTTGAACGCAGAGCAGCAACTTTTTTTTCACAAGTTTGCATAACATTTTAGTACAGTATTTTATTGAACTTAGAAACGGGCTGATTTGATAAATGCCAAAAAAGCGGACACATGCATAAGCCTAATACGTGGTAAACCTAAAATAAATCAGCTCAGTCAAACACTTGCATGTAAAAAAATGACATTTCTTGCACTTATTGGTGCATGTGAAGAACTCACGCATCAGATTGCACAAATAATTGCTAATCATGCACATATTAGGGAAGTAAATCTTGAGCTTTGGGAAGTGGTTAACACAATTTAACCGAAAAAAAGAAGAAATTCTGCTTTGCGTTACATTAATAAAAACTTTGTTACATTTACGCTTAAATCATGAAATAAGAAATAAAAGTTAGACAGACTTAAATTGGTGTAGACTTTGGATTGTTGGCAACGATATGAATGAAAACGTTGAAATGAAAGATCCGGATTCTGACTCTTATGTCATAATCAGCATTGCTGCAAATGTCACTAACATAATGTTAAAGTTAATCTTACCTCCAGGACTGTTGTCCATTTCTCTTGTTGTTGTTGTTGTTGTTGTTGATGTTAAAACTTGAAGACAGACGTCTGTGGAAAAACTCTAAACTGGAGCAAAAGTCTTTTGAAAATAGGTGAAAAAGTCAAGAAATTGCTTTGAGTAAAACACCTGCTCCATGGAGCCAAAAATTGGAAGTAGTGTGGAAATGTGTCCAAGTGCGCGTAAAGTTTTTCACCCAGTCAAAATTGCGGGAAGAGTAGTGTCTCTCACTGTGCTCAGTTGTGCTCTGACTGAGGTAAGTTAGACAGGCCGGTCTCCTCTAAGATAACTGGATGTCTTCTGCGTTCTGGATACTGCGCCTCGGCTCGACCGCGTGTGATGTTGCACGAGCGAGGATTAAACGGTTCTCATGAATTCCATGAAGGTAGAGTCAGCATATCCGTGAACACAGTGTCCATGCATGACACACACACCCACTGATACAAACACCCACATCAATCACGTTTGCAGGTGAGTAGGAAATGTGACCGCCTTTCCGCTCCCTCCAACTTGTGTTGTGTCTGTTTGTGTGGGATTTGGCTCACTCTTTGTATCTCGCGGAGTCCTTTCTCTCCCTCTCTCTCCTTCACGCTTTTGAGCATTTTCATTGGCGGGGATCTGGAGCTGAAGGGAGTTTGATGCGCTTATTCGACCGTGGTATGTGTTCAGTAAAGCCACGCTACATGTGCGCTCTGCATGTGCCGGGGTGAGCGCTGTCCTACTGATACACATTTTATGCAAAATACGGAGCGTGTGGTGCGCAGGGATGGTGAGATTGGAGGATGAAGCACATGGACAATAGGCGTGGCTCACCGTGACTGCTTGTTCTCTGACAAGCAGCGCTGCGAGCTGATGGTAAACACCGAGACATGCCAAACATCGTGCAAGTGCCAATTTTAAAGCCCATGTGCCAAAGGAAACTGTAGATACACCACTGGACCAGTGACAACTGTACAGACATTTAGGTTAAAATTTCTGTCAATAAAAAAATGTAGCCTTGTCTTTGATTATCTTTGCAATGTGTGATTATTTTCTCATTGTGACAACCACACTTATGTTTGACAGTGATATCAGTTTTCAATATTCTTCATCTTACTCCAATATGTGTAAATGTGTTTGTGGCACAAACTCTGATAATGTAGGTGCAGCCGGTGACAAACTGTGTGGCTGATTTCTCAGAACATGCAGGACCAACTTTACTCAGCTTGTGGAAAGCGCCCCTTAGTGGCAATTTATGACATTGCCACATAAACAGGACTCTATTTATTTATTTTTATTTATCTATCAGTCTGTCTATTGATCTATCTAGACCCATTTTATGTGCCATTTCTTAGAATTCTCAATGCAAGGGTACATTTAAATGGCGATTTTGCACATAATTAAAAAAATCGACTTTTGTATTGCCTAAAATATGTTCTACAGAGTCTTAATTCTGCTAGTCACTATAAAAATTATTCACTCTGGTCTTAATATTTTAGTTCTTCATAAATAACTTTAAAAATAAGACATAAAGTTAAGCATGGCATTGGTAAATCATTTTGAAGAATCTGATTTTATTACAGTTTAGTTAAAATAAGTGCAATATATTGGTATACTGTTATGACAAAGTTGTAATAATATGGGATGTGTATTGTTATATTTACTAATAATACAATTACTAGTATTTTTCTCATTTATCTGTCTGTCTGTCTGTCTGTCTGTCTGTCTGTCTGTCTGTCTGTCTGTCTGTCTGTCTATCTATCTGTCTATCTATCTATCTATCTATCTATCTATCTATCTATCTATCTATCTATCTATCTATCTATCTATCTGTCTGTCTGTCTGTCTGTCTGTCTGTCTGTCTGTCTGTCTGTCTGTCTGTCGCTTCAGTGACTCCAATATCCCTTTAATTCCCATATCTTATGATTACTGTGTCTCATGTGTGAAGCACGATAAAGATATTTTCGAATTGATTAGCTGATATGATTAATAGACAATGATAATAAGATTATCATTATGACGGGGCCTTTTTCATGTAAATAATAAAACTGAGTGATGGCTGAATTTCCCATTTAGCTGTATTGTGCATGCTGGCTCACTTACTGGGAAACTTGAATAGTTCAGAGCCATCGTTAATGTTATCAATAACAGCTGTGCTTTCCCTTCTATGACAAGTCAAAAAAAATCGCTCTAATTAGATTTAGTCACAGGAAAATAGAGCAGCTTATTTACTCATAACCAAACACCGAGTCATACCGAGAGTTAATTATTTTGTTTTTTTCTTGCTAACATTTTTGTTTGTTTATTTGTGGTTTCCATCTCTTTGACAGCATGTCTGCTGCGGTCCTCCTTTACGCCGCTGGGGGGAGCCACAGTGCCAGGAATCTGCGCACTCGGTAGCTCCCATCAACGCCCCTGAGCCGCCGGGACACAGTGACGGATTGGCAACAAACGAGGGTAATCTGACAAATGACTGAAATGATCTCTGAGGCGTAAAACCAAACGGCGTGCTCCTTGCAAGCTGCTGTGCTGTCATAGCGGAGGATCTCTCCGAAGACTGGCCGTGACTTTGCTCTGTCTCCTCCTCACAGCAAAACTTCGGTGCGCTTGTCAGTCAACTCTCTTAATGTTTCAAACTTCTGGGGAATGCGCTTCGCTCTTGAAGCCGAGGCTAGACGAGGAAGGTAGGATTGTGTACTTTACATAAATCATCTCCCATGCCGTGATTAATTGGATGTGTCTAAGAATAAACGTAGCTCAAGTTGCGTCAATCCGGGTGTGTGTTTACTGTAATTTATATGCGTGTGTGTGTATGTGTGTGTGTGTGTGTGGTTGTGCTTGTGTCAGACTCACGCACTCATCATGAGAACACGTTATGGCAGGGCACGAGATAATTACAGGCTGCTCGAACTGTTTGTGGACTGAGCAGAACAGAAGTCGCTGCCAACATACACACCTGCAAAGCAGTGCTGTGCCTGAGGCTCAAAAGACAGTCTTCATCGCCGTCTGTCTGTCAGTCACCCATCCCCTAACCGCCCCCTCCCTCACACACCTTGTTGACTGTGTGCTTTATGTGAACGATGCCAGTTAGGTGTGTGGCTAATGAGAGACTTTTGAGTTTATTCCAGGCTGAACCTCCCCGGTTTGTTTTAGATTAGCTTCCAGGACGGTTGATTAAGCTCAGGAAACCAAAGCAAATGAGCAAAGAATGCAGAAAAATTTCCAGTAGTGGACTGTGTGGAATTAGCCTCATGATCTGCAGCGGTTTTCTCTTCATCTGTGCAGGAAAATTGCAAAAGCCAGACCCGTATTTAAACTCGACTTAGTAAACATATACCATATACATATTTATATACTAACCTCACATGTCAAAAAAGCAAAAGCAAATGAAAACTGTGTTTTTTTCCTGTTTCCTGCACAGTATTTAGTGCCCAGCTTTCTCACAAGGGCAGTTTTATGTGCAGGGAAGGAGGCATGGAAAAGAAGACCTTTCCTTTTGAGCTCACAGATTTGCAGTAATTACAGAATCACTTCCATATGTGGCTCTCTGGCTGCCTTCTCGCTGCCCCCACCACCCCTCTCTTCCCCAGTGTTCTCTCTCTTTCCCTCTCCCCTCTTTCATTTGCATTCTTCCCTATTCCTCATTTTTTCTGCTTTTATTTTTTTGGCTTCCTTTCATGCACTCGGAGCATTTTTTTTTTGTAAAACCACAGCTTAAACAAAGTTTATGATAATCAAAACATCCTGGCATTTTTGGCAAAGTGCTGTGCTTTTTGGTGATTCAATTAGACCATGCTTGCCAAAAGAACAAAAAAAAAAGTGTGTGTGCTTCAGTGAGAGAGGAGGGAGAGAGAGAAATGAGACATGGACGGCAGAAGGGAAATGTTGAAGAATACAGAAATATGAAAAATAGGAAAGAAAAAGAATGGGAGCTCAGAGAAGAATTCGAGAGGCAGGAACGGAGCGTGAAGGAGGGAGAGGTGGAACAGAAAAAGAGGCAGAGAGAGAGAGAGAGGGAGGGCTGGAGTAATGCTTTTTGACAGAGGTGGGTTCAAGATGGGTTCATGGTGACATCATGGCTGATTTTTGAGGAAAGTATAGACAGGAGAGCCGTTCACCTTTCATTGGACACACATGTTGGGGAATAGGCAGAGCACTCATGCGCTGGCACACACGCTGGTAGCTGTGTCGACAACCTCTGAATGCACCCCAAAAAATGCACAGAAAGCACACACACTCCCTTTTTGTATTTTCTCCTCCTCCTCTCACTCACTCTCTCTCTCTCTCTCTCTCTCTCTCTCTCTCTCTCACTCTCTCTCTCTCTCCCTCTCCCTCTCTCTCTCTCTCCCCTTCTCTTTTTCCCTTAATGCAGTGAAAAAAAACTTTTGGCTCTTTCACTCTCTTCCAAGCTTTGTGCTCATTTGTTTTTGTTAGAGGAGTACATAGTGGTATATGCCCTTCGGTCCCTAACACATACATCTCTCCTTTGCCATGAGTAACTCATTTTCCTGTGAGTAGTATTCCTCTGAGTATGTTTTTACTTCAAGGCGGTTGGACTCTAAATGAGCGCAGTTTGCCAGGCGGGATGAATGAGCTCCTTCATTTCACAGGATGTGTGTTTAAGTCTGTAACCAAGAAAGTGCAAGCAAGTGTATATTTGTATGTGTGTGTGTGTGTGTGTGTGTGTCCGCACAAACGACTCCTGAGCGGGGTGTGTGCGCTCGCCCTGCGTCCCCTGCCTGTCTCAGTGCGGCACCAAACTTCACATGACATCAATCTGAATGTGGGGAAATAGTGATCTCATTACAGGCATCTTGTTACTGATTAAAACCTGCCGCCACAGGCACCAGCACCCTGCGCCCCTTCTCACTTCCCCACCACCAATCCCATCACCTTCCCACCCCCCCTTCTCCTTCTTCTTCTACAATCCATCCCTCGCTCCATCTCACCCCCTAGTTTTCTTCCCCTCCCCTCTTTCTATTTCACACCCCTTTCTCTCACATTCCCTGTACCAGCGGCCCTCTTTCCTCCCCCTCTCCCCTTCTCTCTTTAACCCCTCTGACCTCACTTCCTCCCTCTCTTGCTCCCTCCATCATCCCCCATTCCTTCTTTCCTCCTCTGCCTCTGCTCCTTTTCCTCTGCCAGCGAGCCCCGGGCCTCTACTCCGTTGCTCCGTGAATGCAAATACGTTGAATCTAAAGTGGAAACACACGACTGAGTACGATGTTTCTATGAATATTTCATATCTTCATAAACACACCCAGAGAAGCTGCAAAGCAACACACTGAACAATGCCTGTGTTTGCCGGATGACTTCCTGTGAGGAATTGCCTGTGTGCGTTTGACTTTTTGTCAGAGCACACACTGTGTTAGGATTGATGTCAGGGCAGCGCGTTATGATGTCACAGGCTGAAGTTAATGATACGAGTACGTTGGGGGGCCATAGGCCATGTTTCCAGTGGTGCCCGGAGAGAGAGATAGCACCCTGATCTATCTTCATTATCCCCCACTCTGCAGCCTCCCAGACACAATGATCATAAATCTCTGCCTGGAGCACACTTCACTGACACTGAAACACAAACACTAGTAACCTCTGACCCTCTCGCTGCTACTGCCTACACACACTCATCCATGCACACAGACGCAAACAGACACACACATATTCGTAAGCGCGGACGTGCGCGCTGCAAGAACGCACACACATATGCAAAGCCTAAGCACACGTACACACACAACCACACACCCCTCCCCTTGCTCAAGCTCACTGTCATAATTTAATAAGGAGCACAGCATACACTGAGCGCTGACACACACACACAACTATCTTCATGGTTTCAGTCAGCCTGATGAGTAGAAATTCACACTTAACACTTCACATCATCTTTATGGCTAACACAGACTTAGTTCCACCGTGTCCTATGGCTGTATTTACCTTCTTGTTTCACATTACACAATTGCTGATTTAGTACTGCTATGTAAACAGTTAAGGGATTTCGATTAGCCTTAGCGGCCTCATAAGCAACACATAAATCAAATGTAAACGAGATAAGGATCAGCTGAAGGGCCCTTTTGCAGTATGGCTTAGATCTGTGCTTTCTGAATATAAGGTTTCTGCAAAAAGGCAACAGCGCCTCTTACTGCTTATCCATCCATTTACCCTGATTATGTACTGGCAAATCCACCTCAAAAAAATGTATGAGAGAACATTTCAGTAGGCTACCGCAGACCATGTGTGGCTGTAAAGATCGGAAGCGTGTAGGAATGACGAGAGCAAGGCTAGGTGGCACGGTTGTTTTGTTTTTTTTGATTTTATTCTGGAGGCATATTAGGTTCAGTGTCTTTGAGGATATGATTTCTGCCAGTATCAGACCTGTTAGTATGATTTACAAACATATATATATATGTATATCAAGTCTTTAGGTATCTGAGAATACTAAAAGAATAGTTCCACATGTTGCATTAGTTGGAGATTCTGCTTCAGACTGTGAGATTTAGGAGAGCGTGAAGTGATGCATGGCCAATATGCCTGAAGGGCATTGTTTTAAGTGAAGTTTTGGAAATAAGTAGTGCATGTATAAGTTGGTTATTTTGAAAAAGCTTGCTGCACTTGGTTAAGAATCGAGTTAGGCTAGATGTTTCTTATTTTAGAAGCATGCATGTGTTTACATTGACTTGTTGTTGTTTTTTTTCTTGACAAAAGGGAAGTTGACCTATGCTCTGCTGAAGGAAAAAGTGCCCGTTGAGGTGCCAGTTGAGGTGTGCCTTCTCCTCCCAGTTCTGAGGTTTGAGGTGCTCCTCATAACCAAAACAACTTGAGAAACATTACATTCAGAAAAACAGGGCACACGCCCAGAACCACAAACACATAAACACAGATCTGAAACACATGATCTCATATGGAGAGAGGGGCACGTTCAGGGGCACACCCAAATCTGTCGCTGCTGCCGCTGCTGCCGCTGCGCAACTCTGCCATCTCACACGGGACTTCCCTGCAGCTGATGTGCCACCACTAGTTTCACTTTAGGAACTGAAGTGATTTACATACAGAAACCTTCAGTTTCTCTGATTTTTGAAAAAAAAAAAAAAAAAATTTCCAACTGCATAACGTTTTGCAGGATGTTGACAGATGTGTATCCCAAAAAATGTTTGATTCCAGCTTTGAATGCCAAATTCTGGTTTTCATTTATCCTCAATAAGTGCAGAATATTTTAGACATTGTGTCAGCTTTCTTTGTGTACTTACCAAGAACCTACTTGTGTTCACTTCCTCATTTAGTTCCAAAAGGGTCACCGTACTTGCTTACAGTATCAGTATAGTGTTAATGGTAATAAATACTAGTGATTTATTAAGTCTGCTCTGGGAAGATTGTCACAGAAACATTGAAAGCAATAAAACATAGTGCCAAACACAAAATATGAGTTACACATAAACACCACATACAACACATGCCTGTACTGAGCAGACAGGCCCATTACAATCGTTCCATAAATTGATCACACTGGGAATAAATGACGAGGTGAAACTACTTCTTGGAGGAGGAAACCTATTGGCTCGCCATTAAAACAGCGTCTGTGTTAAATCAAAACATCATAAAGTGGATGATCTGTGTTGTTCAGGATACTATAACATCCTCTCCTATTGAACGGCATTTATTGATTAAACACGAATGACCTGAGATCACGACATGGCTCCGCATTTCGACTTTCACAAACAGTTTGTAGGTAAATCGACTCTTTAGCCAAGGAGATGAAGGAGAGAAAAAGAATTCACCCGAGAGACAAAGAAGGGAGAGAGAATTAAAAACAGAAACTTAAGCTCTCTGGGCCTATTTCTTCCCTCCAGGCATTTTGTGGCTTGTGAAAAAATGTGCTGTATATTTGAAGTGTTGGGTCACGTGACAAAGGAAGGCTTTATGAATCAGAGAGTATAATTATTTCTTATTGAGTGAGAGAGTGAGTGTGTGCCTGTGTTTGGGGAGTGAAAGAGTGATTTTAAGAGGTAGAGACTGAGAGAGAGGAGGAGGAGGAGGAGTGTGAGAGGGGGAGTGAGGGGGAGAGAGAGAGAGAGAGAGAGAGAGAGAGAGAGAGAGGCGCTCGCTGCTACTCTGTCTTTGCTGTCAGAAGGACTCTCTGATGAACGTACACACGTCTTTTCTCCTTTTTTCCCTGGCTAGCTCCGCTCATCAGACCCTCCCGTCAAGCAATTCATCTCTCCGTCTGCCTCACTGACACCGGAGCTGGTGAGTAAGTTACGCTTAAAAAAAAAAGAAGTTTAGAATCAGTAACTTAAGTCATTGTTTGTCTTCCTTTTCCTCATTCTCCCTTTGTTAACAGAGAGAGAAAGAGAGAGGCTGCATTTTTTGGGAATGGGTCGACAGTTTTAATTGAAGACAGAGAGTGAGTGTGCAAGACACTTGAGAGCCTCTGAGACAATTAATCATCGCTTTACCGAAAGCCGACCAGATTTTCATGTGTAAACACTAAAACATCCCAACACACATGTTTGTTTGCATGCCGCGCTATAGTATGTCTGCTTCGTTACGTGTTATTAAAGTGAGAGTGACACTTGAGTTTATATGAAAACATAGTCGAGCATGTGTGTGTGCCTGTGTGCGCATATGTGCTTATTAGTGAGTGTTTCAAGTGTTACCCAGCGCCTGTGGAGCTCTTTATTATTAGCATATGTGCGTGAGTTAGTGTGTACACGCTTGCATGTGTTTGATGTCTATGAGTGTGTATTCACCGGAGGAGTCACCAGTCCTTGACCTGTTTTTTTTTTTGTTTTTTTGTTTTTTTTATAACCAACATATGAACACTTGGAAAAGAGAAGCATTGTTTTCCACCGTTTTAAACAGCAGAGGCTAATTCCTGTGGACTGAGGTGTGTCTGTAACTCTGCTCTTTTTAGTTTACATGGACGTTTATTCATTGTGTTCTCATAGTTAGCAGCGTGTCACTGAAGATTATTTATTGATGCTGGCATATGTGCTAGGTTAACAGGTTCCACTTGTTACAACCATGTGTAACACAGTGCATTTAGTGCTGCATGATTTAGATATCAGATAAAGATCCAGCACCTGATGTCACAGCATGTTTTCACTTGTTTCATGTGTCCTTGTCCCCGCAGTGTAGCTTTGGTTTATTGCTTCAGCAGTGACTGGTCAGTAGGTAAACCGCCGCAGCTGGACTGCCTTTGCTTTGCACCTGCTGTCCACCGCTTATTTCCCCTGGTGGACCTGACATAAGTGTGAGGACTGAGTGATAGTTTGATTGAAGTGGAATGAAAAAACACCCACGTGGCCTAGTGAAAGGTGTCTGCTGAAGGCCGGTGATATCTGTGTCACCATCCTCTGTCATCTGGTGTATCTGTTTGACTCAGATACAGACTGTGACATCTGGAGTAGGAGAAAAAGGGAGCTCATCTCCAAGGCAGAGTAATATCACCACGCTCTCCTCCTCCAGAGCACCACCCATGGTTCTTTTTTTTTTTTTTTCGAGGACAGGCTGTCCATACTGAGCAGCTTTACCTTCATGGTGTCCAGTCACAGCCTTGTGCTTGTCTTCTGTGACAGCTTGGAATCACTTATTATTTGTGCTTGTTGTTATAGACTCCAGATGGCTCATTAATATGTCATTACTCATGATTACTGTACTTGTGATCATAAGTGTGGTGTTTTTCAGCTTTATCTGACTCACCAAAAACATGATCCCATTCTTGTTGTTGGGAATATTCACACATTAAAGCTGTTATACTGTTATTGTCTATCAGTACAGATCAGCAATTAAATACTGGCAAGATGTACTGTATTTCCATGGAAATAACTACTTTGGAACAAAATCATAAAATATGAATTTCTCTTTTATTGAAATAGTGTGATTAATGGTAGTTTGTCAGTCATATGTACCTTGAAGTTAAGACATATCTGGCATGGATCAAAAGTTTAATGTCATCAGAAAATGAATTAAAGAAGGAGAAACACCAATGATAATAATGACTTTTTCCTTTGTTAAATTTATTAAAGTAAAACTATTAAAGCATTAAAACACCCAACACATAAAACTCAACGTTTGTACAGTGTGTTTTTAACATAATAACAACATCTGATGATGTGATCATAATTTTCAGTTGTAGGTGAGAAGATGAGGTTTTGTGGAAACCACTGAAACAACAGTTGACACATAAAAGCTTCTGTATTGCAAAATCTGCCAACAGTCCTTCTTCGTGGCATGACTTTGAGCAGTAAATCTAGGAGTTGCTGATACCTGTCTTTTTCTGGAATTTCTATAGCAATTAAGGCCAAGTGGTAGGGAGGGGTTACACAGGTGGTTTTGGGGGATTTCAAGGAGCTTTCCGCCACCATACTATAATTAACAAGGAAACTATCTGCGCACCATTTCCTATGTCTATTTTTGCAGGTGTGCCGCTCTGATTGTGAGGATTTACATTTTCAGCCTGCCTCTGAGCCCTCATTAGAAGATCTTTTGGCACAACGTTAAACTTCCGTGAATGTGTGTTTTGCATTTTGTACTTGCATGTGTGTGTTTGGGCCTGCTCGTGTCTGAGTATTGCTTTGATACCTCGGGCGAAAATCAGTGGTGGTGGTGAAACCCATCCATTACGCATCTCTTTTATACAGAGAAAGGATTGTTTTCTCTCCGAGTTGAGGAAGAGAAACGCCTCCATAGCATACCTGTATTAATCCTCTCTTAGTAATTACAAAATGAGACGTGTTATTGCGCCATCTTTACCCTTCAAATCTGGAGTAGCCATCATACTCTTGCCTCATTGAACTTTCTTCGTGTTGCTTTATTTCCTGTCTCTCTGACCCTCCTCATTTCTCAAAACTTCTCTCATCGTCTGTCTTTGCCTTTTCCTGTTGTGGTGTGTTTTCTTGTTTTGCTGGACCCACTGCTGGAGTCTCCATGTTGAGTACTCCAAAGAGCTCTACCACATCATGGAAACAGCAAGCTGTCAGGATGACTTCATCATGTCACAAAGTGTTTTATGTCTGACTGTGAGTTCTCACTCTTTCCATACTCTTCTCCACCACTGCAAGTCAACACAGCCTGTTTTGTGACATTATGTTTAAACAAAAAAAGAGAAAGTGAGAACAAAAAAAGAGATTAAGGGATTAATGTTCGATCATTTATAGGTAAAAAAAAAAACAAGGATTGCATAATGACACTCCCTAGTGGAAATCCTGAAAAACAATACTTCTTTAACTGACAAATGATTACTCAGAGGTGCTACTTTGCGTTGTTGCTGTAAGCAAATACGTGTTTGTGTGATACCAAGAGCAGGCAGATGTCAAACAAGTTTGAGGTGAAGGAATGCAGGTTTGTTTGGAGACACTGGACTGTCTGTCACTGGGTGTCTGTCTCAGAGCCATTAGCCAGGCACTTGTTGAAAGGCTGGGAGCTGTCAGCTTTGCATCAGATAATAAAGTGTTAAGGATATTGTTTTCACAGCCAAAATGCTGCTGACGCCAAGATCAGATAACGCTCCTGTGATTCTGTTCTGAACATTTTAATTTGTCTGTGACAGTTCTGAGTACATAAACTGTTTTCTGATGGTAGTATATGGGCATATTAAGCAGCGATGACAACGCTAAATATTCATTTTGCTCCAAGCAGTTAGAAAGCCAGTCTGTCAACTCAGTGAGGACACATGGACTGTAAAATCATTGTTTTACTGATGTGGTAGTGTGACTTCACCCACGACCCAAAACTTAAACATAACCCTCTCTGCTTCAAACAATTTCCTTTACAAAGTTGCCGAACATAAATCACTTTCTGCTGTTGACAATTGGAAGACTGTGCCTCGAAGACATGCTCAGTTTTCTGTCAAAAAATGAACAGGAGTGGGCAAGTCAGAGGTGGAAAAAGAGTGAGAGGGCTCTGTGATTCTGCCAAGCTTTCCTGCCAGGATACATGGTACTGTTCATTTATCTTGAGGCTGTGAATTTACAATTCAGTCCTTCCAGTAAAAGTTTTGACTTGCTGCTCTCGCCCTGGCTGATTGACACATATTTTTATTTTACCTTGCAGAAAATTTCTTAAAATTGCACATTGTGGCCTTTTGGAGAGTTCAGGAAACCCAAAGAAAACCTGTGAACTCACGCAATCGCAGATGGCAGGAAAGTGTAAAACAAAAAGTAGTCTCCGCTTGAGTCAGAAAGCGAAGAGAAAAGCCTCAAAAATGCAACTTCAAAGGCAAATATCCAAATAAACACACAAATATAACTCAATATAACATTGCACACAATTACTGTAAAACATTTTTTTTGTTCTTTTTCTTGACTGGAATAAGAAACATCCTCCAGTAAACAAACTGGAGCAGCCATGGCACCCAGAATCCTGCTCATATACGCCGAGTAATCACCTGTGGTTTCTTCTGCTGACTAAAAAAAACAGCTGCCTTTCTTGGTTGTGTGGTGCAGAACTTCCTGAGATGCCGTGATTTATTTGTTATGTTTGACTGCAGTTCTTATTGCCTGAGGGGCCTCGCTCCGTCACAACGGTTAAGGCACAATTGTTGTTTTGCTCACAGAGGATTTGATACCCTTTGTTTGACAGACATTCAATCTGTGGGAACTGCGCTCTCCCTCTCTCTCTCTCTTCTCTCTCTCTCTGTCTTTTTTTACTCTTGCTTGATTCTCCATTCTGCTCCGTCTTTTTGTCGAAATCCAAACTCTTCAGCAAACAAGAGAATCCTATTCTCTCTTAAGCGTGCCCCGTCTTGTGGCGCTGTCTCCAAATTGCCAGCTTGATTGATTTCATTTCATTTGCTACACGGCGTTTTGTCCTGATAAAATCAATGGGTTATCTCAAGTGTAACCAATGAGTCTGCTTTAACATGATGAACTACTGTGAGGTCTGACACTCCACTATTTACAGAAACAACCAAAGTAAATTTAAACCCGCTACAGTGCACGTCTTAGGCAATGATGGAAAGTCCCAGCAGCAGCCCTGAACCCACCCATAGCTGGCCCTGGTGCTCCTCGCCTGCCTGGCCGCCTGCTGCCTCCTGTGTGCCCCCCAGGCTCAGGGGAAGTGGGGAGGCCCTCTATGCCCATTTGGCCCTGGCTAACAGGGGATGAGGTCACTCCAAATTCCCCTTATCCCCTTATAGCCCCAGACGGGCTGGCGAAGTGAGCCTACCACAGGACCCAACATAAAACATAAATGGCTCTGTAAAAAGCTGCTGGGCTGATGTGACTCATTAAAAAACACTGGCGCCAACTCTTTTATTAATTCATTATTGTGTTTGGGGAGAGTAAAGTTACTGGGTTCTATTTTAAAAGGCTGTGTCTCTGTGCTCTTTAGTTCTCTCTTTCTTTCTTTGTCTCTTTCTTTCTATGGCATGTGAATGAATGTACAGTGGCATTGCGGTTTATTGTGCAACGGTGAGATTCTCCGAGTGGGCTGCACATTTGTGGGCCACAATACTGGATTAGTATATTGATTAATATACAGTTGATTCTTCCTGTGGGAATACAAAAGTCACATGCATACAGTCATACTCTCTGCCATGAATCTTCCCCTCACATCTTCCTTTTTCTCTTTCTCCCTCTCTCTTCTCCAAGCACTCACAGACAGATCGTACTGCCTTTATGAGGCCTGCTTTGAGTTCATGAGGCAGATACCCAAACGGGCCAAACGCTGGCCAAGTACCGTACTCGTAACACACATGCATACATGCACATGCACATTATGAGCCTGTGTGTTGCTGGCAGTTTTGTTTTTCCAGTCTGTACCTCTTCTCCCATTAGGCCCACTGTGAAATCTTTAGTGATGTTTTTGTGTGTTAGCCACACAGTGGAACCGCCACACAGGGTCATGGTACAAGTTGTATAAGCAGTAGAGGGATGGAGATGAGGTGCGGGTGGGGGGGTGGTGGGGGGGGAGGTGGAGGAGAGGATTAGGTATAAGGACATGATTATAGAGAGGAGACGTGGGGTGGGTCAGAAAAGAGGGAAAAAATCAAAGGTAGTTTGGATGAGGAATAGACTGAAAAGGAGAAAGAAAGCAAGGAATAAGGAGAAGGAGAAGGAAAAAGAAAGATGGCAGCATGGCTGTGTTGGCAGGATGGGGGTGGGTGCCTATCGGCGGCTGCTCCTTCCTGAAACGTGGCCACCCGAGCCTGCCTGGGCCCTGGATGCACATGTGGAACAGTTTACTGTAATGGAACTCTAAATTAGTGGTGGTTTGAAGCTGCCTGCAGCAGTAGGGTGTAATTAACTGGCTCTGTTGAAAGAGAAAGAGCCAGAAAGAGAGGCAGGGAGGGAGCCAGAGCCCTGGAAAAGGCAAGGGGTGAGAGGTGTGTGTGTGTGTTAGTGGGTGCTCTCACACATGTGTGTGGAGTTTTTTTTTTTTTTTTTTTCTTTTTGAGTGCTTGATTGCATGTGTATGTGTCTCAGACAGTGTGGTGCATATGTGTGCGTCTTGGAAAGCTCTCCCTCTTTTTCCTGGGCACGGCGCCACCTCTTAGTGCCCCCCAGTGCCCAGACCCTGTCACTGTTCTTCTGCTGTGCGTTTTTCGCTCAGTTCAGCAGTTCACTGGTTCAGCCTCAGATCCCCCCCCCCTTCACTCATTTCTTTGTTTATACCGAATTCATTACCAAGATTTTTTCCCTGTCTTTTCTCCCGGATTCACAAGCCACAGCAGTTCCACATTCCTTGGCTCTGCTCTTTTTCAAAGCCACATTTAAAAAACAAGCTGATCACACCACCCACTCATAAAATCACGCTAGGGAAGTGAAAGGCAAAAAGAAAACATGAAAAAGAAAATGGGAGGCTTTACCAGGATTTTTTTTTCCCCCTGCTGTATTAACAGTCAACAGTGGGGCATAACTGCTGCCTTGTCCACACTTGAGCCTGACTTGTCTGTGCCTACTGTGTGGAGTCAAAGTGACGAGCGGGCTGCAGGAGGTTAGAGCCAAAATGACTCTGTGGGATGAGAGCCTGACCTCAAGAGAAGATAGTTGGAAGTGACAGCAGCAGTTAGCAATCAGTGGATCTCATTTTCCCTACCCCCTACCCCCCCCCCCCCCCCCTTCCACCCACCACCCCCCCCCCCCCCCCCCCTTCTTCGTGCTCTGGACCCCGTGTCTGGGCCTCTGGTCCTGGGGGAAAGAGGCAGAGAGGCAGGCTGCTGTGCTAGGCTGGCAGCAGGAACAGAGGAGCTCTTTATAGTAGAGTTCTGGTGATTTAAATCATATGGCATAGCCTGGAATCACTGTAGAAGTCTGGAAGCTCTTCAAAACTGCAGGAACAAGAGCTCTCTCTCTTTTTCTCTCTCTCTTTTTTTTCCCCTCCCTCCCTCCCTCCTGCTCTTCCCTGTTATAACTTTTTCCAAACTTCTTTCTTATTTTCTTTTCCCCTCGCCCAGTCCCAGTTTTTCTGGCTTTTCCTCTCACAGCTCACTCATTCTTTTTCTCTCACGTCTTTATCTGTTTTGGTTCTTGCTGTCCCGTCCTTCCTCACTTCCTCCTTCCTTCCCGTTCTCTCATACCTGTTGGTATTTTGCACATCCTTCTTGCATTATAACTGTGGATAAACTATTCTCCATCCCAGAGCGTAGATGGATCATGGTCTCAGAGTTGATGTGAGGTGAATCGTGTTTATGGAATCTAGAGAGGATCTGAACACAAACCACTGATTGTATCATCATGTCCATGCCAATCAGAAACACTTATCCTCATGTTTTATGTGGTGAATTTATTAGTGAGAAATAACAAATGTGTCTGCCTTATCTTCCCCAGAAAAGTGAACTGGATGACTCTTCTAAAGTGGAGTCTGGCGTTCCCTCAGTAAACCAGAGGTCCCGTCGTCACTCATCCATTCCCCAAACCCTGAGAGCCTTCGAAAGGACACGGATTTCGACTTTTCCGGGGATTTCCAGGTGTTGTGAGAGTGTTCCCTTCAGCCAGCGGCCTGCTGCGGACCCCTGGGTGCTCCGTCGTCATGGCTACCAACAGGGAACAGCAGGTGGGTCACATGACCGGCTTCCCACCTGCTGTCTACCCCTTCGCCTTCAACTCCATGAGAAGCCACTCCCCCTTCGACCTGCTGGCCAACAGCAGCCTGTTTGGGAGATTTGGTGCTGACCTGCCCAAGGAGATGGCTGCTCTCTGTAAGTCATTTCCATCACTGCGTGTGTTTGACTTTTCTTCCTTCTCATGTATCGTTTTCCATTTCAACCTTAACTACACATATATGGCTCATACCTTCATTTTAGTCAACTCACATGTAACATTTTAGGCGTCCACTGGAAAAAGGAAAATACAGCAATTTAAATTGCACTTCATTATGTGTAATTTTGTGGAAATGGAAAACTTTAGGGTCTGCTTGTGATATAGGACGAGTGGTAGAAAAAAAAAATCCCAAAAGAAACCATGAGGGAAAAAGTCCACTTTCATCAATACAATGATTACTCTGCTCCTGTGGTTTCCTTATAGATGCTTGTAGATGGTGTGGTTGTGACCACAAACTCTGGCTCTGGGTTCGCTGGTGTGTGTGTGTGTGTGTGTGTGTGTGTGTGTGTGTGTGTGTGTGTGTGTGTGTGTATCTGGACCTCTCACAGAGCTTTTGTGAGGCAGGCAACCCACAAGTCTGCAATTAGAGACAAAACAACATTCTTCCAGTGTGAGGTGATGAGTGCTCCGAGCATCAACACATATCTGAAAAAGTGCAATAAATATTGGAAAATGAGCACTCTTGCAATTCAAACACGTAATAGAAAGAGCATAAAACACACCTTTTTTAATTGCACAGAAAGGTGAGCTGGAGGCAAGATTCAAACCACAACAGTACACTCCAGTTGTTTGAGAGTTGTAGTTTCAAATTTGAACACAGGGGGCACTGTTGTATTCTGAAGCGCCAGGATGGGATGATGTATGGAACACAGAGCACAAAGAGGAGATTGTTGGCAATCCAGAGTGTTTTTCTGTCATGGAAAAACTAGCCAGATTACACACGCGCTGCTGACATACATTGCTCATTGTTCAAAACACCTGCTTGTTTCAAAACGCTGCTTTTTAATCAACGTCAGGATTCTAGGTCAGGGAGAAAACCTCTGCTGCAGAAACTGCTGCTCAGGATGTTAGCATAAGATAGAGGAAGACAGAGATAGAGAGAGAGAGAAAAGAAGGGGCGCTTTCATTTAGGCTAGGGCATGAGGTAAAGGTAAGCAGGAGTTATTTGAAATCTTATCTGGGTGCAGTGCTAAAGGGGCGGCAGGTGGTGGTGGGTGGTAGGTGGTGGAGGGGCTATAATGGGTGTGGGTGGCAACAGCTGAGTGCAGAGCCCCCCTGCCTGTGTATGCAGTCCCCCTCTCTCCCCCACCACAGCATGCCTGAGCACCTCTCCAGCCTTTCAGCCGTCAATCACTACCTCAACCCCCCCCCGCCCCTCCTCGCCGCCGCTGCCCACCTAATCCTCAAGGTATTTTCACAGAAGCAGAGAGAGAGAGAGAGAAAGAGAGAGAGAGAGGGAGAGAGAGAGAGCACCTGGGGGTAATGTCCTAGTGTGGTGGAATCCAAGAACACACCCTACTAGGAAAACACACAGATACACACATGCAAACACACCACCAGAGACACCCTTCCCACTCTCTCTATTTCTCACACTGCGCACAGAACACTTCTTTCATCTAAAAACTAGAAACATACCCCTGACGCAGAATGAAATCCCACAGCACTGACAGATGGGATTCTTTCTGGTTTTTACACTGGCATGAGTTAAAACAAAAACAAGTATCAAAGCACAAACAGACACAGGCAACCACATGCACTGTAGCTTCATACATGACTGCTTGTACTGACACATCCACGCTGGCACTAGTATCGTTCACAAGGGTTAAAGGAGCATAGTTATTTGGCTTAAGCTCTGCGACGGAGCTTAAACAAGGCCGGGGTCAAAGTTTAAGTCGGGATCATAGTGACAATTAGCTTCAATTCAAGATTTATGTGTTGAGAAAAAATTTTGTTATCCCTTTATATTGACTAATATCAGCTTTACAGATGATCCAGTATTACTTACAGTGAATATTAGGGTTGATGTTATTATGAATTTGTTTCTAGGAGACTCAAATCAGCAACGGATCTCTGTATTTTTTTTACCCCAGTAATTACCTGTAAACTGTCTATAATTCTTTAGTTCATTCTATAAAATGTCAAGAAACAGTGCAGAGCATAAGTAATGCCCTCAAAGTTTTTGTTTTGTTCAACCAATAGCCCATATCTCAAAGATATTCAGTGTAAAATGATATAAGCACAGTTAATCTGAGAATGTGGAACTAGCGTATGTTTGGCATTTTTGTTTAATAAATGAAGAATAATCAATTATCAAAATAATTGTTGATTCATTTTCTCTTAACCTCTTTTGCACTGCATTTGAGTTAAAGCTCTTACAAAAACACATCTTAGTATCAGTTTTAGTATTGGCCCCTGGATGAAAAACTCTCAGCTGTTGGTATCGGCTTTTAAAACATCCTATTGGTGCATCCTGTGACAAGGAATGTTACAAGTCATTTTACTGACAGCAGTCTCATTCCCTGCTCTCTTAAACGTTAGCAGGGAAGACAAAAGGCCTCAGTTTGGACATTCCCCAGGCCCTGTTTTTCTTCTCCTTCTACTTCTTCTCCAGGAGTTGGCTTAACAGGCCAGCTCATTGTTGTCAGGGCTGTCTGTAGGCCAGACTGAGAAAATACCTTCCACATAAAGGGAGTAGTACTGCAGATATTTCTGTGTGTGTTTGTGTGTGTAATAAATAGTACTGCATTCTTCCCCAGCTTCATTGCTTCTTGCGTAATTGCAAGTCAGAAAGGTAGCCCGGGTGACACCTACCTTTGTTGGGTGTGCATGCTGTGCCGACAGGTTAGAGCACCTCCCAGAGCGGCGCTCTGTTTTGGCACCACAGTGTCTTTGGAAATACCTGTTTTGCACGGAGGTGGGAAGAGACAGGAGAGGGGAGGGATGGCGTAGGCAGACTGTGTTTGCACATGTAGAGATAGTAAGCTTTTCTTCGCTCTTAATGCATATACTGTATGGAGGAAGTAGGAAACCTTAAAGCTACTGTTTAATGTACATTCAAGTCATGTGAGAATGAGACTCACTGAGCGTGTGGGTGTGCTGCAAGACTCCCATCCTTTCCACCCATATCTTTATAAATGCGCAAAGGCGTTCATCCATGTCAGGGCCTGACGGCTCTCTGTGCAGTGTGTAGCAGAGGCCGTTATCAGTTGATCCCTGTCATTATAGGAGCCCTTCAAACAAACAGTTGGAAGCCCATTAAGGCCACTTACTATGTGATAACATCGCCACTGAGCCCTGAAACACCTCTCTAAGCTTTCACCAATCAGGGCCGGAGCCCTGGCCTCAAAGCCAGCCACAGGGATGTTTTGAAAAGCTGGTAGGTCATTTCCTTCAGCCCACACGGCTCGGACCAAATTCTGAAGTCCTTTGCTTGGCTCAGATTTTCCATTCAGACCATAATTTCTAGCTTTATGTTGAGTGACGCAAACAGAAAACTCATGAAGGGCTCAGCTGTGAGAGTGTGAGCTGCATCACAGTGGGATGAAATTAAAAGCATTGTATTAATAGAAAGGAATGAATAGCTTGTTGAAACTTGTGTAAAAGCTGCCTGAGTCTGCTCAATTGTGCCTCAAGTGGAGACAAAGTGAACAGTTGAGCTGTTTATGTAAAGTGTGTGTTGGGTATGGATTTATACACCACACACGAATGCACACACACATTAGCATATTGGCTGCCAAGCATATATGCATCCACACTCAGGCACAAACACGCTTGTGCACACACACACACACACACACACACACACACACACACACACACACACACACAGACTATTAAGTCAGGCAGACTGTGAAAAGGACCAAAATGTTCCAACCAAAAAAATATCCTCATGCAGAGTGACATAATTAAAAACACTCATTGCATTCTTACACACACACACACACACACACACACACACACACACATAAGGAGGTCATGTTGGCTTAGGGAGCTCGGGGAGTTGCGTAAAGGAGCCATTTTGGTGGGAAATGTGGTATGAGAGGGAATGTAAAAAGCGAACATTTAAATGGAGGAGAGGGACAGCAGGGAAGGATGTCGACTAGCAGAGTTGAAGCTTTCTCCACTGGAGGGGAAGCAGAGCACAAACTGCACATTGTACCGCTTTATTTATTTTCATAAAGGCTGAAGTGCTGGGTTTCAGCCCAGCCTTGATGGAGTTGGGTACGCGGTTGACGGTTAGATTTGTCTGGGTGCATATGTGTGTGCTTATGTGGGTTTATATATATTTGAGAGGAGCAAGGGAGAGAGACGAAAGAGACAGTGAGCTGTGTATGGATATGAAAACGATAAGCTCGGCTCTGCTGCCACTCACTTCTTTGTAGCCAGAAACTTCCCTAAAGACACAGGGAGACAAAACTCCCATCTCCAGTTTTTCTTCTCCTCCTGCATGCTCTTTAGAGTCTTTACAAACTGTGATGTCACCTGTCCACCTACCTTTTGAAACTGTGAAAGGCCCTAGGAGACCCGAGTGTTGACTTTTCTGTTTGCTCTCGAGAACAAAGCCAATCCATCCCTGACCGCCGTCAATCTTTGTGGCATTTACTGATCTCTTTTAGATTTATTGGTGGGAAAGAGCAATGGCCTGAGACTGCAGTGAAAACATTACAAATGAAAATTTCAAAGAACAACTTCAAGATTAGTAGATTAATAGAAAACTCTTTGGATTGCAGACAATGCATGCAGTTGAAGGTAGATAGTTAAGTTCATGACAGATGTGGTCATCACATACGGTTGATAAGAGTGAAATTCGCAATGCTAGGACTGGACCATTTGTGTGTACTTGTGTGTGTGATGACAGCATGTGCGCAGTGCTGTTTGGCTGTGTCCTTGATCTATCAGTGAGAGTGGAGCCTCCTTGACTTTAATAAACAGCTCTGCATCGTCTGACATCCATGCTTTCATCTCCCTAGGAGACCGCTAGCCTCAAGATGACAACTCTACTAGGCACTCCACTCCTTTTTGGAAATCGATTCCTTCTCACATTTCTCTTTTTTAAATTTTTGTAACCAGTGCAGGAAATGATTCAACAAATAGAGTGGAAAATGGACAGAAAGGTTCACTTTGTTCTTCCAGACAATTTAGGCACCCAATGAAGGAGGGTTTTTTTTTTTTTTGTGAATTTGATAGTGAGTGGAATATCTGCTCCTCCGATGATATCCACCTAAACCCTGTTGGCTTACGCACTCTCGAGTTCCCCTCGCTCTCTCCTCTCTCCTTTCTTTCTCTGTCCTCAGCCTTCACCTTGGATTTCCTCTTGTTATCCCTCTCTGCAAGTTGGAGCCAATTGCCCTAAGTGCTGGAAATTTGCTGAAACTTTGTGTTTGTGTATTAGTGTGTGTGCATGCTTGTGTGTGCCTGCATGCTTGCGTGTGTGGAAAGTCAGCAAAGGTTTCTGGTAAGGGAGAGGCCACAGAGTGTGCTACAGTTCTGACATGATGACAGATGAAGATAAAGAGGCTACTATTAAAAATGGGAGGGGTCTGTTTTCAGATGGGCCTTTGTGGGCACGTGCAAGACCAAGAGCGTGCAATGGCGAGAAAGGAGGGATGGGCTCTCAGAAGGCGTGGGAGGGCACCCAGGCACAGGGCGGACCTATGAGAACAAGACAGGGGGTTTGTGTTTTTGGCCAAGCAACTAAAAGATCTTTTTCTTTTTTTTTCCCACAAAACACAAGTAGCAAAATGTCATGACAGTACAGATAGAGGGAGAGAAAAAGAAAAAGACAGAGAGCGAAAAAAAACTTTGCTGAAAGATGGCCAAGACTGATAGCGTTCTGAAAAGTAGCACTGTGTTAGGCCTTCGGTGAGACCGGCCTGTGAACAGAGGTGAACATGGCCGCCGCTGAGAAGCGGCCTCTCTCATAACTCATGCCTCACTTTCCCCACGTCGCTCCTCAGTGACACATCAGGTATCTCCCAGAGATATATTGTGAGAGAGTGAGGTAGATGAGTGGATAAGATTACATGTCTTGTCAGAGCTGAACATGTGTAAAACCTGCGGCTGGTGGAGCAGTTGATGGATGTGATGAGAAAGAACGCTAGGATTGTACTCTGTGTTTTCACTGACGAACATAACAACACACCGTCATTTAAGATTTTGCTTTTTTTTCCATTTTTTTTGTGACTTTGTAAATGAAAAGGACAGAAAATGGTTTTGGGTGCGAGGATCTTGTTTGTCAGCTCCTTCCTTCAGTTATTTTGCACTGCAAAAAAAAAAACCAACCTGTTGAGAATTTGTGTGTGTGTGTGTGTGTGTGTGTGTAACCTGAATCTGGCTGGAGTGGGAGGGCGCTCTGGACTGGTGTTCAGTGTCTCTATCATCACCGGCAATCTGTTTCAGCACGTCCACACACTGCACACATGCTCACATCAGCAATGGAAAACCACTACATTCCTTTCAAAATCACCATGCTGCGTTTAGCACATAGGCATCTAAAAACAAGCTGTCTTTATTGCCTCACACACCACTGCGTTGTTGACTGCTTGGCTGGAACCTGAACGACTGTATACAGAGGAAGTGGCAACAATGTGTTGTATACGTCTTATCTGTAATCGGCATCAGAGTGTCAGACAGTAGTAAAGCCTGATTTTCCTGGGTTCCAGCCCACGTGGAGCTACAAGCTGACTAGGTCAAGCTGACTACGCTTCCTTGTCTACTGTACCGTTGATATGAAATCTTATCACAAGAGAAAATTTAAAATATTTTGAATGTATGTCAAATTCTCGTGTATTCAGTGCATATACACATGACTGAAAACAGCAGTCGCACAAAATGACCAGTGAGTTGGCAGCCGCTGAAAATGAAACATTTCCAAAACCAGAAACAAAAGCAGAGAACTTTGTCAACTAAAACAAATCATGCAGTCAGGAAAAAATGGCCATAGGGAACTTGATGAAATGGGGTGAGTATTTGCAGAAACAGAGGGGAAAAAAAAAAAAAAGAATTAAGGAGAGCGATGGAGAGACTTGTGAGCCAAAGAGTGAGGGAGAGAAAGAGGGAGGGCAGGATAAGTTTGGGGGGAAAGTTAGTGGCCCAGTGGGGGTTTCTTCTAGAGTTCAACCTCTCTGGCCAGGGAAGGAAGGGGAGGAGGGAGAGGAGGGGAGGGGAGGGGAGGGGGGGGGGACCGGCCTGGGTCAGCAGCAGTATGGAGTATGTGTAGATTAGATGTCTAAACTCACTCCGCAAAACCCTCTGAAA
Source organism: Thunnus maccoyii (assembly GCF_910596095.1). Lineage (NCBI taxonomy): Eukaryota > Metazoa > Chordata > Actinopteri > Scombriformes > Scombridae > Thunnus > Thunnus maccoyii. The sequence continues at coordinate 17,386,457 of NC_056536.1, forward strand.
CTCTGGAAGACTCACAGCTCACAGTGCTATGTGCCAATAAGCGGAGAACCTGGGGTTAGCGGTCTGAATTATAGTCTCAAACACAGTAAAAAGAAATGTCAAAACCAGGAGAGAGTCAGATAGGTCCATAAATCTCCAAAAAACAAAAGAGCTTCCAGTGTGAGCACATGATATTATAAATGGATTGTGTTGTGGCTCGCCGGTCCAGAGAGCAGCCCTGGCAAACAACACTGATGTTACATAGAACATTTGAACACCAGGGGATTAGCCAGTCTTAGTTTCCAGGATGCTGTATGAAACTAGGAAAAAAAAAAAAAAAAAAAAAAAAAAAAAAAGACAGGAAGGAGACGAAAGACGAGTGTGAGAAGAATGCGTGTTGATCATAAAAATGTGACTCGGGGCAGTGATGATTTAATCCGAAATGTATCCAGATGAAGCCTTTTTTTTTTTTTTTTTTGAATTATTGTGTAAATGGGTGGAGAGGTAGAAAGAGAAAGAAAGAGACATTTTCACAACAAAGTGTTAGCAGGGGAATCTTTGATAGATAACAGTTTATCTTGCCTCACTGCTCCGCTCTTTACATTGTAAAGCTTCCTCTTTATGACCTGACGGCTGTACGAAGAACCACATAAGAAAAACTACTGATGTTTACCGTTTGATGCAACAGAGGAGTTGTTAAATGTGTTTGTGTGTACGTGTGTGTGAGAGTGAGTGCGTGCGCAAGAAGTATCAGCCCACATGTGTGTGTACAACTGCACGTGATTGTGCCAGCTTAAGAAAATAAACAAGAGCTCTCTCAACTAAAGGGAAAGCTTTTAAACCAATAAACATTTTAATCGAAATCATTCAAAATAGCCCGAAACGTGAAAGCACGGTTTCTTTCAAGAGACAGGAAAAAGACTGAAGTGTTAGACAGAAGAGGAGGGAGGGAGGGAGGGAGGGAGGGCACTGTGTGTTTATGGAGAGCCTAGCCAGCAGCACAGATTGACAGGAAATGGTGTCTTTTTTGCCTGCTGGGCTGTACCACTTGTACTGGTCTGACAGGGGGAGATGAATGTGCAGAGCGCATAGACTAAAGCCATTCTATTATCATATATCTCCCATTGTATCAGGCTGTTTGCTTTAGCCCAGCCAGAGTCTATCCGTCTGGTGAGCAACAGTTAGGACTAGTGACAAGCTTTTTTATTGACCGTAGACCACCTATTGATTTCCTTTTGATTTATTTTCACTAGGAGGGAGCTGCTGTGTTTTTAAATTCAATTGTTTTTAGCAGTACACAAAACAGATTGCGTTAAAGAAGGTTAAATGTGTAATCTTGAGCCTCAGTGATGCATCCTAGAGACGGTTCAGGTGACACCATACATCAAAACTAATTACTTCATCACATCTGCCACCTACCCCTCGCATCTCTGTGTACGTCTCTGTAAAGGTTGCTCAGAGATAAATCACAAACAAGGTCAAGTGAACCTGTGAGAAGTGTGTCCAGCGCATGGTGTGTTTGTGTATTGGGGGGCATTTGTCTGTGCAAATGCACCGAGGGGATTGAGCAAGGCAGCCCTCATTCATCACTGTTAAAGCACTTCCAGAGGGAGAGACAGAGAGAACTGCCCATCCTCTGTTCCCTCAAACAGACAGAGAGAGGAGGGAGGGATTTACCCTGGCATCTGGTTTCTGGGTTCAACCACAGCACAATGTTCTTTCTCTCTCTCCGCTCTCTCTCCGCTCTCTCTTTGGCTCTCTTTCTCACACACACATACACACCGAGCCAGTGGCTGGACTTTAATATGGTTATGATTAGAGACGGGGGCTCAGAGAAGGGAGGGGAGGGGGCTCATATTTACTGCAGGGGAATTGGGGGAGGTGCGATGTAAAGACAGACAGAGACAGGGACCAGATCTGAATGGGACACGAGGGGAGGAGGAGGGGGGTGTGTTTGTTTGCGTTTGGGGCTGAAATATGAAACACAAAAGCAGCTTGGACAAAAAAAAAACAAAAAAAAAAGTAAGAGAAGAATGGGAATAAAGTTTTGTCCTCTAACTAGATCAGTTCTTCCTCTAGTGCAGGCTCTGCTGGCCAGCCCCCTCTCCTCCCTCTCCCTCCCTCCCTCCCTTCTCCCCCCCCTCCCCTCCCTCCCTCTGGGTCCCTCTCTCTATCCCTCCCTCTCTGGCATTCTCCCTCTCTCTCTCCACCCCCTCTCAGAGCGTCACGCCGAGGCAGTTGGTTCGCTCCGCCGTGTCTGGGTCTCAGCGAGAGCTGTGAGAGGCTGTTATTTAGGTCTGTTACAGCAGACAGGGAGCAGCTCATCCAAGGGCAGGGGGAGAGTAGAGAGTCAGGAGTCACGCTCAGCTCAGCTCAGCTCAGCTCAGCTCAGCTCTGCTCTGCTCAGCTCAGCCAGGCAGGAACCAGAACTGCATTCCAGCTGAGAGGGAAAGAGGGAAACATCCAGCATCGGCAGGAAAAGGCAGCAGGGAGAGTGACAGCGAGAGATAAGTGAAGGGAAGGGAAGGTAGCAGATCCTGCTAGCTGTTGCTGCTGTTTGTTGTTGTCACTGTTTCAGCGAGTGACGTGAGCGGTGGAAGCAGGGCAGGACGCAGGCAGGACTGAGGGCTCGTAGTGATTTTTGCTGAGGGAGGGGGGGTGCCATGTTCGACTGTATGGAGGCTCTGGGAATGGGCCCCCGTCAGCTTTATGATGTCACCAGCCGTGGTGCGTGCATGCTGCGGAAGGCGAGCCCCTTCTTTGCGGGGCTGGACCCCTTCGCTTGGACAGGCAGTGCCAGCGTTCAGTGTAAGTGGCATCCTGCTTGGATTTCTTGTATGACACAATCATGTCTCTCTCTTTCACTCTTGTCTCTCTGTTTCTCTCTCACTCACTCACTCTCTCTCACACACACACACACACACACACACACACACACACACACTCACTCCCTAGCTCTCTCATTGCTGACTTGTTTACCCCTCAGGGCTCGGCCAAGGGGGCTGCTGTCAGGGGCTACAGAGCAGCACAGGAAAGGACTGGGACAGACAGTCTCCTCTCCTCTCCTCTCCCCTCCTTCCCACCCCCCTCACAGCCCTCAGCCAGTTTCAGTTGCTCAGCCATCTGAAAGAAACTCTCTGCTATGATATGATATGCACTGTGTGTCCATGTTTGTGTGTGCTTGCCTGTGTGTGTGTGTGTGTGTGTGTGTGTGTGTGTGTGTGTGTGTGTGTGCTTGCCTGTGTGTGTGTGTGTGTGTGTGTGTCTCCCCATGTTTAACTTGCAAGTTTGAGCCCATGGAGTCAAGTTTCAGTGACAATGTGAGCCACCTGAGGTTTGACCTTGCCAGGTGCTG